>NC_141764.1:92547128-93172128 GCF_982258835.1 Parasteatoda tepidariorum
TTTTATTTTATCTCGAGCAAAATTTTTTGAATTGGTTTCGTGTTTAACGATCGAAATTCTGACAAAATATATAAATGATACTTGATATTATTCAACAACAATACTGCAACTAAAATTCTTAATACCACTAATAATAAAAATGTGATTATTATTCAGTTATTGTAAACTAATTACTGAATAAAACAGTCAGTTATTTTTTTAACCGAACAAAAAACATTAATGAATTGCAAAGACAGAGAATCAACTTGTAGAATAAAAAGTAAATTAATTTAATCAGAAAACATTTTAGAAAGTAAATTATTCCTGCCAGAACAAGTCTTTACTCTTTATTTTCAAGTAGATCATTTAATAAGTTTTAAAACTACTTGTACTGAAATAAATGTGCATAAAATTAGATGGGTATAATTGAAATATATTTATTGATAATAAAACATCAATATATTTTACATACTACAATAAGCACATCAAAATATGAAAATGATATGAAATTAATAATGAAAATTTTTAATTTAAGTTACATTCTTATCTACTTTTAAGTTCTAAAAAAAAAAAGAAGAGAGATTTTGTTTCTTAATTTAATAACTTATTTGTTGATTTTATGAACAAAACATTTATTATCAATAAAATTTGATAGCAATAGTTTATTATCACAGCTTTAGGTATAATATGTCAGTAAATGGAATACTACATAAATAATATTTTTAGGTGAATCTATGATTTTAAAAAAAATCATGTGATTCACATTCATGATTTTATTTATTTTTGAATTATGTCAACCTTGTTTCTTATTTTTCTTAACATTTCTAGCAGCAGTTCTTAGGGATTGCCCACCACACAAGCTCACAAGTCTGCTATAGTTATAATTTTTCATTAATTTCTATGACATAAAAGTTGAAAATGGACAAAAAGTTCCGTGCTGTTATTTTAAAAATTACACTCCTGATATGAAGGAACATTAACTGAAATGATATTAGTCACATTAATATAATAACTTACATGAATTATAGATCCAATAGAAAAGAATAGTTAAAATACATCCAAGATTTAGCAAGAATATAAAGAAAAACTTGTAATAAAACTATTGATCAGTCTAGAATTTTCGTCGCCCCTGGGCGTTTGTCCAGCTTGCCCACCCCTAAGGATGGGGCCCTGATTCAAACTAACCTGTTGTCCAGAAGTATATGCTTATAGATATCTATAGCTTCTTGATAATGTGATCGCAAGTAATGTATAGAGGCAAGTGAGAGTTGATCTTCTAGTATATCTTTCAGCTGTTGATGATATACCATAAGTAGTTTCTCATCACCAAACTTATGTGACAGATGGAACTGCAGTCTATTTTGGAGTTCAGATTTTGAACCTGATTAAGATAAATGTAAATTGTAATAGTTAATGTGCAGTAAACAAAAAACATAAACACTTAATTAACTTTTGATTTAAAGATCAGATTTTTACAAACTAAGACTCAATCGTAATGGCTTGAGCCTTAAATATGCTAATTAATTAGTATAGATATTTTAAGGAGAAAATCCGACATAAAAACATTTTCTCCTGAATAAGCAAAAAAAAAATTTTTTTTTTTCAAATTTGAATTCTTATCTCTCAAAATAACTGCAATCTGAAAAATTTAGCCCTAAGAGTTTAGACAGGAGAGTGGTCAAAAGTTTGGGTCCCTTAAAATAAATGTCTTTTTGCATACTTCACCTTTTTTGCAAAACTAATGAAGCTCTTGCACAAAATTACAAATCGTGCTTTTCAAAAAATATTTCCATACATTGTAAAACAACAGATGATTTAAATAGGTTTCTGCAAAGTGAAGACATGTAAGTTGATACTTAGACATAATATATTTTAAATTAGAAAGTTTATTTTAACATATTTTCCGTGCAAAAAATAATCTTTTACTAATAAATATATTATGCATTTAAACATTTTGAATTTAATGGCACATAACTTTTTATGGCATTATACAACCAAATCTATATAAATATTAATGAAAAAAATAAAAAATTTGCAGGGAATTGATTAAATGGCTCATAAGAAATGAAAATTAAAAATATCAAAATGCAAACACATTATTAGAAGAGAACTTCTCCTATCCGAAGTTATCTTCTCATAATTTATTTTCATTTCGATATTTTAAACATTTCTTTTCAGTTTTGGAAACTTCATGGCTTACTCTAAATTTGTCAGAATTCACTTTTTCTATACATTAAATTTTTAATTAATTTTGGAGGTAACATGTTTTAAAAGCCTCAATTTTGTCACTGAACTTTTAACTATACATGAGGATTAAGGCTGCATGAAGACAGAAGAGTGTCCACCCATTCGGAGGTATTTTTCCGACTGCCTGCGTCAGCGAGGGGTCAAGGATCCGCAGTAGATAAACTGCATTAGCAGAACTCTCCTATTAATTCCTAGTGTGGCAAAGCAAAAAAAAAAAAAAAAAAAAAGAGTTTGAAGAAGTTGGTTTTTTTGGCAGTCAGATAGAGTTCCTCGTAGCAAGGGGGCTTTTGCCCATAGGCTGATGGTTCCGGCCTTACTGTAGGTAGATGAAGATGGTGTGATACTTTTAGAAATTGTGACAAACCAGGATTCCTTCCAATCCATTTGCTATTTTTTTCCCTACTTCTCTTACAGAAGTTTATTTCTTCTGGCTTCAAAATGTTTATTAATTTTGACCTATTTTAAATTATTTTTTGAAGGATTTGTTCCATACCTGCCAACTTTTAATCCCTTCCATTATCATTTTTCCCAGTGGTATTAAAATGGAATTAAAACTTCAATTTTAAGCAAACAAATACGTTGCATTTGAAAAAACTTAAGTTGACAACCATGATAGTAACACATATTAATATACGTGCTTCATTTTTGTAAGAATAGTGGTGATCAAAATCATTTAAAAATTAAGTTTATAAAAGAAAAAATAGTATATATTTACTACCACTTTAAATATGAAAATAAAATCTTCTGGAAAATCCGGAAGAGTTGGCAGGTATGTTGTTCCCTTTGATATTTCAGCAGCTCAATAAATGTTGTGAGTATATTTTTTAGTGTTTCAGTCTTGTATATTGTCTTATTCAATCTATTTTTTCCAACCATGTAACTTTATTTAAAAATAATTATTATTCTAGAGAACTCGATAATAGCATTGTACTAACTTTATATGACTTAAGTTTTAGTAATCTTTCAGGTGCACATGTATTGGTAATATAATTTTATTAATAATGTTTTAAGTTTTCAGTAAACAGTTTCTTCTAAATTTGTGGTAATTAATTTTCTTGCCACCACATCATGCAGCAGTGTTTTTGTAGTTACTGATCTAATATTAGGGTACCATGTGGTACAGCATAAGTTATTATTTTTACTTTATTAAATTTAGTCACGAGAGTTATCAGGAGGGGAAAGAGAATTTGTGATGAAAAGTTTCTCCCATGGTATGGCATCCTCTTAAGAGCCTGCTTTACCAGTTTATTAGTTGCTAATTGAAATTTTCAATTTGCGGGTTTTTTTTTTTTTTTGAACTTGACAAACTTTTGATGATGTAGTACAGTAGGAAACCGATTATCCGGAACGGTCGGGACCATCGCTATTCCGGATAACTGATTTTTCCGGTTTTCTGAATCGCTACAAAAAGCAGTTTTTTTTTATTGTTAAACCCAACTAAATAAAAAATATTTGGAAATAATCTAAAACAGAAGAAAAAAAGATGAAGTAATACACTAATGATTATTTCCAAAATGATGGTAAGGTAAACATCTTTTAAAAAAGAAAGAAAAATCGTAAAATCTTATAAGGAAATATATATATTTTTTTTAAATGGCGAGAAAATTTATCGAATTTCGTTCCGGTTTTTTGGTATTCCGGTTTTCTGATTTCCAGATAATGGGTTCTGTACTGTATTATTAGACAGAGCAATACCTTTCGAAAAAAGGCATAAAATAAAGGGATAGCTTTATTAGATATGGAGAAATAGCACTTGATAATTTTTAGAACTTCTATGAATTTTTCCTCAAAACTTTAAAATTATACGAAATCTAAAGGAGAAAAACCGAATCGAGTGTCGCTAAAAATTTCCTTTAATGTTAATATTATACATTTATCAAAAATCTAAAAACTAATTAAATATCTTTCAAAAATTGTTGATTTCAGAATTGTATTGGCATAATTTTGTTAGAAAAAACTAATAAAGAATCTAAAATACTGAATGCTTTATAACTCCAATTCTGATTGAATGACGGCCTTATGTTTTACATGCATTGAAAGATAGTGTCAAATTGAGTAAGTATCCATCATAAATTTATTGAAAAGGACTATAAGCATAGTTAGAATTTTCCCTTCCTGTCTCTAACCCTTCGACAGTTGGTCAAGGAGAAAAAGGGCCTTTTAAGGTGTCAACTCTTTAATATTTTGCACTCTGTACATCAATGTACAAATATAACTAGAAAGCACAAAGTTGTGACTTTTTCTAAAATGATAAAAGCCTCTGTTTAAAAAATTATCTAAAAATAAACATTAAAGAAAAAACAAAAATCATTTGGTATTGCAAACTATCCATAAATAAAACATTACCTTTTGCAACAGCAGTATCAGCTTCTTTGTACATTCCAAGATAAAAATAGCAACATGCTATAAATGTCCAGACTTCTAAGGGAACATCAGGTTTTTTTAGAATTCGAGTATACTCCTAAAAAAGAGAGTTTATAAGAAATCATAAGACAAAACTAAGTTTGAAAATAAGTCAGAAAAAATTTAAATTATTGAAACAAATTTTAAAATGCTAAAACTAAAATCAGGGCATCTGCTACATTTTAGATTTTCAAATTCATGACTAATTCCTAGAATTTTTGATGACTTCACGAGGTTCACGAATTCTCCAACAAAAACACAACAATAAATTTAAAAAAGCATTATAATAACATTAACTTAAATGATAGGTATAACCAAAACTGTTATACTCCGCATCTTCATATAGATTTGAAATTTAAAAAACAGAGCAAAGAAAGGGTTGAAGCAATAAAATAGCTGAAAAAAATACAAATGCAAAAAAAAATTTTCTGCAGAATTATATTCTAAAGATGCTTTTCTTGTTCATCTGAAAGGAAAGAAATATTCCTGATTTTTCTGTTCTCATTTCAGAATTAAAAAAATTCGTTAATGACTGGCTTGTTTCAGCTAGAATTTTAAATTGATAAAATAAAAATAAATAATAACAAAAATTCTGAAATCAGGATAAATCGGATAAATTTTTACAAAAATAGCTAAAATCATGACAAATTTTGTTCAGTACCGAAATTCATGACTTTCCAGGTGTGCGGATACCCTGTAAAATGGAATTACCTATAATTATAAATAATATTAATAATAATTTTGAAGTTTAAATTAAATCACATTTTTTTTCATATTAGAGATACAAATAAAAAAGAGTTGAAACATGAATATAAAATAGTTTTAACTACGTTTTATTTGAACTTTTAATCTTGCTTACTGATATGCTATACTCCACTAAAGAATTGATTGAGTGTAGGGCTTAGTGGCACAAGGTACAAATGAGGACAACTAAAGAATTAAATTGATAGTGGGATAAATAGCTAAAAGAGTTAAAGTAGACTATGCTCAACTAAACAAAATGGTTTTTAGCACAGGGATAATCTTACTATCCTTTTAAATGGAGTACTTGCCATTAAAACAATATATTTAGAACATGCAACTAATACATTGCATTTTTTTTAACTTAAAATATTTCACTATTTTTATTATTGCAGATATCATAGTATAATCAACAATATATTGTTACTTCGTGGTTTTCCTGACATATACAGTCCGTAGGTAGAAAAAATTGACAAGCTCAGTCTCATGTTCTATTTAACAATATATGCCAAAGTAAAATTCTTTTACAAAATTTAAATATTAAAGCAACTTACAAGGGATTTTAATCAAATAGAAGGGATTGCGTGCCTTATGCAATCATTGCTCATGTAACAAAAATAAGCAAGTCGTAATTTCCTAACCTTCATTTCATACTGCTCATGGCAACTAACACAAAATGCACTTGCCACTTGGTTGGTAGAAACAATGTAAAAATTTGAAAGTAAAATTAAATTATTGAACAAAAACCTATATTTAAAATGAAACATTGGAATAAAGTTAGTTTAGATTCTTTTTTTTCAAACTCTATTATTCAAAAAGAAATTACGTAAATAATTTCTTTGACTTATTTGGCACAGCCATTCTTCAAAAAACAGATCCTGACCTCGCAAAATATACAATCGCATCATGCACAAAAACTTGAGTTTTATTTTTGTAAAAAAATAAAAAAGACTCAAATGATAAATTAAGTATTTATTAAGAAGCAAACTTTACTATGCATTTTAAACAAGAAGCTTGAGCAAATTCTTCATTTAATGAGAAAATTATTTAGTGTACTTGTCAGCATTAATATGCATGCTTCGATAAAGAATCAAAGTGGAATGAATCTTAAACTTACAAAACAACTTTTTTTAAAAACAAATTCTCATTCTTAACAACTTTTACAAGTTGGCATTGAATTTCTATAATTATAATAATAATTTAGACTAATTTTAAATCTTAAAAATTAAATTAAATAAACTAATTGTTAAATAAATAAATACCCATTTTTTACAACAAAACATCACATTTCTATAATTAATAATAATAATAAATTTAGACTAATTTTGAATCTTAAAAATTAAATAAAATAAACTAATTATTAAATAAATATTTTAAAAATTACTGATTTTTAAATTTGCCCAATTTTTTTCACAACAGCTATTTTTAAAATGCTAATTTTTTACAACTTAACACTAAATTTCTATCATCAATAAAAACAATTCAGACTTATTTTGAATCTTAAAGATTAAATTGAAGAAGTTAATTATTAAAATAAAACAAATATCTTGAAAATTACAGTTGTACCAAACCAAAACATGTTCAACTCCTAATGATACAATAACTTACTATACCTTACACATGAATAGATATTTTAAATTAAAAACTTTTATAAAATGATATTATACCTCCATGGCTCTTTTGTAATCAGAGAGATGAAAAGAACAATAAGCAATCCATAAATCATTTTTCAAATCACCCTTTCCACTATTGCGAGTAAACTAGAATGAAAATATTTTATTGCAGTTAAAACAAATTACATTAAAAAAACTATAATAATATTTTAGACTTGAAAATTTAAAAAAAAACAAAACCAATTATAATTATTATTTAGCTATATCTAAACACAAACTTTGTTTAATTAACAGATTTCTTTGTTTAAATAATAGTAAAAATGCATGTACACAAAATTAAGGTATAAAATTAAATATCTTTGAGTTAAAAGGAAAAATTATCATGAGGCTAATATTATCAATGAAATAGGTTAAACTAGATACAGAAGGAAAATAATGTAAATGCATTTTACAAGCTGACATAGTACTTAATATAAGAATGGTTAGGATTAATTGATAAATAATAAGTACTGTTTATTTCAAAATATCTTAACCTGAAAAATATTGAGATAATTAAAAATATTTTTTATAACCTGAAAAATATTACAATGATTAAAAAATATTTATATATTTTTTATATTAAAGAAAATAACAATATATTACTTTTTTGTCAAGAGAACCAAAACTAAAAAATAGCATTTTACCTCTAATAATGTAAGAGCTCCAGTAAAATCTCTATTTTTGACAAATTCCTCTAAGGAGGGAACTTTGGATCTGCTTTTCGATTCTGAAGCAATTGCATTCCCAGTAGTTTGAGCAGGTTTAGTTCTTGAAAGCAACTGAAAAATAAAGACTTTATTAGAATAATATATGAACACATATAACATCAATTGAATTTAATGGCATGAAGTAAAAAATAAATAAAATGTAACAAACCTGCCTACCTCGGGAATTCAAAAAGTCTGAGACTTTTTATGACCACTACATAGCATAAGAAGCAAAACTCTCTGATAAAGAATCCAGATATTATTTAAATTTGTTTAAAGAACTTTTTATTCCTTAAAAATTAAAAAGCACTAAATAAATAATTTCAAAATAGATTGAGTGAATGATTTAGAACTTTTTAAAAACTTCATATAAAAGTTTTCTTTTTGATTAATGTGCTAATTAAATTACTATTTCCTGTTTTCAAGTGTCCAGTGTGCCACTTATAATAATACTTCCTAAAAAATAATCTGCATATCACTAATTTAATAATGAAACATACTATTGTGCAACAAGGGGTGCTGCGAACTTAAATCTTTGGGAGAGGGAAAATTCCCATTTTGATAAATGAAATTCCTAATTCGACCAAATTGTAAATTAGCACTTGCAATTATTCTTACTTATAATGAAGAAACATCAGCAGCGGAATTTTTTAAGCTTTCTTTCTTTATTTATTTTTTTTTTTTAATCTTTAACCAATGAACAAAACTGCAAACAAATTGTTTTACTGAGATCAGTTTTCTAAAAACCTGATTTTTGTAAATAAGCCGAATGGCCAGACAAAATTTACCGAATAATCAAAATCTTAGGGAGGTCACAGTGACCTCCCATCTCAATGCTATTGTGTGTAACTACATTTGTTATTAATCTGATTTAAATAATAAAATAAGCAATATTCTAAAAATATTTCAGACCAAGGTAGTGAAATCTGATTTAAATAATAAAATAAGAAATATTTTAAAAATATTTCAGAACAAGCGAAGCAAAGTAAAATATTCCAAAAGCATGTACACTACATGGTAAGCCCAGACGCAGAAAGTGCCTAAAACTGTGACGTACGTCGCAGAACAATTTGCATCTTGAATAAGTGACAGCGTTTTCCTGTGAACCCACCTTCCCCCTCCCACCTGCCTCCAGTAGTCTTGCAGAACAATCCCCAATCCTAATCTCATATATTCTTCTGCAGACCATAATGACCTGAAGGTTTAAAAGCTTCCCCTTATAATCTTGCAGAACATTTCCTCTCACCTCCTTCATCACCTCCACATTTTTTGATAAATTTTCTTATGTTTTGATTTTAGACTTAAAAATCTTTGATAAACCGCTTTACTCGTTAAATTCAGAGATTTCCAATTGAATTTATGACTTTTATATTTTCCATTGCCATTTCAGAAGCAATTTGTGAATCGTGGGGATCCACGATTGACAGAATTGTTTCTAAAAGACCAAATGCTTTCGTTGGAGATAAAGAAGTTGTTGGAACAACAGACCAGCGAATGTTTGTGTTTGCAAATGGTGCACCATCTGGACACTTGTCTCTTTGAAAGATTTTTAAGGCAGCCCTTATTTTAACGTTCGGACCTTCATATGATAGGCATTTTATTAATAATTCATCATTGTCATTAAAAAAATTTTGTACTCCAAAAGTGATTAAAAAAGTAACAAATCAAGAATGCCTTGGTTTAAAAAAATAATGTAGTGCATCCTGTATTTTAATAAATGAAAATATAGTATTTAAACGTAAAGTTGACTTTTTTTTTGCCGTGAAATGCTTGCAGAACATTTGTATAAATAAATAAGTCCTGTTGCAGAACATTTGAAAATATTCTGCTTATGGGATGGTTAGTAATAAAATACAAATAAGATTTTTAACATTAGATGTTTTTAGTTTTTTTATAGTTTATTAATTGTCATATCTTTTTTTAATAAGCTTTTTACTACTTAACATGAAAACGAGAAGTTGCCAAAAAATGTTGACATTTTTTAAAATTAATTTTATATTATAATTTTTAAAAAAAACTGATGATTACAAAAAAAAAGGGTTGAGGTGTAGAATGAGAGGCCCCCTTTTGTTTCCTTCAGTTTTGCTGAAGGTTTCTGGTTACCATGATATCTTATAACAGTATCTTTTATTAAAGTTGTTGGTTTTTGGTTCATTTTCATATTATAAGTTTATGTTAAAATTACCAAATATAAGAAGGGACAACAATAGTAAACTATCACCAAAAAAATGAAAATAAATAAAATAAAAAGTTAAAAAAAAATAGTTTCATTGCCTTGCACCCAGCTAACTGAAAAAAATACCTTATTCCTAAGTACCTTACTCCTTGCTAATTACCAAAAAAGCTTAAGAGTTGAGAGATCTGAGCTCAATAACTTAAACAGGTTGACTTAACAAAACAATAGCTTAAAAAAAAGAAGAAGAAAAACACACAGTTGAAAAAGTAGCATTTGAAATAGAAATTTATTTTCATAATATTGATAAATCTATTTATTTCTTCACTTCCACTGGACCCAATGTCTAACTTAGAGAAAATCAAACTAGGCAGGAAAGAAAAATAAATCACGAGTCTGAACAAATCAAATTAATTATAATGTATAACTTACCATTTTTTAAATCTTATTTCTTTCCCACATATTCGTACTATTGTTTTTTTAGAAAAAAAAACTTCATATAGTTTAAATTACAGTATCATTAAAAGTTTTATGTTAGAGTTGTATTTTATGATAACATGTTTCAAAATGCTGTTTCCATAGCAACACATGTTGCCAAGTCCTTAATGATTATTTGAACTAAAACTTTTAATGATTATTTCAAAGATGGAAACAGAAAAAAAGTACGTTCATAGAGGACGCTCTAAGCAGCATTGGCGATCGAAATGGGCTACAGGTGGCGTAGTGCAGAACTCTCTACCCATGGCAATACTTTGCACGCTTTCACCATTAGCGTCTGGAGAGTCATAGAGAAAGGAAGTACGTTAGTTTCTTTCCTGATTTCCAAATAAATTAAATTCTTTTAAGTCAGGAAACTCTATGAAACTAAAAACTATATTAAATATAGTTCTGAAAGAATGCGTCATGGAAATTTAAAAAAATATTTTTTTAACAAATAAATACGAAAAATATAAACTGAAAAGAGGAGGAGAGGTAAAAGGGAAGGGCCAGTGCCGTTTTTTGGGCCCTCCCCTCTTTTCAAAATATATGCTAAAATTTTCTTGCATATTTTTTTTTTAACATTTTTATCAATATGGATTTTTATTTACAAATTTGTTTATCGAACTTTATCTGCAATACCGACATACTGCCGATATTGCAGCTGATATCGATAATAACATTATGATTAATTCGATCGACAACTATGTAAACACTTCACGTCAACAATACAACAACAAACCAGCAAAGAAAACAGTGAAATTGATAGTAAGATTAATTACAAGAAATATTTATACTACAAATAGCTTCATAGTTTTCATGATACTACTATGATAACTGACGCCCGGTGGCTGAGCGGTAGCGCTTCGCGCTGTCGTGCCACAGGTCCTTGGTTCGATCCTTGGGCCGGGCAAGGCCGACTCAGCCTTTCATCCCTTCAGTGGGTCGATAAAATGAGTACCAAGCATGCTTGGGAACTAACACTGGGGGTTCCGCGTTCGGCTGACCACCTGACCGGAACATATGCTCCTGCACCCCAGAGCCCAAGGTCAAGAAAACTGAGATGGGCACAGTAGGTTATGTCTTGGCCCTCTTAATGGGCTGTCGCGCCACTGAGTTAGAGTTAGTTTTACTATGATAACTAAGTGAAGGAAATTAACATTGTCAAAAGTAAATCTTTTGAAATTATTTATAAATAAATTTGCAAGGTAGGTTAAATGTTTACTAATCGAAAAAAATGATTTAATACTATTTTAATAAAATGTTAGTCACGTTTTTTTAAATGAGTCATTTTAGCAATTGACCAATGTTTTTTATATATATTTTTCAGGGTCATAAATTATAGTCAACAATTGGATTTGCATTCATTGTTTGGTGATATTACATCTAAAATGGCTGACGGTTATTTAAGAAAACACGAGTCTGGTCACCAAAAAAGAAGAAAAAAAAAGATTAAAAAAAGAAAAATTTAAAAAAAATGGAAGGATCGATTTTAAAATTTGTAAAACCTTGTAAGTATGCCACTAAATACTGTTTTTAGTGATTTGAAAAAATATCAAGCAATTTAATCACAGTGTAAAAAATTGTGAATTTCTAATTTTTTCTCTTTCTATAAAATGTACAATTTAGGTGATGCAGAAAAAGAAGAGCAAAATCAGTTAAATATTTCGGAAAACCTGATTTCTGATGCGGAACTTCACGAAGAAATGCCAGGTCCAGAAAAGTTGTCACAATTCGAATATATAAAAGAAATTTCAAACAAAAATTCTTCTGTACAAAATGCAACAATTCACTCGGAAAAAGTTGATTTGATTCGTGATTTACAAACAAATTTTAGTTCTGATCCTGTTAAATGGGACGTGACTGCAGATCTGAAACATTACATTGCAAAAAACCCTGTTTCTCAAGATTTAAATTGCGATTTCAAATTTACTTGTAGACAAATAGGTGACAAAAATAGGCATGTAACTAAAGACTTATTTTTTAGAAAGTTAAGTAATGATGAAATTATTAAAAGAGATTGACTGATTTTATCAATGTCTACAGGTAAATTATACTGTCATGTGTGTAAATTATTTAGTTCCGAAATTTCACAAAATGCTTTTCAGACTGGTTTCAGTGATTGGAAAAATGCACATATTTTAATTTCTTCTCATGAACAATCACATTACATCGCAAGTAAATTTATTGAATTATCAAAAAACGCTTCAAGTAGACAAAGAACTGATAAGAGTACAAGAAGAAACGATAAAATATTAGACAAAAGTTTTAGAAAAGAGTTGTTGCAGTGATTAAATTTTTAGCAGAAAGAGGTTTAGCTTTTCGCGGTGATAATGAGCTTCATAATAATGCGCATAATGGGAATTTTCTAGGATGTATTGATTTGTTAGCACAATTCGATCCCTTTCTTCGAAAGCACACAGTCAAATACGGTAATCCAGGAAAAGGCAATGTCTCATATTTATCTTCAACGATTTGTGAAGAGTTCATTAATTTGATGGGGAAAAAAGTTTTGGAACGGATTTTGTTTGAAATAAAGAAAGCCAAGTATTATGGTATAAGTTTTGACTCGCCGCCTGATGTAAGCCACGTTGATCAATTGACAATTACCACTCGATATGTATCTGAAATTGGCGATGTATACGAACGATTCTTAGCTTTTGTACCCATTGAATCACATGAAGGTAAATATCTTGTTGAAACTGTACTTTCAAATTTCGGGAAATGGAGACTTGATATACAAGATTGCAGATCACAGTCATATGACAATGCTCGTAACATGAGTGAAACATATTCGGGAGTTCAGAGTAGAATAAAAAATATAAACAATCTTGCAGTTTGGATTCCTTGTGCTAACCATAGTTTGAACTTTGAGTTGCAGCTGCAGAAAGTTGCTTAAATGCGGTAAATTTTTTCGGACTTTTGCAATGTCTATTTACATTCTTCGCTGCAAGCTCTCGGAGATGGTCTAAGTTAAGTGCATCAAAGACAACGATTAAAAATTTGTCAAAAACCAGATGGTCAATGCACCATTCGGCAGTTAAAACTTTAAATGAAAATTATAAAAAAAATTGTGATATATTAACAGTTTTTTGCAAAAGTGATATTGAAAATGAAGATGCTAAACATGAGGCAAGAAAATTGATTGTTCAATTAAGTAATTTTGAAACTGCGTTTATGACCGTAATTTGGGAGCATGCATTAAAACAAGTTAATATGATCACTTTAGCTCTCCAGGAACCAGGGATAGAATTGTGCACAGTAGTCAAATTGTACAATAGTTTATTGCAACATTTTCAAAACATGCACACCGAAAAATCGTTCGACGAATTAGAATCGAAAGCACAAGTTCTTTTGCCGAATATTGAAAATAAAGAGAACACGAAAACGAAAGAGATTTTTCGACGAAACAGAAGAACAAGAAGTAATTTCAAACTCGAATCCAAGACAAATGTTTTTGTCAGGAACGTATTACGCCATTTTAGATGTATTAATTTCAGAAATGACTAAAAGGCGTAAAGCTTACAGTGATTTGTACGATAATTTCGGTTTTCTTGTTCACAAAAATTTGTCAGAATCTGAGATTAAACTAAAAGCGCAAAATTTGGTGAAAATTTACTCATCCGATTTAGAGGAAAACTTTGTAGATGAATTTTCACCATTTTCAAATTTGTATGAACATAAATCTGCACAAAAAATGTTGAAGGCTCAAATTAAACTTGTGAATACTTTTCCTAACGTTCACATTGCATTAAGAATATATTTGTCGATTCTTGGATCAAATGCAGAAGGATAAAGATCTTTTTCCAGATTAAAATTGATAAAAAATTATTTCGTTCAACAATGAATCAAGATCGTTTGGCATCGCTCGCACTTATGTCTATTGAATACGACATTTTGCGTAGTTTGGAATTCGACAGCATAATACAAGATTTCGTTGAATCCAAAAATCGCAAAAAAGTAATATATTAGATCATAAGATTCTGCAAAATAATTTATAACCGAAAAATAATATATTTTTATAATTTTGTGCAAAATACACTTGTTGTTTTTAAAGCTAAATTATTTTTGTCAACAAATTTTTTTCTCCCAAGTTTTTCGCAGGCCCCTGAATTTCGTAGGTCCTAGGCATGTGCCTATAGGTTAATCCGGCCCTGCTTATTGGCGTAAACTGTCAAAAATGATACAGATAATTTGGAAACGTTGATCTGTAGATTATCTTAATCATTTGCAACAATGTAAGAAATGGTATTTTTCTGATAATGTTAAGAAAAATGATATGGTTATTATTAAGGAGGACAATTTGGCCCTTTTTAAATAGATGATGGGAAGAATCCATTAAACTATTCCTGGTTCTGATGGAAAGATCCGAGTTGTAATAGTAAATACCAAATCTGGACCACTTAAAAGACCTATTTCTAAAATTTGTCTACTTCCTATTGAAGACAATTTTAGTTAAAAACTTTGTGCTTTAAAAATCCACTAATTGCATTCATTTGTCAAAATACATTGCATTCATTTGTTAATTTAATCTACTAAGTGAATTTCAACCATTATAGTAATTTTAACATGAAATATCCGTATCTTTAGTTAAACATTTAATTCCTGTCATGTTAGTTGATATGTTGTGTTCTTATGTCTCTGTTCTTGTTGTCTTATGTATTTATTTTTTTTACTTTGTTATGTCATAATTGCACTCATTGTTATTTGTGTGTGTTATTTTTAAAATTTGAACAATTGAGTTGAATATCATGGATATTGCAAAGCGGGCCGGTATGTTGCTACGCCCGTTGGCTTCTTGGCGTTATTTTTCAGAGCCAAGCGTCAGTTGATGTATATCTACCGAAGAGCACACATGCTCGTAATTGTCTCTCTAAGCAGCAATAAAAAAAATATAGAAGTACAGTGCACAAATGTGCAATTTTCATTTTTTATCCACATCGAAATCCATTACAGAACAAATATTGTCGGTTAACATTGCTAGGCAAAGTGAACAATTTGTGAATTTGGATGCACGCCTAGCAATGAAACCTGCAAGGTAACCTACAACATCACTTGAATTTAAGGCGGATGTATAATAGTGGTCACATTCTTCTTGCAAATTTAACCAAAATTCATTAATATCTAGACACTTATCTATGACACTACTCTGCATCTAGTTTCTCTTCTAAAAATATCTTCTTATTGTCGCTGGAGTGTCTAGTACTGCAATCAACCAGAGTCTCTAACAACTCAGTTCCAGACACATTCGAATTTTTCGGAAGCTTTATTAGGGAATACATATGTACCCACAAAGCGAAAAACCTGAAGGAAAGTGTTGGGGTTGGGATGATTGTTAGATCTACAAGCATTTCACATGATGCCAAAGAATTTCTAAGAAATAATAAATACTTTTAATTTTAATGTAACAATTCTAACATAAGTTATTATAAATATCTTATAATATATCTTTTATTACCTCTAACGAATCTTGATTTAACCGAGCAGTCATTAAGTAGCTGAACTTACACTGGCTAGTTAAAAATTCAAATATCCCATGCAGCTTTTAAAAAATCTTTCAACCCATAACAAGTAGACTCAGAAATAAAATGAAAATTATTCTCGCGAGCAAATGTCTCCCATTCATTAAGGTAGCTCAAAAAGTCTTGAATGTGCTATTAAAAAAATTGAGGTTTTAAAGAATTAAAATTCAAATATTCATAATTCATTCAATATGAAACATAATAACAGACATCAGTGAATAAAATAGTATGAAATTTCTTTACTTTATGGTCAGAACTAGTTGGTCTGCTGTCAATTAGCTTATTTACACGCTTGATAAAAGTAATTGTTGCATCACTGTCGGCTAAATTTTTTGAGTGATCTTTATATAATTCCATGCCAGCAGCAACAGAAGCACTAAAACACTAAGAGAAATATATTTTCAAATAAAGTTATCTCTAAAGACGAGAAAATTTAAAGAGATCTTAAGTTGCCTGAAAAGCTAAAGCCACATTCATTTTTTGGTAAAACTTTGGTCTCACATGCTCTGGTGCTAATTTCGGACAAATTTTCAAACTATAGTCTTTAGGGTTATCACATTCAATAACAGTATCCCAGAATGATAGCTTAATAGGACCATCTGGTGTCTAAATTGTCATTTGATATGATAATTAGAAAATGTTTTCAACTTTATGAACATATAAATTAATTTTACCTTCCCTAATATTTCTTATATCAGAGAAGGTTAAAAATAAAAAACAATATGTATACATTTTCAAACTGACAAATGTTTAAATTATATACAGTTACACCTTGTGAACATGAGCTCAAAAGAGCACAGAACATTTGTTTATTGTCCGAATATATTTAATTTTAATAAAAATTATACAGTACATATGTATACATTTTGCATTAATTATACATAATATAATTTTTTATGCGATTTCACCAGGAATTACAAATTAATTCATGTTATAAAAAATTCAAGTTAATGAGGTTCAACTAGGCTTATGGTATTAACTTATAAAACAAGAGTTCAAAAAATAAATGTACATAATTTACCTTTAAGTTAATTAGAGCAACTATTATATTCCTAAGACATTTGATTAGATGAGGAAAATCTGACACAAACCAAAGCCTCCTAAGTTCATCACACATGTGTTGGCAGCTAACAGACTCCAAGATAATGCCGAATTTTTTCCACATATTTCTATTCCAGGATGCCCCAGTCACAACAACATCAATGAAGAAGCCTGCGCATTCCAACAGAATAATACACTCCAACAACAAGTGATGTAAAATCGTTCCTGGAAAAATTTATCATAATTGTCAACATCTTTTCCATTATTATTATGAAAGGAATAATCTAATTCAACATAATCATTGGCACAAACACAAATTTTATCAGTAGTAAAAATTAAATCAACTAAAAGATTAAGTATAAATATTTTCTTATATTTCTGAAAACTTTTTTTCACACGAACATGGGAAATACTAAAGAGCAACTTTAATAAATTATAAAAAAAATTTTGACAAAATTTTACATATTTAAAACAAGTTAAATTTTACAAAAAATTTAATATAAAATATGCCTTATTACTTGTAATTAAATATGATTTGAAAGGAGGAAAAAAAAAACAGTGAAGAGTTCTAGCATTAGATTATTTCATAATATTCTATTAAAGTATAGTTCTTTACATTTTAAATAGAAAAAGAAAGAAAACATTGTAGTAAATTATTTAAAAGCAGAAGCTATTTTTTCTTTATAATTGATTGTATTTTCAAGAGATGGGATTGAAGTGCACTTTCTTGTTCCCTGAATGGGCACCTGCTCTAGACCATAGTGCAATTAATACCTGATGCAGCACTCTTACTCAGAAAACATGCAATTGATTGCACCCACTCAAGGGCGGCGCCAGTAGGGGGTCAGGGGGGCAATTGCACCCCCCCCCCATCGGGAAAAATTTAAAGTCTCGTCGGGAAAATAGTCTGGTCACATTTTTTTTCTAAATGATGTCGAAAATTCATTTACAAATGCCTAATAAAAATTTTTGTAGTTGACTTTTTTTTTATTTATTTTTAAGAATTAGTAACAAAATTTAGTAAAATATATTGTAAATTCTATGTAATTGTAGTTTCACTGCACTACTCCTAACTTTGCTCATACATTGTTAAACTAGAGTCCGGATGCGATTAGACATGGTTGAAATTGAAGACTTTTCGAAGACCCATAGAAATCCCTTCCCCACAGACACATCTTGATTTTCTTGGAAATTTATCTTTCAAACTGCTATTCTTTTTTCTTTACTGGGAGAATAACTGACAAAAGCCTGAGGGACAGAGAGAGAGTGGCAGGTCCTCTTCTTTACAAATTCTTTTTTATGTAACATGCTTATGGGATCACATAATTGCTTTGTGAAATTTTCAAGCAAAATTAAGGTAAAAGAATAAAATAAAACAAATTCAGTTTTAATTTTTTCATTCAGTTTTAACACTTTTAAATGAGGAAAATCATTTACTTATTCGGATTCAAGGTTTATATTTTAATCAACGCATTAAATAAGCAGTCGGAAAAAAATAAAAACAAACAGTAACAAAATATTTGTAATTTTTTTAAATTTTTTTGGCAGATTTAATTTATTATTTTTTTATCATTTTCTTAGTAGTAAAAAGATTGTTGATTGACTCAGAGAAACAATTAAACTGTCCGTATTCAATATCTTAAAATATATATTAATCAGCATAATAGATTCTCATTGACTTATTTTATGTACAGTGTATGAAATGGAAAAAGGGAACACCTTGATTAACTTTTGATTTAATCGTATATTCACGTATAAAGAGTCAATACCATATTTTAAGTTACGAAAATGAGCACTAAAGCGCATTTTGTTCTGGATAAACATGCAAGTTTGTTAAAAGGTTGTTTTAGGTTTTTAATTTTCAAAATGCGGAAGCCGCAATCTGGAAGATGATATGGTCCAAAGTTATGGCAAAAAGAGAGATGGAAAGTTTGGGTCCTTTAATTTTAACTTCAGACTTCGATTATTGCCCATTATCTCGAGAACTTCTTGAGTGTATTGAAAAATGTATACATTAAATTACAAAAAAAAAAAAATTATGCACAAATTTTAAATAATTATTTGTAATTTTTTACTAGTTTATTAAATAATAATAAAATATATTGAATTGTATGTTCTACATATTTTTACGTCCTTTTAATTTCAAAACACAAACTTTCAGAGCAATCGATCGATTAGTTTCTGAGTTCAAATTTCAAAAACGTCGGTTTGCTTAAAATTTCATTTATCTTTAATTATTCAATCAATTTTATTCAAATTTTGTATTTTACAATTTAAAATTACCTTCCACAAAATTATATAAAAATTTGTATATCTTGCTATTTTATTTTATCCGTCGTTGAACAGCTGACCTAATTTTCGGGTTTACGACTACTAATGTTTAACTCCGTAGCCTTGTAATTTTGAACCCAATCCAGAAGACAAGGAAACTCCTGGATAAGTATCCCAAGAGGTTTTGCTTTGTTATGAGAACATGGAGGACTTTGCGACTCGACAGATTTAACGTGACTCAATCGCCATTTACTACACGGGGATTTCAAAAATCGGGATTCAAAATTTCTCTAGCGCATATAATAAATAAAAATGTAAAAAATTTTATAACTAATTAAAACTGTATTTTCTGCATGACATTACCTTTGGAAAAACGAATTTTTGCAATTGTATGAAAATTTTTTCGATTCAGTCAAAACGCAAAACGTTAGATATGACAAGATTGAAATATTTTTTATTACTATGAAGGAACTTTACACTACTCACCTGACATGACTAATGGGACATTATTTATCATATTGCAGTTTTGTGTCTAATTTCTTATCTTAAAATATTGGTTGTACTGATTCATATTTAAGGCTACGTCGTCCAACCATTAAGATTGAAGGCTAGTACTGAAAAACCCGTTCATTAATTTGTAAGTTATTCGGGTAATACAGTTTTTCATTTGAGCACTGTTATTATTCTTCATACGTTTTATACTTCAGTTACTAGATTTTATCAGTACTAAATATTACTATCGATGTAAAGTATTGTTTTAAATTTATTCCACAAATCGCTAATAATAGTTTTTTCTTAAAATTTAATATAAAGTATAAAGAAATGGCGAACGCACTAATTGTAACGTATTGATGCAGAGCAAGGAGTCCCAAAATAGTAAGTGCGCCAAAAACATCGATAAAGTGAGCCAAAGGGTGAGTTTGGCAAAGTTTCCTCTTGTCGTAGGGGTTGCAACCATTTAGGAATCAGTAGAAAGTTTGCATAGCTGAGAAAAGGTGACCTGGTTTCGAGATGACACACCTGGTCAGTGAATCCTAGATTCTTTCCCCCTTTGTATTGTAGGAACATCATATGTCACATGACTATTCATATTACTTTTATGAGAGTTGCGAATGGCAACAGATCAAAAAATAATAATAAAAAATTAGTGTTCTAAAAAATGTCTGCTGATCATTTTTATCCTGTAACTCTGTTGCGTACAACTGGTGACCCGGATTTTTGACATGGCTACAAAAAACAGTGAAAAGATCGAAGCAACGATCGTCATGGACGCCGAAGCTAATAAAGTAAGCATTAAAATTCCACCTTTTTGGAGAGAGAAACCCGACATTTGGTTTTACCAAGTAGAAGCACAGTTTCAAATAAATAAGATCACAACTGAAGAAACCAAATTTAATTATTTGATATCCCAACTGGAACCGAAGTATGTAGAAAATATTTGGGACATTATTAAAGACACTAAGCCTAACAAATATACCTTGGCGAAAGAAAGACTTTTAAATACGTTTAAGGAAAGCGAAAACAAGAGAATTCAGCGCTTAGTTACAGGATTAGAACTTGGAGATTACAAGCCAAGCCAACTTTTGCAAAAAATGAAAAATTTAGGAGCAGACGATTTTTCAGAAAAAGTGTTAAAATCTTTATGGCTTGATAAAATGCCGAATTTTATACGAAATATTCTGCTTGTCAGTGAAGAAAGTTTAGATAAACTGTCTACGATGGCGGATAAAATTCACGAAATGAAAACTGGGGAAGAAATATGTGCTGTTTCACCAAATGTTACCAACAATGATGCTTTAATTGCACGAATAGCAGCATTAGAACAGAAAATTGATTCACTGCAAATAAATGACCGTAGTAGATCTAAATTTAGAAATAATTACCGAAATACATCTCGAAGTCGCAGTCATTCAATAAAAGCATTCAATAGGAAAGGTAAATATTGTTACTATCATTTTAAATTTGGTAATCGTTGCCGACCTGAGAAATGTTATTCACCATGTGCTTGGCGAGAAAAGTCGGAAAACTCCATGATGCAACAGGATTAGCGGCTACAACTGTTGCTGATGTTAATGAAGGCCGCAAGTTCAGATTATTTGTAAAGGATAAAAATTCAGGATTACGATTTTTAGTTGATTCAGGAGCTGATGTTAGTCTAATACCTGCAACTCATCGAAATAAAACAGTAGAAGATTTTAAACTATATGCAGCAAATGGATCCGAGATTACAACCTATGGAATCAAAATATTAACTGTTGATTTAGGACTTCGCCGCTCATTTAATTTCCCATTTATTATCGCCAAAATTAATAAAGGAATAATAGGGGCCGATTTCCTTAATAAGTTTAATTTATTAATTGACATTAAGGAAAAAAGATTAATTGATGGAGTAACCAATTTAATAGTTAAAGGAGAAATTTCTCCAATATGCATGACGGAAACAATTTCCACTATGGGTAAAAATTCTAAGTTTTCTGAATTATTCTCTTCATATCCAAATTTAACTAAGCCAAACTTATTAATTAGTGATGCTAAACATGAAATTCGACATTTTATCGCCACAACGGGAAAACCTGTGTTTTCTAAGGCACGACAATTAGATCCAAAAAAATTGAAAATAGCCAAAGAAGAATTTCAATTCATGCTAGACAACGGGATTATTAGACCTTCAAAATCGCCCTGGGCAAGTCCCTTACATATGGTTAAAAAGAAGGATGGGTCTTACAGACCATGTGGAGATTATAGAAGACTAAACGACCAAACAATACCAGACCGATATCCAATACCAAGAATCGAAGATTTCCATCATATTTTAAAAGACACCAAAGTATTTTCTAAATTCGATTTATTTAAAGCTTATTATCAACTTCCTATAAATGAAGAGGACAAACAAAAAACCGCAATAATTACCCCTTTCGGACTCTTTGAATTCAACGTTATGAGTTTCGGCCTCAGAAATGCACCTTCAACGTTTCAACGCTTCATAAATGAAGTTCTGTGTGGACTTGATTTCGTTTTTCCTTATCTAGACGATATATTAGTGGCATCTCGAAACAAAGAAGAGCATCAATCTCATTTAAAACAACTTTTTGATAAATTAGATAAATATGGCCTCAGAATCAATATCTCCAAGTCAGTCATTGCTGTGGAGAAATTGGAGTTTTTGGGATATGAAATCAGTTCGGAAGGATCCAAGCCCCTTTCCCAAAAAGTAGAAGCAATCCATAATTACAAGTTGCCAGAAACCATACGTGAACTGAGAACCTTTCTTGGTCTAATAAACTATTATAGACGATACATCAAAGACGCTGCTAAAACACAAGCAATTCTCCACGAATATTTGAAAGGAGCTCATAAAAATGACAAAAGAAAAATAATGTGGACTGAACAAGCTATTAACATGTTTGAAAAATGCAAACAAGACTTATCCAATGTAGCCTTGCTAACATATCCGAAGTTTGAATTACCTCTATGCCTTTGCTCAGATGCTTCAGATTTCGCAATCGGATCTGTATTGGAACAATACGAAAATGGTGCTTGGAAACCGATAGCTTTCTATTCAAAAAAATTAAATGATGCACAGAAATCATATAGTACCTACGACAGAGAATTATTAGGGATATATCTTTCTGTAAAGCATTTCAAACATCTATTAGAAGGTCGAGAATTTACTATATTTACAGACCATAAGCCACTGGTTTTTGCCTTCAAACAAAAAAATGAAAAAGCATCTCCAAGACAAAATAGACATCTCCAGTACATATCCCAGTTTTCGACTAACCTTCAACACATTATTGGCAAAAATAATATCGTCGCAGACGCGTTATCCCGAATTCAAGAAGTAACTAGTGTAGATTATGAGAAAATTGCTGATGATCAAAGTAGTGATGAAGAATTAAAACAACTAATGCAATCAGACACAACCTTAAAATTTAAACAACAACCACTACAATCTGGTAAATTTCTATGGTGTGATATCTCTGCTAATAAAATTAGACCATATATACCTAAAAATTCAAGAATGATTATTTTCAAACTGATACATGGTTTATCTCATCCAGGAATCAGATCAACTATCAAACAGATAGCGTCAAGATTTATTTGGCCTGGAATTCGAAAAGATGTTCGAATTTGGGCACAATCCTGTATTGATTGCCAAAAAAAGAAAATTTCAAAACATACTAAATCCCAGTTTGGAGAATATCGACAACCCGATGAAAGATTTAACGAGATACATATTGACCTAATTGGACCGTTACCCCCATCCAATGGAAACAGATACTGTTTGACTTGTATTGACCGTTTTACAAGCTGGATAGAAGTAGTTCCTATACCTGATATCAAAGCTGAAACAGTCGCCAGATGTTTCTATGAAAATTGGATAGTTAGATTTGGAGTGCCATACAGAGTAATTACCGATAGAGGATCACAGTTTGATTCTGAAACGTTTAAATCTCTTACCAACTTATGTGGAGTAAAAATCAACAGAACAACTGCATATCATCCTCAGTGCAATGGCAAAATTGAGCGTCAACATCGTACATTGAAAACTGCAATAAAGGCACACAACTCTATTAAATGGTCTGAAACTCTTCCTACTGTCTTACTTGGTCTCAGAGCTGCTCTACGCGATGACACCAACTATTCAATATCTCAGATGGTTTATGGTAAATGCATTAAACTTCCTGGTGAATTTTTTGATAACTCAAAAGTGACAACATCCACGGAAAACTTTATTAGCAATCTTCAAAATCAAATGGAAACATTAAAACCTTTAGAGTCAAAATATTTCAAAAGGAACAAAGTATTTGTGCACAAAGATTTAAGTTCATGTTCACATGTTTTTATGCGGATTGATAGAGTCAGGAAGCCATTAGAGTCTCCTTATCAAGGACCCTATAAAGTGATGGATAAGTCAGAAAAGTATTTTGTAATTAGTTATAAAGGAAAAAACGTAAGCATTTCAATAGACAGACTTAAACCAGCTTATCTACTGAATTCTGAAAATGAGAATCCAGATTACGATGAAAACCTAAAAGCTGCAAAACCTAACGAATGTTTAACATCAAATAAATTACAAGAAAATGCAGCCAATTCCGAGCAAAATGTTAAAATGTCTAGATTTGGCAGAAAAATAAAAAAGCCTGTTCGCTTTTTAGAACAAAACTGTATTAATTAGATACATATACATTTATTTTATATATATATATTTTATTGCATTGAAACTAGAATGGTATAATTTGTATATATGTTATATTAATATCTTGTATATATGTTTTCGTATTATGATGAGTCATGTAGTATAATTTTTGAACTGTATATATGCTGTTATATTATCATTATATGACAAATTTGACATACTTGCCAAGCATCGTAACTTAGTTACTGGTGAGGGAGTATTGTAGGAACATCATATGTCACATGACTATTCATATTACTTTTATGAGAGTTGCGAATGGCAACAGATCAAAAAATAATAATAAAAAATGAGTGTTCTAAAAAATGTCTGCTGATCATTTTTATCCTGTAACTCTGTTGCGTACAGTATTACTTAATGTTATGTCAAATTGTAATCAAGAATATTTTAATAATTAAATTTAACTGTGTGTTTTCTAATTTTAACTCAAATTAACATGATACATACTAAAGTGATTTCAATAGGTGTATCAATGGTGCCGAGACACCTTACCACGCGGGTTAACGAACAACGCCGTATTTTACTAATCTTAATTAATCTAGCTTAAATTTTAAGTTTCATTCACGCAATGTTTTTTAAATGCATTTATTTATTAATTGTTTTAGAGAATTTGGTTTATTAATTGGTTTAGAATTTTTTGAATTAATTTGTTAAATACCTTATGTTGAATTAGGCACGTGCTGAAAATTTCATGTACGCGATTTCATTTTCATGTCTCAAATGCTTGCCGGTCATAATAGAATTTAGATTTATTTTATGTATTTTGTAAACGTTAGGGAAATATTTATTTCGTATAATTTGTTTAATTCTGAATAATTATGAATAGAAATAGAGCGGGTAGACGGCAACCGGAGCCGTACGACGCGGGTGCGGAACAAGGTTTACGAAGAATTTCAATGCATTTAATAGAGTTAATCCCAAAATTTAAAAAAAAGGACGATTCAATTCATAGTTTTAAAAAAAAATAGATGGAGTAGGACGTATAAATAATTGGAATGACGAGGAGAAAGTTACCGTATTAAAACTTAAATTATGTGATGATGCGGAGAAATTTATCGAAACTTATTCAGCAGTTAATGAATATGATAATTTAGTTCATCTACTTAGGATCCACTTCGAAAAAAAAATTCCGTTAACTACACATTTGCAGGAACTCGCGACTTGTACACAATACGACTCAGAAAGCATATTTGAATTTGGAAATCGCCTTCGTCGATTGGGCGAAAACATTCTATCCGCTCAGGCGAATGGCGCAAATCCGGCAGTGAGAGAAGCAAATAATGGAATATTATTAGCAAGATTTTGTGCGGGTATTAAGCCAGAACTACAGAGACAGGTGTTAGGAAACAACCCTCAAACATTTGAAAACGCCGTTCAGTGTGCGATTAGAGAAGAAGCTAATTTTAAGATTTTTGAGAATTCGTCGAGAAACAGAGAGGGAACGGTCACTAACAGATTTCAAGAACAATTAATAGGCGAGTTGACGGCTCAAATTTCCAAACTATCAGTCGAGGTAGACACATTAAAAAATCAAAAGAAAACAAATGAGGCCGAGGTAAACAATCATACTGCGAGAAGATACCCCCCATCGTCGGTTAGGTACTATTATTGCGGGATTCAGGGGCACATTCAAGCAAATTGTTATAAAAAAGAGAGAGATCAAAGGCGAAACAGATCAAAATCGCGAGAAAGAGTTGGATTCAGAAGACCAAATTATACTAATACAAGAAATTTTGTAAACAATTCAGATGAAAGGAGAAATGCTAATACTCAAAATTATCGGGATTTAAACTCCAGAGGGAGGTATTAAAATCAGGGTCTGTTGTATCTCCCGGAAATTCTTGTAATTCAGACCAATTTAAATTGCCCGTTATTAGCGTAGTATCAAATCAATGTAAATTTAATTGTTTAATAGAAAGCGGAGCAACAATTTCATTATTGAGTCTAACAATTTTCGATAAAATAAATAAAAATGGTCAAGTTTCAGAATTAAAATCAAATATAAAAATAAAAGCAGTAAATGGTAGCCAGGTAGAAATAAAAGGACACTTTAAACTTATCCTAGAAATAAAAAGTACATCGGTTGAACAAAATTTTTACGTTACGGATAAAGATTTTTCAAGAAATTATGAAGCTATTTTAGGAATAGATTTTTTAAAAGCCAGAGATGCAAGTATTAATATCAATGATGATAGCATTAAAATCATGGAAGAAAAAATTCCATTAAATTATGTATCAAATATAACTCATGAAAACAGTAAATATATAAAATTACGATTAAATCAGAAATTGTTAATTCCACCTGGAATTTCGTCAGTTGTTTACGTTGACGTACCAATGCTGCATGAAAATTGTTCTAAAATAACAGTCGATAAAAGTAAAAAATTAAAAAGAAAAGGGGTTTCTTTTGAAGATACCAATAATTTATTAAATGTAATTGATAATAAAACTCGTGTTGTTTTAAATAATAAAACAGATAAAGCTATTATGTTAAATAAGCATACAATTATAGGCTCAATAAATAATTTTGATGATTTGCCAGAAGAATTACCCGTATCCGGAGAATTA
Organism: Parasteatoda tepidariorum; assembly: GCF_982258835.1. Lineage (NCBI taxonomy): Eukaryota > Metazoa > Arthropoda > Arachnida > Araneae > Theridiidae > Parasteatoda > Parasteatoda tepidariorum. The sequence continues at coordinate 92,574,107 of NC_141764.1, forward strand.
CCCCCACCAATTAACGAGCATGATTTTAAACTAAAACATTTGGATTTCAAAACGAAACACAGAGTTGCACAAATCTTGTTGAAGCATGAAAATGCGTTTGCTAGATCGACAATAGAATTATCGGAAGCTATTACTGATCCTCACGAAATTCAATTACTTCATAACAATCCCATTAAATGTCCTTCCTACAAAATACCTTTTCATTTGCGTGAAGAATTTCGAAAACAAATACATGATTTAGAAAAGGCTGGGATTATTTCAAAATCTAACTCAAATTATAACGCTCCTGGATTATTTATTAGGTAAAACAGTAAATATCGCCTCGTATTAGACTTTCGAAAACTCAATGAGATAACGGTTCCACAGGATTTTGTAATTCCAACTTTAGATGATATATTGTTCGAAATTTCTGGATCAAATAATTATATGAGTACACTAGACCTCAAGACAGCGTTCAATCAAATAAATATTAAAAGGAAAGATCGACATTGTTTCCAGTGCCAGAAGATTTCTTCAAGGATTGTAACTTCTTGAACTCGTGGACATTAGCCTGTGAGATCCAGCTCGACATTGTTTCCAGTGCCAGAAGATTTCTTCAAGGATTGTTGTTGTTGCTAATTCCCATCTGGTCTGACGGGGTCAGACCAGATCAATAAATCCGTTGACATTAAGAAAATCCGAAACCAGAATGGGAGAGGAATGAATGTCGTTCCAGTCCAGCCCTAAACAGTTCAAGATGTGCTCAGGTGATGCCTGGTTTTGTTGGCATTTAGGGCAAAGAGGAAAGATTTTTTGATTAGCAGAAAATGTGAGACTTTTCAGGTGTCCACTGGCCAGTCGGAATAAGCAAGTGTTGGTTTGCCTGTCACCAGGAAGAGATAGAGAGAGTCCTGGTCTTTTTGCTTTATACCAGTAGTGAGTAGGTGGAAGCAGCCACTTTTGTTTGTTCTGGGCCTTTTGCCTTGCGAAAAGTTCAAGGTATGTAAGCTCTGAGGTGGAGGGGACTGGATGGTCTAGTCCAGTGTTTCCCAACGTGGGGCCCACGCCCCACCGGGGGGCAATTCGAAAATGGACTCTACATGAGTTTAACCCTTTTGCTCCGGGCCTTTTAAATGCAATGTTAGATTTCGGTGCCGAAATTGAAAGAAAAAAGCAAATTCTTAAATAATTGCGGCCAATAAATATTAGAAATTCGTTTGACGAGAACAAAATATCAACTGGGTTTTTGGCGTCGTCAAGTTAACCTCTCTGCAGCAGACGACAGGCTTCGCGTGGATCCCCGGGAAAAATCATACTACAGGAGAGAATTTAATAAAACCGTCAATATCAGCATTTCTTAAAATGGTTCTTGACAAAGTTGTAAAAGCTATGCCACTCAGTAACAACACTGTTAGCAGAAGAATAGACGAAAGGAGTGAAGATATTGAAAAACAACTTGTTGAAAAGCTGAAAACTGGAAAATTTTCAGTGCAAACGGATGAATCAACTTTGATAGACAGTGTGGCAGTATTGAGAACTTATGTAAGATATATTGATAAAGGGCATTTTGCTGAAGAAATGTTGTTCTGTAAAAGACTAGAAAGCAACACTACCTCCAAAAATATATATAATAAGCTAAAAACCTACTTAGATGTCAATAATATACCAATGAAAAATATAACATCTTGTGCTGCAGATGGTGCTCCTAATATGATGGGCAAGAAAAATGGCTGCCTAAAATTGATGAAAGATGATAATCCAGTTTGTGCATAAGGAAAACTTGGTAGCTAAAAGCATTTCGCCTGTTCTAAATGAAGTACTACGTTCAGTAATAAAGTGTATCAATGCTATTAAAACTAATGCCAAATGTGAGCGTCTCTTCAAGCTATTTTGTGAAGAAAAAAAACAGACCATATGAGACTTTTACTTCCTACTGAAGTAAGATGGCTCTGTAAAGGGAACTTCTTGAAAAGATTTATGAAACTGCTTGATACTCTTTGTGATTATTTTTAGTGGCAAACCTGAAATGAAGTATCTGTTAACAGTCGATTGTAAAGCATTTGTGAGTTATTTAGCCGATATCTTTGAAAAACTAAATAGATTAAATAAGCAACTTCAAGGAACAAATAAAACTCTTGTTAATGCAAAAGCGAGGATATTGGGTTTCATTACCCTTTTTGAGTTATGTCAGAAATATATTAACAACCAAAAATTTTGAACAGTTTCATTGGCTCCAAAATTGTGAATTAAATGATACCGCTTTACTTATTATTGTCGATCATCTGAAAATTCTATCGGCCGATTTAAAAGAAAGATTTTATGACTTAAAACAAATTGATTTTCCTACATGGATGATGCAGTCAATGCTAGTGGATTTGTCTGATATATCAAATATACAATATCAAGAAGAACTCGCAGAAATGCAAAATGATGAGTCAGTTAAAACTTTATTTAATATAAAAGGAGTGATGGCATGGGTTTGTGAGGAAACAGAAATCAAATAACCAAATTCAACCAACTGTGCAAGAAAACTATTGTTACCGTTTCCATCTTCATATTTAGGTGAATATGGATTTAGTGCTGTAAATGATTTACTGGTAAAAAAAAAGAAATCGTCTGGATATAAAAGAAACGGGGTGACTTGAAACAGAAGCTAACCAAATCGGAACCTAACATAAAATCTCTGTGCAACAAGCATCAAGCGCAAGGATCTCACTAAATTAAAATATTAAATTATTATAGGAAAATCTTTATTAAAATTATTTTGAATTTGAATTTTAGTTTTTCATTACATTTTATGAAAATTTACTTACTGTGTTTCGTTAACTAGTTCCAAGTGATTTCTTCCTAAAACCTATCATTTAAGTTTCCTAAACGAACAATTCAATTTTTTTTAATATTAAAAATTATGTATATGTTACATAGGGGGGCATAAAAATTTTAGAAAGGCTTAGGTGGGGCATGGCACAAAAAAGGTTGGGAAACACTGGTCTAGTCCAGGGAAGGGCAAACTTTTTTGGTCGCGGGCAAAAAATCTAGAAAAAAAATGTTTGGTGGGCCTAGTAAAAACTTCTAAAATAAAAATTCCAAATAAGCAGTAGCTATTTTATACATTTAATAATTTCGCCATTATTTACAATGACGTTGTATGTGTGCAATCTTTCCATACACAGTAAATAATGTTAGAACTCGCGCCGACAGAAAAATCCGCTCGTTGGAACTTAAAAATGCGTAGCCTGCCTCTTGTGAAGTACATTTCACCTATATTAGATTCCATATATCTGCTCCTCGGGAAAGACAAACACTAGCTGGTGCTAATCTACGGTTATTCTATAAAGAACTTCTGCTTTCAACATTTTACCAATTGAAGTTGTCTGTGTTAAGTATTTCCATCAATTTATATTTTGTAGAACAAAAATAGACAAAGTGAAAAGGTCATCAGTACTTTGTTAAAATAAAGAAAGAACAAAATAGCTTTAAACAAAGTAGACAAGAAAATGGATGTATAATGCATATTGTTTATATTCGTCACGGATCGGCAAGTTAAAATTCTGTCCGCGGGCTGGATAAAACCTCCCGGCGGGCCACAGTTGGCCCGCGGGCCGTAGTTTCCCCATCCCTGGTCTAGTCCCTTCTTTGCGAGAGTGTCAGCCAACTCGTTGCCGTGGATATCGACGTGGGACGGGATCCATTGAAAGTGGACCTCATGCTGCTGGGAAATGAGCTTTACTTTTTATGAGATCGAAAAACTGGTTTTATCTCCAATGAGGGCCCAATTTTTGAGGTGTTGAATTGAACTACGGCTGTCAGATAGTATCCAAGTATTTCCAAGGTGCCCTTCACTCAAGATTTTCTCGAGTCCCCTGTCGATTGCAATTAGTTCGCTTCGAAAGACGGAGCAAAAATCGGGGTTTCGTTGATAAAGAGTGTAGTTCTCTTGAGGTGTTTCAATAAATACTCCACTGCCAGTCTGTCTATCCATTTTACTGCCATCAGAGAATATTTTGATGTCGTTTGGAGGGATTTTATTGATGATTTCCAGGGACAATTGTCTGAGGAAGTCAGGTACACAGTTTTTCTTATCAAGCATGGTAGGGAGGCTTTCATGGAAACTTACATTGGAAAGATCCAAGAAAGTACGGAGATTGCTATGAAGATAAAGAGGTTCAATATTTTCAGCGATTGGCAGTTGTGATTTAACATGACTAAAAGGACTGTTTTTCTTTAGCCTTTGATTGCAGGTCCAATTATTTAGGTAAATAGCAGTTAAATTGCCTTGGTCTAAACTGGAAAGTTTATTGTAATATTTCACTAAATTAGCTTGCCTTCTGAAGTTAAGAGGTTGCAGATCGGCATCGTAAAGAACGATCTCTGAAGGGCAGCTACGTTTCAATATAGTGATGATGCGAGCGGAGCTCAGCTGAACCTTTTCCAATTTGTTTAAGTTAGATTGAGAACCACAGCAGTAAACAGGATAGCCATATTCTAGAATTGGTCTAACAAGAGCCTGGTAGGAAGTCCTAAGAGTAGTTGCATCTGCTCCCCAATCCCTACCAGCGATACACTTAATAATATTTAGGCTCTTCCTGGACACTAATGAAATTTTTTCACTTTGATTCAGCTCGACATTGTTTATAGTGCCAGAAGATGTCTTCAGGAATCGCAACTTCGTGCACCCATGGACTTTTGCCTTGGGCACTAATTAATTTTTTTTTTCATTTTTAGAGAACTAGGTTCCTCACCGGGTGCGTCAATGAATTTCTCGGTAGTCCCTCGTCTGTGGCGGGGGAGGGATGATGCAGAGCAAGGAGTCCCAAAATAGTAAGTGCGCCAAAAACATCGATAAAGTGAGCCAAAGGGTGAGTTTGGCAAAGTTTCCTCTTGCTGTAGGGATTGCAACCATTTAGGAATCAGTAGAAAGTTTGCATAGCTGAGAAAAGGTGACCTGGTTTCGAGATGACACACCTGGTGAGTGAATCCTAGATTCTTTCCCCCTTTGTATTACTTAATGTTATGTCAAATTGTAATCAAGAATATTTTAATAATTAAATTTAACTATGTGTTTTCCAATTTTAACTCAAATTAACATGATACATACTAAAGTGATTTCAATAGGTGTATCAGTATTAATACCAAAATTTCCTTGCCCCGATTCAATCTTAAACAACTTATTAGATTTTCCATTAAAGAAATCAAATATTTAAACATTTAAAAAAATCCATTAAATTTCTTTGCAAATATAAAAAATAAAAATAATGTTTCATACTTTAATTAAAATGTGAAATTAAAAAATATTAAAGTTTTATTCATTTAACATTTTTCGTTGAAAAATGAAAAGTAAGACTAATTACCTAGCTTTGTTAAAACTTTTGGCTATTGTATGAAACAATTTTCAAATAATATAGCATGTGGGGTAAAAAAACTATTCATAAATTTACATAAGCTTTCCTAGGTTTCGAAACATATTTTATTTTGTAAACATTAGTTCAAACATTTACTTTTGCTGTTTTTTAAATTTTCTTAATAAACAACACTAGTCACTAATTTTTTTTATTTAATTTTCATTGGAAAAATGTTTTGGACACTGCATTGGATATATTGTATATGCGTTTAAATTAAATTTCAATTTGCCGTGCGACATACAAATAAATAAAAATGAAACTATGTAAAAATTTATATAATTTGATTTAATCATGTTATTATAAAAATAAATATTTTTACTACTATTACTGATTGCTATACTAATTTTATGAATAATATTAATTATAACATTTTGATCGGATTGAAAAGCGTGAAATGCTTCCGAAGTTATCATTAAAATAGAATTTAGAGTAAAATGTAAGCATGTTGAATGTTCTAAGTGGATTTGAGGAGAGTCAGGTGGACAAAGGCCGCAAATAAATTAGATGTACCTTTTCTCCACCCAGACATCAAAACTGATGAGAGCTCATTGTGAACACTCAACAAGGAGAAGTAGCAAAATAGCTTAATTTTCTAGTGATCAGTTCTGATGGTTTATCAATTAGAGTAGAGTAAGAGACTTCTCATCTTCAAGACCCCGGTGAATTTAACTACTAATGGGTAAGGGGAATTCATTATCTTTTAAGGGTAAGGATAGAGCTTGCCTGCCTGAGGTTAACACTTTAAAAAGGAATCACTTACAGGAATTTGGACACCAACTAGAACTAACAAAAGCTTGTAGCCAACTAGAGCTTGTAAGTCTAATTGGGTGAAAAAGTACCTATATTAGTACGTTATATAAAAGAACAGTTTAAAATTTATCTTTAATTTCAGTTGCTCCACTACCAGCGAATGAATATATAAATGTGTGTGATCAATTAGGAGGTATTTCTTTTACTGTGCCTCATTGTGATAGTTACCTTGTGATTACTTCTTGCAGTTTCGGTTCGGTTGTATTTTTCCTTTTCTAAATTCTTTTCTTATAAATTAAAAAGCACTCTCGGTTAAAAAAAACTATTATGTCAAAACGCAGTAAAAACTGTCGTTTTAACAGTTTGATAATGATTATGCTAAAAGACATACAAATCTCAAACATCCTGACTATGAAAAGGAAAACAGGATTGTCCCAGTTCTTGAAGTTGGAGCAAAAAAGAGGAAAAATCCTTGGCAAATAGAGGATTCACTTTCCGTTTCTCCGTTAGTTAAAAGACAAGGCATTTCAGTTCCGGAAAATTCATCTAACAGCATAAACAAGATAAACGAAGGTAAGCAAATCTAATAAATATTTATTATGTCTATTGATTAACTACTCCATAGATTACGTAAATTTGTAATTCATTTTTAAAACGTATGTGAAGTTCATTTTATATCAAAACATTGTTTTAAAATTTATTTATTTTTTATTTTAAAATTATTTATTTAAATAGGTAATAAAATTTTTAGTTGTATATACAGTGAATTCGCGATAACTCGAATCTGATAGGACTGATGAAAAACTTCGACATATCGGAAGTTCGACTTACCGTTAGTTTCGGTTTTGGACTTTCAAAATATTGTCGCATTATTTAATTAATGATTATTAATTACAAATCTTCTAAATGCTTACAATATTTAAGATCATTTTTCTGACAAGCCATTTACGATACGACTGTTCGAAGCACTTTATGATACAATGGTCCATCGGCTGCAACTTTGCTGTTGTGTCACTATGCGCTGTGCATTTATCCATAAAGTGTGTCACTTTTCTTTTTTTAGCGAAGAATTTCCGATCCAATTTTCTTACATAGTCTTCAGATAAAACTGATGTCATCCAAAACTTTTTGTTAGACTTGTAATCCAAAGGATACGTTTTTACATTCTTGAAACATCGGGGATTTCGGTATTTTCCAAAAAAAAGTAAGGTCAATTTCTCTGTCCCAGACGCATTACCTCCAACTAGGACAGTCAAACGTTCCTTGCTCATTTTACCCCCTGAGCAGTTTTCATCCTTAAACATCATAGTCTTATTTGGAAGACATTTAAAAAATAAACCCATTTCATCAATATTGAAAACATCATTTTCACTGTATCCTTGAAGTAAATTTGGTAACGTTTCATTTAACCACTGTTCACATACTTCAAGAGGGACAGCTTTAGCTTCTCCATGAAGAGTGCGAAAGACAATATTGTGTGTGTGTTGCAAAGGAAGGGGCAAGATATCAGCTCCTAGGCTTTTTCTCTTGCTTTAAAAGATCCAAAAAAAATCGAGTTAAAGGGAGTAAAATTCGAGTAATCGAGAATAATTAACATGAAATTGAAGATAAAAGGGTCGGGACCTCATAAAAAATCGAGTTATAGTAATATTCGAGTTATAGCGAATTGACTGTATTAACCAAGATTACATTCATTAAAAGTGGTTCAAATTGTTTTATAAATATATGTAAAACTTTTGTTAAGATGAACACATTGTCGTCATTTTGTTTTTAGTTAAAATAAAGACATTTAATTGATCGTTTGCATGAAAATTAGCTTCAAAGTCTTATAGGATATTAATATATCTCAAATAAAATTACAATTATATTAGCTTTGAGAGTTTGAAATTAAACCATTACTAAATTTCGGAAATAAAAAATTCGTTTCTCCTTAAAACCTTATTCATTGTATCTTTTTGCTTTAAAAATTTGCATTTTTTATTATTATTTACTTAAAACTGTCATAAAAATTTAAATGTTTAAACTACTTCATAAAAAAACTTTTTTATAGCATTACAATTACATCTTTAAATTCCTCACAGTTATAGTTAATGGAAATAAATTCTTAAAGGGGTCTTGAACCCTTAAATTCTCACTACTTTATATGGCACGAACGACCATACAATTGACTGCATTTCAATACTCCTACAAGTAAAAAAAAATGTGCAAATCTTCTTCGCTTTTTTTTTTCTTAAAATTTAAATACTGTAATTTCTAAAGAGTTATGGTGTGTAGGTACACTTCAAGTATCAGAAGATTTACAGGTTAAACATTAAGATTTTATTAACCACATCACAAACATATATATACGCTACATGCAAAATAATAAGATTATAGAGAGATAGGACTATAGTTCGTTCACCAGAAGTTGAGACTTGGCCCCACCTCCTGGAACGCAGAGTTCATTTCAGCGCGGGAGTTAGAAGAGAAACATCTCCGTTGTTGAAATTGAGACAACCCTTAATTTGCGCCAAACACGAAAAGAGAATTCTTTTTCAGTCACTTACTTTGCTTTATCATCTACTATTATACATTTTGTTACACTAGCTAATTAAATATAGTTTAAATTTAAAAACTGCTGTACTCCCAGCGAAATGACTCATAATGGACAAAGCATTCACTCAAAAGAAAGAAATATCATAAAAAAATGGTGCAAAATATCATCAAATTTATGAAATACTTATTCTTAAAAAAATGCACATAAAGTTTGCGAAATAAATATTTTTGCTAAACGATCGCCAAATAGCAAGATTGTTCAGGATTGCTCACAACTTTCTCCCAAAAATAGCGAAATAGTATCGTCGCATACCACGTGATGAAGGCGGAGCCAAGTGCCACATCCGTTTGCTATGAGTTTTAGCAGAGAAAGATAATGCGTTCGGTTCGGATCTCACCAGAGAAAATGAATTAGCCACGCCCTTAACGTGCAATGATTGGCTAGATTTAATTTGAGAAATTAGATTATTGGATTAGAATTTTGATAGACAAATTTTAGTTTCAGTTCCCAATTCTGAGTTACAGTTTCAAATTAAAAGTTTCACTTCGTGAAAATTGTGATTGGCACATAAAGAAAAGGAAAAGTAATTATGGGTCACCACAGAGTAATCATTCTATTTATCTGCCATTCAATATATTTAACGAATTATAGAGAGCAAATTTAAACGAATGGGCATCTTGCTCTTAGTGATCTAGGAAAAATTACAATGCGTGTAGGACTCGTTTTTTAAACTTACTGCAATTTTACGAAATATAAAAGTTAAAAATAGATTTATGCTAGGTAACTAACTAAAAGTTATAACTGGCTGCAAAAATAAAAATTAAACTATATTCTTTGAACTATTCATCCAACTTTCTAACTATTCTTTTAATCTAAAAAGGAAAAATGACTGTTCAATTTTGTTTAATGATATGATTAACTAATGTGTTTGAATGATGTATTTTATGGAAAAATAACATTTTAATTTTGAATACAAAACTAAAAATTTATTTGTGTTTTTCTGTCGAAATCAATGCATTTTTCGTTTTAATTTAGAAAGTAAAAACAAAAAAAAAAGTTTTTTTTTTTTACTGAAATTAATATTTGAAATTTAAATTTTAATAAAAATCCAAATCTGATTTTATAAATTGTCGCATTAAAAATGACAGATCTGTCTGAGAAATAAATTATATGTGCCTAAGAAATAATTATTTCATAATTTTTAAATATTTCTTTGAATTTTTCAAATTTGAATTTTTGCGGTCTAACAAGTCTTGAAAGTGGGTGTTTATTTTTGAGCGGATGAAACATGACCTATTTATATATTTTTGAATTGAATAAATTTTTAATCAATACGGAATGTCAGTGTTTTAATTCAAAAACTCAATAAAGAATTTATTAGAAGAATGGTTTTAATCCTAATAAATTATTTAAAATTTTTTATTTCTCAAAATATATATTATTATAATTTGTTATGCATAGTGCGCAAAAAAAGGAAAGAAAAAAAAAAGACCCATCACTCTGAAGAGTTTTTGATTTACTGATCGGATTTTCACATTCTAGAACTAAATTTGAATAGTTCGAGTGGGTGACCTCACACACAAACGTGCTAATTAATTTGCACAAGCGATTTTTTAAGTTTCGAAATCAGACACAGAAATATATTTTCTCTGAATAAAAGTACGTTTTTTCGACTTATTCGGAATTTAGTTAATAATAGTTATTAGTAATAATAATTTTAAACTAAGAAATATACCCATTCATGTTAATTTTTTATTTTGGAAACTTTTATAAATAGGAAAATTGAGAGAAATCGGTCGAATAGTTCCCGAGAAATAAAATTTTCATAAGGTCATTTTTCAACTATTTATATTTATGTTACTCAATTTATATTTAGGTATGTAAAATTACATTATTTAAAATCAAGTAAACAATTTAGTGCTTCAAAATTCAAAAAATTTTCTGCTATTTATTATCATTAAGTAAAAATGAAAAATAATAAATATTTGCTAAAAGTTATATTTTGCATGAAATTTTTTTCGGATAATCAAATTTTATAAGTGTGTGCGAAATTTTTTCAATTTGCTTAGCGAGTTCTCGAAATGCAGCGAAATACGAAAAAATAGAAATCATATCATTAAGGGGTCGAAACTTTTGCTCGTTCTCTAGTTTTAACTATAGGGGTCATATTTTTTAGATTGCATTTACACCCTATATTTTCGTATGGGGGAATAAATCCGAATACGCCGAAAAAAAGTGTGTTTATTTATAGGGGAAGAACGTTTTTGTGTTTGAATTCGCACCTTAAAATATCATCTGCACTAATTAATTATCTTATTTAAAATACCCTCCTCAAGCATTAAGATTGAACCCTAGAACAGAAAATCCGATTAATAGATGGAAAGTTATTTCTGATCATCCGTTAATTTTTTTATGCACTGTACAGTCCGCAAAAAAAAAGATATCACCCTGAATAACTTTTGTTCTAATCATCGGATTTTCACGAACTAAAAGTCAATCTTAATGGTTCCCGGGGGTGACCTCAAATATGCTAATTAATTAGTGCTAACTATTAATTAAGTTACGAAATCAGACACAAAAACGTACTTTCTCTGAATAAACATGCATTTTTTTTACATATTTGGAATCCTGACCCTTAAAATAGGGGGGGTAGACAAAATTTCGAAAAAAATGGGTTGTAAATTAGGTCGCAATAGGGATTTATATATCTGGCGATGGTTTAAAAATATGCCAAATTACCTCGCCATAGAAGGGGAAATAATTTATAACAACCATAAAGAAACTGAATGAATGACAAGATGGGAAAAGATAGTGCTTCTCGTTGCTAAGCAACCAAAAGAATTTTTCACGTTGCTTTCTGGGCTTTTTTTTTTTTTTTTTTTAAATCTCCTTTAAAAAGGAAATTTAAAAAAATAAATAAATTATTTTTGATTCTCCAAGATTATAGAATCTTTGAATTTTTATCTGACATTATTTATTTTTGTAAAGCTTTAATGTAATTTGTATGACAGTTTTGAATTAAAACCAAATTTTCATAAGTTATCATAAATTTATGAAGAGTTGTAGGGTTAAATGCTTTTGCCCCGCACTTCGAGTTTCTTAGGAAAGGAAAAAAAAGTGATCAAGCAAAGGTGGACCTGAAAAAAGATAGCTATTCTGATGCATAATCGCAAAATTTTATAGAAATCACGGTATTTATTTTCGATAAAATTGTAAAACTTAATAAATGTTATAAGGCATTTTAAAAGCATTTTGATATATATATATATATATATATATATATATATATATATATATATATATATATATATATATATATATATATATATATATATATATATATATATATATATATATATCATAATAAATAAAAACAAAAAAAACACGAAGAAAATTACGAAAAATAATAAGTTTTATTTATTGCGCATAAGCTGCAAGTAAATAGAACTCATAAAATAAGTAAATAAGTTCAAAATGTAGAAAAAACTTGGGAAAAATTACGGAACAATAAAAAAGGGGGGAAGAAAAATAATAATAAAAAATAAAACAGCAAGAAACCGGAAAAAAAATTCTAAAAATATCCGGAAAATAAAAGATATAATCTTTTCATCAGCTTACACGATTATATCAGCAAAAAAATAGTACTTTCTATTATTGTATCAATATAGCCAAAGTAAAATATATCAATGCAATAGTTTGAGAAGCACTCAAAAAAATTTTACAAAAAAATTACAAACATAATGGAACACAATAAGTAAAAATATCAAGCGAAATCAGAAAATTAAGTATAAAGAAGAAACAGAATAAAACATGAAACGAAATCTATAAAGCGAGCTGCGAATTCAAATGAACTTATTACAGGAACGTGAAATTTTTAAAGAATTATTTAAAATATTTTCGAAAAAGATTGCCACATTACAAAATATGAAACCAAAAGCAGAAATTGAGCTAAAAGCTTAAATAGAGGGGTTTTGTATTAAAGTGCGTTCTTACTGCAGTGTTTTGGTTATACCTATTTTATATAATGTGATTATAATGCTTTTTGAATTTATTATTCTGTTTTTATCGGAGAAAATAGTAACTTCGTTAAATCATGAAAATTCTTGGAATTAGACATGAAAAGTTATGAATTTGAAAATCTAAAATGTAACAGATACCCTGTATTAAGGAAAATAAAATATTTCATTTGAAATCTATTTTTTTATTCAACATTATTTCATTTTATGCTTTACAGAATATTGAAACGGTGCGGAGATCAAGGAGGTATGTAAATAGGAAAATATATTAAAATCCATATCTTAAGTTCAGAACCTTTTTTCATGGCACTTGTTAACCAAAATGCTGTAATGATACTGTCAGCATTTCAATTAAAAGAACTAATTCGTTCTGTTTAAAACTATCTCTATCACACGACTTTTTTTTCCGAATGTCGCATACCTCCCTTGACTATATCCGTACTTCTTCAACTACGATTAAAATAAAACTTTATTTTAAGGAGCAAGTCAAGAATTTGTACTTCTTAATATTTGCAAATGATATTAAGTAAACTTAGTTTGCAGGAAAAAGAGTTGATGTTATTTACACACTCCTTTCGTTAGTTCTTTAAAAAACATGATTAAACGAAAATTAGGTTTATAATACCCTTAATTAAACAAGAGTAACAATTGTTACAGTTTTTACAATAATTTTTCAACTCTGACACTCTTTTCATGAGATAACTTCTTTTGCCAACGATTTTGTCCCTTTTTTTTTGTTAGTTGAAACCAGCTTACGCATTCTTGTAATTTTTACATTTTATCTTTGAAATTTCAATCTCGAAAGACATGCATGAAGTGACGCCTACTCCAAAGAATCTAAGTTAAATAGTTGTAAGGCCGATTATTACGAAAACAATTAACTAATCTGGTTCAATGAAACAATTACAGTAAAACTTGGGTAAGTTGACCACTTCATGTGCATTGTTTTAGTGGCCAACGTAGACAAGTGGTCAACTTATAGAAGGGGTGGGACATTGTTTACTTTTTCGTTTCCTACATGTTGCTATACATTAAAATTTTTATTTTTTACTTGACTTAAAAATTTGATTTAGCAAATGGCCAAATGAATATCTCAAGAAATGTGTTTAAACCTAAACGAACTTCAATTTGTTACACAGAAATAATTTTAATATTTAACTAACTTTTAAAAAAAAATTATTTTGTTAGTTATGCATGTGAAGTGTTTAATAAAAATAATTTCTTAAAATATCAGAACACGAAAACATTGAAAACTTTAACAAAACAAAATTATTTTAACACTTTAAAATTTATTCTGTTATTACTACGCATACAAGCCTATTTGCTCACTATTGCAACTGGAAGAGCAACTTTTCAACTAACACACCTGTTTTCAATGAATGAATGAAAGAAATGGTCAAAAGCTGACTCCCTACAGTTTCCCCAGATGGTCAACTCACAAAAAGGTTTAGATTAGCTTTTTACACTATTTCACCAAACAAGTGAAATATTAACATACATTGCGAAATGACAGAAAATTTTCTGAATTATTTTTTTTCTGGTCAATTTATGAGGGTTTTAGAATAGAATTTCATAATACTCCTAGACAAAATTAACTTATTTCAGTGGTCAACATACAAGATAGACAGGTGGTCAAGTTACAAAGGTTTTGCTTCTTTATTATGTAGGAAAATTTCCGTTCTTGATAATTGAGGTCAACTTATTCAGGTGTAAAACTTACAAGTGTGGTCAACTTGGCAGGTTTCACTGTATAAATAAATCATTAATATTCTTGTTTTTTTTATTACGAAATATTAGGAGAAATTTGTATACATAATTTCTTCAAAACGTGTGTTAAAACTATGATTATAAGTTATTTAGAAAAAAAAAAGTCAAATGGAGTAAAAGAACTATTTTTGAGATGATGATTCTAAAAATAGCACATTTTTCAAATCTTTTTGCAATTTTTTATTTTAGTAGTTGTTTAACAAAACAAGGCATATCGAACATTTTCCTGATATAGCAATATTTTTTTGAACTGTGCAAAAGTTGAGAAATTATACAAACAACTTTTAAAGAAAATATTTTCAACTTTTTAAGACAAAAGGGTAACTTAAAAGGGTTAGCGCACAAGATTAACTTTGAAAGTTGAATTAAAATTGCATGCCCATAGTTTTTTGTTCATTTAAAAAACAAAACAATCTGTTAAATTTTTCCCCTGTGCGCACATACGCATTTACTTTTCATTACTCGAATAAATAAGAAGTAATAAAAAAAATAAAATTAATAATTTATCTTCATTTTTCGTAAACAATAGTATTTTTAGTAAATAGTCAGCTGTTCTGCTTCGAATGATATTGAGTGTGATCAGTAGAATATTTTTAATTTCTTAACAAGATTTAATTCTCAGATAGCTGGCAATAATTTTAAGTTTTCTTTCAATAAGAACTTAGCAATAATTTAAAAAGTAATTTTATTTTAAAGAAAAACATAAATTAAAGTACTTAAACAATTGATTAGTATATTATTGGAAAAAAATATACATAATAGAATTTTAAAAAAAATTGCATTAAAATTCAATAAAAAAGTTAGAAAAATAATTCTGCGAAACACGCATAGACAGGTAATTTACAAATTTATTTTAAGATTAAGGCGATATATAAGATGTAAAGAAGTTTTAAAAAACTCTACTCTAAACTCAGCTGCACGACAGCCCATGGAGGGCCAAGGCCTACTGTGCCCACCTCAGTTTTCTGGACCTAGGGCTCTGGGGTGCAGGAGCAGATGTTCCGGTCAGGTGGTCAGCCGAACGCGGAACCCCCAGTGTTTAGTTCCCAATCATGCTTGGTATTTATTTATCGACCCACTGAAGGGATGAAAGGCTGAGTCAGCCTTGCCCGGCCCGAGGAACGACATCGCGAAGCGCTACCGCTCAGCCACCGGGGGAAGTTTTAAGATGATTAAAAATGTTGACTACGCATTCGTATTAATAATTATAAAATATATATTCAAGAAATTGATAAATATATTATTCCAAATCTATGCATACGTGTGTATATTATTGAAATTGTATCAGTTATTGAAAAAGAAAATCAAAAATTAAAAAATAATCACATTAAGTAAGCACAATCTGGTGCATAATCATATTCTATCAGAAGCACGCCTTTATAAAACTAGACATTCGTTGAATAAAGTGTTTTTTATTCAAAATGTTTTATTCATAATTTCTTTACTAAATTACAAATACATTATTAAATGACTAAAAAGAAACATCGTATTTTATAGTTTGAAAGAAATAAAAATAAAAAGATTAGCAAACGATTATTAGCGAAAAAAATATGAATGAAATTTTACACTACGCGCGAGAAGTCAAGTTCCTCGCAAGTTTATCACATTTTAATATTAATCGCCCCATTTAATCATTTTTTTACTGTCGCCAAATTATTTCTTCAAAAATAATTAATTATAATTTTTTTCAGCTTCTAATAAATAAAAACAGTTGAAACTTTAGATTTTTCTATTGAAAAATATGTAGATTATTATGGTATAAAAAAATTCATACCTTATAATTCAAAATTTTTTCATCCTCAATTTAATTAAATAATAAAAAATAATTATTAAAAATTATTTTTTTCATGAAATTATCTTTGGGTAAATGAGTTTTATGAGTGGGTGCAAATATTTTTTGAATTGCTTCATTAGTTTTGAAAATATGAATTGAATTGAATGTTGGGTTTAATGGCACAAAGTCCACAGAAGGACATGCTGCGCCAAACAAACGGTTTTAAAATAAAATCCTAGGTAGATGTATACTACAAGTTTTCCCCATCAAAATCACACGGCATTTATAAAACTGAATACAACGAAACCAACGCATTCAAGAGTAAGTAAAACAAGATAAAATTTAAATGTAGTTAAGTATCATAAAACAGTTGCATTCAAAGCTGAATAAAGACACATAAAATTGTAAATAGGATAAAAACTGTTATATACAGTATAAGAGACCAATTGCGCGTAGAAACGCAAAAATGTTAGGATGATGGCAGTCACCTAACAAATCCTGCAGTGTTAAAATGGAACTACCAAAAAAGGTTAAACGATGACGGTTAAAACATGGGCAATAAATTAAAATGTGATGGATTGTGAGTAAAACGTTGCAAGTATTGCAGTGAGGAGAGGGTTCATCAAACAGCAAGTGAAGGTGGGTCAATCGAGTGTGGCCAATTCGAAGACGAGTAAGTTTGACGTCTGCCCTACGATTACGTAGCACAGGCAATGGATCTAAATCAATTTTTATAGCGCGCAATTTATTATTAATTTGGAGATCCCACTGCTGCAACCATAGAGACTTTGTTAGCTGTCGTACGTGTGTTTTTATATCTTGGTATGGTATAGACAGAGAGAAAGGGTTTGTAGCAGATCGTGCGGCAACATCGGCCAAGTCATTGCCCGGAATTCCGACATGACTTGGGACCCAACAAAATAAAATATCAAACCCATTTTTATGAAAAGAATTTAACAGATGATGTATAAAATTTAAAATTGGGTGAGTCGATTCTTCGAAATGTCCCAATTGGCGCAACACGCTCAAACTATCTGAATAAATGCAATATTTTTGAGTAGGCAGTGATGAGATCAATCGCAGAGCTAAAAGAATAGCTACAGCTTCGGCAGTGAAAATTGAACAAATATCTGGGATTTTAAAATTGTACGTGGCATCAGCAATGACGACGCCACAACCGACATGTCCTGGAGATTTTGAGCCATCTGTAAATACAGGGGCGTATTGAGAAAACTGATGACGATGGGAAGTGAAAAGTTGCTGAAATATAATAGGAGACACTTGAGCCTTATTATAAGCAACAAACTGACGATCAAACTGGTATTGTGAGATGGTCCATGGTGAAATAAGCAAATGCTCAACTGATTGTGATGGCAAATCACAAATAGACAAATTTTCAATAAGTGATCGCATGCGAACGTTAAAAGGGCGAATATGAGAAGGACGAGCTTCATAAAACCGCAACAAACTTGATGGTGTAGAATCACGCTGTAGAGGATGTGTAGCAGATGACATGATGCGAAAGTAATACGTCAAGGACAGCTGCATGCGGCGTAGGTCTAAAGGTAGTTGATCACAGATAACATAGAGGCTTTTAACAGGGGACGTGCGGAAGGCGCCGCTACATATGCGCAAGGCAGTATGATGCACTGTATCCAAGCGTCTTAAGTTAGAAGCGGAAGCAGTGCCATATACCGCACATGCGTAATCAAGACGAGATAATGTTAGCGCTTGATATATTCGCAGTAGGGCGATGCGATCTGCACCCCAAGACGTGTTTGAAAGCACTCGTAATATGTTTAGAGTCTTCTCGCATCGTTTTCTAAGCTGTTTGATGTGAGGTAAAAAAGTAAGCTTCTTGTCAAATATCAGCCCAAGAAACTTTGTGTTCTCAACTATAGGTATGACAGTGTTATTGATATGAATGGCAGGTTCATTATGAAGCCTGCGCAACCGACAGAAGTGCATGCAGGAACTTTTAGAGGGGGAGATTGTATGGCCATTCAGTTCACACCACTCCACGATTTTATTTACACTCAGTTGAAGTTGCCGCTCTATTACTCTCATGTCTGATCCTGAGCATGATACGTTCAAATCGTCAACATAAAGTGAGCCATGAACTGTAGATGGTAGTATGTTTAAGATGAGAGAAATATGTACAATGAAAAGTATGACACTTAAAACACTGCCCTGTGGTACACCTTCAGATTGGATAAAAACATCAGATAGCGTATTGCACACTTTGACCCGGAAATATCTACGACTTAAAAAGTTTTTTTTTTTTGAAAATATGACTGAAAACGCAAAAAGCGAAATTAACATTAAGGGGTACGAACTTTGGATTGCTCTCCTGACCAAACTATGGGGACCACATTTCCCAGATTGCGGCTACCCCCTATATTTTGAAGGTTAGGAATCCAAATATGTAAAAAAATATACATGTTTATTCAGAGAAAGTACGTTTTTGTGTCAGATTTCGTAACTTAATTAATAGTTAGCACTAATTAATTAGCATATTTGAGGTCACCCCCGGGAACCATTAAGATTGGCACTTAGATCGTGAAAATCCGATCATTATAACAAAAGTTATTCAGGGTGATATCTTTTTTTTTTTTTGCTGACTGTACATCTATCGATATTCTTTTAGGTATGTATAGTAAAATTTAATTTTACAATACTGAATATTTGAAAATCTTCATCTCCTGTGTTAAGCATATTTGACTAGATTAATGATTGTCTATAATTTTATTATTTAGTAAGAACATCAAAGAGTATTTTAGATCAAAATATCTAAATTTTTGTAAAAAAAAAAAAAAAAAAAAAAAAAAAAACATATTTTTAAATTTATTCTGATTAATTTGACGCATTTCATATTGTTAATAATAATTTCTGATTACTTGAAATTTGGTTTGATCTAAAAAAAAATAATACCTAAAAAATACCTAAAAAATACCTAAAAAAAACCCCCCAGGGGCACACTCTTGTGTGACGGGTACGGCGCACCCGGGGCCCCGAGCTGGACCTGAGCATACTTCAATTTCTCTCTTGCGACGGTCCTGTTTTGAGTTCCTGACTTTCACTTTATCATTTTATTGACCTAGTGAGCGAACATTATTTTATTTACTATAAAATTCTGGATATCATTTACAGAACATTGGTTTCCAAACTTTTGATTAGTTTTTTCATTACGTTGATATATTTATTCCTTTTGTTGCAATTCATTAAATGTTTATGAATTCTCATCCTTATCGTGGTTGCCAGATTAACTGGTAAGGACTTTTCGTCTTGGCTCGGTGTTATATTGAACCCTGATGAGAAGAAACCACCCGCGTGTTCGCCGTGCGTGGAGACCCGTGTCCTTGGAAAAGGGGATCCTGGTAGTTGAGGGGCATCCTGGTACCCCAATACACTGCTTTGGCCCCTGCTCCAGGTAAACGGGAGGTGCATATTGGCCTGTATGCATCAATCGGCCAGTCACGAATGTCATCTGTTGGCTAGGGTCAAGCCCGGGATCACTTACTGAGCACCTCGTTAAGGGTGGAGGCTGCTCCAGGGGTGACCTTCGGGCGTATAGCTATTGGCTAGCATCGTTGTTGAGTAACAGATTTCTATCTATTTCTCACATCCCCTAAGTTGGACTCCGTGGTGGGTGGTGCCGCCGATAGTGGAACTTGATTTATTTTTTTGTATGGCAGATAATGAACAGATGGTGTTGAGTTCCGCACACCGAAACAAAAGCGGAACAACCCCTTTACCTAGTTTTAACCTATCTAAATGTCCAATTTACGACCCAGCTAAAGCCAGATTCCTAATATTGAGCTCAACCGAAAAAAAAACTATCTAATGTATCCCCATTTCTTGTCCAAAAGTCTCTTGAATCTTCAATAGGCAATCCCAAACATGTTAAACAGCTTCCCTCAGGTGATTTATTAGTGGAAACTATCTCTGAAAAACAGACTACTTCACTCTTAAAAACACAAACTATAGGCAACATACCCATAACAGTCACACCTCATAATACATTGAATATTTCTAAAGGTGTAATTTCTGATAAAGCTCTCCAGTCCCTTCCAATCGAAGAAATCCTAGAAGGACTATCAAACCAAGGTGTTATTGACGCCCGCCATATAACAATTAAAAAAGGTACAGAGATAATAAATACTCAACATCTAATATTAACATTCAATACTGCTCAATTACCTACTGATGTCAAAGCCGGTTATCGCAACTGTAAAATCCGTCCTTATATTCCTAATCCAATACGCTGCTTTAAATGTCAAAAATTCGGTCATTCAACTAGTAACTGCCGAGGAAAAGAAACTTGTTCACGCTGTAGCCTACCTGACCACACTTTTAGAACATGTAACCTTCCCGAAAAATGCATAAATTGTTCAGAACCCCATTCTGCAAACTCTCGAATTTGCCCAAAATGGAAACAAGAGAAACAAATCCTAAATATAAAAGTTACACAAAATCTGACCTATTTCGAAGCTAAAGAAAAACTACTAGGCTCCCAACCAATACCTAACGTTTCATATGCAGCAGTTGTTGCCAAAAAACCAACAAAATCAATAGGAACACAATATGACATAGCTGAATTAGATGCGCAAAACATGAAATTAAAAATTCTGAAACCAAGACAAACATCTACTAAATCGAAATCAACGGCATCCCAAGTTACTCAACAAGCACCCAGCACTTCAAAACCCACATCAACTCAATCTAAAGCTCCAAACAATACAGAAAGTAACAAATATCTAAAATTAACTCCTCAAATAGTAAATGCTTTGCATAAAAAATTATCTCAACCTTCAAGTTTTAGCAAACATACATACATCCCGAAAAGCAGACAAAATAAATTTAAATTCCGTCAAAAACAGTTAAATGGTACTCAGCAAGACCAGCAGTTGCTTTCGGACGCAATGAGTACAGATGAAGATAATACAAATGACCCGCCAGAACCAGAAATGCAAGTAGATGAAGGGTTAGAAACGCCAGCTAACCTCATTCCCAAAAAATCAAAATTAAAACTTAAAAGATAATGGAGAGGAAAGTTTTAACCTGGAATTGTCGTGGATTTTATTCAAGCTGTTCGGACATTAAAAATTTAATAGAGGTGTATAATCCCGCGTGCATTGCTCTACAAGAGACATTTCTTAAACCAACTCATACGGCTACTATACGAAAATTCTCACACATAAGAAAAGACAATATTATTGGAAATAAAGCATGTGGAGGCGTATCTCTTCTTATTTCAAACAGTTATCCATTTTCAAGTATTAATCTTCAAACAAACCTTCAAGCAGTTGCCGCTCAAATAACAATAACTTCGCTTATAACTTTCTGTTCTGTTTACCTTCCCCCAAACGAACATATTTCACAATTAGACATTGACAATTTAATAAATCAGCTACCTGTACCTTATGTTTTATTGGGAGATTTTAATGGTCATAATACTTGTGACATTAGGTCACAGCCTAATTTATAAATATCCGGTTTTTTTAATCAATAATGCTAATTCTTTTAATTTTGTAATACATTCTTTTATTTCATCATCTTTCTTTAGCCCCTTAAGCGGTAGCGCATTTTGGACATTCTCCCCCTAAAATCCCTTACCAGCTCCTTAAAAGAGCCCCTTTATTTCCAGAATTTTCCACCCTTTTTTTTCTGAGAATTCCACTGGTCGTCGGCATTCTTTCATCTCCGCGTGTTTGTTGTGTTTCTCAACCGTAACTTTTAACGCATAATCATTTTTTCATCTCAACTCGTGATTTTTAGGTAATTTAACTTTAACTTTTACAACATGCACTACAACTTCAATTTTAAGTTTTTGTATCTTATAAAAAGGATGAGCGCGAAAGACGATTAGCTTTCGATAATTTGATGTCATATAAGTTGCTGCACTCCGCTTAACGGAGTTTTTAACATTTTTTTGCTCCCACCTCCCTAAGGTGGAGAAGCTTTTTTTTCGAAGGATGGCCTCTCTGCGCCATCTTCTTTTGATCCTGGGATTCGTTCGCTGGAAATAACTCACCGATAGCCATGCTGTCCTTTTTTCATTACCTCTGATGAATTGCTTACTAAAGAATTTTCCTTTTCCTGACAAATTGGGATGCCCTATTAAGGTTGGGTATAGAAAGAATGAAAAAATTGCAAAAAAATAACAATTTAGAAAAGCGAAAAACTAAAAATTATAATAATGGCCGGGTGAAACATAGTTAGTTGTACATTTTACGAAGTTTGGCTAACCCAAAAACTAGTAATTCTTCTTCTTCAAAAACAGTTCTAGAATATACCAAGTATATTTAAAGCACGTACCTTTTCATCCATACAAAGATATCCAGTCCTGGATCGGAGATGAGTTTATGATGAAACAAACAAAAAAACTTTTGGGTATTGAAAAAGGAGTCAGTCCAGTTCTTTTTAAAAAAATCACTATTGTTTTATTGGAGGAAAAACAAACTAGAAAATCATTGTGTTGAGGCACTACATCATTTTAGGAATGGCTCATGCCAAGGATGTGGAATTAGTGATGACTGGAAAACAGGAGTTCAAACGGACTGTGGGGGATTTCCATCCCGGACGGTAGTTGGTCAGCGGATCATCCTTCAAAACAAAACTGGAGATTTTATCTGGAGAGTTCTTTAGTAAGCATTTAAAAACCGATTCATCAGGAAAATTCTTTATGAAGCCTTAATCCAATTTGTCAGGCAAATTCTTTATGAAACATTAATCCAATTTGTCAGGAAAATTCTTTATGAAAACATTAATCCAATTTGTCAGGAAAAGAAAAAAATTCCTTAGTAAGCAATTCATCAGAGGTAATGAAAAAAGGACAGCATGGCTATCGGTGAGTTATTTCCAGCGAACGAATCCCAGGATCAAAAGAAGATGGCGCAGAGAGGCCATCCTTCGAAAAAAAAGCTTCTCCACCTTAGGGAGGTGGGAGCAAAAAAATGTTAAAAACTCCGTTAAGCGGAGTGCAGCAACTTATATGACATCAAATTATCGAAAGCTAATCGTCTTTCGCGCTCATCCTTTTTATAAGATACAAAAACTTAAAATTGAAGTTGTAGTGCATGTTGTAAAAGTTAAAGTTAAATTACCTAAAAATCACGAGTTGAGATGAAAAAATGATTATGCGTTAAAAGTTACGGTTGAGAAACACAACAAACACGCGGAGATGAAAGAATGCCGACGACCAGTGGAATTCTCAGAAAAAAAAGGGTGGAAAATTCTGGAAATAAAGGGGCTCTTTTAAGGAGCTGGTAAGGGATTTTAGGGGGAGAATGTCCAAAATGCGCTACCGCTTAAGGGGCTAAAGAAAGATGATGAAATAAAAGAATGTATTACAAAATTAAAAGAATTAGCATTATTGATTAAAAAAACCGGATATTTATAAATTAGGCTGTGACCTAATGTCACATTATACCCCCCACTGCAGAAAAAATTTTTGAAGAAAATTTTTTTTTTTTTTTGTTTTTGCCAAAAAATATTAAATCCAAAAAGATTTATAAATGAAATTAAGTTCTAACAGCCTGCAACTCCAGTTCACCACTACTCCACTTACAAATAGTCAGATGTTTACATAACAATCTATATCAAAACTTCGGATCGTAAGAGTCTGAAATGAGAAAAGCTGTGCCTCAAACATAAGACATACAAAGAATTAGTAACACATAACAACACATACATATAAGCAGCTTTACATGGCTGCATCTTGATTAGTGAAAAGGCAAACAATGTTAATTGTTTGATAAATGGACGAAAAAAACACAAAACAATCTTAATTGTTTGCTAAATGAAAACAAACATTTTGACACAGAATCGTCAACACATGTACTATCAATTAAACTTAAACAACATATGCCTTGATGCATGTGAATGCCTATAAGTGCAATAACACCCGTATAAAAATTCAGGCTACATGAAGTAGACTGAGAAAATCTTCCTCAAATCAAATAACATTAAGGAGGTAAAATGGATAATTGATTATTCAAAAAAAATCTCACTTAGTAATAGTGGAAAAGCAAATGTTTTGAGGTAAAGGACATTAACTCAAATTATTCCTTGTAAGAAGGAATTGAAAAGAAATTGATTTGTTTGCTGGAATTTATTATGAAAAAAAAATTGAAAAATTGCAAACAAACGAAAAAAATCAGGCTACCATTGTAGACTGACAATACTCCGAGCTTAAACGAAAAACTTTGTACAACATTTTGTACATCACTCCATTAAGTGAATTTTGAGAAAAAAATTGAAACCAATCAAACAAGATTGATAAGTAGTAATCCGAGTTAAAACGACAAAAAAATTTTTAGTACACATCAAACTGTATACCTGAAACAAATCAAAGTCATTAGTGAGAGCAATACGTGCATTAACATTATTAATTTTAGACTTGAAAAAAATTTAAAAAAATTGCAATGAAATTTACTAGTTGTAACAGGAAAAGCCTAGGCAAAACATTAAACTTAACAAAAACTGCAAGGAATTTTAACACTTAAAAAACAACAAATTGACTCACAGAACTTTGACAAAAAAAACAGCTAAAACAAAACAAAAACAAAAACAAGGCCTTGACACATTGCTTACAAAAAGCATTACCTAACAAAAATTGCTGAACAATATACAATTAATGAACTCAGCATCAACAATTTTGTATGAAACAACATAACACAAAACAATAAAAAAATCATAACAACCGTTGTGACACCTTGAGATGTACAATGAGGTGTACTTGTATACATTACTAATGCAAAGAGAATTCACACTCTGCAAAAATCCAAAAAAAATTTGTATGTAATAATAGTGACTTATGACATACTAGAAAAGGAAAAAAAAAATACTGTACAGAACTACAGGGTCGAAAAACAAAAAAATTGGCATTCGATAATCAGACGTCATTAATTAATTACAATTATGTGTTTACGTACTGTAAAAAAATACAAATATTAACATGAAATATTTGTTAAAAAAATTGCAATCAGTTAGACATGAACAACCACAAACACGAACCCGTACTTATAAAGTTTGTAGAGTCGCAAAAAGGAGGGCACTGCTCATCATCCACCATACAAACCATATCACAATTTGAATACCTCATTCAATTAAAAAAAATGTTAGAACTATTGACAAAATTAGTTACAAGAACTGTATATCAAAAAAATTAACCAAAAGAATCACTGGTATTGCCTGACAAGTACTACAGGATCCCGATGTTCCGCGGAGATGACGGCCAGCATCATATACACCGATACCCAAATAACACCCATCACACATATCAATGTTACATTCAAACAAATTTATTTAGAAAAATTATTTACTTCTTAAATTGTAAGGACAAGCCTTAGGGAGAGTCATATCAATATCAATTACACTAGGGGAGGTATCCAAAGAGGGATGAAAAAGCAAATTTTGCCTCCTATGAGGACATAGACGTAAACGGTCTATATGAACAGTTAGTTTAGGTGCCTTCGTATTGTCCAAAAGTTGGATTACATAATCTACATCATTAAATTTTGACAAAATAGTAAACGGACCATCAAATTTAGGTTTAAACACATTAGTATGTTTTAAATAGACAATATCACCAATATTTAGTGATCTTAATTTTGCTTTCGCACCTTGTCTCGAATTTTGTTTGACTTGTGCTCGTTCAGAATTATGGTAAGCATTTTCATATGCAATATTGAGCTCATTTAAGGTCTCCAATAAATAGTGAGATTTATCCAAATGTATTGGTTCGACACTAGTTTCAAAACAATCAAAAATTAAGGCCAAATTACGACCAAAATGAAGTAAGTTAGGGGTGAATTTAGTTGAAGAGTGAATTGAACCATTGTATATATTTTGGTGAATTAATAAGCTGGTTGCAAATGACACACCTTTCTCATGTAAAGTTAAAACAGAAGACTTAATAGCTTGATTAATGCGTTCACTCATTCCATTACTTTGAGGATGAGCAGCACTGCTATGGGCTAATTTTATGCCTAACTTTTTATTGATTAATTCAAAAACCTCAGCTTTAAACTGAGTGCCTAGATCTGTTAATAGGTATAACATTCTACCATAATGAGTAATATAATTCATTAAATGTTTAGAAACAGTCTCAGTGGTTAAATTGACTAGTTGGTTTAAAATTAAATGTCTAGAGAAATGATCTATGAAAGTTAAAATATATCCACAATTCTTAATGGGTCCTACAATGTCCATTGAGACAAATTGTCCAGGCCTCTGCGGTAGCCACATTGATTTTAAAGGAGCAGGCTTGCTCGCAGACTGTTTATGTTTAATACATAATTCACAAGACTTTACATAATTACAGGTATCACTGTAACAACTTTTCCAAAAATATCTTTTAGACACAAGCTCATACGTCTTTTGAATACCAGAATGGGAAACATGACAGATATTTAACACTTTAGATTTTAATGAATTTGGAACTACAATTCTGTGTTTATGAGGAAAAACCTCAGTGGCATACATTAATATACCATCATTTAAAAAGAAATGTTCAGTCTTAGATTGATTAATTAAAGTGGGATTGTTTAAAAGAGAAATAATTTCCTGAATATTTTGATCTTTACATTGTTCAGATTTAAATGTGTCTAAAGAAATTTCAAGAGGGGAGTCATTATTAGTTAAAGCATGAATTACATGGTCTTCATTTATATCAGTGAAAGGTAAAATTAGTTCAGATTCATTACTATTTAAAGCAGGTTGACAAAAATTAGGATCAGGAGAACGACTAAACCAGTCGGCTAACACATTCTCATGACCAGGTATATGTATAAACTCAAAAGTATATTCACTTAAAGCAAGCAACCAACGTGTGATAATATCAGCAGGTGATGTAACCTTGCGATAATGTTTTAGGGGTTTACTATCACTCAGAATTGTAAAATTTCTATTATAGAGGTAAGATTTAAATGCTGTAACACCCTTAAAAATTGCATATAGCTCCAATTTGATGGCGGGATAGTTTTTCTCAGACTTGGACAAAGCCTTACTAAAAAAAGAGACAGGGCGAAGAGATCCTTCATGCTCCTGCATCAAAACTGCTGAAATGCCTAATTTGCTCGCATCAGTATTTAGGAAAAACGGTTTACTGAAATCTGGTAATTGAACAAAAGGTTTCGAAAAAAATGCATTCTGTAATGCATCAAATGCCCGCTGTTGTTCGTCATTCCATTTAAATTTAGATTGCTTTGTAGCAACTTTAGTCAACACAGCAATTAATTGGGCGAAATTTGGAATTAAATGGCGATAAAAGCCACACACACCTATAAACTTCTTAACCTGTTTGGCATTACGAGGGGTAGCAAATGAAGTAATTTTGGCAATATTGGATGAAGTAGGGGTTATACACTTATGGGAAATTACAAAACCAAGATATTCAACAGAATCTTTAAAGAAAGAACATTTATTAGGAGCTAAAGTTAAGTTATATTTAGTTAAAATTTTGAGTAACGCTGATATTCTATTAGTCATTTCCTCAAAGGAATTTGCTCCGATTAGGAAATCGTCTTGATAAGCATGTATACCTTTAATACCCTCAGTATTTAATTCCTCAATAATTAGGTCTACTAAAGCCTGGAAAGTACTCGCTGCCGTTTTGAGGCCAAAAACGAGTCGTCTATTAGCGAAGGATCCAAAAGGAGTAGTGAATGTTAGTATGTCCTGTAGGTGTTCAGGAAGCATAACCTGCCTATAGGCTTCTCGAATATCACACTTTGTGAAAAATTTATAAGAAGAAATTTCATTAATTATCGTGCTTATTTTAGGCAAAGGGTAAGTGGAGCTTTCTACCACTGCATTAAGTAATCTTAAGTCCAAAGCTAACCGATACTTAGGTTTTCCCTGACTATTCTCTGAGTTTTTCTTTTTGACAAGGACTAGTGGAGCAGCCCAATGGCTAACATGCCTATGAATAATCCCGGCTTCCACTAATTCATCTAATTCTTGTTTAATGTCATCCCTTAAAGCATATGGAATTTCAAATGGTAAGGTTTTTATAGCATTGTCATTTTTCAATGTTAAAGAGGGAACTACACGATCAGTACATCCTAAAGTTTTTATGGTTTTGGAAAATGCAGCAAAATTTTCCAATAAAATGTTCTGAAGAATTAATTTTTGATCAGTGTCTAAATGTGCTAAATCAAAATCAGTAGATTTTAGTTCATCTTTTCTTAAATTTAAAATATCCTGAGAAGCAGTAATTAAATTACATTGTTCTAGATTAGTACAATCATTTAAATCTACATTATTACCATTATTACTATTTTGGACAACAAAATTACAAATAATATAACCTATATTCAAGCCTTTATTTAAATGAACAGTGTTATCAGAATTATTTTGGATTATTGTATTAAACACATTATTGTCAACAACATTAATAGAAGGATGAATATTAATTTTTGAATTATAAGTAGGTGTGAAATACACTTCTTTATTTGTTTGATTAGCAAAAGAATTAATTCTTAAATGGGCAATGGCAGTCTCGCCTGGCTCAATTGTGAGTTTATTTTTTAAAACTACATCAATCTGTTCATTATTGGTATGATTAGAAGCTAACTTATCAAAATTATTTAAAGGAATACAAAAATTACTAAATTGCACCAACTCGTCTTGGAATTTAATAAGAACATTATGTGTTCTTAGAAAATCAAAACCTAGAATTCCCTGAAAAGTATCACTCTTAATATCTGCAATAAAAAATTGATGTCGAAAAAAATTATTATGGATTTTAAAAGAAATTTCAGCACACGCCGAAAATTGAAGCTGAGAATTAACTGTTCTTATTTGGACTTTTCTTGATAAGAATTTTACTTTATTATGAGCCCTAATTGCATTGAAAGTATCTAATGTCAATAATGAGACTGACGACCCACTATCGAGTAGAAAATTTACATTAACATTTTTAAAGCTAGAAGCAATTGTAGGAAGATTAATTTCATGTGAAACAATATTTATGTGTTCAATATTTTCTTTATATTTACAGTTAGTCAAAAACTCCCTAATAGTAACATTTGAATTATACATAGATTCTGACATAAACTCATTTATATCAAAGATTTTGGATGGTTTGGTGGATGAGAAGACAGGGCCATCCCCTACTGCCTCCTGCGAGAGTTTAAAGGATTGTTACCTCTATAATTAGTATTATTATTAACCCTCGGTCTAAATTGTTCATTTTGACTAGGAATCGGTGGTGGTGGATACTGCGGTGCAGTGAACCTGGGAGAAACCATGGGGAACTGTGGCGGAAAAGAATGCATCGCCAATGGCCCGAATGAATTTTGTCTTAAATGTCTGAGATACGTTCGACACACACTCATGATATGCCCAGACCTATTACAGAAAACACAGTGAAGGTTTGGAGTTGGTCGAGGTTGTTCATGTCCAACCCGATCCTGGTTCTGTACAGGGTGAAGTAAAAGGGGACATAATTTAGTGCTGTGGGGTTTCGAACATATATTACAATTAGACTGCATAGTCTCAATTTTTGTTGCCAACATTTCAAGTTGTTTTGAAATTAAGGTGAGCTGATCAGGTGCAGCAGAAGCACACTGAGTCACCGCATGAGCTGCGACTAAAGGAGTAGCCGATCCAGCTAATGATTGTTGAATTGTCACAATATGATTGGCCCTTTTGACCATCTCGCGGTAATCTTGTATTCCCTCAATGAGAATAGTCTCCTTAAGGTGCAAAGGGATTGCAGATAAGAACTGCATGGCTTTTATCCGAGACAAAGCAGTTTGGTCATTTATAAAGTTATATGCCTTATGGGCAAGAGAATCTATCCTATATTCTAAATTTTTGATAGTTTCAGAGGGCAAAAGGCTGATTGCCTGAAATTTTGCCAAGTCAGCCGAGGAAGAATCTTCTTGTTTGAAAAAATTTTGAAGCAGCTGACATGCATCCTCGAACTTTGTGACCACCCTACATTCAGGTGAATTCTGAAAAAAAGTGAGAGCAGCCCCAGACAATTTTGATTTTAATAAGTATAAAGCAGCCGAATTATCAAATTGATTTAATTTTACTAGATCTTTAATTTGGTTCAGGAACCACTCTACATTCTGAGAATTTCCAGAAAATTCTGGACTATTGAAATTGAATTTAGGGGTTTGCCTATTGGCCTCTATGTTATTTACGTTGTCAGGCATAATTATTGGATTAGAATACGTTCTATTACGGGTTTGAATTGGGGTCATCTAATGAGAAAAAAATTTAAATAATAAAAGTATCAATTACACAGGTATTATTACTAATTGTAACCTTTTGATAACCTCATGAAAATAATGTATAAACTTAAATATAATAAATTTAAATATCAAGAAAAACACAATTAAAAAAATTAGGTAACCCTACAAATTAATCATATAACGATATACTTGCATAAACAAGAAATATCAACCATTAGAAAAAAATATTGTCATTAATTATTTCAAAGTGCAAATAAATACCCAAACATTTCCAAAAACCAATCAATTGTAGTATAATATATTAGAACACTAATAATTTAGCAATATAGGAGAGTAAGACATTGGCAATACATATTAAAAATCAATTCAATAACCTTTCAACAAAATAATCAATTAAATTATTAAACATGACCTGATTCAAAAGCATAATAAGCAAACTTTTTAGTACACATAGAATTTACCAATATTAAGTAATGATTATTATTTTAACCAATTGCTGTGAAAAAAAAATTTTATTTTTCAAATAATTTATGTAAACATCAATTTTATAAATTAAAAGGATTCTTATTTTTAAATTGTTATATGAAAAATTATTTACCAAATCTTATCCAATTACTACTTATTATTTAATCAAAAAAATATTTATATTAATCATCCTAATCAAAATCGTTATTTTTTTAATCACTATTATAAAACAATTGTAATATTCAATTACAGAAATTATGACAAATAATTATTATTATCTCAACTTAAAAATTATCTATTTGGTTATTGTATGAAACAAATTAGTAAATAACCAAAACAAGATATTAATGAACTAATCAAAACATGAAGTGTATTAAAAAAATTTTGATTACATTGCATAATTTATTATTGTTTATTTGGCTAATATCAAAAACTATTGAAATAACCAATTCATCTCCTACTCCAAACTTAAAGAAATTTATTGAAATTAAATGTATTAAACATTGAATAATAATATCTTACTTTACTCATAGTAAAAAATTTAATTTGAAATAATTGGTCAAAATAATTATAGTTAAAAACTATATACACCAACCGAAAAGCGGAACGGCACCAGATGCCCTATTAAGGTTGGGTATAGAAAGAATGAAAAAATTGCAAAAAAATAACAATTTAGAAAAGCGAAAAACTAAAAATTATAATAATGGCCGGGTGAAACATAGTTAGTTGTACATTTTACGAAGTTTGGCTAACCCAAAAACTAGTAATTCTTCTTCTTCAAAAACAGTTCTAGAATATACCAAGTATATTTAAAGCACGTACCTTTTCATCCATACAAAGATATCCAGTCCTGGATCGGAGATGAGTTTATGATGAAACAAACAAAAAAACTTTTGGGTATTGAAAAAGGAGTCAGTCCAGTTCTTTTTAAAAAAATCACTATTGTTTTATTGGAGGAAAAACAAACTAGAAAATCATTGTGTTGAGGCACTACATCATTTTAGGAATGGCTCATGCCAAGGATGTGGAATTAGTGATGACTGGAAAACAGGAGTTCAAACGGACTGTGGGGGATTTCCATCCCGGACGGTAGTTGGTCAGCGGATCATCCTTCAAAACAAAACTGGAGATTTTATCTGGAGAGTTCTTTAGTAAGCATTTAAAAACCGATTCATCAGGAAAATTCTTTATGAAGCCTTAATCCAATTTGTCAGGCAAATTCTTTATGAAACATTAATCCAATTTGTCAGGAAAATTCTTTATGAAAACATTAATCCAATTTGTCAGGAAAAGAAAAAAATTCCTTAGTAAGCAATTCATCAGAGGTAATGAAAAAAGGACAGCATGGCTATCGGTGAGTTATTTCCAGCGAACGAATCCCAGGATCAAAAGAAGATGGCGCAGAGAGGCCATCCTTCGAAAAAAAAGCTTCTCCACCTTAGGGAGGTGGGAGCAAAAAAATGTTAAAAACTCCGTTAAGCGGAGTGCAGCAACTTATATGACATCAAATTATCGAAAGCTAATCGTCTTTCGCGCTCATCCTTTTTATAAGATACAAAAACTTAAAATTGAAGTTGTAGTGCATGTTGTAAAAGTTAAAGTTAAATTACCTAAAAATCACGAGTTGAGATGAAAAAATGATTATGCGTTAAAAGTTACGGTTGAGAAACACAACAAACACGCGGAGATGAAAGAATGCCGACGACCAGTGGAATTCTCAGAAAAAAAAGGGTGGAAAATTCTGGAAATAAAGGGGCTCTTTTAAGGAGCTGGTAAGGGATTTTAGGGGAAGAATGTCCAAAATGCGCTACCGCTTAAGGGGCTAAAGAAAGATGATGAAATAAAAGAATGTATTACAAAATTAAAAGAATTAGCATTATTGATTAAAAAAACCGGATATTTATAAATTAGGCTGTGACCTAATGTCACAATACTATTTGGGGAAGTAAAGATATTAACGCTCGGGGTTCACAAATTGAAAAATTAATAGATGATCATCAACTGTGTTTACTGAATAGCAATGAAATAACTCATTTCCACTTTCCATCCAGAACATATCATTCTATTGATTTAGTTATTTGCAGTCCCAACATTTATACCTTACTGAACCTAAATGTTCACGATGATTTAGGTCAGAGTGATCATTTCCCTTTACTTCTATCTATTACTGGATCTGGACAAAGGAATCTTCCCGCATCACCAAAATTTAAGTTTGAACGTGCTAACTGGACCTTATTCCGAAATTCAGTTAATTTAAATGATGATTTAGTCAATAACTTTGTCAACGAAGCTACAACATCAATTACTAATGCTATTCTGGCTGCTGCAGAGAAATCTATACCGCGCACTACTGGTAATTTCCCAAGGTACCCTAAACCTTGGTGGAACCAGGAATGCAGCTCCGCTCATAAAGCACAGAAAAGAGCGTGGAGAACATTTCGCAGGTTTCCCACCATCAAAAATCTTATTATTTTCAAAAAATCACGAGCCCTAGCCAGAAATATTAGGAGAAGAAGCCAAAAGAATTCTTGGATACAATATGTATCGAACATAAATAGCAGCACCACATCCTGTGAAGTTTGGCGAAAAATTAAATCCATATCAGGTCATTATCAAAATCAATCTATCCCTCATTTAGAAATAAACAACAACAAAATATGTGACGTTAAAAATATAGCAAATGTTCTAGCCGAAACCTTCAGCAACTCGTCAAATCCAATTAACTATTCGTCAAAATTTCAATCTCACAAAAATAAAATCGAAAAAATACCTTTGAAGCCACCAAATTATCCGCTTAATGAATATAATTGTCCAATAACATTCTCTGAATTAAAATCCGCTCTCAGTGTATCCCGACTTACAACTGCAGGACCTGACAATATTCATAATTATATGCTGAAAAACCTTTCAGATTCTGATCTTCAAGTAATTTTAAAACTATTTAACAAAATATGGTTGGAGAGAGACTTTCCATCTTCTTGGCGAACATCTATCATAATAGCTATCCCCAAACCTGGTAAACATACTAAAAACCCATCCAATTACAGACCAATAGCATTAACTAGCTGTCTTTGCAAACTACTTGAGAGAATAATAGACTCGTACAATTCTTGGAAATCCAAAATATTTATCATAATAAACAGAGTGGCTTTAGAAAATGCCGATCAACTATCGACAATATACAAAATCTCGAAACTGAAATACGATTAGCTTTCCTCAAAAAACAACACCTCATAATAGTGTTGTTTGACCTTGAGAAAGCGTATGACAGAACTTGGCGACATGGTATTCTAATGGACTTGATCAAATATAATATTTCAGGAAACATGTTTCATTTCATCAAGAACTTTTTACCTGACAGGACTTTTCAGGTACGTATCAATTCAATTTTATCCGATAATTTTAACCAGCTTGAAGGAGTTCCACAAGGAAGCGTTATTAGCGTAACGCTGTTCCTCATCAAAATAAACGAGCTTTTATCTATTCTACCAAATACAGTCAATGGAGAGTTATTTGTAGATGACTTCCGTTTAACTTGTAGAGCTTCATGCATGCGCACAATTGAGAGGCAACTACAACTTTCGATAAACAAAATTATACAATGGGCTGAACTCAATGGTTTTACCTTTTCATCTTCTAAAACATCATGCATTCATTTTTGCCGAAAGAGAGGAATTCACCCTGATCCAGAATTATACATTAATCATGCACAAATTCCTATTGTTCAAGAAACGAGATTTTTGGGTGTAACACTAGATTCTAAATTAACATTTTCAGCTCACATACAAAACGTACGAAAATCCTGTTATGCAAAATTAAACATCTTAAAAGTACTTGCAAATACATCATGGGGGGCAGATACTCAATCCATGCTTAGAATACATAACGCTTTAATCCGTTCTAAACTTGATTATGCGGCTACTGTTTATGGATCAGCAAGAAAGTCTGTTTTAAGGTATTTGGACACCATCCATCATCAGGGACTCAGAATTGCCACAGGAGCTTTTCGCACATCACCTATTAGTAGCTTATATGCATTGTATAACGAACCTTCTCTTAGTTCGAGGCGAAATAAACTGTCTCTGAACTTTTACTTTCATATAAAATGTCATCCTTCACATCCATTGTACTGTCATGTTTTAACACCATCATGTTCTACACATTTTAGCAACCGACCTGCCTTAATTCCTACTTTTGGATTAAGGATGAAAAAACTCTTGACTGATTTATATTTAGAAGATTTTAATGTTTTAGAGATTGCAGAACTTATTCCTTCTTGGAATAACATCAAAGTTAAAATTTTCGATATTTTTGAAGGTTTGACTAAGGACGAAACGTCTCTAGTTATATATCAACAAATATTTTATGCTTTCTTACAGCATTTTAATGACTTTCGTACAATTTATACTGATGGCTCTAAATTTGATAATCATGCTGCCAGCGCGGTTGTGTGTGACTCAGAGGTAATTTCAGAGAAGCTACATTCCGCCTTTTCCGTTTTTTCTTCTGAATGCAACGCTATTTTGCTTGCTCTTCAGTTTATTTCTAGGCAACTGTACAAAAAATGGTTGATTTTCTCTGATTCTAAAAGTTGCATCGATGCCCTTAAGAATCTTGACAATAAACCTCACTCTATCATACATCATATAATAAATACATATTTAAGCCTCAGTAACAATAGCTTTGAAATAATATTTGTTTGGATCCCGGGACATGTAGGCATTCCATGTAATGAAAAAGCTGATTCAATAGCCAAGTCAACACACAATCTTACAAATAAACCACACTGTTTACCTGACATTCGAAATTTAGTGGCAGACACTCTTACCCAACTCAGACAGACCAACTGGGATAATGAAATAAACAACAAATTACATGAGATCAAATCAGATATTAAACCATTTGCACCACTGACTAACTACAACAGAAAAACTCAGGTACTTATCAACAGACTACGGATTGGGCACACCCGCTTGACACACAAATATTTAATTTTAAATGAAGCACCTCCACAATGCAATTTTTGCATAGAGTCTCTTACAGTAAAACATTTTCTGACCCAGTGTATGAAATTTAAATCTAAAAGACGACAGTACTTTAACTGTGACTTTCCGACTTTATCATTTTTACTTGGAGACACACCTCATCCTAATTTAATTCTGTACATCAAACATATCGGATTTTACAATTTGATTTAGTTCTAGATATAACCTAGTTGACAAATTTAAATTAGTTTTAATTTTGAACAAGTTGCTCTTTTCAGCCTAATTGTTCTGATTTTAACAAAGCTACAGTAATTTTTACCTAGGTTTGGGCGCGGTATAGCCAAACCATGGCTCTTGCGCCAAAAATTTACATCAATCAATCAATCAAAAAAACCTAAAAAAAAACTTCCACAGTAATAAATTTTTTTGCTTTGCATGTATTCACTAAATCCTATCAATTCCCCATATATGATTTATATATGCTTTAAGTCAGGCTCAGCAATATTCTCAACAGGTCTTAGGCCATTTTCAATCGCAATAAGCTCAGATCTGAAAACCGAGCAAAATTCAGAATTTCTAACTTTGAGACTCACACACACACCAACATTTAACCCCGCGCCTATGCCCCTAAAAGGGCATTTATCGGTTAATGGTTAAGGTTGGAAGACGAGACAGATAGATAAAAGAGAGGAAAAAATAGCAAATAGAAACAAAAAAGAGAAGATAATAAAAAGAAATATGAAAAAAAAAGAAGCGATTATTCTATTTGTTAGGGCATTTGATTAAAAAGTATCCAGAGCTAATTGGCCAAGTTTAGTTGTGGTTGTTGCTCAACATTGCATAATTTTGTCATTTTTTCATGAAAATTATTTCAGGATTTCCTCGTATTCTTCTAGAAAATTAATGAGGTTGGTTGCCTTCTGTTTCAACTTTGGATTCTTACAGATGGATCTCTTCCAGGCTATGAGGAATTCTTGCTTCGGTTGCTTAAAGTGGTAGGATGTGGTAAGCGGACATTCTATTGCATAATGCCACACTGTTCCTACTCCTCCACAGGCACATGTATTGTGAGTTGCCAGGCAGAATCGCTTTAGATATGCTTTAAAGGGGCCATGCTCTGTAAAGAAGAGGATTAGCTGTATATTCCATTCCAAAGGTTTAAATGAGACTGTGACATTAAGTCACAGCCTAATTTCTAAATATCCCGTTTTGTTAATCAAAATACTTATTTTTTCGGCTTAATTTATAATTTTATGATACAATTTTTATTGTCTTCATCTTTTTCTTCTCGCCCCTTAACGCGTTAGCGCAATGAGGACATTTTCCCCAGGAAGTTCCTTGCACATTCCTCAGACACTCCTTTTCTTGGAAAAAAAGCTGTCGGCGACCTTTGATGTCAACACATGTTTTTAGTTACTGTACGGTCGCCGTTAGTATTTAATTATGCTTAAATTTAAGGGGTTAGTTAACTCACTTCAGTTCGCTCCTTAAGCTAGATTCTTTTGCTTTTTAGGAAGTTTAACTTCCACTTCTAGCTATTTCTTTAAATACCGCCCATTTCTGGGAGCGGGCAGCATTCGAAATTTTTGTCAACACAAACTTACGATCCCTTAACAGGGATTTTTAATTTTCACCCCCTCCTCTCTTTGGAGAGACGGAGTTTATTTTTGTTTAAATACATGGCGGTCATATTTCTCCGACCCACCTGTGGATGCCTTTTGCGGGCTGTGATTGTTTGTTTTTCCCTCGCCATGAACATTTAAGTGATTGTTCGATACTCTGATTTTTCTCAGTCACCTCGCTCGCGTACTGAGCGTTTATTTTGCTTCGTTTTTCTCTCTGTTTGAGGGAAGGAACTTCACTCCTTTCTTAATGGCGTAATACCTGCCCGCCGACTCCTCAAGGATGCAGTTTTTCGACAAGAACGAAAATCAATCACCAACTTAAATTTTTTTTGGATCGCTCTTCCAGAAGCGACATGTTTATGTATCGACTGCGACTACTGCCAGCCGCCACTGATGCTACTACTAAGAGATGAAAAGATGATCATTGTTGTGACCCCTAACTGGACATGCTTGTGATTCTGCTGCCCCAACGATTTTATTGATAAGAAGTGATCCACATTAATAAACTACAACAAAAATCTGAACTCTGGACTTTTCCTTGTGTCTTTTTAAAATTATTGCAGCTAAGCCAAATTGTTTGATGTCTCCTTTTCTCCAGTGGATTGAGATGAAGGTATGATTATTTTATGTTTTTATCTCTAAGGGTTATTGCTCACATCGCATAAATTTAATTGTATTTTTAGTTTCGGCCAATCTTTTTTAAATTTTAACAACACCATTTTTATAACAGAGACATCTGGTAAAATTTCTCTGATTAATGTTCCTGATGATGCCAGTAGTGTTGCCAGTCCTTTTTAATTTGTGTTTTGTCTTTAAACTTAATGAATGAGTGTGGAACTTTGATTTTAAAAAATTGACCCGTATTAATTGCCTCTTTAGCTAAATTATCTGCTTGTTCGTTTCCATCGTTGTTGTTATGTGCTTTAATCCATGAGATTTGAAGGTCATTAGTAGTATTAAGTAGATTTTGGATGTCTTGTATAATCTGATGAGTGGTATTATAATTCTTAAGTGCTATTATTGTTGATAGGCTGTCTGACCATATTGTAGTTTGGCTTGCGATTTTTTGTTTTATGGCGTGTGTGATGGCTTCCTTTAGTGCTATTGCTTCCGCCTGGAATACTGTGTTGTAAGAACTAAGTTTCAATTGTGTGGCCGATGTAATTATGCCATTTTCATATTGAACAATTGCAGCACCCGTTCCATCAGCCTTCTTGGATCCATCTGTAAATATGTTTATTTTTCTTGTTAATCTAGCTTGTTTAATGAATATGAAATTATTTGTCTTTATGTTAAAATTCGCAGGGTGGATATCATTTAATTTTTTTTTTTTTGTCAATTTGAGTGGAGTGAAAACAGGTGCCATCTATTGTTGAAGAGAAATTTTTATTTCTGATGAGGTTGATTCTTATTGCCTCCTGTTGAAGAGTAATGTGTAATGGAGGTATTGCCAGAATAACCTGCAGGGCATTTGTGGGGGATGTACGATAGGCACCAGAGATATTCAGCAGAAATTTTCTCTGGATTGTATCTAGTTTGTTGTTTGGGATTAACACACCAGACTGCAGCTGCATGGGCGATCATCCTTTCTGTGCAGGTTTTGTAAATGATTCGTCTTTGGATTTTATTTATTCCCCATTTTCCTCCAGCTATTCTTTGTATGGCCTGAAATTGTCTGGCAGTTTTGTCTGCCTGGATGTTTAGATGGTCAGTCCAGTTGAGGTTCTCATCAAAATTGAGGCCCAGGATCTTGACCACTTTAGATCTTTTAATTTTTTGCCCGTTCAGATGTACTGATGGGCCATTCACTAGTTTGCATTTTAGTAATAAATAGGTGGTTTTATCAGTTGAAAGATTTAGACTATTGTCCATTGCCCAATTGTTAAAATCATTTATTGCTTTTGTGGCCAGGATGCCTAGATCTGATTCAGTGGAAGCTGCCAAGACAAAGCTGAAGTCATCTGCAAAAGCCCTCAAAGTTATTCTCGCATCATTTGGATGTTCGAGCAGAGAGAGGATGCTGTTCCAATTGTAGTTAAGGAGTTCGTCAGCTGATATATTCCATGATAAGGGTCCGCTACATGACCCCTGGGGTGCTCCTATTGTTTGGTGTTTTTGCACCGGTCCTTCTGGAGTATTGATTATAATACTTCTATTTTGAAGGAGACTCTTGAATAAATTGAATATATTGGATGGAGCTTTTATTCTGTTTAAATTCTCGAGGATGGTTTTGTGTTGGAGTGTGTCGAAAGCCCCTGCGATATCAATGGAAAGGATCATTGTATATAGTTTCAGACTTCTGCAGGTATAACTTTGAGACTCAATGTGTACGTGGGTGTTTTAATAAAAACCCCACTACCTGAATGACCTTCTTCGCTCTTGCTGCCATCTGTGTATAGTTGTAAAGCATCTGTTGGTATTTGGCTAATAGTTTCAAGAGCCATTTGTCTCATAAATTCAGGGTTGTCTTTACTTTTATGGGCCGGGTGCAACAGCTTTGTATGGAAATGGATACCAGAAAAATCAGTAACAGGGCTAAAACATGACCTCAAGGAATGAGGTTCAACTCGCAGGGATATTGCAAGTCTACAAGGTGAATTGAAACAGCCAAAGAGAAGGGACTGCTTCTCTTCAGTCTATGGTTATTTTTCCAATTTTTGAGATAGTAAGAGGTTCTGTTCTGGTCACCAAAACTGATGAGCTTATTGTAGTATTTCTTGAGACTGGAGTTCCTTCTCATGTATAACGGCTGGAGGTCAGATTCAAACAGAACAATTTTATCTGGACAGCTACGCCTCAAACTTGTAATAATTTTTGCAGCACTAATTTGAACTTTTTCCAATCTATTCAGGTTTGTCTCTGAAGCACAGGAATAAATAGGTGCCCCATATTCCAGTATGGGTCTAATAAGTGCAGTATAAGTTAATTTCAAAGTTGTAGCATCTGCTCCCCAGTCTTGCCCAGAAATATATTTTAGGATATTTAACCTCTCTCTGCACCTCGATTCCAGCAGTTCGATGTGCTTATTGCCAAGAATCTCCTGGTCCATAATAAAACCCAAATATTTTGCATTCTTTTCATAAGGCAAATTTTGACCGTTAAAACAAATAGTAGGTTTATAATTGTATATGTGCCTATTGGTAGTATAAAAACTAACAACAGATTTAGATGAGTTAAAAACCAGTTTGTGTTTTTGAGCAAAGTCACTCACATCTTTTAGAGTGAGGTTGATGTTGTCTTCAATAGTCTTAATATCAGCGCCAGAGTGCCAGAGGACGACATCATCTGCAAAAATACCAACATTACATCTCTTAGATATCACCTTTTCGATGCCAGCAAAAAATAGGCAGAAGAGCAGAGGTCCCAAGACGGAACCCTGGCCGAGTCTAAAATTTCTTGAGAGGGTCTTATTGAATTTAACTCTGATGGTTCTGGCCCTTAAATAATCAGAAATAAAGGGGAGAGCGTTACCTCTAATTCTAAAGTCATCAAAAAGTTTGATTATTAGCTTATTTCGCCACACTCTGTCAAAAGCCTTTGTTAAATCCATGAATACAGCCACAGTATGGTTAGTGGGCCGCATATTCTGAGCGTCTCTTACACTCTGGCGAAAATATAAGATTTGGTCAATCGTACTATGGCCTTTTCTAAAACCGTACTGCTCTTTTGGGAGCAGGTCGTTGGTTTCGAGATAAAAAATAAGCCTATTTAATACCATTTTCTCCATTATTTTACACGGGATGCTAGTCAAGAAGATGGGACGATAACTCTCAGGAGATCCAGCATCTTTGTCCATCTTCCTTATTGGGATGACAATCGCCTTTTTCCAGACAAGTGGTATACGACCTCTTTTCCATGACTGATTAATAATATCCAATAACCTGAGTTTGCCAGAGCATGTATATTATCGAGACCAGGGGATTTCTTTGGATTGACATCACTCAAAACAAAGTCAAGTTCATGCATAGTAAAAGCAGTAATAAAGATCGAGTCTCCAAAGTTTGAACTGCGACATTTATGAACCTTATTTCTCGCATTTGTTTCAATTGGTTTATCATTTTCATTGAATGACAATTTACTCACTTGCGTGTAGTAATCATCCAAACAGTCTGCAGCAGCCTTATCGTTGAGGGGAGCATGATTGACCTGGCTCACAATTGTATTACATTTTTCTATTTGAGGATGCTGATTACCCAGAGCCTTGGCAAGTTTCCACAGTTTCGTGCTGGGAGTTCTAGCATCAATTTTACTGCGCATATCAATCCAAGTTTTCCTCTTATTGTGAGCATAGGCTCGTTTAATCTCAGCATTAGTTTTCTTAAGGTCAATTCTTAGTTCAGGTTTGTTAAAGTTTTTAAGATCCCGAATCAACGAGTCCCTTTTTTCAAATAGTTAATAGCTATAAAATGTATCAGCAAGTAAAAGAAAAAGGAGACGTTTTCACTCAATTAAATGAAGAACAATAAAAGTTGGTAAAAGAAAATCGACACTATTTGAGAACAGTATGTGAACTTTTGTCGCATACTGCCGAACAAAAGATTGGAATAAGAGGAACCTCCAATTTTCGAATTGCTGACGTTACACGCAATGGTAATAGTACAGATTTTCACCCTAACTATGGGAATTTTTTAAGTTTGCTATCATTAGTTGGAAAACATGATAGCGTAATCGATAAGAAAATTAAACATGGTCCATCAAATGCAAAATATACTCACCATTCCATTTAAAACGCTCTGCTTGATATTATGGCAGAGCAAATAACTGTAGAAATATCTGAAGAAGTGAAAACGGCTAAGTTTTCCTCAATTCTTGTAGATGAGTCGAAAGATTTAGCAAAAATTGAACAATTGTCAATCGCCATACGGTATTTGTACAACGGAAATGTACATGAAGAATTCCTTTCTGTTGCAGAATTGTCAAAGTTAGATACAAAATCATTGTCTTTGAAAATCATTAATGTTCTTGAAAAAAATAATATTACTGTAGAAAACTGTATAGGACAAGCCTATGACGGAGCATCAGTGGTGTCCGGAAAACATGCTGGCGTTAACGCTATTATAAAAAACTAGTTCATTGTGCAATTTATATAAATGTTTGTAATAAATAAGAGAAAGTTATATTTTTATTTATTTAGAAGCGACGGGTTAGTTTCAAAGGAGGACGGGTACATTGTTGGGCAAGCCGTCCTCGGGGACGGGTAAAATTTATGAGTTTTTTCGAACCCTGGTATAAATGCCTATTTTAGAATTATAACTTAATAACTATT
Source organism: Parasteatoda tepidariorum (assembly GCF_982258835.1). Taxonomy (NCBI): domain Eukaryota; kingdom Metazoa; phylum Arthropoda; class Arachnida; order Araneae; family Theridiidae; genus Parasteatoda; species Parasteatoda tepidariorum. The sequence continues at coordinate 92,616,882 of NC_141764.1, forward strand.
ATACTAAATACTTATTATACTAAAGTGTTTCCTCTAAATTAACATACCTTATTATAATTGGCTTATAATTTTTAATACTCAAAAAGCTGCAGGCTTAATAGTAATGGAACTGAAGCCAATATCAGACATGAGATGGGCTTCCTAAGCAGTTATGCTGCAAATACTTTGTAAGAGACTACCAGCCATTTATGCGCTGTTGATAAATGTAAATAACAGCAACTCGCATGGTTCTGACAGAAAATTAGAGACAGAGTTTGTTGCAATCTAGATCTAGATTGCATCTAGATTGATATCTAGAGAAAATTAGACAGAGTTTGTTGCAATGCATTTCACCAGAATTCGTAAGACTAGGTCTGATCTTACGAAAAATTTTTGAGTATTCAAAAATAGTATCTGATCTTTTACAAAGTCCAAAACTTGATTATTCTGAAGCATTGAACTTACTTAAAGTGCTAATTGAAAACCTTCAAGATTTAAGAAATGAAGCTGCATTACAGGAACTTTGGGATGAGGCTCATTCGATTTGTCAGGAAGTGGGAATTGGAGAAGCAAAGACTAAAAGAATTCGGCAAATGCCAAAGAACTTGCTCATATATTTAGTTGAGTCACCCGTAGAAAAAAAAGGAAGTAGACACGTTGTAAAACTACCGTAGGTAAGTTTTGTTTCAGTTAAAAATGATTAAAATAGTTTTTCGATTTTCTTGGATTAATAATATGTTTATCTTTTCCTTCGTTTTTTCACAAGTATTTATTCAGTCATTGACAATACTCTTGCCGAAATTGAGCGGCGCTTCTTTAAATAAAACAAAGCATTGATGCTAGGAATAAAAGCTCTTGTGCCTGGGACTGCAACATTTTTGCAAGAAGATCATATTTTATCTTTGGGGGAGATTTATGGATGCAATAAAGAAGATTTGCGTTTAGAGCTACGTAATATGCATAGAATCAAGAAGAGAAAGAATGAGTCAGAAAAACCAAAGACCTTGCTGGAATTCATGAGCTACGTTTCATCTGTAACCGACGCCTTTTTTGAGCTAAGCAGAATTACAAAGATAGCATGCACGGTTCCGATTTCTATTTGTTCAAAAGAACGGAGTTTTAGCAACATGAGAATTATTAAAAATTACACGAGGACAAGCATGCTCGAAAAAAGATTCCAAAATCTCATGTTGTTAGGAATACATTCAAGGCGAAGCAAGAAAATTAATTTAGATAAAATAGTCAATATATTTGACCAAAGATACCCTAAAAGTCGAATTAAATTACATTAGGAAACCAAAAGTATTATTTAAATACACACAGTCAATTATTTCTATTAAAATTGCAGGTTATAGTTCTTCCTACAAAAATTATTTCTAGAGGTTTTTTTTGGTCTTAGCGATTAAACTTTTAAAATCGTAAATTTATTTATTAGCTATTTAATTTTTTACGTAAAGATTAGAAAAACATTTACCTTTTATCACTTCAAAATAGCTTCATCCTACAAATAAACTGGTTTTTTTTTAAAAATCATTTTAACATCTTTTTTTAGCTCTGGTTTATTTAAGTGATTCACCTGATTAAATTTTTTTAAAAAAATTTTATTTATTAATAAGTTATTTATCGAGTTAGTATTATTTAACAATATTCTTGAGTTCCTTAACAAGTGGAACTGAAGCGTAAAGGAGAAAACTATTATGTTTAAGTGAATCAAATTATAGTTTTGTTTTAATATAGATGACGCGTTATTTAGTTCCTAAAACACTAGAGTTTTAAAAAATTTAATGTTTAAATTAAAATAAAATTGAACAACCTAGTTATTAGTCAATTATACTAATTTTTAAACAAAATTATCTCTGTTACAAAAATATCTAAACTGGTTTTAATTTGCTCTTTGGAATTTTTTCTAGTTGTGCATAAATTTTTTATTGTTTGAGTTGCATTGTTTGAGTAGAATAATATTTAATTGAGAACACTGTAGAATCTTATGATGGATGTGCATATATTTTTTATTTATTCAGATATCACTTTTATATTTTTTCTTTGTTAATATTTGAATCATGATAAATTTTTTATCAGAACAAATATGTCTATATCATCTATATATATATTTCTCTTACGCGGCACCAAAAAAAAGCCTCATTACAACTCCCCGAATGGCAACGTTAGAAAATCGACCAATAATTGCTGTTAAAAATGTCACATGCTAAATCCAGCTCAGGTGACTCAACATATAGCACTTTTAAAAACGGAAACAATAACCAGAGTGAGCATTATCAGGTTGTTCAATTCAGATTCATGCCCTAAAAACATGATAATATTTAATTTAAACTCAATTAGGAATTAATTAATTAACTGAAGTGAGAATGCTTTAAAAGGCCGCTGTTGAATTGGTATTTTTCTACTGGGAGCTACCTACACGTCTAAAAAACGTCTAAGTGTTTGTATTGAATGCATTGAATATTTTATATTTCGCGCTTATCTATGCATTGAATTTTCACGCTTTAAAATGCAGAATATTAGTGAAGCTGCTAGGGCTTTTAAACGTAATGAAAGAAAACGTGTTCGAAGAGCCCAATAAAGTGTTGAGGAATGTTATGGAAGACGTAGATTGCAGAGATCAAGTGCAATAATAACTGTTAAAGATGTAACAGTAGATGTCGAAGAGTATAGTATTGGCTCAATGACGGAACAATGTAGTTATTGTAATGCTTACTTCTGGGCCAAGGAAAGAAATTCTTCTGGCAAATATACGAAATGCTGCCACGATGGAAAAATTAATTTTCCTACACTAATGGACATTCCCGAGTTGCTGCAAAAATTATTAAATGATAATTCGATTGAGGCACGAAATTATCGAAATCATATCCGGGAATATAATTCTGCTCTTTCTTTTGCATCATTTGGAGCACACATAAAGCTACCTCTTGGAAATGGACCGTATTGTTTTCGGATTCACGATCAAAATAATGCTGGATACGGGCAGCTGTATATTTTTGATTCAACAGAAGCTACCAACAGACGCATTGAAAACAATACTGGATGTTTACGCTCTGTAATGGAATGGTAAAATGTTATGTACTTTATCACAAATGTTAATTAATAGAGAAATTGATTTCAATAATGCTGATCACCAAAAAATATTTCATTTGGCGATAAAGCAAATTTTTGTGTTCTTGAAAATGAAAGACTTTTTGAGGGTTATTTATTATCTCACAAGGAAAAGTTAGGGTTCAAAGTTTATATTTTTAAATAATAAAATTTGTTTCTAAAACTTTCAGAATTTCTAGCATTAACTAATTTATTATACACATTTAGTTGAATTTAGGTGAGTAACTGCAATATTTGATAATTTATTTTGCTAATATGCTTCTCATTTAGCTAATGTTTTGATTTTTTCACCATGTACAATCTAAATAGCTAATATACTTTTTTAAAAGCCAATAAGAACTTTGGTAGAATTCTTCTACATAAGTACAATACTATGTCTTTGATGATAAAATACTATGTCTTTGATGATAATATACTATGTCTTTGTGCTAGAGCATTGTGTTCAATCGCGAGCGAGCCATGGCTCACGGCGTGAACCGCATAGGATTGCGTAACAATTCTCGGGGGTCGGCGAGCGTTAGCGAGCAGGGGGCGGAGCCTCCTAGTATTAATTATTTTTCGTATATTAAAAAGTATTGCTTATTTTCAAAATTATCTTAGCCCCCCTGTCGGGGCATTGCTGACCACCTGTCGGGGGCTAAGTCTAGCGCCACTCTTGCACCCACTTGCCCCTGAAAGGCTGTATCATGAAATCCAAAGCATGGTCACCCCTCTCAGATGCTTGCTTCGATGAAGTATACTTTCCAAGATTAACGAAGCCTTGAATTTCTAGGGTTTGCTTGTTGAATGATAAACTTGGAGACAGCTTCATTTCATCAATTAAAACTGCACCTAAAACCAGTAAATGTAAAATAATGAGAAAACATACCGAAGAAATTAATAATATAATTATTACAATAAAAAAATATTCATGCAATATTCAATTTCATATTCATACATAATCTTAAATTTCTCAGCTAAGCACTTAAATATGGATAAATCGAATCCATAAGAGCTTTTAACCTTCCCCAGGAATCTGTGAAGAGTTGATGGTGACGGCAGTTGCAGAATGTTGTCAGTTTTACTCATACTAGTACTCAGGAGATTGTCAGTTTTAGTGCTTTTAATTTTTATCAGCAAACATTCGTTAATCCAATGTGTATCTCATTCCTTTTTTATTCCATTACAAACAATTGCTTTTTCCACCTTCTGAAATATGATTAGCATCTCTTCAACTGAGTGCATTCGTGGACTTGCCTCACCGAAATGGTAGTTGAGGCCAAAGCGCACCATCTTTACCTCAACCAACATGTCTTGTATCTTGTTCCCCCGGCCCGGCAGTTAAAGCCTGGGACCGGTCGGTGATGGTGGTTTACAATTTATCTCGTCTGAATTTCTCAACATGTAACTTACTTAACCAATCCTTTATTAAAAAATTGTTAATGTTATTAAACCTAGTTATTAATTCTTCCCGATTTCTCAGATAATTTGATTTTTTAATTATTCTAAAAAGAATATATTTCTTGCATTTATCCGATGAAGTCAATTTAGCCATAGTGGTGACCGAAACGTGTAATGTTTCCCGCAACCCGATCGAAATCTTTTTCCATCTTAAAAAATCATTAGTTATTTTTATTGTTAAATATACTTCACTCAATTTCATGTTAGTCCAAATAGGTATTTTTTTCTCTGTGTATACACGTGCATCACTGGATATTTACACTGGATTATCTCATCTTATTACAAGGTAAGATCTTTTATTTTTCAAATTTATTCTTGCATGAGTCAGTAAATAATAAGTTGATGGTCAGTTAAAATCTAATTATTACATTTTATTAACTTTAAGTGTGAGAAATTCTTAATTATATTTGTAATAAATTGCTCCTTACTAGAAGTATCACTGATTTTTATAGCAATTTATAATCATTTACTCTAAACTTATTTAGTATTATTCTACGCACGCTACAATTTAACAAATGCGGACATTTTTCTCGCAATCTAATATCACAAATATTTGCTTCTTATCAAAAGATAATTCTCCCTATCCAAAAATTATGTCAGAATACCCGTCTATCACTAACCCCTCGTTACATGATAAAAAAAAACGAAGTTTTGGTTTATCACCATATCGAGACCGTTGGTCAAGCAGTTTTTTCTAAACCGCGACGATTATCTGCTGATATTATTAACGCTGCTAAAAAAGAATTTGAATTTATGCTTTCGCAAGGTGTTATCCGCCCTTCTAAGAGCCTGTGGGCGAGCTCGTTACATATGACAAAAAATAAAAAAAACTGATTTGTGGCGATTACAGGCGTTTGAACGCCTTTACTGTTCCCGACCGCTACCCTGTTCGACCCATCCAAGATTGCACTCAGCAATTTTCAAATAAATCTATATTTTCGGTATTAGATCTTACTCGAGCTTATTACCAAATTCCAGTCTTTCCACTAAATATTCCGAAGACTGCCGTTACGACCCCTTTCGGCCTCTTCGAGTATGTTTACATGCCCTTTAATTTACGGAACGCCGGCCAAACATTCCAACGATATATTCACCAAGTGTTATCTGATTTAGATTTTTGTATTCCGTACTTTGACGACCTCTTAGTTGCGTCGAGTAATGAAGACGAACATATAAAACACATCTTCGTCTAATTTTTCAGCGTCTTCAACAACACGGTTTAAGGTTAACCGGGTCCAAATGTGTTCTAGGTCAAACCTCTGTAAAATTTTTCCGGGCAGTTTAATTACCCCTTCAGGTGTATAACCTCTGCCGGAAAAGGTTCAAATAATACGTGATTATCCAAAACCAAAAACAGTTTCAGAATTGCGAGGTTTTCTGGCAATGGTTAATTTTTAAAGACGTTTCCTCTCTAATGCTGCTCAAATGCAAGCTTCATTAAACGATTTTTAAAAAAATTCGGAGATGGTTTTTTACAATTTATCTTGTCTGAATTTCTAAACACGTAATAACATGTAAATTACTTAACCAATCTTTAATTAAATAATTGTTAATGTTATTAAACCTAGTCATTAATTCTTCACGATTGTTCCAGATGATTTGTTTTTTATAGTTTTTTTTAAATTATTCAAAAAAAGATAACATTTCTTGCATTTATCCGATAAGTCAATTTAAATTTAGCCATACTCACTTTATTTGTATTATTTTTTTTAAGGATATTAATCTTCTTGACAAGTGTCAAAAAGCAATTCCTCGTACAGATAGGATGCTTAAATCCACTACTCATGTTTAAGCTTTGCACTTTCGTGAAGATAATATCGAAACCCATTGTCAAGTTACATTACCTGGAGGGGTAAGTTTGATGTCAGTTTATTTTTGGCCTATGTAATGATATGTCAATCGTTAAGATATAATATGAATGTTTCATATCAAAATGTGTTTTTCTAGGTTTGGAAGCAAGAAAGGGAACGGCCTAGATTGAAACCTTCTGCAACCCCTTCCAAATATCTCTCATCGAATACGAGAAAAAGGAAACCTCCTACTTCAAGAAATAAAGCTATAACTGGTATATATTTTCATTTTCTTGGTTAAGAAATACATATCCTAATATTTATTTCGCCCCATAGGTACTAGGAATTAATTTTTTAATAATATTTCTGATAAATTTGTTGATTCACAGAATTTAACATCTTACTCCAATTTGATAACCTCTGGTGAGTGGGAATAGCATTTAAAAAGAGAGAAAAAAAAACATTTAATTTCATTATTTTTTAATGCGTATTATTCCAGGTTCAGATATGAACTCAGCATTTACAGACGTTGTACAACTTTTTGGTAGTAATTATTTTTCTGTTTGCAGAGATGCCAACTTGCTCCAGACAGCAAATATATATTTTAAAGTGGTAGTTTATAAATTGTGATTCCTGGTTTAATAAATTCAATTTAGTAGACTTTTATCCACCACTATTTCTAAATAATTCGCAGGCTTGTCAAGTCAGTACTTATGTCATGCTACACCTATACCTTTTAAAAAGCAAACAAAAATAGTCAAATATATATGCGAAATTTACTTTGTTGTTATTTACCGTTTTTTAATTATTTTGGCGTGTCCGGAGCAGTTGGCATCTCCGTGTTTGTAACAAAATAAATTTTTAATTAGCAAAAGGTTAAGTTTTTGAGGTCAAAAACTGGTTTTTGGAAAGGCGCATCAAAAAATTATTAATAAGTGTCGAAAACTGTAATAAATTGTTGAGAGCTGTTAAAAAACTGAGATAATATTCTTTTTAACAGAAGTTAAATTACGTACTATACTGCATTACAGTTATTACTACAGTTATGATTTACAATAAAAATCATATAATGCAATCAAAAAAGTTCTAACTGTTTAATTTTATTTTAAATGAAAGTGCCCCTTCTATTGATGCATTGTATCTTTTAAAACCAACTGATTCAAGTGAGTTTATATGATTAATCTAATATATATAATTCTCTTACTTGGCTACCCAAATTTTGCCTGTATTTCTTTTCCGCCGGTGGCAACGTTTTCTTTGTTTTGTTTAAGTTACTATTTGTCTTACACGGCGACAAAAAAAAGGCTCATTACAACTCCCCGAATGGCAACGCTAGAAAATCAACCAATGATTGCCGCTAAAAATGTCACATGCCAAATCTAGATGAGGTGGCTCAACATATAGCGCTTTTAAAAACGGAAACTGCAATTACCAGAGAGCATCAGCTGCGGCACTCTCATACTATTAGGCTATGCAGAAGTGAGTAGTCTTTGTCGATAAATCTCTATTTCAGTATTTTGTCGAAAGCGCTTTTTTTCACGAATTTATATATTACGAATTTGTTTGACGATTTTTGATTTATATCACGAATTATATACTATAGCACATTTCTAATAGGAATTACATGTCATTTATTTGAATTCAAATTTATTTTAATGACTTAGTATTTACTAAAAAGATGTAATTTTTTTTAAAAAAAAGTTTTTATATGGATTTGAATGATTGTTTTGAATTCTTAGAATTTTGTACCTAAGTTAGTAGCGAGCGAAGCAAACCATATAAGATTGCGTAGCGATTTTCGGGGGTTGGCGAGCGTCAGCGAGCAGGGGGCGCAGCCCACTAGTTTTATATAAGATTTGAATTTCGTTATTTTATTTACTTAGTGTGCAATAATTTTTACCCGTCTGTGCAACTCTGCATAGTTGAAAATCTAATGTTTGCTGCTGATATTTATTTTTGTAAATATTGGTCATCAATGTAAAGCTTTGACTGTTTCATTTCAATTTAGGGGAAATTGCTACATTTAATATGATATTATGTATTTCAAATTATTATTAAAAAACCACATATTATCAATCTTAATAATTTTTGAAATTTGTTTTATGATTTTAGGAAGTGATGTCACTTGCAACTTAAATATTCCGGCTGGTAATAGATTATTTTTTGCAAATAAAATATTTTATTTTTAATATTTATATGAAACATTTTTATAGATATAGCTTCAGCTTCCCAGCCACTTGATTGTGTACCATTTGACTTTCCGCACTTGAAAGATAACAGCAGTCGTTTTCTTAGAAAAGGTTGGACATATTTTTTTGAATAATCAACTGGATTTCTCTTTTGGAATGATGATAGTCTGGAGAGGTGGTTAATTGTAAACAAAGACCTTTATGCTAAAGTAATTTTTATTTTTGAACAGATGAAATTAAATTTCTTTCTGTTTTAGTTATGTATATGCCTATAAGGAATTGTATAATGTAGGAAACCCAGAATTTTTAAGAAAAAACAAACCTACTGACTTTTTTCGAATCGAAATCAAATTTTTCATATTTTTATTTTTTGTAACTTTAGAGTAGGCCGGCCAGGTGGCCGAGTGGTTAGCGTGTCTGACTGGTCCCGGGTTCGAATCGTGCTCAGGGCATGGACGTTTCTATCCCTCTCTGTGTGTTCTATGTCCTTTCTCCTTTGTGTGCGTGATTGTGCGAATGTGATCCGCCCTATAAAAGGGTTTGTGTGAGTAATTAGTGTGAGTGAAATTTTGTTTTGAAATTTTCCACAAATTTGATTATACAAAAAAGAGTGCTTTCTAACATTGTATCAATATGTTTTCTCAATTTTCTTCGCGTTTTTTGTATTTATTTATTATGTTATATATATATATATATACATGAACTAAAAAATGAAATATAGACTTGAAAAATAAAAGCCTAAGTATGGTCCCCCCCCCCAATAAAATTTATCTGACGACGCCAATGCATTTAATTATGTATGTATAAGAAGATAATTGTACGTATTTTGCTTACAGAGGGCAGGAAAAATATCTTCTACAAAAAGAAAAAATGATGGCTCTCTACTTTCTCAACAGGTAATTAGTGTGAGTGAAATTTTGTTTTGAAATTTTCCACAAATTTGATTATATTCACAAAAAATAGAGCTTTCTAACATTGTATCAATATGTTTCCTCAATTTTCTTCGTTTTTTGTATATATATATGGATATATGTAAATAGCAGAATAAATAAATACAAAAAAAGCGAAGAAAATTGAGAAAACATATTGATACAATGTTAGAAAGCACTCTTTTTTGTGAATATATAATCGTGTGAGCTGATGAAAAGATCATCTTTTATTTTCCGAATCTTTTTAAAATTTTTGTCATTTTTTTTCGGATTGCTTTTTTCTCCGGAACTAGAGACTTGAAAAATAAAAGTCTAAGTATGGTCCCCCCCCCCCAATAAATTTTATCTGACGACGCCAATGGCTTGCAGGCTGCAAGGTGTGAGAAATTTGGCATGCGCTACACTTATCAGGATGGATATATGAATGTCTGCTGATAATGATTAAATGAAGATGAAATATCATTTTGGAATTCTCTGGATTTATAAAGCAAGTGTTGCAATTTTTATAATAAAAATTTTTTTCTTTCTTATTTGATGATAATTTTCTATAGAATGGTTTTCTGCGTCCGATTATGAACAAAAAAATGCAAAAAGAAACAAGAAAGTTTTTTATTTTAAAGTGAGGAATTTATAGAATAGTTTTTTTTGTTTTTGTTTCGAAAGCATTCCTTATTTTACGTTTTTTAATGTATGAATAATGAAAAGTTCCAAGACATACAAACATCTTAGGGAGCGTAAGATACTCTAATTAACCGTCAGTTACTACCTTGACGAAACATTTAAAGAAACTCAAAAGATGTTACAGATCTCAAGAAGCCATTTTTGGAGTTTTAAGGGAAAAATCCTCAGAAATGGATCCCAATGATAGGAGAGGTAATACTTTTGATGCTACAATGTAAGAAACAAATAATTGTGGCTAGTATGAAACGATTCATGATTTCTTTTTGAATATTCGTTAAGTTCATTATTGCTGGACGCAATCGTAACAGCAAACTTGCTGGAAGTGAGGGATGTGTTACCTTCGTGCAGCGTATTGATTGTCTCATTGATGCCATGAATTCTAGGGTGTCGTTATCAGCTTTAAGGATACAATCCAAAGCTTTTAAGGTATTTCAAAGGCAGGATTTTTATTATATTGCAAAATTGCTTTAAAAATAAACTGTATCTTACACTGAAGTTATAATTTTAGGAAATTCAGAGTTTCATTGAATACCCTGTTGAGTGTGAGCGCCTCAAGAGGGAGAGGAATTATCATTTTATTCTTCACTCGACTTATCCTGGCTTGATTGTCACTCTTAAAGCCTCTCTAGAGTTGTCACGTTTCTTGATTGGTACTTGCAATTATGTTAATGTTATGACATCTGGATTTAATCAAGATTTCCTTGAGGTTCTTTTTTTATTTTTCATTTACAAGTATATTTGCTATGGATTACGTGCGAAATGATTTTTTAAGATAAATGTTTTAAACTGTAAGGATTTCTTAGAGAGGTTTTTAGGAATAATGAGGCATGCCTGTGGCTCCAACCATCACTCAAGCTCCACTGTATTTTTACAGGTTTTCTGTTTAGTAGGAACGTATTCGCTAATAAAGTCACTTAAAGGTTCCAACATTAGGGAAGGCAATCTCCATCAAAGCTTGATTGATTTTCACGGAATTAAATTAATCAAAAAAGGAAAATGGATGTTTAAGCTTATCGAACGTAAGGGTAAACTGGCGGAAACTCAAACACGATTGCCATCTTTAGACGATCATTCCTATAACATTAATTCTGATGATAATCTATGTATATATTATTTGAGAATAAAGTTTTCAAATGAAGAACGTATCATTTTGGACTTCTCTGGATTTATAAATAAAGCAGGTAAGTGTTGCAATTTTTATAATAAAAATTTTTATTTGTAAATTTTTTTTTCTTATTTGATGATAATTTTCTACGTCCGATTATGACCAAAAAAAAGCAAAAAGAAACATGAAAGTTTTTTTATTTTAATGTGAAGAATTTTTAGAATCATTTTTTTTTTTGTTTCGCAAGAATTCTTTATTTTACGTTTTTTAGTTTATAAATAATTAAATGTTCCAAGATATACAAAAATCTTAGGGAGCATATGATACTCCAATTATAGTCTGTTATTATCTTGACGATATATTTAAAGAAACTCAAAGGATGCTATGAATTTCAAGAAGCCATTTTTGGAGTTTTTAGTAAAAAAACCTCAAAAATGGATCCCAATGATAGGAGAGGTAATATTATTTTCATACCATAATGTAAGGAAACCAATAATTGTGGTTAACATTAAACAATTCATGATTTCTTTTCTAATATTCGTTAGGTTCATAATTGATAGACGAAATGAAACTGTCACCAACTTTGGTTTTTAGCACTGAAACCCTTGAAATCCATGGCTTCACAGATCTTGGGAAGTATACTCCTGAGCGGCAAAAATAACAAAAAGGCGATCACGCGCTAGTTATGATGTTACAGCCTTTTAGAGGAAATTGGGTACAATCCATTGCATGTTTTTTGAGCAAAAATGCCGCATATAAGCTTTATTTTTAAATATGATTCAATGTAAAATGTAAGAGCTAAGCGCTTCTTATTTACTAACATAAAGCTGATCAACTCAGATTCGTATTTTCCTTATTTAGGCTCTGTACTTCACCATTTGATTATAGAGTGTGTTATGCTACTTGAGAATACCAACTTTTATGTCCATAATGTCACAACTGAAGGCGCCTCATGAAATCGGAGCATGTGGCACAAATTTGGCATCACGATGGACAATAGCTGTGAACACATATGTGGTCAGACAAGACAGATGTGGTTCATGTCAGACTTCCCACACCTTATAAAATGTTTTAGAAATGCTATAGTTAAGAACATAAATACAATGGTAATAATTCTTCGTTTTTTTAAAACTAAATCCAGAAATTAGCATTATATTGAATATTATGAGTAGCCCCCCCCCTTTTTTTTAATCATATGACATTTTAAAATATTGTCCATTTTTTTCAAATATTACAATTAAAAATGAAGATTTACTTTTAAGAAATATTATGAAATTTTAAACACCAGATGGACCAGTGTCTTTGAAATTTTGGGATGCTGTTCTGGAAAGTGACAAATCAAACCATTACAACTTGAAGGTTTGTACCAAGCTGACTACTGACCATGTTAGGCCCAAGCATTTTCAAACGATGAGTGTGGCAATGGCTTTTCAGGTAATAATCCTTGTTAGTAGTCTCTTTCTGTTCTTAGTTTTTCACGATCTGATATTTTGGCGTAGGGATTGCCAAATTGTTTTTTTAAGATCAATTATTTTCAGTTTAAACACAATGCATTTATAAAAAAGAAATTTTCATTTTAGTGCAGTATTTTTATCAATTTCTTATACAAATTGAGAGCCAATTTAGGAAATAAAAAAGCAATTGGTTTCAATTTTGAGAGCATTTTTTCTTAAAAATGAACTCATCTTGACTAAACTAATTTTCTTTAATTCAGTTTTTTAGCAGCTGGAAATGCAGCATTTTAAAACTCGTAACAGCAAACTTGCTGGAAGTGAAGGATGTGTTACCTTCTTGCAGCGTATTGATCGGCTCATTGATGCCATGAATTCTAGGGTGTCGTTATCTGCTTTAAGGTTACAATCCAAAGCTTTTAAGGTATTTCAAAGGCAGGATTTTTATTATACTGCAAAAATGGCTTTAAAAATAAACTGTATCTTACACTGAAGTTATAGTTTTAGGAAATTCAAAGTTTTATTGAATATCCTGTTGAGTGGGAGCGCCTCACGAGGGAGAGGAATTATCATTTTATTCTTCACTCGACATATTCTGGCTTGATTGTCACTCTTAAAGCCACTCTAGAGTTGTCACGTTTTATGATTGATAGTTGCAATTATGTTTATGTTATGACATATAGATTTAATCAAGATTCTCTCGAGGTACTTCTCTTTATTTGCAAGTATATTTGCCATGAATTATGAGAAAAATGAATTTTTAAGATACTGTATGGATTTCTTACAGAGGTATTTTGGAATAATGAAGCATGCCTGTGGCTACAACGATCACCCAAGCTCCACGGTATCTTTACAGATTTTCCACTTAGTAGGAACGTGTTCACTAATAAAGCCCCCCAAAGGTTCCAACATTAGTGGAGGCAACCTCCTGCAAAGTTTGATTGACTTTCAGACTGTCACCGATTTAGATTCCTCAAAATAAAAAAATTATAATGGATGATTAAGTTGAACACACTTATCGAAGGTAATGGTAACCTGGCGGAAACTCAGACACAATTGTCATCGTTAGACGATCATTCCTATAACAACATTAATTCTGATGATAATCTATGTATACATTATTTGAGAATAAAGTATATTTTGCTGGCTATGTTTCCAGAAAGGGAAAAAAGTATGTTTAGACAGCCTAATTTCTTAAGATGTTAATCCTCTCTATGCTGAATTGATAAAATTACAATCTCATGGTGGGTTATTGCTTCCCTCAGAGGAATTATTTAACTGCATCTCTTTATTAGAGAACACAGAAATGTCCACGATCAATATCAATACATTGAATGAAGTATATGATAATCTGGAGGATCTGATGAACCACCAACACCCACAGACACTGTCCTCATTGTTAATTTTTTCTTAATCACAAGAATTTTTTTTTTCTCTTTGTGATCGCTCCAATTGTGCACAAAGTTAATGAAACAAAAAAAATATAGAAAATAATCCAAATTATAAGTTTTTAAAAATGTAAAATAGTCGTATGTTTTTTTAATTAATTAGTTTTATGTTCATAAAAACACAATCACGATGATACCTTTCATTTGTTTATATCTGATTTTTTTATGTTATTATTTTCTTAAATCAAAATTGTAAATTAATTTATTGGGTTCATCTTTGTCTTTAGTATAAGCAAATTTTTCTGGCGCCTACCTGGATCTACTATAATTTATTTCATAGATGTGTGTATTTTGCTTATTGATTCTTAAAAAAAATATTTTTTTCTTCCGTCATCTGTTGAAATTTATATTAATTCATTTATATATAAATTTGTTTTATGGAGTTCTTTTTAAGATGAGTATGATCATTAACACGATTTCATTTTTTGTCTATGGCATCTCCTTGGATTTATTATTCAGGGTGTAGGAAAAAAAGTCATTGTATCATGGTATGGAAGTTTACTATTTTTTTTTGTGTGTTCATTTTTTTTTTCTTCCAGCCACTTATATTTTGTTAATTGATTAACCCTTAATTTTAATATTGATATTATTTCGTACCAATGATAATATTATATTGTAATTGCAACAATTTATACTAAAATTTTAATTAGTTAGCCAGGTTTTTTTTCTTCACTCTTTAAACCATTTCACTGATTTATGCATTTTATTTACTGGATTTATTAACCTGCTCTATTTTCCAAATTTATTATAATTCATGTATTCTGTTTCTGTAAGAATACAAACAATCTGTTACATTATATTTTTTTACTTTTACGATTAGTTATGAACTACTTATAGGTATGCTTTCCCTGTGCAAACCAAAAAAAAATAAAGGAAAAAAGCCCCAAAAAATCCTCTCAAATCCAGCTATGGTGCTGGACTGTTTTAAGTTGGATTTTTGTGTGTGTGTGTGTTACATCTAATATTTTTATCACAATTTCAATCTATGCGCTATTTGTTTCTTCTAGACTGAAAATTATTATGCTGATTTAGAACGTTTATAAATTTCAATACATTGAAAGCAAAAGTAATGCATAGAAGAAAGTACTCGCGTGTAAGTCGTGGCATTTCAAATTTTTTTTATAGTAAAATATTTCTATTGCTTGCAATTTTTTGATACAGCGTTTTTAAAGTAATGTATAAAATTATTTTACAAGAATTTATATAACATAAAAATGCATTTATTTTTACTTGAGCATATTTACTAGTGTTTTTTTCCACAAATGTTTTACAAATTATGAATCGTTTAATAATTGAAATAATAATTTAGTACTTGAACTTCTATTAAACATATTCAAGAACATGCTATAATAGATAACTTATAATGAATTATTTATAATATCTAGTGTGAAACTTGAAATTTTAACATTGTCAACATACTTAATATAATGCAATTTAAGCTTTTTTGGATAAAATTAAGGAAGAAATAAAAACAAATGCATTAAAAATAAATAAATCAATTGTAATTATGCTAACATTGTCAACATAATGTATAACATACTTAATGTAATGCTTTTTAACATTTTTTAGATAAAATTAAGGAAGAAAAAAACAAATGCACTAAAAATAAATAAATCAATTGTATAAATGAAAAATTTTTTTTTACAAAGTTTTGTACTCAGTGCCAGAATATTTTAGTAATAAATTATTCTCACTTTAAATTGGCTTTTTGACATTTTTACAGTAGTAGTCAGCTTTTATTCAAAGTTTTCGCTGCACACATGCTAAAAGTACAGGTAAATAAGAAACATCTTCAGGCAGACCTCATGAGTAAAACAGATAGGATAGTTCCACTGAAAAACTTATCAAATATGGCTGCAAAATATAAAACACCTGATAAGAAACTGTTTGAAATAGCGAAATCATAAAATAAGTGAAAAATATACAAAATGCATGCCTCCGAAAGACGTTTACCAGTACACATTCAAAGCTTTCGCTGCACATGTGCTAAAAGTGCAGGTAAATAAGAAGCATCTTCAGGCAGACCTCATGAGTAAAACAGATAAGATAGCTCTACTGAAAGACTTATCAAATATGGCTGCAAAATATAAAACTCCAGATAAGAAACAGTTTGAAATTGTGAATATTTTAGAAACAACTCACAAATGTTCAGTAGATATTCTAAAAAGAATCGCGTTCTGGAAGGACTTTTTATCCAAGACAAGGAAATGATATGTACCCTAAGATATTATTTTTTGATGGGACTTACAAGCTGATTGACCTGGGATTAACTTGCTACATATTTTTGGTAGAAGATGGTAATGGTATGTTGAAAATGTTATTTTTTTAAACGTTTTTATTTCATAATAAACATTTATTAATTTTATTTCACATGCCTATTTAAAAAATATTTTGCCCATACCTATTGAGATATTTTACAGTTCTTATTTTCTTGCTTTACATATCTAAGCATTATATTAAATATCTTTTTGTGTGTCACGGCATGACAATGATTATGACATATATATATATATATAATTTTATGTAAACACCATGTGTTTGCCAGTAATTTTTAGACCTAGGCAGACTATGTATATGGTTATATAGTGGTGGCGCCTCCCTCTTCTGGCCGCATCAAAACGAACCACGCTTGTGCACAGCTTAATGCTATTTCAATAGGCTTTTTAGTGATACTTTGTTTTTTCAAGTATTTTTATAAAAAAAATAGATTTCTTTTAGTAGAAAACGGACTTTTCTGGTAAGAAACAGTTCATATTATTAAATTAAGAAGGTGAGAGTATGAAAAAACTAGTTAATATTAATAGAAACGTTTTTATTTAATGCTGATTGCTAAGCCTTGTGATTTAAGTTTTGTTTACATTTCGACAGATTGATATGTATATATAAATATATTATATTTATTTGTCATTTTTGTAAAACATGGCGTGGAAAGCTTTTACAACTTTTAACATTAATTTTTCTTTAAGGCTAATTATGTGTTTCTTTCTATTTTTTTGTAATGTAAATAAATTATATTGAGGTCGTTTTGTTGACTGTGTTAAGGTGCCTTTATTAATTTAATCAAGCATTACTGATTAAAAATAAATGAAAAAAAAAAGCAAAATTTTTTCTTTCTACTTTTTCCTGCAGTATATTTATATAGGTTATTTTCAATTATATGAATTTTCCTTTCCATTCCATTAAATGTGTCTAACAATTTAAATGTTTATGATGTAATAGAACATATATGTATATGGTTCGGTGAGGGGAATGTAAGACTTTCAAAAATGAAACAATATGGCAAAGAAACACACTCTTTAATATTGAAAGATAACAAACCATCTACGAAACTTCACAAACTCCAATTAACAAGTTATTCTTTAAAAACATTAAAAGAACAATTAAAAACTTAAACTTTTGATTGTAAATGTCGCATACTGCAGGTGGGCGTCACCGGGAAGAATTGGGATATCGGGACGAAGTCTCGGACGCTGCACAACAACCTCTCTCGAACCGATTTAAAATTTAATTTTCAGTGCTCCTAGCTCGCAGGGCTATCTACACTTTCATCGAATAGTGAGAATATCAATAAGGGAGGAGAGGGGGTCAGGGGGCGTGCAGGCGTTCTGCATATAAATGAGATAAACAGTTTAGAAGTAATTGGCGCCTACACAGGCGCAGTCTGGGTACCTCTCTCGAAGGCAAACTGTCATCTCTTAAATACTGGACTTCAGCCTTTTCACTCCCTGCCTTGGCCGCCGGTTAATGCTCCTCCGCCGGTATTCATCCGCGCAGGAACTATTTCGGTTCGTCCTCCTACCTTCGATCTTCGTTCCAATCCTCGATCCTTCTACCTCAGTTTCTCATGCTATCTGAGCTGACGCAACCAACAGCCTCTACAATATACTTTTTAATTAAAAAACAAAATTGCAATCTTCTTTGTATATGTAGAATTTTTAATAAAGCCTAATATATTTAATTTAGATGATATTATGTATGTGTGTAAATTTGTTAAACATTACTCATGATTATGGATCTTAAATTTTTGTTGAATGTAACATATGTTTGTAATATATTGATGATTTATTTAAAGGATTGAAAATGGTTATGTGTATTGCCCCTGGTTGGAAACATTATAACCAGAGAGGCACCTGCCGCTTTTTTCGAACACCTGCTGATCCAAATGTGCAAAAAATATGGATTAGGAATATAAGGTAAATTAATTACAACTTAATAAACTTCAAATTTTTTTGTTATTTTAATTGCATAATAGTAAAGAATTTTAATTTGCTTTATAGGAGATATGATATTCAAATTTCGAAAAATCATGTGATATGCCAGTGCCATTTCAAAGATGGATTAAAAGAAAATGGGCCAACGCTTTTTGAGCACAATAAGGATAAGATTTTTAGATTTCCATTCCCTGAAAAAGCTTAAAAAAAAGAAGGTATTTCAATATATTCTAACAGTTTTATCGAAATGGTATATATATTATGTTTCTCCACCTCAGTATATCTGATATGTTTGACGCATTTAAAAGTATTATCTACATAAATGTCTTGTATAATTTCTTACAATGATGAAATGAAAAAAAATTAGCTATTTTCTTATAATGACTTTCGTTCAAGGTATATCTGTTCAAAGTATGTGTAAAAACTACATTATTTTACTATTTATTACACCATTACTAAAGTAGTTTTTGACTACTTTTTTTAATGTAGTTACTACAAACTGCTTTGAATACGGAGAGGGGAGTGTTTATGGAGAAATTTGATCACGCTTCTCTAGCCATTTGTCTATTTCACTCACTCCGGGCTTTTGAAAGAAAGATACTATACCATATTTTGAACATGACAAAAAAAAAAAAAAAAAAAAAATAAGCGTAGAGGTAAAAAATTTAGATAATTGAAAAAATAATTAAAAAGGACTTTTTTTTTTTTTTTTTTGCGTTTGTATCATTCTTCTGGCTTAATTTATTTAACATATACTAGGCAATTGCATAAACATCTTTCTTATGTTATGGTTCTGCAGTCCTTGCTTGTTATCACTCGCGACTCCCGTGATACATTTTCTTAACAATATTTTATACACGGACCAAACTGCCAGACAATTCGACAGTATTCGGACAGCTAACTTATCAGCCCTATGGTACCGAGAAAAGTAATAGGGTAGTGTGAACATTTTTGACAAATTTGTCAAAAAACCTTATTAAATATAATTTTTAACTGATGGTGAAGTATTTTTTTAAAACTATAATTTAGAAGTTTTGTTGCATTTTTTTTTAAATATCTGGACTTAAAAAGTTGCTAGACTAAAGACAATTTTGATAACTTGTTGTCATTCATCTGATCTCAAATTTATCTAAGTCGTAATGAAATTTATGTTTCAATCTAAACCTTATTGGAGAATAAATAAAGAGGTATACTAATTTAAACGCCAATGTAATAGAACATTTCCAAATGTACTAAGAAAGACATTTTGAACGCAAGTCAACAAATTTGAAACCTACACATTTGATTACAGATCTTAGCCAATAAATTTCACTTGAATATTTCATTTCATATGACTTAACTCAATAATTCAAAAGTTTTCATTAGGCTTCGGTCTTTTGGTATGATTTTTAGAAGCCTAATTTTGCTTTCCGATAATCTTTTAATTGAGAGCAGGATTTATGAATCGAAGCATTATATGCATATACTTGCAGATAATATACTTGTAGGTAACATGGATGAAACGAAATTGACTCAAGAGGAAGTTACGAATGCGAGACAGTTCTCGGTGAAAATGGCGTATGCGAGATATGAAACTCTATATCAAGATGTATGCGAGAAGCTACTATCATCTTGCCCAAAACTTGTGGTGAGCTATTTTAATGAGAATTGGCACCCTATCCGATAAGTAAGTTTGTTTCACTTAACAGTAAGTATGAAGTATCAAATTCTAAATTGGAAACTTATCACTCTCAGACGGCGGAATCCCAAGAATTGAAACCCACGCTCCCCAAAATCGATAGGATTTCTTTTTCTTGCAACCGAGATTGGCCATCAACAAAATTTTATGAGTCAGATGAAACATATTATTGAGATTCTTTATTTGTAAATCGAGAGATCAATAAATACTAAAATTTTTATTTTTGTACATTTAGATTAGAAAGAAGTAAAAAAGTATATGAAAATGAGCCCCAAGACTGTTTTAGGTAATGCAACCAAGTCTTGCTCTAAATTGCATCAGGATTTGAGACCTGATCTAGTTTTAATAAATAAAGAAGCCAGCATCGCGTTAGTACAGTAAATAAAAAGCTTATTGCATCGATTAAAGAATTGATTAAAGGAAATTGAATTGCACTTTCCGTCAAAAAGTGTTATGAAATTTATTGCATAACAATTTTAACTTTTTTTACAAGTTTAGAGCTCAAAGAAAAATTTTAATTTTTATATTTTGAACCTCTTTTCTCTAGAAAACTTATTCTAGGAGATTCTATTTTGAGACACGCTATTGTATTAGTACTTTATAGAATAAAGATTGCTTTTATTTACCGTATTTTTATTGTAATCTTACCGTCTTGTTTTAACACTTTTTGGCTAAAAGATACCTTTTTTTAAAAATTATTACATATATAACCATCTATAAAAAAAAAAGAAAATACTATTTAAATGGTAATTAGAAATAACGTATGCTAACTTTTAAAGCGCCTGGCTATACAGTAGTAGTCAATTACGTGAAGGAGTAGAAAGTAGTTAAGATTTTGATACATAATTTTACAAATTCTAAGCTTGCCCTTTGTATGTATGTACATTTTCTTTCTCTCATTCTGACTGGAGGATACTCTTGTATTCAGTTTGTTTATAAAATATTGACGACTTTGATTATAGGAAAAAGTGTTTATGTGTGCATCAGTGGTTACAATTCCATTTTGTTATCGAATCTCGCTCTTGAAAATTAATATTTATAGCTTTTTTTTTCCATCTAAAAGATATTGTTTCTTGACTTAAAAGTATGACAAGTATGGGTCAAAGGAAGAATTATATAGCAAAAATAAAAGGTAAGCTTACTGGAAATCGGTACACTAACTTACAATCAAACACGCCGAAGTTTAATGATGTTATAACTGCAAGCACATCAAAATTAAAGGACAAGACCTTATTTCAAGAAGTAAGAGTCTTGTCAGTAGTATGGTTCAGAAGTATGGTTCTTTACTGCCCAGTTTGTTTGACTAACAATATTACTTTGACCGAAGACTCACGAACTGGATTGTGCTCCAATTTTTCTGTGAAATGTTCCAGAACTGTTCTTCTATTACTGGATTTGCTCCGAGCAAAAAGAATAAGAACAAATAAGAACTTAGTACTTTGGTAGTTTTAGCTCTTCGACTTATTGGGAAAGGTTTCGTTGCTGGAAGGAAATTGTTCTGTTTGCTAAATTTACCTTTTATGTCCAAAAGCACATTTAGGAGTCTTAGATGTCAAACTTCTAAAATCTGTTGTGAGCTGTGGAGTTTCCCTAGATGGAACCTGGCAGAAACTCGGCTATTCATCTCTGAACATCAGTTGCATAGTAATTGACACAGGAAAAATTTTGGACATGGAAGTCATGTCTCAGCTTTGTCGATCATGGGGCAGAAGTGGAAAAAAAGACAGGAAAAATCATCTATGTCGGAATCGCGAGGGATCAGCAGGTAGCATGGAGTCTGTCAGTGCTTACAGAATTTTTGAGAGCTCTGAAGTACGCCAGCTTCGCTATACGGAATATTATGGGGACGGTGACTCCAGAGGATTTAAAACTGTAAAGGACATTTATGGTTTGAATACTGTTAAAAATTTTGAATGTATCGGCCATGTCCAGAAGAGGGTAAGGTCTCGAAAGAGAAAATTAAAAAAGTAAAGAAGGGGCTGAGGGAAGTTAACAGATAGTGTGATTGATAAATTACAAAACTATTATGGGATCGCTATAAATACTAAGATTTCGTGCAAAACTACAAAAATTAATCACGAAATAACAGTTAAAAACAAAAGAAATTTTATTTTCCTGCAATATATTGAATTTTATTTCTGTTGTACTTATAACTACATAATTATATTTATTATTTTTAGTTCCTTCCATTTCATTTAGCTTCTTTTTTATACACTATATACACTCATTCGCAATAGACTCGGCAGTAACTACAGAGGAAAATTGTGCTCAACATGAACATGTACTACTGTTTGTCATATTATATTGCTATGAGGGTCAATAACATAACATATATTAGCAAACACCCAATTTTTAGTTATAAATTGTCCTAACTAGGGATTTACTGTGTAAATGCATTCCTCAACTTTGTACAGGTTCATAAAAATGTTCCCTTAGTTATCATATGGTTATTTTAAAAATTCGAATCGTAATTTGATGTATAATTGTCAGGGAGGAAATAGGCAAAGTAGCCAGGACCATTGAGACAGCAGTCAGTATGCCGAGTCTAAAGACTGCCAGTAAATATATATGTATAGAGTAAGGGCAAAGGCATTACCGCCTTTGCCAGAGATCCAAATCAATGGGTAAAAACCATTGATATTCGAGACTTTCTCCTGGTTGATGACCAAATAACTGGCGAAAGAATTTTGGTTTGTGGAGTTTCTTTATGAACTTGATATTAGACATAATTGAAATTATTAGAGTTTAATAATTAGATATTTTCATAATTAGAATTGAAATTAGACAATTATAAAACACTTGATTAACTTATAAGACTCATTTTCATTTCGTTTAGTTACAACACCACTAAGTAAGCATTTTAAAGTGCTGATAAAAAATAATGCTGACCTCAAGGATGAAAAAATAATTTCTCACTTCTCTTTTTCCATATAAAAAATAATTGTGGAAAGATAATAATTGTACTATATCTATAATTTTGACAACTTCTTCGACTTATTAATATTTTTTATTAAAAAAAAAACCTTGTCATAATTTTCATATCATTTGCTACTCATATTAAATATTACTTTTTCCCCCTCAAATCTTAAAAATATTTTATGTTCTATCCGAAGATTAACTAGCTCAATTTTTATAGTTTTCTTATACACTTAAAATAGAATTAATCAGTTGAGAAAAAACTTTCACTTATAACATATTATTCAAAAATATTATCAATTCCGGTATAGCATTAATGTCTCTTAAATTTGAATTTTATAATTTAAAAACTTTCCATTATAAGGTGGCAAATATCTGGCTGTGTTTTGCATCTATTTTTCTATGTATTGTTTGATTTTTATCTTTGACGTTTATTTATGTCTTATTCTATTATTTATGTCTTATTATTGAACTGGCAGTTACTAGTTGGCTGTATGTACAGGTATCCGCGCACCTGGAAAGTTTTGATAATTCTAATTGTTAAATTAAATTTAAGTATAGGTGTTCTGAATTTCTAACAAAATCAAAAAGTTGTCAACTGTCAACAATGATGGAGTTTCACATGTACTCTAGACGTCTTACTGACGCTGTTTATTTGCGATACGAGATTCCCAGTTAAACCTCGGAGGAGAGAAGACGTGTTTCGTTTTCTCCCTCACGCTGTTCCCGTTATCATCGTCACTCCCCTTTGTATACTTCTCCAAGCTCTCCTTCGATTATTATTGTTTTTCGCCATGGATTCTTTTCATCTTCATCCAAATATCGATGACAAACACTCGTCACACCAATAAACTACATCTTTACCTCTAATTAAAGGATTATTTCATTATCATCACATGGATACACGAACCCTGCTCCCTCGAGGATGCGATATGAATACTAGCTCTGGTTTTGATCTCTATTCAGAACAGGGATGCTCTTCAGCTCACATCCTCGATCAACCGAATAAAAAATACTTTCCTCGTGGATATACTACAGTCAAAGCGGATAAACCAACAACTATTACTTTCAATGGATACCATTATCCTGAATTTATTACCATCCTTCCAGAAAATTATTCACAATTCAAGCTGTTTGTACCAAGATAAGTCACTTTGAATAGAGAGGTGTTGTCGTTTCTTCAATTCTCTATGAGAAATGGTTTCACTCATTTTACCGTGATAGCATACCAAATGAGATTTTCAGTCGGTTTTGCTTGAGTTTGAAAGCTATAGCATTTTTTCTCATTTTCGAAACCTGTCATCCTGTTCTTTTCTCGAAAGAAGATGTCGAAACAAAATTGCTTTTCTCTGGCCGAAAAAGTTAAAGAACTTCATGGCACTAAAGTTGATCTTGAAAACGATTTTAAAGCTACAAGCTTCAGTAGAACTAAATGCTGAGAAACTCGGAAAATATGCCAAGAGAAAAGTATACTTATAACATAGCTCATTAGTTTGTAATTTATATAGCTTAGATTTTAGTTAGTATTGCTCGTTTAATTAGTACTTCATGGCTTGTTCGATTGTTGATAAACCATTATATTTGGTGGATTTTACAAGTTTCTCGATCTTAGAAAATGCAGAGCATTTTTCAGCTATAACTGGTAATACTAGCGTTGTTACCAAGAAAAGAAAGGTTCTATGATGTTCAACGAAAAGTTTGTTAGTAAAACTTCATTCATTGAAGGAGAATGCTTAGAAATATTTGCTACAGTGACAGCCGAGATGAAGAAGGTTGTCTACAATAGTAAAGTTAAAATTTCATTTGATTGTAAAATAAGTTTTTTTTCATTATTTATAAAAAAAAAAATAACAAATAATGGTACTTTTAAGTAAATTAGGTAATTTTATGTATTTGCTTTGTTTATTTTTAATAGACATCGCCAAAATTTAAAAAAAAAAAAAAAAAAGGTTTGCATTCTCCTAGTGAGTTTATATATTGGTAATTTTTTCGCTTGCACCTACGTTATGAAAAGTATTCAAATAACTTTATTGTTTATAGTAGTGTGTAATTCTATCTTTATGTTTAGTTTGCGTTGGTTACTGAAATTTACAAATCTTGGAGTTTATCTTCTCCATAATCTTTAGAGTTTATAAATGCTTGTTTTTAATAATTTCATTTGCACACATATTTATGTTGATTACAGAAATAAAATAAGACTAAACAGAAAATTACTGGGGTAGATTTCTGTATCAATTCATACCCTCCAACTGCTACGGAATTTCCGTAGTTTCAGAAATCTTTTCAGACGGTAGCAAAATTAATGTCTTAATATTTAAAAAAAATTAATTTTAGCGTAACTTGTCCACTATTACTTATAAAAGTGCAGGCCATATGGCTAGATTCTTAAGTTCTGATAAAAGTTTTATGAGAGATTCATTTGCTTTAAAAATTTCTACTTTGGTTCGCTACCACTAGAAAGAATTATTTTCCAAATCAGTTGGAGGGTATGGTATCATGATCTGCAGCAAAATAATTGCCAAGTTTTGGCCAACTTCTGGGCAGTGGACTGCTAGAAATTGAAAAAGAGCTCACACAAAGGGATCAACTCGTATGATTCTAGGACCCCCCCCCCCCAAACAAAAACATCTACTTGTTTTTTATATAAAAAATTGCAACTTAGAAATCACTTTTGGACCCTGGCAATTGTAGTTGGCGTGATAGATCACGATACAGAAATAACCCCATTAACAATATTAATACAAGTGCAATATAAGGGATCAAAATGAAAATAAATTTATTACAGAATGAAAGAGAAATTAAAACTGTTTTGTTTAATAGATAATTCATACACCATTGATAGATGCCATCTTTAATTCAGAGTTATTCTACCAGTTTTTTTTATATATAATGAGCATATTAAAACAGTTTCTAAAATTTAATAATTTTACTGTTAAACTTATTTAACAATAATAACTATTCAATTCTCCAACTAAAGAAAGATAACTTCAGATTTTTATCGTTTATTGTTCTTTTTGAGCAAAAATATAAATATTTGTCTAAAACAGTTTAACAACTAAATAGATCACTTTAGTGAGCTAACAAAGGGAATGAGATTTTTTGTCGGAAGCAGAACTTGTTACATGAATAGGACCAAATTAAAGTCAAATATTTCACTTTATTTATACTAGATTACTTTTATTGAAATTGGCTATTTCAGTTGAAATACCTGTTGCATAATTGTTAAAATTCTAAATTGTTTTCTTTTCCTCTATTCGGATTTTAACTACCTGCTGCTCCTGTAATACTGGAAAAGAACTTTCTAGTTGCAAACATGACTTTGCCTTTTTATAAGCAGTCGAGGACTATTGTAAGAAGGAGCTGTAAGCTGCCCCGACAGAGCGACTACAGATCTGGCACCAGCCTAAACCGATTAAGCGAGCCATAGGAAGTGTTAGGCAAGGATATAGTATGCGAATTGAAAAATGACTCTTATTCGGGGGCCTTAAAGGATTTGAACATTGCTTTGTTTATATGTACAAATGTTAGGACTTAATGTACGCTAGAACCATTCCTGTACCTGCTGTCGCTTTTGCCGGAGTTTCCAGCTCTGTGATTGAAACTAATCGCATAAACACTATGGAAAATCTCATACTGTTTCACCAACATTACTTTTACACGATATAATTCATGACAGATATGGAAAAGAAAACATCGAGACAAGATTCTGATAAATGGATGAAATTAAGATTAATATATATGGATTCTGCCCAGTGAAGTGTAAATTTGACGAGATGATAGGTCTGTTTTTATTTATGAATTTATAACAAGAAATTATTTTTTCTAAGTTCTAATATTGAAATTTTAAATATTTTTTTTACGAATATTTTTATCCATTTTTATTTTCACAAGAATTCAAAATATATAAACTAGGTGAAGATGTTTTCGAAACAACCCATATACAAAAAGAACAACGATTTATAAACGGACAACGATTATTCCAATGAATTTTGGAAACCCAAAAATTGCCTAACTGGTTTGCAGCAGACATTTCTAAGAAAGTGATTTTAAGCTTGGTTTAAAATACAAGTGCTTGCAATCCACGGCAATACCATTAGTTTTTCCAGAATTTCCATGAGCAAAAGCAACCAAGTAAACGCAAAAAACTGGTTTATAATGTAGATGTGCAACTAAACCCTCTGATGACTGTAGGCTTTACTTGTCAAAAAGATTGCGACGTAACGAGATCCATAATTATAAACTTTAGAAGAAAAAAAAAAAAACGCTAACAGATTCAACAGGAATGCAGAAGAGTTCCTGAAGACTTTTAGGGAAAAAGAGTGTAATAGGAAGCCTGAAAAAGAAAACGATGAGTCAAAGAAGGAATTGATTAACTCAAAATCGAATTTTGCTGGAGCAGCTAAGATGTTTAAAGATGCAAAAACCACGTGGACCGAAAAAACAATCAGATTTTCGATTTTGTTACACAGCCGATCTCCAAGCGAGTATAGATCCATCAGAATCGAAGAGTTTCGTTGCCATGAAAATCTACGCTGAAACGATTTATTGGTGCCATTACCAGCAACACCGTCTCCAGTTTGATAAAGCAGCGCCTGATACTGGAAGCCAACCAATTTATGAGAGAGGAACGTTTTCGATTCCATTATCGAAGCTGAGATGAGTATCAAACCATCTGCAATTTACAACAAGCGAGCAGGCGAGCTTGTTGAACTCACAACAACTGAGAGTTCTTAAGATGGACACGCTTACGCACATCAAGAATCATCCTGACACACACACGGAAATGTAAAACGCGTGAGACCTACTGCAGAAGGTTAGACATGGAAATTTGCCACATAAGCACTCTTTGAATGGACATTTTGAACCGCGGTTCTGGGAACCGGAGAAGAATTGAAGAACATATTTTTTTATATGCAATCTGTCCAACTCAGGGATGAGATTAGCCAAAACTCAAAAAAGCTGAATTTCGACGATAGTAAATTTTACGCAAGCGCAATCCTTTAATAACAAATTCCAGACAGTTTAAGGTAATAAATAATGTGTTGACATACAATTGTGTACTAATCTATTATTATAAAAACGATTACATTGATACTTAACATTTAGTGGAGAAAAAAATTACTAATTGAAAAAATAAAGCTGGAAATTATATTTTTCCTCAGTTCACATAAGAGACAATTATTACTTGAAAAACTACCTGGTTTAGCAAATTAAAACTACTGAGAATATACATTAATATTACATTTCTTTTAATAAATACTGTTATGTGATTTATAGCAAATATATCAGTAATATTACTTTTTAAATTATATTGGAAAAAAAATTTAACAATGAACCGAATCATTATGTTCATATTATAGTTTAATCTAACTACAGCCCTCTGAAACATATCAATAAGAGTGAAGTAGAAATATATAGTAACTCCTTAACATACAAAAATTGCTATTTTAGTTTGAAAAATTACATGACGATCAGCAACTGTTTAGATAATTGTTTTTTATTTGATAAGAATTTTGCATTTTTTAGCATAAATAACAGCAATTATAAATAAAATTTTGATGATGAGTTAATTAACTCTTTTTCCCCAAATTTTTTTAAAAAATTAAATCCCTTTTAAAGTGATTGCTTTTGTTTGCTATATCTTTTATGTTTGCTATATTTAGTCGTTAGTCCATCTTGTGACGAATCCTATTTTTTCTTCTTTGCAAGCACAGAAAGTAAGTTTTGAATATATTCCCTTCCAGTTTCTCTGATGTTGTAACACTTACATATACTAATAATCGTCGTTAGAAAAACAGTCACCTTTATAGTAACTAATTTAAAAAAAATTTACTTCTTACAAGAATCGCGATAGTTGATCTTAAAATTGCGTGAATATGAATAAGAACAACGGATTTTGAATTCACATGAATATGAAACTAGATATAAAATTTTGAAAATGAGAAAATACAAACTGGGATATAGAATTTTTAAAACGTGTAAATACAAATCACGATTCTTAATTTTTAGATTGCGTAAATACGAATCATGATGCGTAATTTTTAGATTGCATAAATAAGAATTATGATGCATAACTTTTAGAATGCGTGAATGCGAATCCCAATGCCTTATTTTAAAATCAAGTATAAATACGAAAATTAATGTTTGATATTATAAACCGCATGAGCAAATCAACACATCGAATTTGAAACTTGCGTGAATACGATTCGCTACATAGGTTTTTAAAAAGACGTAAATACGAATTACAATATCGGATTTTTAAATCTCGTAAATAAGAATCGCAACGTACAGTATTCAAATCGCATGAATAAGAATCGCAACACACAAATATGAAAAGCTATGTGTGATATTAAAATCGATTGAATAAGAATCGAGATATTAGCAGATTCCAGGTTTGGGACCTCTAAAAGGTTTGTCAGAAGCAGCGAGTGAACTACGAAACTACGAGAAACTTTGAACTACGAAAATCGGATCTATCTGGAGGGTGAGTAAAAAATTCGGAAAATCTTATGTGCTGCGTGTAAAAGGGGAGAAAATAGGTAAAATCAGTAAAAATGAGAAAGGATGGAGCTATGTAGTTTGAATTTTCTGTTTCTCTTTGAAAATCGGTGAATTTTCTGAAAAAGCGGAATATTTATTAAAAAAATGAAATTTTTAGAAAATCTGAATTTTTGATAAAAAAAAAAGCTGAAATTTAAGAGATAAAAGTGAAAAAAGCGGAAAAATCTCATCCCTGCCAACTCATTACCACCACCCTTCCTATTATTCCATCCTTAATGTTAGAATTTTGTCCGAAACTATAACTTATTAGGACTGATATGTCAAAGTCCATGTGTCCAATTTTTGTAACTATTTTATTTAACCTAGACTTTTAGTGTATAAAACATTTGCTGGAGTCAGGGTTTCAGCATGTCTTTACTCGAAAAATGACATCCGATGAAGTGGAATTATTTTGTTAAGGTCTAAGGCAAATGCCAGGATCAAATAACATGACTAACGCAAATAACTGCATTAAAAATTTTTTAATTATGGGTATTGCGTCATCAGCTTCGAAAGGTAATGTAGAAACAACAGCAAGCGAATGAATGGCTTATTCTGAAGTTGTACATACTGAAGCAACAGATAAGAAAATAAGCTTTTTTTTTTTAAATCTCTGCAAAGAAACTGATTATTCATGAGTGCCCATTTATCCGACCTAATAAACTATTTTAGTAATTTTTTTTAATCAAAATCATTTTTTTTTATCCTATAATAGCCAACACAAAATAAAAACATCTAATTCATGGACACTGCGTCGGGTAAGTCACTTTTAATGAAGTGTACTTAAAAAAAAGTGACAATAGAAAATTAATGCAGGCCATTTGAAATTCCACATAAAAAAAAAAACGTTGTTACACATTTTGATTTCTCTCATTTTTTCATTATAATGAAATATTTGGCTTGATTAAATTCTTTGCCGTATTTTTTTCTTTTTTATGCAACTAGATTTTTTTTAAATATTTAAAAAGTTAATATAGTAAGAGATTACAACAGACACATGGGAGGCGTGGATAAAAGCGACATGCTAAAATCACTATATGATAGAGATAGAAAGGCCAAAAAGTGGTGGCATCGTCTCTTTTTCGGTATTATAGAAATTGCAATGGTAAACTCGTATACTTGCTTCTGACATACAGGATGAAATACCTCTTCTAGAATACAAACGAAGGGTAACACAAGGTCTAATAACAATGTCAAAAGTGTCTTCGAAGAAAAGGGGAAGACCTAGATCAGATGCTGGAGATATAAGTGAATTACCACCCCCCAAAAAACGCAAGATAGCAAATTTTTCCGTTTCTGATGACATAAGACAACAAAACAAAAGTGCACATTGGCCGGTATTTGTAAAAAATAGAGGACGGTGTGAGTTTTGTGCTTCGAAAAGAATTGAGTCACGACCGCATTCTCAGTGCACATTATGCAAAGTATTTCTTTGTGTTAATGAAAAAAAGAACTGCTTTTATCGATACCATAATTAATTGTGTAAAAATATATTACTTTTCATTTATATTTAATATTTTTTTCTTCTTCATACTAATGGATGTAATGGCAATGCAATGAACATAAATCCCGACGGAACTTTAAAGTCCCGTGTAATATTCTGTGTTATAACAATAAAAATAATTATTGTAAATGAATCTCAATTTTTGTGCGTCTTTCTACAGCTAAATTGAGCATTAAAAAAATGTATTGCACAAGCTTTTGAAAAACATCATAATTTGGGACATAAAGGGTTAAATCCTCGAATTGAAGATCTTAGAGTGTGCATGTTTCGGTATGCCAATTGTGTTTGTAAAATCTGAGTCAATCGCATACATTGCTGGTTAGGTAGTATATGCCGCCGAAAAAGATATTGAATGCTCGGACTGCATAGATTTAATTTCCAATCAAGTCTGCCCTTCTCTAACGGGTGTAATTCGTGACAGCGATAGAGGTGGGGGAAAAATATCCAAAACCATCTTTTGTGATGGTTCTATTAAAAGGTGCCTAAAATTTCTTAAGTTAATAACTCGTGAAATGTAACCCAAGCTGTGCGAAATAATATTGCCTCATTTATCAAAAATTCCTGTTTTCAAATGTATAGAACCAACTCATGCCGATAAACTTTGCGAACTAGCTTGGAAATTTTTTTAACACCCCATCTTAGAAATTATGCTAAAGATCCTCCATACGACTGACCTTTCTAGGTACTTTCTCGACAAGGTAAGCATTTCAGTCTAAAAATTGGATTCCGCACACCTACAATTAGTATATATAGTCTCTAGCCTGTTTTTTTGGAAACTTCCATTCGTTTGCATTCTTCAAAATCCGAATCTCAAACTCACGTGTTTACCAGACGTGGTAGACGTGTAAAATTTAGAGTTCTCTAGTTCCATACCTCCGGCATTTGGAGGGGGAGCTTCTGTGGTGTAATCAGCGTACTCGGTTCAAGTAGAAAAGGTCATTTTCTGGAGAACCTGTAAACTTCAAAGTACCCTTAATGAACTGAAAGGAATTTCAAGAAATGAAATGTGATATACCATCGTTAAACTTTGTTCTTTTTGTGATTTACTTTAGGTCTATTCTTTAGTTCATTGTTTTGGTGTTATTGATAAAAATTTTTTTTTTTTGTTCTTTCAATGTAAACAAAAGGGTCTTTTCTTTGGTCTAAATTAATATTTGTTTCATAAATACAATTACTGTCTCAAGTTTACATTTAGATAACACAATTTAAATATAGGTATATAATGTTAATTAATGATTTTTTTTTGTTTTCTTCACTGTTCCACAAACTGTATTTGATTTGTGGTATCAAGGGGTTATCTAGAATGTTTTAGTTGTTTTCATTTCCACAAATTTTGTTGTATTTAGAAATGATAGTATTTTGATGAACGTATTCCGAGAGGTTCGGGATAAAGATATGTGATTCATTTCAGAAACTGAAGGATGTATAAAGATACGAGTGCTAGCCCTAATACATGTGACCGAGTATGGGAGATTTTAAATCATGCCCCTGGTTCATCCTGGTCATTTTTGTATGGGTGGCATGTATATGATTTTATGAGTTGAAACTTGATCTTAATCTGAGTATATTCCTATAGTGATATACATCATTTATTTATACTTCCCCATTTTATGAAGTGTTGGAAAGGCTTAGTCAAGAGTATCCCTGCCACGTAATGCCAAACCATACCATAGATTATAAAAGGGTAGGCGAAAATTTCTATTGGCGTTAAAGGAGCGTCCTCGCAAATTGCCTAGCAGATGTGTGCTTATGTTTTTGTTTTCAGTATCTCGTAACATTCAACAAGTTAAATATGGATGCAACGTTTCTTAGTATCAATCAAGTGGATCTTCCATACAAATTCTCGAATATCATCACCAAAAATGAGGGAAATTCTCTCTTCCATTAAATCATCTAATGACAACCAAGCTTGGATTGACGCATTCAGCATTAATACCTGCACATCATGGATTACACGCAGATCTCGTCCAAAAGGTCGTAATAAAGCTAAGACAATTATACATTATTAACTCCATAACCAATTCTATATTTTCATTTAACGTATTTCGAATAGTGAACTTCTTTTCCCACTCTGATGAAGGAGGACAGTCCCTCAAATATTCTAATTTACAAGCCATTTAATGAGCTTTGTGAGTCACACTCAGAACTGACAAATGATGATTTTTTACTGGGATTTATGAGTGAAGCACAGAAAGAATTTCTTTTGAAATATGGTGCCGATGTTATTTGTATGGATGACACTCATGGAACCAATGCACAAGGTCTTGAACTTGTAACAGTCCTTTCTTAGATGACTTGAGACAAGGGTTTTCTTGTGCTGTTTTATTTACAAAGCGAGTGGATAAAGATATTAAGATTTTTATTAATGAAATAAAACGAAGGTTAAGAGAGCCACTTGCTAGCAATGTTTTCATGTCTGATATGGCAGAGTGTTTTTATAATGCTTGGTGCGAGTCTATGTTGCCACCAGTTCATAAGCTGTATTGCACTTGGCATCAATCATGGAGAAATAACCTTAAAAAAAATCAAAGGTGTGGAAAAGCAGGTGGAAGTATATAAAATGTTAAGAACTTTTCTTGAAGAAAGAAATGTAGTCACATTTGATGAAATGCTTAGTATTGCATTAAACAAGCTCTCTTCTGATATTGACACCAAAGAGTTCTACGATTAGTTTGAACGTGAGTACGTAGAAGTTAAGAATTCGTGGGCATTCTGTTATCGCCTGAGTGCAGTAGTAAACACTGACAGGCATATCGAGCGAATGCATAGGAGCATTAAGTATGTGTATTTATATGGAAAATACAATAAGAGACTGGACAAGGCAATAAAAGCTGTTATGAAGTTTTAGCGGGACAAGCTTGTTGATCGCTATTCATAAAGGCAAACAATCCTCAAAATTAAAAGATATTGCTAGTAGGCATGAGACAAGCTTATCTTTGTGTTTGGATGACTGCATAAGAAGTTCTGATGAAAACTGTTTTTAAAGTCTACTTCAACATCAGAAGTGTATGTTGTGCAAGCAAAGAAAGAAGATTGTCAATGTACATAGACTTGCATTAATTGCAATAGGTGTTTAAATGCATTTTCTTGCACTTGCATAGACTATTTAATTAAACAGAATATGTGCAAACACATTCATTTCTTTTGCCGTTTCACTGAAAATAGTATGGCCCAAATTGATAAACAGCTGAATTCAATGGAGTCTAATCTCGAGATAGAAGGTTAAATTTGAACTTGTCACAGTGTTCTGCGACATCGTTTTTTAACAGTGTATTCTGTTATTAATTTTTCGTTAACTTAATCTAATTCCCCTTTTAATTTGTTTTCCTTTTATATTTTTTTAGTAAATGATTTTTTTACAATCAATTTCGACTATTCACCAACTTCGTTTGCCGTTTCTTTTAGTTTTAAGCGCCTTCAAGTTTTATTTTAATTTCCCCATTTGGCGTTCTAGCCATCTTCAGAAAATTGTTAGCATACTTTATTTACTTGCTTGTTTTTATACTTTCGTGTTAAATTAAGATTTCCTTTTGAAGGGGGATGCATTTTTCCTGCCCATAATTATAAAAAAAAATTGTTTTTACTGCAAACACTAATTTTGCTTTAATGAGATTTTTCTTTTGATAATGAAGCATTTATATTTATTTCAGAAGTGTTCTTACCACAGGTCTATGAAATGGTGTGCTGTTATCATTTTGACGAGACTGCTTTTGCGTCCAGTCTGAACAAGTTCTTGAAGCCGTCGGTTTTACCAAAAAAACCCAGGAGTTGAAAACCAGAAAACTGAAGAGAAAGCTAGAAGAAGTTGGCATTTTGTTTTATTTCTTGCTTTAATTTTTTTTTCATTTTAGGTAAACTAATTACACTAAATTTGCAAAGTAAATTACTTACTCTTTTTTTCTTTTTATGTTAATTCTGAAATATAATTTTTGTTTCAAAATTATTTTTATGCTGAAGTAGCAAAAATTTACTTAGTAAACTATATTTACTTCAAATCTATTGAATTCTTATTAGTATAAGAAATTACAGGTTTGCCTGTTATTATCAAGTTAGTCTGTCGAGAGTAATTAACAACAATAAATGTTTTCTGGTCTAAAAATACCTTTCATCTTGCGTTTAATTTAATAGGGGTGTCCAGCCTAAAGACGGAATAACATCTCATAATGTTGATGTAATTAAAAGTGATTTTTTGTTTTAATCCCTCCCTTTATTTTTTTTCAGTGTAGGTAAACTATTATGTTAAATTTGCAAATTAAATTAAACCTATTTTGTCAATTTTGTTTTTGCGTAATTTCACAAATTATACCAAGCTCACATTTTTAGTATCTGTAGGTAATATTCGTAGGAAATTAATTATTTTTCTAAATGAATTATAGTATTATCAATGTACTATGAATGTACAGTATTATGCTTTTAGTAGACTCACTAGTTCCTTTCTACATTATTTTTAGGACCTTGTTCATCCTCACAAAGAGCCAGCTTCTTCTACCTCTTCAGTGATGTGCCAGACCCCAAAGAGGCCTGATGACAACTCCCAAAACAAGGCAAATTAAAAGGCTTTCCAGCAAAGTATACTTTTTGAAGAGGAAACTGGAAAATCAGCGAAAGTGTTCTGCACTGGATATTAAAAGTATTTTGAATGTAGTACAGCCTCTAGTAACTCCCAGTATTTATCATTTTATTAAATGCCAACTTTTAACTTGTAATGTTTCTAAATATGGACGAAGGAGGTCTGTGAGTGATAAAAATCTTTGCTTACAGTTGTACCTTGCAAGTCCTAAATCATATCGCCTACTGAGAAAGTTTTTAAACTTGCCTAGCAAATCTACATTGTTAATTGCTGTCTCAGGTATTAAATTGGAACCTGGGTTTTCAATTGCTGCGCTCAACTCTATGAAACTTATAACCAATAAGTTAAAACCCCATGAAAAAATATGTTTCTTTTGATGAGATGTCTTTGAAACTTGGACTTACCTATGTAAATTACAAGGGTAAAGTACGTTTATACCTTGTTGAAAGCAGTCAGAGCTATTGAGCTGTAGTTTATTGATTCCGTCGGTTCCACTAGTTTCTCAACGTTTGTGGATCTAAGAAAATAAGCTTGTAACCTTTAAACTATTTTTAATTAAATATTCTCAAACCCTTTCAATTATTTTTTAATAAAGTTAAGCTACTTGCACTGAAGTGAGTGCATTGAATTAGTTTGATTCGTTCTGTGTAACTTGTTGCACGTTTCAAATTTGTTGAAATTATTTAATTTTTTTTAAAATTGTGATAATGGACCAAATACCATGTTGTTTCTGCAAAACAACTTTTTCTCAAAAAAAGAATTTCTACAGACATTTGCGAAAATCACATGTTACTGAACATGTGGACGCTTCGTATTTAAAAAAAAATTTGTGCACACTGCAAACTGTATTTTAAAGTTGATACTAAATTAATGAATCACATGAAAAAAATGCACAGTATTGATAAAAAGACATTCAAATGTACTTCAATATGCAGCTTGCGTGGTGAAGGTTTCCGATTCATCAAGTGTCTTCATGAACACATAGAAGTTCGCCATCAAGATTTTAGATTAGAGAAACAAACCCTCGTGTTTCAAGACGAAGATAGTTTCTTTAAATGGAAAACGGAAATAAAAAACAACACCCTTAGTAGCTACATCAAGAAATGTGGTGACAGAACCCTTTCTGATGAAAAAATAAATTCATATTACTGTCATCGAAGCGGGGCATATGATGAGAAAAAAGCGAGAAGTCGACGAGTCAAATCTTGAGGCTCTAAAAAATAGGCGGGACTTGCCCAGCACATATGGCTGATACGAAACAGAAAACTGATACTGGAACAATAATAACAGTTTCCTATAAAGCCTCTCATATTGGACACAGTTGTGAAGTGGGTCGTGTGCCAATTTCAAAAGAACAGAAAGTGCTCTTGGCTTCTCAAATGAGCAGTGGCGTGCCAAAATCAAGGCTATTGTATGATATTCGCCAGGCGTTCTCTGCAACTAAGCGCCTTAGCCTCACCAACAACAAAGACTTACACAATATTTTTTGAGACTCTCAAGTAGATGAAGATGTAATTTTAGATGTGAATGAAAATGTATCTGTACAGATGCATGTGCATAAATTAAGGGAAGAAGGACAAGTGCTTATTTACAAGCCAAAACAAGAAGAGCTTTCCAGTTATCCTTGTTTTAAAAAAAAGATTTCTACCTGGGGATGAATTCTGCTCAGTTGAAAATATTACAAATCTATGAAAATGACATTGTGATGATTGATTCGACTCATGGAACTAATCAGCAAGGATACTTATTAACTACTATTATGGTAAATGAAGGATTTCCTGTTGCAACTCTTTACTCCGCAAGAGTATCTGCTGATGTTTTAGAACCATTTTTTAAAGAAATAAGGATGAAATATGAAGATTTCAAGCCACGTGTTTTCATGTCAGATGATAATCCAGCATTCTATAATTCTTTCAAGAATGTCTTTGGCGAAGTGGAAAATCAACTTCTTTGTACCTGGCATGCCAAGCATGCATGGAAGCTGAAATTAGTGCAAAAAATTAAAAAGGAAGATGGCAAGTGTGAGAGAGGAATTGTTTTCCTTACATTCTGAAACTGATCAGAAAGAATTTGAGAGGAGTACAGTTTTTGCTGACAATCTCTTAAAGAATGATACTGAGGCCTTTTGACTGTACTTCGAAAAATATTACATTGGTCGTGTTCAAGTTTGGGCCTATTGCCACCATTGGACTCAAAGTGAATACAAACAGGAAGGTTGAACGCTGGCATAGAGAGATAAAGTATGAAGGTGAAGGCAAGGTTATAAAGCGCCTCGACAAGTTTATTTCAACAGTTTTAAACGCAATCAACAGAAAAATTATAGGTCGATTCATGTCAATGGAAAGGATTAAGTTGACATCACTACATGCACAAGTTAGAGCCAGACATGATGCCGCAAAAGAATTACCCAAGCAGAATGTTTACGTTCATAGTACAACAGAATGGCATGTTGTATCTAGTAGAGCAAACCTTTATATCAATAGTATAGAAACATACACAGTTCAGAAACAAAGTGATTGTAACTGTGATATTAAATGTCCTGACTGTAAGATCTGCATTCACAGTTTTTCCTGTACCTGCATTGCTTATAAAGTCAAATTTGTAATCTGTAAACATATACATTTAATAAACATTCATTTTCCACTAAGTGTTCCTTCAAATGACAGTGCATCAACTGCAGAGGACAACAGTTTTGTTGTTGATTTCGAAGAGAAGCAGTGCAGGATTGAGGTAGAAAAGGAAGTATTAATCAAGCATCTGAGCACAAACTCCAATTCTGATGATTTGAGAATGAAGGGTCAGAACTTATTTTCTAATTTAGCTGCCAAGTGTGCAAATCCAAGCACATCTCCTGAAGAGTTGAATAGATCGATTGAGCAAGGTGAGCGAATTGAAGCAAGGCTAGCTGCATTAAGGACTGAGGGAAACGTATTGTCAACTGCCAACGATGATAATAGGGTTTCTGGGTTGAAAAATTCACAGCGTAGATTATTTCCCTCAAAGAAAAAAAAAGTTATCGCGGCAACTGCTAAATAAGAAATATCCAGGTGGCGATAGGAAGTTTTGTTGTTCTGAAGATCTGTTTAAAGTATTATCCTGAAGTCTTATCCCGTGACCCCAGAGATAACCTCAGCACTCTCGTTTAAATGTAAGTAGCATTCTTTCCCTCACGCTGCATTGTGTGCATGAGTAGAGCATCTTCTACAATTTATGCTTCCTGTCTGTTTTCTCTGAAAAAAGCGCTTTCTTCGGGAGACATATTATGAATTTGTTATATATTTCTTTGATTTGACCGGTTTTGGTCATTGCTTTTTTTAGTATGCCATGCCTATTATGGTGTCACATTTACACTTAATGTAAAGTGACAAATTAATTTCTAATTTTACTTAAGCCTTTAATTTTTCTTTAAACGTTATTCCGTTTTTTCAATTTGGCAATTTTATTTTTAACTTTCGTGTTGACCTTTCTCATGGTCGTTGCGGTCATCGCACTTCCTGTGGGGAAAGTCAACCAACCCCTCTATTCACGCCTTTCTTTTTCTGTTTTAATTTTAGGGGGGCTAACTAACCAATCTCTTTCCTTTAAATTTTAAACTCTCCGCCTCTTTAAATTTAATTGGCCGTAATTTTTCTGGTCTACCCCAGTTAAGTAATTTTCAAGTTTTTTTAAAAACATCGTCTTTTTCTCGAGCCTTCGGGCAGGTTACCCTTTTTCTCCGAGATGTGGACTTCGGTCCGTATCGAGGGATTTCTTTTTTTACATTCTTTTTCTTTGCCTTTATTTTAAGTTAAATCCTTAACTGTAATCAATTTCTGTAAAATTTAAAATCAACTTTTTATGCCTTTAATTTTCTTTAACATTTAAAGACCCTCTTAAATTAAGCTTCTTTCTATAAATGTCTTTTCAATAATTAAATTCTTTTCGCCTTTTTTATGCATGCCATAATTTCTGTCGTCACCCATTTCTATTAAAGGTGTTTCTACTGTTAAAAATGGTTTTAAAGACGTATTTCCACTAGTTATGTTGTTAGATATTTTTCTTAAATAAATCTTAAACGCAATTTAAAATTGTGTGTTTCATTTCGTCTTTTCTTGATGATTATCTTTATCTTGTCCTCCAGTATGTGTGCGGTGAGTACCTTTCATTTATTGTTATGGGCATGCATAAGTGTGATTTTATTAGTTTTTCTTATTGGAGACATCAGCTTACAGTTTAAATCATATATATTGTTTGGATATAGCATGACTTTATCGTATTTATCATTAATTTATTTTAGTTTCGCCCTTTTTCCAAATTTGGTGATACCAAATCATCCAATTTGTTCAAACCTCACACTTTGTGACCCTTTGGACCTATTGTTATCCCACATTAGCATTGTACTACCACTTTCCTTAACGATCACATTCCCCCTTAATTCAATTTAATTACCTTTTATACATTTCGGCCTTTAACTATTTTTATCATGACTATATCCAAATACAAGTACCTTACCAATGATTTCAACCCATCTATCAATTTTATTACATAAATAACTTTATCTTATACGCACCAAAATAATATTTTATTTAACTCTTACAATAACATGACTCAGAGGTTAGTTGCTCCTTACATTAAATCAGTCTTTTTTTTAAAACTTTGTTTTCACTATTATATGCATCATCTTTATGATTATAGGAATTTAGAATGTGATGGATACATGCAGGGCACGTATTACTGTAAAAAACCAGGACATGTTCGAAATATCGAGTGCAAAATAGAAGGAATAAATTCTTAACCCCTGAGTAGTCTCAAACTTGCACGTAAAAGAAATCTCATCAGCAACATCAAGCTTAAAAAACAAAGTAAGCTACATTAGAAAGTTACATTTTTTTATCTTACTGATTAAAATTGAGATTTAATCACTAAGATACATATTAAGTACATTAGTATTAATGCATTAAATACATTACCAATATTGGAGAAAGACTTACTTGTTCAGAGAAACTTAATTACTTTTCATTAAATATCTAACTGACAAATTGCCTACCAGCTTTTAAGTTGTTTAGCTTGAATAGAGAAAACTCTGATTTTATTTATTCAATGATTGTAATAATTAAAAAATTTGTTTTTTAAAAATGCATTGTTAGTAAAAATAATGATACATTTTTAGAACTTTTGGTTGTAATATAGCTAAATATCAACTATTTTGTTATATTATTGTTTTAAAATAATATATTTTATTAAATGATTTGACTAGTAAGTACAAAAAATCATGAATTCTGTCAACTCTGTCTTAGTATTTGTTCATGAAAAAGTAATATGTTCTAATGCAATTGAGTTTTTATAATGTAGGTACAGAAACTTACAAATCAAGCGTCGGAGGCAAAAAAGCTTTGTGGTGGTGCTAAGGATGACCTCGTTAACTAAAGCATAAAAGATCTGCCAACTGGTCAAACAAGAAGCAGTCAAAGCTAGCTTGCAGGCTGCAAGGTGTGAGATATTCGGCATGCGTTACACTTATCAGTGGATATATGAATGTCTGCTGATAAAAAGTTCCAAGACATGCAAACATCTTAGGGAGCATAAGATACTCCAATTACCGTCTGTTACTACCTTGACGAAACATTTGACGAAACCTTGAAGAAACTCAAAGCCATTTTTGGAGCTTTAAGGAGAAAATCGTCAGAAATGGATCCCAATGATAGGAGAGGTAATATTCTGTTGATGCTACAATGTAAGAAACAAATAATTGTGGTTAACATTAAACGATTCATGATTACTTTTTCAATATTCATTAGGTTTATTATTGATAGACGAAATGAAAGTGTCACCAACTTTGGCTTTTAGCACCGTAACCCTTGAAATCCATGGCGTTTTTTATTTACTCACATAAAGCTGATCAACTCAGATTCATATTTTCCTTATTCAGACTTTACTTCACCATTTGATTATGGAGTGTGTTATGCAACTTGAGAATTCTAACTTTTATGTCGATAATGTCAGAACTGATGGCGCCTCATGGAATCGGAGCATGTGGCACAAATTTGGCATCACGATGGACAACATCAGCTGTGAACACATACGTGGTCAGACAAGAACGATGTGGTTCATGTCAGATTTCCCACACCTTATAAAATGTTTTAGAAATGCCATAGTTAAAAACATAAATACAATGGTTATAATTCTATCCAGAAATTAGCATTATATTGAATATTATGAGTAGTCCTTTCGTTTTTCTTAAATTATATGTTATTTTAAAATATTGTCCATTTTTTCAAATATTACAAATTTTTGCATATTATAAAAGCATTTTAAAATAGTGAATTAAAAATGAAGATTTACTTTTAAGAAATATTATGAAATTTTAAACACCAGATGGACCAATGTCTTTGAAATTTTGGGATGCTGTTGTGGAAAGTGACAAACCAAACCATTACAACTTGAAGTTTTGTACTACGCTGACCATGTTAGGCCCAAGCATTTTCAAACGATGAAATGTGGCAATGGCTTTTCAATTAATAATCCATGTTGGTGGTCTCTTACTGTTTTTAGTTTTTCACTATCTGATATTTTGGCGCAAGGATTGCAAAATTGTTATTTTAACGATCAATTATTTCCAGTTCAAAGACAATGCATTTCTAAAAAAGAATTTTTCATTTTAGTGCTGTATTTTTATCTATTTCTTGTACAAATTGAGAGCCAACTTAGGAAATAAAAAAGCAATTGGTTTAAATTTTGAAAGCATTTTTTCTTAAAAATGAACTCATCTTGATTAAACTAATTTTCCTTAATTCAGTTTTTCAGCAGCTGGAATGAAGCATTTTAAAATACGTAACAGCAAACTTGCTGGAAGTGAAGGATGTGTTACCTTCGTGCAGCGTATTGATCGGCTCATTGATGCCATGAATTCTAGGGTACCGTCATCAGCTTTAAGGTTACAATCCAAAGCTTTAAAGGTATTTCAAAGGCAGGATTTTTATTATATTGCATAATGGCTTTAAAAATAAACTGTATCTTACACTTAAGTTATAATTTTAGGAAATTCAAAGTTTCATTGAATACCTTGTTGAGTGGGAGCGCCTCCCGAGGGAGAGGAATTATCATTTTATTCCTCATTCGACTTATTCTGGCTTGATTGTCACTCTTAAAGCCACTCTAGAGTAGTCACATTTCATGATTGATAGTTGCAATTATGTTATGAGAAAAATAAATTTTAAAGATACTGTATAGATTTCCTACAGAGGTTTTTTGGAATAATGAGGCATGCTTGTGGCTACAGGTGTCTTGGGGTATTAATCCACTTTTAGATGCACTCGGATTTCAGCCCCCTACCCCTCTAAGAAGCTGCAGCTATGATGGAGGAGATATTTTTTATACGGACTTAAAGAGGGGTGCTCTTTTAGGGTTGCACACCCCTTCGTTTTGGCGTACGAAAGGCCCCCTTCGGGTGGCGTTCGTAGGGGTGACGCACCAGCAATTAAGTGAGAGGTTGAATTGAGCAGTCTTACTTGCTGATAAAAATATTCTTAAATGTATTTTCATCAAATGTATACTAATATAAGGAAGGCGTTTGTGAAGAGAAGTGAACACATTTTAAACATATCAATGATAACTTGTAATTTTAATTTTAAAGATACGTTTTACAAATTAGTTTTATTTGAAACTGCATTGCAAATAAAAATGGATGAAAAACATATTCAATTTCTTCCTTCGGAAAGAGGAGGCAGGGTGCTAATATTTAGAAAGAATTTATTCCACTATAAAAGAATCGGTATGGTATTGTAGTTCGCAGTGGACTGGTTGCAGTGCACGTGTCTGCATTAAAGATGGGCAATTTCATTCAATGTCTGGAACTCATAATCATGAGCCAGAGGAAAAAATGGTTTTCAAAAGAACTCTTTTGAAGAGAATGAAAGAAAGAGTATCGGAAGAAAAAACTACAGTAAAGAGAATTTATGAGTAAGTTTTCATTTTTAATATTTAATTAAAATTTGTTTATATATAAGCAATATAAGTTTAAATTCTACTTTAATATAGTACATAAAACAATTGTTATCAAATTTATATATTTATGAACTATGTCACGTTTTTTAAATTCAGCCAAATAAAAAAGTAATTATTTCAATTTATCTCATTTTTATTGATTTATTTAGTTATTATTTTTTT
This sequence comes from Parasteatoda tepidariorum, assembly GCF_982258835.1. Taxonomy (NCBI): domain Eukaryota; kingdom Metazoa; phylum Arthropoda; class Arachnida; order Araneae; family Theridiidae; genus Parasteatoda; species Parasteatoda tepidariorum. The sequence continues at coordinate 92,660,569 of NC_141764.1, forward strand.
ATTATACCAAGTAACAAAATAATGAAACTATAAAAGAAATTTATTCTCAACACTGCACATAAAACAGATTTTACAAAATTTATATATTTATTTTAATAGAATCAAATATAAATTAATATTAATTCAATTTTTATGAGGAAAATGGTAATTTCATCAAAAAAATTGTACTTTTTGATATCCCCTTTTAAAAAAAATGTTATTTACTCCTTTAATGTACATAAAACACATTATTAAATATTTATTAAACTATGTCAAATTTTTGTTTTTTATTCAGTATTAATAATTTAGTAGAAATAAATATTCAGTAAATAAAATTATTCAGTATATAATATTATTCAGTGTACAATGAGTATTAAATACAATAAAATTTAATTTTGATGAGCTTAATTTAGTTGGACACTTTTTTACTAAAGTCACTTCTTCAATCGTGTTAGATTTAAATCTAATAATAAACATAAAATGTTACATTTGTTAGGGAATTAGTTTTTTCTCCCTATTGAGTTTAATAAAATTGTTTTTACTGCCCTTTTAACTTAAAAAAATGAACTGCAGATAAGTATTTTCGCTTATACATTGATTTAATCTTAAATTTCAACCTGAACTACATTTATGTTTACTACGACTTATGTTTAACAGTACTAATAAATTTTTTCTGTTATTTTCCAGTGAAAAGATAGCCGAAGCAGCTTCTTCAGTGGACACACCTGTTGGCTTGCCAGAATTTGATTGCATACACGAAGTGCTGTATAAAGCGAGACATTTTGAGCAGCGAGCACTTCCGAAAAGTGTTGATGACATACTCTGGACTGAGAAATATAAAAAAAACAAGAGATGGCAGAGACTTCTTCTTCGGAGATGGTACCGGAAAATATAGGCTATTGGTAAGAATATTTTTTCTCTTAGAAACCGATAATTTTTTTAAAAATAGGAGCTTAAAAGTTTCGTGTGTTATGCATTCGTCTAAGAACAAACTATGCATTATACTCATAGTATATGATAACAGAGCAAGTGTGTTTTCTATTACTTATAATTACTGTTTAACAGGTCATAATATATATAAAAACTATTTATGAATGTGAAATTTTTAACTTAGTTTACATGAATGTATTAAATAATTTAAACTTGAAAAATTACATCATATAAATTTTTATCGAATATTTTATCGAATTTTATCTTTTTTAATATATGTATAAAACATACACAATAAGTTAGCCTTAATATGAGGATTAAAACCTAGAAAGCAACTTATATATGTTCAAATATCAACTTTTAAATACTTTTCACACCAGCTTTTTGATAAATTGTACTTATCTCTCTTTTCAGATATTTTGCACAACTGATAATTTAAAAAGGATGTGCTCCTCCAAAAAAATTTGGGCCGATGGCACATTTAAGATTATCCCCCTCTTATTTAACCAGCTCTACACAATCTACGGATTGTATAAAAATGAAATGAGGATGAAAAAAATGAAACATACAAAAGATTATTTCAGATGATACAGGAGGAGGCAAGAAAGGTGGATGAAGAGTTTCCCCCGGAAAATGCGATGTTTGATTTCGAATTGGCGGCAATAAATGCCTTGAGAGCAGAAGTGCCAAATGTATCAGTCAAGGGTTGCTTCTTTCATTACACGCAAAATGTTTGGAAGAAGGTAAATATTAGCTAATTATAATATTTTTTGTAGCATTCTTAATTCTGTTTACAATCAGAAACAGTTTTCGGTTATTTCTATTTTCATACATGTAGCTTGGACCCAATAACTGTAAAAGCCTAAAGATGTTTCATATCTTCAGAATTGTTTCATTAGTATTTTTCAAGAAATTTCAAAAGAAGTAAAAAAGTAGTAAATTGTTTAGTAAAAAAAAGTCTCATTTAAAATTTCTCTTAATTTAACAAATTAAATTTCTTACTTATAAAAATGTAAATTTTTAGATGACTTATATAGTATTTTTAAAAATAGTTTTATTTTCATCTCCTTTATATAAATTATATCTTAAGTAACGATCATCGAATTTTTTAAAAACATTTATTATATTTTCAATGCAGTCATTTCATTTAATGAAATGAAATTTAAATTCTACTACTATAGCTTATAACTTTCACTTGGAAATGTTTACATTTTTTAAATGTAATTATTTTTTGCTTCATGGTGTTCAAACTCTGTACACTGTTGAATTTATACTTTATTTTAAACAAATTGCATCTCATAAACATCTAAAAGAATAGCTATATCTAATATAACTTGTTGTATTAACCTTAATTTTTTTCGAGATACTCTTATTTGTTAATAAAAAGTATTGCTGTAAAGAATGAAAATTTTTTAAATAAATTTTTTATGTTTGCCTCATAGATGGTGTTTTAAATGTAAAAAATTTTATGCTAAAATGCTCAATTTTTAACTCATTTAAATTAAAAATTATCTTAATATAAAAAGAAGTCCTATGCACTTTTTCAAAAACTTTTTTCATGCTATGCTCGATGTATATTTTTTGGTACTTCTGCGTTATACAGACATCCAACATTTGAGACTAAGGTTTTCGGATAAACGCTAGCATTGATTTGATATAACATAGCATATTTCAAGAAGTCAATTTTTAATCTATCAATCCAAAAATATTAGCCATTTATAAATTAAAATTTTAATTAGTATTCTTCTTTGCGTAAATGACCGAAATTTGTAAATGAATCTTATAACTTAAAAATTTAAATCATAGATTAAGATAAATAAATTGTTTTAAAATATTTGAAGGCAAACTCTTAAATGCAAATATTTCTTCCAGATACAAAATTTAGGTCTGGTGCCAGCCTACAAAAATGATCCGAGAACATATCAAGATACGAAGAATTGCGGCTTTGCCGCTAGTAACTGCAGAAAGATTTTTTCAATGGATAGAAATGGAAGCTCCCATCTGTGATCAACGGGATAATAATTTTTAAATTTATGAACTGATTCTCTAGGTATTTATTTTTTAAATATTAAAAAATGTGTTAGTATCGAAGTGTCTCAATCATTTTGTCAAACTCCTGCATTTATGAATAGACACATACATACATATATAAATTTAAAATAAAATTTTCTCTTAATGTATTCCAAATTTTTCATTTTTATTTAATAAAATCTCCTCTCCTAGAGATTACATTATTACACTATTCTTTTCATATCCTTCTTATCTAGGAGTTTGATCCGGCAACACACCCCTGTACGTCATTACAAACAAACTACTTAAGTAATTTGTTTACACCTAAACGAATAATTTTTACATAATTCTAGCGAAATTTTTTAATTGCCTTCTTGCGAAGTATGTAGCTAGATTTGAGGAAATAAAATACTTGGGAAATATTTATAATTAAAATGACATAATCAGAAAGCTACAATGGGTAAATGTGATATATAATTTTTTCCCTGTCTTAAAGCATTTTAAAACATGTGATGAATTTATTTTGCAAAAAATTTTGTAACACATATTTATTTAATTTTAATTACATATGAAGCGTTAATGAAAAACAAAACTTTTAATTTTAGTGAATCCTTTTGTTTTAAAATATATCTGTGAATAACGAAATAAAGCGATTGAAATAAAGGGAAAAAAAAGGGAAAAAAGAAAGAACTATAGAAGGAAAAAAGGATTAATACCCCAAGGAACCGTGGCTACAACGATCACCCAAGCTCCACTGTATCTTTACAGATTTTCCGCTTAGTAGGAACGTATTCACTAATAAAGTCAAGAAAAGGTTCCAACATTAGTGGAGGCAACCTCCTGCAAAGTTTGATTGACTTTCCAACTGTCACCGATTTAGATTCCTCAAAATAAAAAAAGAGAATGGATGATTCAGTTGAACACACTTATTGAAGGTAATGGTAACCTGGCGGAAACTCAGACACAATTGTCATCGTTAGACAACCATTCCTATAACAACATTAATTCTGATGATAATCTATGTATATATTATTTGAGAATAAAGTATATTTTGCTGGCTATGTTTCCAGAAAGGGAAAAAAGTACGTTTAGACAGCCTAATTTCTTAAGATGTTAATCCTCTCTATGCTGAATTGATAAAATTAAAATCTAATGGTGGGTTACTGCTTCCCTCAGAGAAATTATTTAACTGCATCTCTTTATTAGAGAACACAACAATGTCTACAATCAACATCAATTTAAATACATTGAATGAAGTATATGATAATCTGGAGGATCTAAATGTTAACTTATTAGGCTGCTCTGATGAACACCCACTGTCCCCATTGTTAATTTTTTCTTAATCACAAAGAATGCATTTTTTTTTTTGAACGCTCCAATCGCATTGATGTTCACAAAGTTAATGAAACAAAAAAAAAAAATATAAAAAGTTATCCAAATTATAAGTTTTTAAAAATGTAAAATAGTCGTATGTTTTTTAATTAAATAGTTTTACTCGTATGTTCATAAAAATACAATCACGACGATACCTTTCATTTGCTTACATCTGATTTTTTTATGTTATTATTTTCTTAAATCAAAATTAATTTATTGGGTTCATCTTTGTCTTTAGTATAAGCAAATTTTTCTGGCTCCTACCTGGATCTACTATAATTTATTTCATAGAATTTGTGTATTTTGCTAATTGATTCTTAAAAAAAAATTTTTTTTTCTTCTGTCATCTATTGAAATTTACATTAATTATTATTTTCATTTATATATAAATTTGTTTTATTGAGTCTGTTTAAGATTGATTGATTGAATGTAGGATTTAGTGGCACAAGGTCCAAATGAGGACATGCTGCGCCAAACAATATGGTGAAACAGTTCAAACGTCTAAGTGCAAGCAAAATGTTAATTGCAGCACAATTAAAACTGATAAAACAGTACAAAGTGAATAACACAAGATAAAAAGTATGAATACAGTATAAAACGCGCGAAGTACTAAGTGAAATGAACAGAGGTGATAAGATATTAAGAGTGTATAAAACAGTCGATGTGTTAAAACTTTTATATGCAGTTAAAAATACCTACGGCACGTAAAAATGCAAAAATGATCGGATGGTGAATGCCATCCAACAAATCTTGCATGCATAAAATAGAACTTCCAAAAAACTTTACAAGTACTGCATTCCGGAGAAGGCTCTCCAAACAGTAAATGGAGATGTGTTAACCAGGTGTGACCGATTCGGAGGCGGGTGAGCTTCACATCAGCACTGCACAAGCGCAGCACTGGCAAACTGTCTAAATCAGATTTAATGTTATGCAATTTATTAAAAACTTGGAGGTCCCATTGTTGTTGCCATATTGATGTTACAAATTTTCGGATGTGTAGCTTCACATCGGCGAAAGGTATGGACAATGATAAGACAGATGTGGCAGATCGTGCAGCTGAGTCAGCTCGTTCATTCCTTGGAATACCAACATGACCTGGTACCCAGCAAAATAAAATCTCAAAGCCGTTCTTCTGAAGACTTATTAACAAATGAATAATGATACATAAAATTGGATGACTATCACAGTGAAACTTTTCCAGTTGGCTTAAAACGCTCATACTATCAGAGTATAGGCAATACTTTCGAGTAGAGTGTGAGGAAAATAGTCGTAGTGCCATAAGGATAGCAACAGCTTCAGCAGTGAAGACGTAGCAAATATCTGGGATTTTATAACTAAATGTATCATCAACAATGATTACACCGCAGCCTACATATCCAACAGATTTTGAACCGTCTGTAAAAATCGGTATATATTGAGATTATTGGTGACGATGGGCAGTGAAGATTTTATGAAAAACGCCGGGTACGTTGGCTTTATTGTAGAACTTGAAAAGGGAAATATATTGATATGGTGAAATGGTCCATGGAGGTATGAGAAAGTGATCCACTGATTGTGATGGCAATTCACAAATATCGAATGTTTGGATAAGTGAACGTGTGCGAGCATGAAATGGGCGGATGTGTGATGGTCTAGCCAGATTCAATCGCTCCAAGCTTGATGAAATAGCATCATGCTTTAAGGGATGCGATTTAGAGGACATGACACTAAAGTAATAAGTAAGAGACAGCTGCATGCGACGTAGATGTAATGGTATTTGTTGGCAAACTACATGTAAACTTTCCACTGGAGAGGTACGAAATGCTCCAGGACATATGCGTAAAGCAGCATGATGTATTGTGTCTAGGGCTCGTAGGTTAGAAGTGGTTGCCGTATCATAGACTGCGCATGCATAATCAAGCCTCGATAGTATCAGGGCTTGATAGATACGTAGGAGTGCTAGACGATCCGCTCCCCAGAACGTATTCGACAGAACACGCAACATATTCAGTTTCTGTTCACATCTTTTGCGCAAGTGCACAATATGAGGACGAAAGGTTAACTTAGAATAGAAAATGACGCCTAAAAATTTTGTATGAGGTAAAACAGGGATAGTAATGTTATGAATGGAGATGACGGGATCATTATGCAGGGTGCGTTTCCGGCAGAAATGGATGCATGAACTTTTCGATGGTGAAAGGGTATGGCCATTGTGATCACACCAGTCTAAAATCTTGTTCACGGCTAATTGCAGTTGCCGCTCGATGACTCTCATGTCGGATCCGGAGCAAGAAATGTGTAGATCATCAACGTAAAGAGAGCCATAGACAGCAGGTTGCAATATGTTTAAATGTAGTGAAATATGAATGATGAATAATGTGACGCTTAAGACGCTGCCTTGAGGGACGCCTTCTGCCTGGATGTAAAGGTCAGAAAAGGTAGATCCAAGTTTAACACGAAAATAGCGTCTAAATAGAATTTTTTTTATAAAAATCGGCAAATGACCACGAAGACCCAAATCAAACAGTGCCTTCAGAATTCCATATCGCCAGGTTCGATCATATGCTTTCTCGATATCAAAGAAGATAGAGATTAGATGATTCCGCCGGACAAAAGTATTTCGAATTCGAGACTCTAGTTCGATAATATTATCTATTGTTGATCTTCCTCTACGAAAGCCACTTTGAAAGTTAGGTATTAGACGCTTTTTTTCTAGGTAATATACAAGGCGTGCGTTAATCATGCGCTCAAATGTTTTCCCTAAACAGCTGGTTAAGGCTATGGGACGATAGTTTATTGGATCTTTGGGATCCTTGCCTGGTTTCAAAATGGGAATCACAATAGCCTCACGCCATTTAGTAGGGTACGTCTGTTCCGTCCATATTCTATTAAAGAGAACAAGGACATTAAATTTGGGCTTTTGAATAGATGACCGAAGTTTCTGTGAAGATACAGGCGTGACATCAAGCCACGAGTTTAATTTAATTTCGGCACAATTTCTACTAATTCCTGTTACAAATCCTTATTTCCTGATATAATTCTTCTCGCCCCTTAATCTGTAGTGCAATGGGGACTTTCTCCCCCTGACGTTACGCTTTACATTCCTTTCGCCCAACCCTTTTTCGTAGAATTTTACAGATGGTTGTCGGTATTTTTGCTGTCAGCGTGCCTTACTAGAACGGAGATGTGTTCCTTAACCGTAACGCTCGAAAAATAATTGTGATTACATCTCAACTTGTTAAGCAATTTAACTTTAAGCAAGGGGATAAAAAGGCAGAGCGCGAAAGGCGAGCAGAGTTATTCGAGTTTACATCGTCCATCTACACTGCAGTTGCCTCGCAGTGGGTACATTCTATTTTTCCATCCTCTTGAAGGATGGAATTTTTTTTTTTTTTTTTTTAGCGTCATGCCAGACGCCATCTTTCGTGTTGTCTCCCATTTATGAGACGAACCTTTTTTTTTCTCGACCATTTTAAGAATTTATCTGACTGCCTTTTGCATTGAATACTACTAGAATAGAAGCTTCAATTTGCACTTAAATTAAAATTTGAACTTAGATCGCAAAATCTTCAACAGAAACATGAACGCTATCTTCGATTTTTTGGAAAATTTCATTTTGTGATGGAAAGCCGAGAAAATCCCAAATTCTGGGGTATGCTCCAACCGCTGTAATTGCTGAGAAGACCTCTGCTTCCGGTAGCTGCTCAGTTCCCACTAAATGATGGGATAAAATGATCCATCGCCAACCTACAGTCTTCTGGATTTCATCTAGAATTTCCTTTTCCCTGAATGTCCTGCCCTTCACCCACTACTCCACCATTGGATACTATTTGCCTGTCTTTCAATATGGATCCGCCTAATAATTTATTTAAAATGGTTTACACTCCTGATTCCAGTCATGAATTCATTATTTTACTTTGACAAATTCTTTGATTGTGATTTTAGTATAACAATTTTTCTTAAGGTTTAATGTTGAAATTTTTCATAATATTGAAAATATATGGTATTTTGTAGTAATGGTAAAATTTTTGTATTTTATGTCTTATTTCAAAATGTTGTTCTTTGATAGATAAATGGTAATGTTGTTAAAGATAATTAGTTAATGTTACTATCAATTCACAATATTTTTATTAGATGACCCCAATTCTAATCCGCAGTAGAGCTTATTCTAATTCAATAATTATGCCTGACAACATAAATAACATAGAGGCTAATAGGCAAGCCACAAAATTTAATTTTTCGATACCAGACTTTTCGGGAAATTCTCAGAACGTAGAGTGGTTTCTGAACCAAATTAAAGATCTTGTAAAATTAAATCATTTTGACAATGATGCAGCTTTATATCTTTTAAAACCAAAATTATCCGGGGCTGCTCTCACTTTTTTTCAGAATTCACCTGAATGTAGGGCGGTCAAAGTTTGAGGATGCATATCAGCTGCTTCAAAAAATTTTCAAACAAGAGGACAGAAGCAGAGTTCTACTGTATAAATAAGTAAATATTACACACCTAAACATTAACGTTGGTTATAATGTATATATATTTCATTTTAGTACACAAGATGATTTGGACACAGAAGCAGAGCCAACTTCCATGTCCAAGTCAACACAAACTGATATAGGGTTTTGTACTCTCATCGATGAGTTTGATCTCAAAATTAAAGAGTTAGAGATGCTGAAAAAAATTCAAAATGCCTATTTCAATCCTAAAGAGATGACCGATGATGAACTGAACACCTTTACTGGATTTGTAGCGAGCCTTTTTTCAAAATTTTCAACTTCTTAAATTAAACTTTTGTCACCACGAACCCAGATGCCTAAAATGCGCCGCTAATCATTTTACGCATGAATGTACCAAACCAACAAATACTAAAGCTACATGCGTTTTATGCAACTGAGATCACACGGCTAACTTCAGTAAATGCCCTAAAAGACCAGCATTCATACCAAAAAATATAAAACCGAACTCCCGTCCACAGTTTTATTCCAATAGAATCGTGACAGACAAATCCTATGCTGATACGTGAAAAAACCTCGAAAAAGAGGAAACTAAAGCAATAAAAAAATCAACTTGATGAAACCTTAACAGATGCAAAACCAATAATAGGTCAGCTCACAGCTCTTTTAAGCATTTTCAAAGAACTTAATATTGACCAAAAAATTTCACAACTAATATCAGCCAGCAACTCAATCCCCCATAATGTCTAATACACCCGAAAGCATTAAAACAATTACTATCTCCCTGTGGAATGCAGACGGTTTAAAATTGATGAACTGAAAGATTTCCTACTGGAACTAGATATAGATTTATGCCTGGTCACCGAAACACATCTAAATCAACAAACAAAACTAAATATCCTAAACTATGACACATTTAGGTGTGATCGCACCAAATGTAAAGGCGGATGGGGGCGCAATACTCTCTAAAAGGCATCTCAATGCAAATTTTTATAACTCTGATAACAATAACGGCTTTGAGCAAGTTACAATAATTATTGATCTCAACAATAAGCAATATAAAATTACATCCCTTTACAACCCACCTAATAATATTCTTAATGATGTAGATATTAACTTAGAGGAGTAATTGGGGGTAGAGAGCGAGCAACCCTATTCAACTCGCACCAAAGTAAAATCACGTGACTTACGGCAAGCGAGTTTTCTTCGCAGTCGCATTCTAATGTTATTTAAATGGACGCTTAGTTCTTACATCAGCGATCTCGTTGAATGATTTGAATTAAAGATGGTTTTATCTTCTTGTGCTTATGGATGCAATAAGAGGCAAGTCACTGGAGGTCCTATAACATTTCACAGGTAAGATTTCGCACTATTATTCATTATTTTTACAATAATGTTTAAATAACTGTCCATTGTACTTGTGTTGTTCACATATTTTACCTAGAAATCCTAATTTTTTATACATTTAAACATTATTTAAAAATCTAGAATGCATTACTATAATATACTAATACTATCTGGCTCAATTTTTTTATACTTTTAACTATTTTAATTCCCTTTAAGGCACTTCAATTATAAGTTCTTCTTTTTTCACTTGGCGAATTTTTCTTCTCGCCAAATGACATGTAAACAAACTTTCTAAATTGAATGCGTAGACTTATTTTGTTCATAATTATGTACAGAGATAATCAATTCTTTGTTATTTTATGGTGGTTGTTTTAAATTTTGATAAGTTGATTTATGATTTTATTTTTGAAAGGAAATTTCAAGTTGTTTTATTTTGCATGATAGTAAAATGAATAAATTACGTTATTAATGGAATTCGTTTTATGCAAATTGATTGAATTTTCGCTGTATTATAGGCGATGAACTGATATTTTCACATTGATAACTAATTTACTCCTCATTTAGTCCCATTATGTATTATAAACACTGCCAATTCTTGCTTGGTATTTTTCTAGTTTTTAACTGGAATAATATTTATTCTGTTGTAAAATTTTTTAATTATTAGGCATATATTTTTAAAATCTATGATATTATGCTATTAAAAGCTAATTTCTGTGTCAAAAATAACATTGAATTATCATAAAATAATTTAAAAATCTTTTTTAATGTCTGTAAGTGAAATATAAAACTATGTCATGCATCAAACAATTTTATGTTCGTTTTTAAATATTTTTAAATAATGATAAAATTAATTTTTTTCTGCGTATGTAAATCTACAAGTTAATTATTACAGTTACATATAATCTTACATTTTAGCAAATACATTTTTAGTATAAAATTGTCATAGTGAATTGTTATTTTCATAGTTACTTTTTCTAATGTAAACTATTTCAAGATGAACTCTCTTTAGGGCGCTTTTTCATTACACGACACGATACCGACAAAATCGGACGACAAATGTGTGAACGACTATGTCTTTGTCGGATCGTTCAAGCAATTGTTTTTTCACTTGTCCGATATCGTTAGTCCGAGAAGTAGAAATTCTTGTTCATTCAATGTATTGAGTTTGAGTGTGTAGAGACATAAAATTTAAATAATTTATTTGAACGTGTTTTGAAAAATTATAAGTTTTAGTTTTGAATTCGTTTTGGCAACGGAGTTAGATATATAATAAATGTTGTTGTGTTCTAAAATGTTTAAGAAATAAAATATGTTATTTTTTTGATAAAATTATTTGTAGTATCGTAAATTGGCATTCATTTAATTTAGTTGGCACAAAGACCCAACAAGTGAGCAGTTGCTTGTGTTCTGCTGTGATTTTTTTCTGCAAACTTTAAATATGCCGGATGATAATCGTCGTCTCAAACTTCTTACTTTATTTTAGAAGAAAAAAGCTAGCAGTGCAGAAACGTTTTTGGGTGCACGAAATGGTACTTACGTATTAACGCCACCGCAGCTACAGATTTGGATGTTTTTAAGTGCCGCTAATTTACAGCCTTTATTGGCGCAACTTTTGCAACAACGTAAGTACGAACGAAATAAATGAGGCAAGATATGTTGAAGAAGATTTTTATGGGCTTTTCCATAAGCTACAAAAAGTCCCAAATAAATTTTTTAATTACGTCCGAATGAGAGAAACCAAGAACAAGAATGATGTTAATGAGGAATAATTTTTATATGGCTTTTGAGTTGGCGTCTGCTCGCCAACTTACGTCTGTAATCACTTAACATTACTTAAATTCTTTAAATGTTTTAAAGTATTAACGTTTTTTTTAAAATCGAATTAAAATATTAGTTTCATTTAGAATAATCTTTTTAGATGATTGTTTAAATGAGTTTTATCAAATTTATCTTATGAAGCCGCTCTACCATGTTTCAAAAAATGTTTCACTTGAATCAGGGAATACATAATGGTCTTTATTTACCTTCTTATGAAACCATTACTATTATACAAAATACCATTTCTTCATTAAAGCATATAATGAATTTATAAAAATTTTCAATGAAACTTTTATGATTGTTTAAGTCTTTCAACCTCACTATAATGTAAAAAATGCAACTTCATAAAATTAAAAATTTATAACCAGACATGAGAATAAATTATATAAAACTTTTATTTTCAAATTTTACATTTGACATGATCTAATAAAAGATTAAAATTGATTAAAAGAATAAAATAATGATATCAAAAGAGGAGATAAAACAGGAAAGATACGCAGCAACTAATAAAATCGTCACGATTTGAGGAGAAATTTGCTTGCCTAACCGACATTCGATTCCGACAAACGATATCGCCTTGTCGGATACGACATAATCGTTATCGTATCGGTGAGTGAAAAAGCGCTCCGTTGCTGACCATGTATTTTACTTGACCCTCTGTCGTTCGCCGACAATCGGATCCGTTTTGTCGTTATCGTGTCGTGTAATGAAAAAGCGCCCTTATGCTATGTAATTTTTTATTCACGTTTTCTTTTATATTTTATTATTTTCCTATTCTTTTCTTTGCTCATATTTTTATATAGCTAGTTTTATTTTTTTTTAAAATTATTTTTTTGATAAAAAAATATTTATCCACTGAAACTTAATTGTTTGGCTTCCAGTTTTCCAACAGATGCTGAAAGAAGAAAACTGTGGTTGACTAGAGAAAAGTTGTGTCCAATCTACTCCAAAACACTCATTTTTCCCTGAGTTCCACAAGGTCCAATTAAAAAAAAAATTAATTTGTATTGAAAAATTGGCTGTGATAGTTACCTTTCAACTGTTTTATATTGCATTAAAAAAAACATGTTTCATTACAGTTCTAAGTGGCGTGAAATTATTGCTCCAAACATACCCAAAATGGCAAAATTGATACTCCAATGAAATTTGCTACTCCATACTAATAACCTCACTGGTGCTCTAGGATTAACCAACTTTAGTGTTTGATACTCAAAATTATTGGTATATATTTCTGAAAGATGCACATTTATATTAAAATAATTATCAAAGTTTCTTTTCGTAAACCAATATAATCTTTTCAAACTTTGGAATACGTTTTATAATTGGATAAATCTCAATGACCCAAATGACTGCAAACTTTCCTTACATAACTTTTTTTTTTAAATATTGCATTAAAAAAGACTAAGTGGATATATAATTGATATTTTAAGAAAATTAGGATCACTCAATTATGGATAGCATAAAAGTATTCTTTCTTTTGATAGTATAAAGTATGTCTTCATTTGAGGAAGATCTCTTTTTGTAAAAATGTGCTTATTTACTACAATTCACATTCTATTCAGTAAAACTAGTTGAAATTTTTTTCTCATGTGACGTCTAAAAAATTGATTTAAAAAAATTTAATGCGTTATTTTTAAGATAATCCATTTTTAAAAAATATAATTTATTGAATTCATTTACATTGGGCAACTTCATTAAGTTGACAATCATACATCGCATACTTTTTTAAACATTACGATGATAAGATAATAAAAATATTCGGTTGACAATTGATATTTTGAGGAAATTTACAATTACTTTTTAAGATTAAATTGAATTCTTTCTTCATAGAGCCTAAAGAATTGCAAAAGTGTGTATGTGTATCAATGCATTATTTCATTATAAATTTTTAAAAAGTACAATTTTTCTGTAATAAATATTTTGCTCATATTTATAAATTAACAATCATACGGCAAATAAATTCAGACAATCAATCGCCGGTTAAGATCTCCGGAAAATTTCATCATCGTCAGATTCCAAAGGAACAAATCCAAATTGGAAACCACGTTAGGTGATCGATTATCTTGCGCTAAAGTAGCGATTACTTTCCACTTATGAAAACCCGTTTGGCGAGATTGGGTAAAGTCAGCTGATTTACTTTGGTGCGGCTTTGCAAATGGCAGTTGAATGGGCTTGCGCTCTCTACCCTTATTCCTACTCTAAGGATATTAATAACCTTTTTAAAGATAACATTGAAACCATCGTTGGAGGAGATTTTAATAGTAAACACACAATTTGGGGATGGCGAAACAATAATCGAAATGGTATTACCCTTCATAAAATTATTTCTAATGATAGTCTTAAAGTAATAGCCCCCATATCACCCACATACTATCCATGTAGACCCGATATTCTAGACTTTTTTATAACCAATTCTAAAACTCCCCTTATAGCAGACGTAATGAATGATCTCTCATCAGACCACCTACCTGTAATTGTTACCTTTTCAGAAAAAAACCAACAATTCTCAACAACTTATAAAAATTAGAGATTGGCAACTTTATACTAACATCCTTAAAACAACAGATTTGTCTGAATCTCAAATTAACAACCCAATTGACATAAATAACTCTATTTTTAATATTAATAAGCAGATCCTAGCAGCTCACAAAGAGGCCACACAAGAAAAAATTAAAATTCCCCATTACATGAAACTACCAACCCATATTAAACAACTCATACAGTATCGAAACAAAGTTAGGAAACAGTGGAGAAAATCATTTGACCCACAATTAAAAACAATATTAATAAAAAGATTAAAAAACAATGCCAAAAACATCGGAACGAAACTTGGGCTGAAAAACTTGAATCAATAAATACTGAAGACAATTCTCTCTACAAATTAACTAAAAATCTCAAAAATGATAAAATTGTCAACAAGCCAATACACGGTAAACAAGGTATCGTTTACTCGGCCCATTGAAAAGGCCGAGGCATTTGCAGACACTATGGAAGACCAGTTTTCAGAAAAATACAAATAACAGTAATGATGACTTTGAAACTACTGTTTTCATTGAAAATAGACTCTTTTTCAATAATAATAGGCCTAACAACAGTCTTGAGCCAACTGATTCTAATGAAACAAATTCGATTATCAAAAAACTTAAATCTAATAAAGCACCAGGTGGTGACTTAATTACCAATAAAATGATTAAAGCCCTCCCACAAAATTTCATTAATGAACTTATCAAAATCTTCAATAAATTCCTTTCACTTTATTACTTCCCTGAAAAATGGAAAGAAGCAACGATTATTCTTTTTCCCAAACCTCTTAAAGATCCAGTCATGCCGCACAATCATAGGCCCATTAGTTTATTATCTACAATTAGCAAAATTTTTGAAAATATCATATATAATAGATTTAAAATCAAACTACATCTACTTCCTGACGAACAATATGGGTTCAGGAATAAACTCAATATCACCAAGCAACTCACTAGAATTATTGACTTTAACGGCCAAGGCCTTAAAAATAAACAAAAATCAGCATTCCATATGCTCGATGTCACTAAGGCATTCGACACCGTCTGGCATGCTGGTCTTATCAACAAATTAATAAATCTTAACTTTAATACTGATCTCATATTTTTACTTAAGTCATACCTCCACCATAGACATTTCAAAATTCGATTAAATGATGATACCCTCTCAACTATAAGAATTATTATGGCAGGAGTTCCCCAGGGAAGCATCCTGAGACCTATTCTTTACTTATTTTACACAACTGATTTTCCCATAGATAAAAATTATCATAACAGCCTGACTGCCTTCTTCGCCGACGATACAGGCATCATTGTAAAATCTAAATCCATTCCCAATGCCATTAATAAACTCCAAGAAAAGATCTACACTTATGAAAACTGGTGCTCCAAATGGAAAATAGAAATTAATGCCCAGAATCTAACCTATTAATTAAAAAACCCAGAAATGTTACAATTCAACAAGATCTTAAATTCTTTGATAATAATATACCCATTGTAGATAAAGCTATTTATTTTGGGACTAACTATTAACAAAAACCTGAATTGGAAGGACCATATTAATTACATCATAGCAAAAGCATCTAATATTTACAATAAGCTCAAATGTTTATTAGGCCCACATTCCAAATTATCACTTAAAAATAAAAGATTCATATATATAACATATATCAGACCTATTTTAACTTATGCATCACCAGCTTGGTGCAATTTAAATAAAGCCCAAACTAAGAAACTTCCAAGTAAAATATGTATTTCAAAAAAAATATTGCGTAGACTCAGTGGAGTCACATATTACATCAGAAATAATGCAATCCATAGATATTTCAAGCTAAAAACATTAACTGAAACAATCACTGATCTTAATATTAACTTTTTCAACAAAGCAATAAGTTGTGATATTGCAAATTATAATACAATATTTCAATCTGAAATGCTCATCGAAGATACTAAAATTAGGCCGATAGCGCACTTCCTCACGAGTGACGCAATTCTTTCTAATAACTTTAAAATTTCAAGATTTAAACCCTAAATTTTAATATTTTTCAACTATATTTTTATTGAACTAAAGGCCTTCTTAGGGCCTAAATTAATATGCATTATTCTCTTAGTTCATCAATCCCTCACTATCTGAACTGTCGTTACAAGAATACTTGTACCCAGGGCACATTAGCCCCACCCTGATCTAAACTAATCAGATAACAGCATCTCTCCAACACGATCTAAAAACTTTTCTTCTTGCTTAATCTTTTCAGCTAAACATAATGATAGTAACATCTGAAGATCACAAAGTTGATGATGAAGAGATCAGTTTTTTACAGGGTGTTTTTCGGAACACAATTGCTTTGTTGTAAACCACTATACGTTTTTATTAATTCGGCTATATTTCTTTTGAAAACCCATTTATTATTTCCTTAATATTTTTTTCAGTTTTCTTATCATACCCAGCATTACTGCATCATACTTTAAATCCATTATTTGTTAGTGTCACTAATTAGTTTTTTCTCTTAACATTTAACAATCAACATTTTACAAATACTGATAACTAAGCGTAGCAATAAAATAGCTGCAACTTTTCCCATTGTCACTTTTGCTTGTTTTCACCAGATTATGTCTTGTCGTTCAGATAAGTCTTGTTATTTTGCTTCAACACAAAATAATCATCACGTTACATTTGATGAAGTTTATTAAAAATTTTTTTTTATTAACAAACACCAGTTTGTGGTGATTTTCATCAATGTTATACATCTCTAGGATATGTTAAATTTACGTAAAACTCGCTGATAGCTCGTCTGTGGAGTGGGGAAGATGATACAGAGAACAGGCCCTAAAACTGTAAGAAAAGCGAGCCTAAAGGTGAGCTTAGCGAGGAACCCTCATGCATTGAGGGTTACCCTTTCTTTAAGGCAGTGTTGCCAGATTGGGCTACAAGTAGCGGATTGGACTACTTTTAAAAGTCCCCGCTACTGAAAATCGAATTTGGGCTACCCGCTACTTTTGGGGCTACTTATTATTTTTCGAACGCTACAAATCTTTAAAATGCACTACTTTTTCTCCTCACAGAAATGTATATGTATTTTTTAAATTTTCCTCCTCCCATTATAAAATGATTCTGAAAGTTTGCAGTTTCTTTACCTTTTTTAAAAAGGACATTTTTTGTTGTTGTTGAAAACGCTTTAACTTTAATTTTGGATTCTTGATTTGTTTTGCTGATGGAGTCTATAATCTTTCCACATCTATGTTTCAAATCGTAGACTCGTGAAATGGCAAAGATATAAATGGAAAAATCACGGAGAGTATGAAGGGGAAAAAAAATCTGTAACTCCAACTATTATTAATCGTTTATCTTCTGGAAAAATAAATCACGTAACTCGCTTTGAAACTCAGAAAAATTAAATCTAGAGTCATTAAACCTGCTGAATGAAAATAGTTGTGAATGACAAAGAGTTTCCAAAAGATATCGTACATTTAAATGCTTTCTAGTGAATTCATTTTACTCTTATAAATTACCATATATTTACAGTTGCACGAAAAATAGCATTCCAGGAAATATGGAAATTTTAAGAAGAATTGAAAACTTTTCTCTGCATTTGCTTATCGCATACACGTTCACTATTTTCAGATTTGCCAATAGAATTATTACCGCTAAAATCCCAAATTGTAGATATGTAAAATCAGTGGCGCTTTCTCTTAACAACAAAGTGTGAGTTTTTTTTTTCCGATGGCATTTCTACAAATGGGATTAATTTCTGGTGCAAGGTCACAACAATTAAAAATGCAGGTGGTGATCGTGCTTTTAAGGAATTCTCTCAGTTTGGATTAAACATATATAGTTTACCGATTAGCAATGCCACAGTTGAGAGAGTGTTTTCAAGGGTAACATCAACAAAAACCAAACTTTGAAACAGAATGGGACTTGAACTTTTATCATCAATTCTTCGAGTTAAAATGATGTTTGAAGATAGAAATGTATGTTGCTATGATTTTATACCATCAGCTAAAATGCTCAAATTTAATTAATCGATTTATCATGGGGAATCATCTACAGAGGAAAATGAAGAGGTAGATCACATATTTTCGCATATTTATGCAATTCTAATATCTTGTACTACAATAATTTAGCATTTTTAGTGGGTTAACTTAGTCAAAAGAATAAGCGAGATGTGTTAAGGCGAATATTTCAAAAATTTCTGTAATTTTTTCCTTTTTTTTAAAATTAAATATTACAGAAAAATATTTTATCTTAAATAATTAATTACAAAATTTGGAAAAATACTTTTATTAATAGTATCTTTTTCTACAGAAGTATCTAGCTTTTTGCGTAATGAAAAAAGATTACGAAAAATAATATTTCTTATGCAAAATAAAACATATTTTGATTCACAAATCTAACTATATATAAAAATCTAATGATGGTGTCGCACCAGCAAATGAAATCTAAGGTATCACGTGACAGTATTGTCACAGTGTTGTGGGACGATTTTTTTTATGTCAGGAATTTAAATTTAATTTAATCTATCATAGTTAATAGTATTTGTACTTTTCCTATTTTATTTCTCTTCATTTTTTTCTGTGAAGAGAATTGGAAATGTTTCTTTTACTTTTACGTTAGCAACGCATTTTTTGTCTCTCTTTTTCACCTTTTGCAATTCAAGGTCGCCTGACCCCACTGTCCTTCAAGGACATTCTTTTCCCTCACATTCTAATTTACGTCACCACTTAACTTCTTTTCCCATCACTTTCACGTAACCTTCAATTTTGCACGTGGTGATTCTTCCAGTCGGATTTTCTAGAATCTTTGGGGTGTTCACGCCTTTTTTTTGGGGACTTCTTCCCTTTGCCTCCTTATTTGGTATGTGTGGGAGTACTGTTTGCACTGATTGGTGTTGACGTAATCGTGTGGTAATCCCCCATCCAATGACACTCGTTTTCTCTCCTGCTTTACAACTCGTACTTTCCCGCGCTGAAGGGACGCTGTCATCACTTCTCTTGGTTCCTCGCTCGGCAACAGTAAGAAAATATGTAACTAATCTAAATCGAATACTCTTGTCTTGCCAGCGTCATTGCCGGTGCCATCTTGGATAGATGAGCTCCTTTCTTTTCACTTGGCCTTTCATGTAAAGGTTTACAGCTTTGTGCCGATGATGGAACTTTCATCTTATTAAGTCTAAAGACTTCCACTATGCTGAGTTTGAGAAGATATATATAAATTTTGTTTAGTCTTATCTCTACAAAATATGTGGTAACAGGATCTCAGATCTGTCTTAACCTCCTCTTTCGCCGAGCCTGCTGCGAAATTTTTTTTTAAGAAGTTGGAACTCTCTCTTAAGTCTTAGTGACAATAAGCCGTGAAATAAAAAAAAAATGGATCCTTAAAAAAAATGGTCTCTACGTCGGAAGTAGAAGTGCGTTTTGTTTCCCCCCCCCCCGATCTCCCGACGGTGCTTTCTTTTGTAAGACGAGATGGAAACTGAATAAAAATTTAATGTGTTTAAAGATGAAATGTGTACAGAGACTTCTTTATATCTTTCTCCTCGAATTATGGTTACTCGTGTTCTGCAGACTTCATCCATGAACGTATCTTGTAAGGGTGAGTAACTCTCTATTTCATTCCTTTTTTCGTTTTGTCTGCCTGGGCTATGTCACGTACACACCATATCTGTGTATTATGTTATTAAGGTTGTTCTCAATTTTTATTGATCCAGTGGGTTTCCCGTGGATGGTGTTTAAACATGACCAACGGATCTCCAAAATAAGTTGGGTGATTGTGGTTTAACACTATCGCTTATGTTACTGACCATTCGGCCTTCAGGGATTTTCCCTAGTTAATTCTATTTTATGCATTTTGCTAATATCCCTTTTTTTTTTATCTAATTATAACATGTATATGTATAGATATCATCAAATATATGTATATATATATATATACTTCTCTGGATCAACAGATTTGAGCGAAATGGCATACCCCTTTTTTTTTATTCATAATGTAATGACATTTACTTTGACACCTAATACAGCTTTGCTACAGGTTTCATTTTATCTCGTAATTTTCTTTATGTACTTACCATTCAATTTCTCCTAAGCCGGTGTCATAACTAAGGTGCACCAAAAAAACTACGGTACAAGTATGAAAGAAGTAGCCAATCCAAGCGAGGATGCAGTTTTAAGCCAATCAGAAAAGAGAACGCATTCGCGTCAAAGTTTTTTGTTGATTTACTTTGAGTGGGTTTTTGCTGATTACATCTCTTCTTATCTTATCATTCTTATGCCTATCCAGTGATTGATATATTTTAATGTTTACATTTTTGTTGTTTGCTATTATAAAGCTGAGGCTTGCTTACCTTAAAATGGTTAAATTTTAAATCATTTATTTATTCAATTCATTTCAATCATTTGGAATTTCAGTATAATGTCTGACAGGACAGATCGCGATCGAGAATATCGCAGACAGCGGAGATTGGATCCCATGTTTTGTCAAAATGAACAAGAGCGTCGAAGAATAAATCGACAAAATAATCGAGAGCTTACTAATGCCCGCCAAAGAGAAAATCGAAGTAGGGCAGCTAATCGTCTTCGAGAAATAGATGAAAATCAGTATTTGGGAGAATCGTACAGTGATGACTGTCCACCTCTTTTGATTGGATCTATGTCTGTAGAATGCTCTCATTGCAGGGCACTATCCTTTGAAGCAGCGCATGGAAGAATAAAACACAATTGCTGTCACAATGGCAAGATAAAGCTGAACCCAACTCATCCGTATCCAGAAACTTTGAAACAGCTTTTATTGGGAAATGACAATGACTCAATGAATTTCAGGCAAAATATAAGTTTTCCCAATTCGTCTTTTGCTATGGCAGCATTTTGTGCAACCCAAGAAATTCAATTTAAAGGTATCACACGTTTGATTGTACGGAAAATAACTAAAAATGTTCTCTTTTGTACAGTTATGACTGGAAGTAAAGCTGGTAGTTCAGCTTGCATCCCTCGCATTACTTTAAATACTGGTGATAATAAAGAGTTGCCCTTTGTTTTGCATCGCACGCAATTTCCAGTCAGACTCGCATTCGCTATGACAATCAATAAAGCTCAAGGCCAGACTTTTGACAAAGTTGGCCTTTACATAGACCAGAATTCTCCACTATTTGGCCATGGCCAACTATATGTTGCTTTATCAACGTGTCGGAGCATGTCTGGGATAAAAATTCAGATTGTTGGTGCAAATAGTGACATTGACAGTTCCTCAATTAAGAACATTGTTTACACAGAAGTTTTGTAAATATCTTATTTCTGTGCATATTTTTTTCTTTGATAACCATTATGATAAATTGTTATTATGTTTTTTATTTTTGTTTCTATAATTTGAATGTAAATTAATTGGGGGGTGATGCCCTCTAAAGAGAGCATCCAGTATATGATTCCCTTTGAATTTAATCATGTTGCTTTAAGAACATTGTTTATGCAGAAGTTTTGTAAATATCTTATTTTTTTGCATAGTTTTCTTCTTTTGTTTTTATAATTTGAATGTCAATTAATTGGTGGGGGATGAAGCACTCTGAAGGGAGCGTCCGGCATCCAGTATATGATTCCGTCTGAATCAAATCTGCTCTGCCACGCGTGCTTCGGTAGCGGAACTTCAGTTCCGGCTAATGCCCTTATAATAACTTCTAATATCTATGCATTCGAACCTCATTATTATTCCTTGCAATTTACTAAAAATTTTGTATTTTACTGATTATTAAGTTGATTAGTACATTGTTAAATAAAATCCCTTATGCTCTGCCGCGCATTTATATCCTTATATAAATGTATTAAAATTTGTTTAAATTAACAAAAAAGAATTGCGTAGCAATCTCGGGGGTTGGCGAGCAGGGGGCGGAGCCCCCTAGTAGGATATTAATCTTGATAGGAGACTGAATAGTGGGGTTACATTTTCCGACTGATTTTTACGCATAAAAAAAATGCTATCCAATATTATAATAATTTTAGTGTTTTTCATATAATGCGCTCTTTCAATTTAACCCTTTCAGCAAAACAAACCACAAATTAATTCGGGAGACTCCGCAAGCTTGCTACGATGCAACCCAAAATATAGCCAAATAAATTACATTTAGTTTCTCTCCCCTTTGTATGTGGTTTTACTAATCTAATGTGGTTTTGTAATCAAGAATTCTAAATCATAAAAAAATGAATTTGTATTTATTTAATTGTAATCACTCTTTGTTTATCTAACATCAGATTTATTTAATACGAGTTAGCGTCGCGTTGTATCATTTACAGTGGGTAAAAAAAGTCTCCGTACGCAGATACGAATGCAAATCAAAGTTTAATTTGTTACACAATATTCATAATGATAAAAAAGAAAACTTAAAAATTTGTTAAAACTAATATTATTTAACATTTATTCATATTAAAAGAATGATAATACTGATAAAATTAAATAATAAATCTTAAAAACTCAAAAAATGCGGTAAACATGGAACAAAAAAGGCTCCGTACGGTGCCCTAGCACAAAAAAATGCAAAATACATTCACAAAAATACATTTAATGATCAGTGGGCCCTCATTCGGCCTTTATCACCTTCCTTAGACGTTTTGGAATTCCCCCTACAAGTTTTTTTTTTGTTGTTTCTGGAGAAATATTACACCAATATGTTACTAATGACACTTATGAGTTTTGTTTTTTATGTCATATTTTTTAAGTTGTTGGCTAATTTATTCCTACGAATGTTCGATGGGTTCTAAGAGATAGTTTCTCTGCACACCATAACAACGCCACCACCGTGTTTCACATAAAATCTTAGTTTTAACATTTGTTTGTTTGGTTTTTTCCACACCATAACTCGGCCATCTGACCCATGAATGTTAAATTTTGATTCATCACTAAAAAGAATGAATTCCCAAAAAGATAATGGCTTGCTTACATGCTTCTTTGCAAACTCGAGGCGCTTTTTCTTGTTGCACAAACTTATATAGGGTTTCTTCCTGGTCGCACGATCATGATAACCACTTATGTATTTTAATGACATTTCTCACGGTTTGAGTTGAGACTTGAATGTTGTAACTAACCATTAAATCAGCTGCCAACCGTGGTGCACTAATTCGTGGATGTTCTTGAACTTGGCATATGATGTTTCTTTTATGCACGGGATTTAATTTGGACGGCTTCCCGGACCGATCTCTATCCTCAAGTGAATGAAGTTTACTATACCTTTCAATGATATATTGCACAGTAGACTTCGATTTTTTAGTCATTTCACTAATCCTTTTCATGGATAATCAATCTTTTCGCAATTTAATCACTAATTCCCGAATAGCTCTGCTTTCTAACATTAAAGATTTACTGAAGGCCCGTTTTAAACACGCCAGAAGGAATTTTTCAATTTACATTAGATATTGCAAATATTATGCTTTTCTCGTTTTGTAAAAATGAAAATTTATAAAAATCTCTTTCTATAGACTTATACTAAACACATATAGACAGTACTTAAAGAAAAAATGCATTACTTTACAAATTATGCTCATTTATTCTTAAATTTAGTGACCGTACGGAAACTTTTTTTACCCACTGTATTTAGTTATTGCCGTATTAAAATCTTAATCCAAGAACAGTTCATCTGGCGAATGTACATTACAAGTAACCCAACCCAACAAAGGTCGTCCATCATTAGCAAGAAAAGAAGATTTTATTAATCAATCAACTGAAAACAAATTACCACTAAAATTTTGTAACCGCCGTTGACTGGAAAATGCACCTGCAGCTGAAAGAGCAATATAGCTTTTGAATTATCTAAAATCTTATGTGAAAGTGGCAAGAATGGAAAAGTGAAATGTAAATCTTTTTTAACTTTACAAGAAGCAACAATAGACAAATTAATTCTTGTTAAGCTGAACTTTTTGCTAAGTGTGTCGGAGATAGTTTCACTATTTTTGAAACTGTATCAAGCAGATCGGACACTTTTACCATTTTTTGCTGAAGATATCCAGAATTTGATATTACATACTGTTATATATTAATTTTCTTCGGTACATAAATTTTCATAAACGAAAAAAAAAAAAATCGAGACATCACAAACCATTATTTGAATTATTAAAAGTATTTTTATTTTCTTTTTATGTTTTTAATCTGTTTTGTACAATCGGCTGGTGGCTGGGTCGCGTGCAAGCGATTTTCCCCTTTTTGAGTTTAAAGTCCCTTCGCAAACGATTATTCCCCAATAGGCAGTAAATGGCTGAAGAGGAGTGATGTAATGGATGAAGAGGAGTGACGTAATGGTATGAGAGCCTATCAGGGATTGCCAGAGGGCGCTGTTTTTCTCCCTCCTCTTTTCGAATCTTCGACGCAGAAAGCGTTAGCCAGTTTCTTAATTTTTTTCCTTCCAGGTAGCAGGTGTCTTTTTCTAGGTAGACGTTTTAGGGCTACTAGGCCCTGGATCCAGTGACCGATAAGTGCCTTTTAAATTGGCGTATTAAATGAGTAATTCATTTTATTTTATTGATTAGAAATCCATAATAAATTAACAATGTCGAAATTTGTTATAATATTAAATTAACTTAAAACAGATGCTAAAAAATCTAATTACTCCGCTAATCTTAAACCACGTGCGAGATGATTTCTTTTTTTAAAAAAAACCCAGCCAAATTTTTTATAAATTGTTAAATGTTATATGTCCATTAATATAATTTAAATTGTTATAACATTTGAATTTAATTTGAAGGTGTACCGAATTTTGAATATAATGAGTTCTAATTATTGTTTAACTTAGACACTATATTTGTATAAGTACAAACACATTGTAATCAAGATTTAAGTTTAAATACATCTTTGTTTTTAAACGTTAATTTAGTCTTTAATTTCGACTGTGGCTCATGCTGTTTCTTTGGATAGAGATAATGTGGTACATGTGCAGTCCGGTGCCATAATTCTCTAAAAAGATCGTTAAAATCTTTCTAAATGAAAAATGATTTCGATTAATCATGTCAATTAACATTGCTTATAATTAATTCTAGTTCAAATTGCTGTTTAACTAATCAGATTAACATTGATATTAATGCACGTGGATGGCCTGCACGAGTACGTTAGGGAATAGTAATAACTGATGTTAAATGTTAGTTATAAAGGTATGAAGCTGCTAATTATTTTAACGTTGGAATCACAATGTAGTTATTTTGATAATTTTAGTTATATTCCTAATTTTTAATTTAAACTCACACAACGCAAAATTATCGTTATTAAAAAATTAGGTTAATAGCTATATTCCAACATGCTTGTTAAAAAATGAACCAAAAAAATTAATACAAATAAATATTTGAATTATAACATTTTTAAATGATAACACTGACTGGTTATGTTTGTTAAAATTTATAAGTGATTGAATTTTTAAATTATAACACTTAAGCCTAAGATTTGATCAACAATTTTATTTAATTATACCAACAATGTAATTAAATTATAACACTATACGATCAAATGTAAATTATTATTTTATGAAAGGATTAGTGCTCATGGATAAATTCCAAAGGACATTAATGTTAAAAATGATCCATGAAATTAAAAGAAATTATAACAATGTTTACGAACCAATATATAATTTAAATATAACCCTGGTTAGTTTAATCTTCTATAAATATAACAATATAAATTTGTATAAATTATAACAGTGGGTTAATTTTGTCAATGGATAATACTGAATACCAATATTTAAATTATACCTGGTTTATATTCTAATTATTTAAAAAAAATTTTTTTTTCAAATTATAACAATACTGTGTAATTATATAACAATCTGAAGCCAGAATCTATAGAAAACTTAAATTCTCTAGAGAAACTGTGCTATTTTAATTTACGTGATGAAAAGAATTATGGTTCTCTGACAAAAATCAGTGTAGGTTTTGAAGGTGACCAAATTTTAAATCCGCTGTTGGCCTCAAAAGTTTCTGACCAGGATCATATGAATATAAAGAAAGATTGCAGAAAGTTATCACCGAAAATGTCAAAAAAAGAAAATTGAGGAAAAAGATTGTGACAAAATTAAGCTGCCATTTGTAGACAGAATTGTTAAGTGCAATTTAGTAGAATTTAAACGTTATAATGAAAAAGAAACAAGGCTGGACGCATTTTTGCAGAATTATGTTGGTGATGACAAGAACTTTGCAGAACTGTGGTATGTTATGCAAATATTAATGAAATTGTCACATGGACAAGCGTCTGTTGACAGGGGATTTTCTGTGAATCGGAATATTGAAATTGAGAACAGAAAAGGGGACTCGTATAAAGCAAAACATGTTATTTGTAACAACATAAAACAAGTTGGGGTTATATTACATATCTCTATAACTAAAGAACTGCGGGTGTCTGCAGCTAGTGCACGTTCTAAATATCAAAAATGATACATCAAATTTTTTAGTCGATCAAAAAAAAAAGAAAAAAAGCTGAGCATTCGCAGCGTCCCCGCTGTTTTAAGGGTGTAAATCTTTACCTGTGGCATATCGTGCCGACAAGAAGGCTTGGATGACAGGTTCGCTGTTCGAAGAATGGCTTCGAATCCTTGATAAAAAAAAATGCATCAACAGAACAGAAAAATTTTGATAATTGTCGACAATTGCACTGCGCATTCAAAGGAAATAAAAAATTTGAAGGCGATAAAAGTGGAGTACCTTCCCTCAAATGCGACATCAGAGCTCCAACCAATGGATCAAGGTGCGATCCACAGCTTCAACAGAATCGCAAAATTTTATTTCATGACCCGCAAAATTTTATGTCATGTGGAAAACAACATAAAATTTGACGTTGATCTGCTAGTTGCTCTACCAACTGTAGAAATCGCTTGGAAAGAAGATGAAATAATGAAGGAATTTTCCTCGTATGTAAATTTTAAGTTATGCCATGAACAACTTTGGCGAATATGCAAAGATCAACGATGATGTACAATGAACAGGAGTTAACAGAGGAGAAACTTCAATTTCCAATTTTTTTTACAAAAACTTAAAACTTGTAACTTCAACAAATTAATGCACATCAAAAAACTGTCTTCGTCTAATGAAGCCTCGTTTAAAATCCTCGGTTTACTCTTCTTTATAATACTGCAGATTGTGTACATATAAAAAAAAATTCGTTATATATACGTTCGTTATGGATGGTGTTTTCAATAGAAATGTAAACAATAACAATCTCGAGCTTGTGCCCAACTCTAGTTCCGGTTAAAAAGTTTGCAGCTGCTTACTACATGTTATTCTGATAGGCGATGTTTTCAAACGGCTAATTTTGTTTTCAATAAAAGAAATAAATTAGATGATTTCTGAGCTCAAATCTGCTGTATTTCATAAGATATTAATGTTATTATGTAATTCTGGGGAGTTTGGAGTGAACATTTGTTTTAGTTATTTTGTTATTTATTATTAAAAAACGTGACATGGTTGCTAGATTTTGAATAACTCGCTTTTTTGGCAGTCTTGATTTGGCCTCTTTCCGTTTGTTTATTACTGTTGGTTCGTGTTGCATGCTACGTTAGTGTTAGCATATAGTTAGAAGAGCAGGATTAAGTTTATGCATTATAATTCAGGAATAGTTAAATTTGAAAGTTGGCATATATTATTTACAAGGTAAGTGTTTTATAAAGTTTTTTTTTCATATGTTAGGTTTACATATTTATTAATGATTAAGCCACATGTTACTACTACTTAACACTACTAATCCTCAATTAATTTTAAAATTATATACCCGTTATCATTTTAACATTAATAAAATGATATAAGCGTATTGTTTTTTTTATTTTTTTCTTATTATATAGCGACACATTTATCAGTTATTGCATGTGGTATTGTAAATCATTGTTTTGAAGATTGTATATCCGTAACAAGGTAATAATTGTTTCATAATAATTCTTTTTCTGATATTGATTTCACGTTTTCATTACCCGCCCAAAACGCATGCTTCCAATCTTTTCTAATATTATGTAGGGGCAATTCCATGATATTAAAGAGCAACAAATCAAAAAAATAAAAATTTAATAGTATCCTTCAATTATCAAATTTCTTTTTTTTTTACTATCTTTGATATAAAATTGAAAATTTTAGTTTTTAGGAAGGTAGATATTTTACCTACGTAGCACTGGAGCTGCACAATGGCTATTTGTAGCTTTTAATAATAAAAAGTTTATTAAAATTTTGATTTCTAATTTTTGTTTACTGATTTTAAACAATCCTTTGTTTGATATTTTGTGAAACCACTTTCTCTGAAGAATTATTATATATTTATGAATGAAAAGAAAGTTTTAAAATAAAGAAACATTATAAAAATGTAAAATAAGTCATTACGAAATTGATTGAATACTGAAAAACTTGTGACTTCAAACTGAATGGCTTCTTAGTTTGTAATAAAAATTGCTTGTAGTAATAAGTATTAAAACCATCTGTACCTGTTCTTTCAGTTATTCTAAAAAACGATACTTTAAGAAGTGCTATTAATCCCAGGTCCATTCTAAGTGCTGAATCATTATTTCTTGACTTGTAAGATGATTAATTGAATCGGAATAACACCTAAACTGTATCAAAATTTATTTTATTTTTAAAAAAGTAAAACTTTTTATAATGATATTGGTATTTACAAAAAGAGAGAAAAATTATCCTTGAAGCATATTAGATTTAATATTTTAACAGATACTGAGTCTATTAGTCTTTGCATGCTGTTAAAAAAATTTGCTAATGTGCCATTTTCCAATAATCAGTGTGTTAACAGTTTGTTCATCAGTTATCTTTCAAATATAAAATAATTGTAAACATTCCTAATACCTGTAAAAAAAACAAGCATTATTAATAAACTTTTAAAATGTTTTGTTATTAAAATTTTATTCCAAATACTTTGCATAATTTTTTTTTTATTTATACTTTTTAAATATACTTCACATTTTTTATTGGCATGTTTGTTTTCAAATTTGTGAAATCTTTTTTAATAATAAATAATTTTTTTATGATCAACAAATTCAATTTTTACTACAGGTAACGTAACAAACATATTCACCTACTATGTTCGGTTCAAATGCATTTCATTATATGTATATTTTTAATTAAAAAAGAAACTCAAAGAATTTTTTGTTATAGATGTCTGGAGCTTATTTTCAACAACTTGATGAAATTTCCAAGAAACGGTATCAGGAGAAGCTCACAATTAGTGAAGTTACTCTGCCTGACCCGTTGGATGACCTTTTACGTGAAAATGTTTTCAAGATAAACAATTACCCAGCGTGGCCAAACATATCTTTTGGAGATATATACATATATCTCGTCGTTACAAAGTGCTTCTACACTAATGAATCTTTTGAAAACTATAAAGGGTTAGAATCATATAACTTTTTAACAAGCGGTAAAATTTCTGCCATTCGTACTTTCAAAAGTGACAAGTTAGGTGTTGTTCTCCTTGCTTGCGAGGTGCAAGGAAGCCAGGCATTAAGGAAGACTCATGAGCCTTTGGCTGTTGCAGAGGTGTCTGGAAAAATTATATGTGCTCATTGCACATGTATGGCAGGGTAAGCATTTTATTTCATTTCGATTTCATAAGTATAAAACTGAAGATTGATAACTTTAAGCATCTGTTTTTGAAGAAGAAAAAAATGTTTTGTTTCATGAGTAGACTAACACTTACTGCTGAGTTCCATACATGGGTATTTGTTGAATTATCCTGTTAATGTGTTTTAATTGTAATAAAATTTGTGAGCTACCTAGTTACTTTCTTCGGATAAATATATATATATATTCATTTAGTAAGCACTAGTGTATTTTAACTTTTTTATCAAATATCTGCAGTACAATATTTTAAATTGTCCTAGTTTAACCATTGAAATTTTTTCATACAGGTTAGGAGAGGCATGTTCTCATGTGGCTGGCCTCTTATTCACCATAGAGAGTGGAATACGGGAGGGTTTGAAAAATCCATCGTGCACTAGCGAGCCATGTCAATGGAAGAAAGTTTCGAAAAAGGTGATTATAATGTACCTGCTATGTTTATTAAAAATAATTTTTAATCAGTATTATAAGACATGCTTTTCTTTTAAAATTTTGTAAATATTTACAAGAGAAAATGCTGTAGGTAAATGAACAAATTGCTTTTTACATGGAGTAATCTGTATTTTGCGAAATATAATCTTTGGAATTTCTGGTCAGTTTGTATGTAGGACTTCATATTTAAGCTATGTTCATGCTTTTCAGTTCAAGTTTTAATCAAAAAAAAAAAAAAAAAAAGAGACTTTATTCTTGATATATTGGCTACTCAACAAGAAGCATTCCATTCTGAGGAATGTCAAAATTGTGTACATGATATAGATGAAGGGAAACTTAAATTTTTATATCACATAAGTGGTAGTGGAAGATTAACACATTGCTACATGATAAATTGCTGTACAAAATGTTGGCTTTCAACAGTTTAAGACAAAATAATTGTGAATATCTACATTCTTCATAAATTGAGTTTTCTTACTTAATTTTAATTTATATCTAATCACAGCTATGATTCCTTTTTAACTTATGCAATAAAATTTTGTTCATTGACTAAATTCTTTTATAGCCTGATTTGATGCCATCTTCAAAGATTTGCTTCAGTCGAGACAGAAAAAAGAAAGCTGCATCAAGTAGGAAAATACCTGGCCAACCTCCCAAAGAAGCTTTTGAGAGATTTCTGAATATTGTAAAGGTTGGTTATTTAAAAATAAATGACGTAGATAAAACTGTTATATAATTTACTGTATAATTGGGTAAATGATAAAAGTAATTTTTTATTACGACCATCTTACTAATGTTTTACAAAGTTCCATTTCATAGAGCTTAATACTACATTTTGAAATTGAAGGTTTGTTCTTTGTATGATGAAATTACCCTAAAATATTCAGGCTTTCCTACTGTCTTTAGTCCTTAAAGACTGCTTAACTTTTATTTGGGAAAATAAGGACCCTTAAAAATACTTAATTTTGGTATAAGGTTTTTAAAAGTCCTTAATAATACTTCAATATTTTAAAACAAAAAGTTGTTCTTTTATCACTCTTTTAGATATCAGATTTTAGGGGATTTTTTCCCCAAAAGGAGCTACTATCACCATGAGCTATTATTGTTTGTCACTCAATTTTATATTCATATGTATATTTATTTATTATTATTATTTTTTTTTTCAGAAGGAGATACCAAATGCACCTTACTTTAACTTGGTTGCTGATGAGGTTGATAAGGAGAGCACTTCTTCAGCCAGTGAAAATGAAGGCACACAGCATGTCCCTAATGTTATAGATGTAATTACGGAAATCAATCACAGAATTCCTGAAAATATATCTGTTAACTCTAGGAGGGATATAATTTTTAAGGAATTGTGTTCTTTAAATATTGATGTTGTGGATATTGAAGAAAAAACGAGAGTCCGGATAAAGAACTCTGAGTGGATGGAGCAAAGAAAGGGGCGCCTTACTTCGTCTCTATTTCATAGAGTCATTCACTGTAGAACCGGACAATCGGGGATTGTAAAAGAAATCTTTCAAATGAACCCCATAGAAACAAAAGAGATGAGGTGGGGAAAGATCATGGAAAAAAAAGCTCTTAATGCTTTTAAAACCCATGCGGAAGAAGAGCATGAGAATGTGATTATTTTCCAATCTACTGGTTTGCTGGTGGATAAGAAGCATCCTTTTCTGGGAGCATCCATTGATGGAAAAATGATGTGCGATTGCCATCCACCGGCAATTATTGAAATCAAGTGCCCCTATTCAATTAGGAATGAAATGGTTCAAGATACTAAATCTAAGAATTTTTTCTTGGATAACGAAGGGTGTTTAAAGTTGAAACATCCCTACTATAATCAAGTTCAAGGACAAATGGCGATTTGGGATGTTGAGCTGTGTTATTTCGTTACATACACAACAATTGATATAAATATTCAGAAAATCTATTATGACGAAGCTTATTGGCAGATGCAAATGCCAACTTTGCTTCAATTTTACAAAAATTATGTTATTTCTGAAATTTTAGATACATCATCGTAAATGTTGTATTGTGTATGTAAAGCTAATTTCTTTATTGCTTTTTATACGGTTTTTGGCCTCTGGACAATTAAAAACCGATTTCACTTTTGCTTTTTATACGGTTTTTGGCCTCTGGACAATTAAAAACCGATTTCACTTTTGCTTTTTCTACGGTTTTTGGCCTAGGGACAATTAAAAACCGATTTTATACTTGCATTTTCTGCGGTTTTTGGCCTAGGGACAATTAAAAACCGATTTTTTTTCCTATCCGCTGTGGCACCAACTTGTGGTGGATGGGCTTTGAACTAAGAGTGCCACAAGTTTCATCTTTGTTTTATTATACATATACTATCTTGTGGCTATAGCACCATCTATTGGTCAGTTTTTAAATATTTCTTTGTTCAGTAAATTTTATTGTGTCATGTATACTGATAAAATAACATGTCATTTTGACCATTTTTTAAAACCTTTTGCAGTGGTAGAAGTCATTCTGAAATTCATGATAAAACATATTTTTTTTTTCAAAACTCCAGTTTCTATTTACAAAGAAGTATGAAAAAGGATCATGTCTGATTTCAATATATCGACATTAAATTTATCAACATTTCTATTTATGAAAAATTGTCTGAAACGCTAAAACATGTTTTTCTTCTACTAAGTTGCTTAGCATTAAAAATTTTATAGAACTTCGATGTATAAAAATCAATAGATGTTTCAGTAATTTTTTTCTATTTTGCATTTAGTTGCCCTTAATCTATTGTTATGACAGCTGCCAACTGTCCAGATTTGTTCCTAATTTTCAAAGCAAATCTGATATTTTTTTAAAAAATCCGAATTTTCTTAATTTTATTAGTATATTTGCTTTTAAACCAATCCCTTGTTCTGATCACCGCACTTCCTGTGATTATTGTGCAGAAGTAATTTTTGTAGCTTTTTATTTGAAAATACTATTCCAATAACTGTTGCTGATCATTTCACTAAATTGAATCTTAAACAACTATTATTATTTTTTTAAAAATGTATTGTAGTATTTAAACATTTGCATCAGAAATATTTGTTTACGATGTAGTTTAATATTTGCCAGTGTTTTATAATTTGGAAAAGAATAATTATATATTAATAGGTAATAGTATTTTTTTTCAACTAGTATTTTTTTCAACCCGTATTCCTAATTATAAAATATTAATATTATAAATTTCCCACACAAGATAGTGTTTTTAATTTTTGTTTTACTAATTTACCTAAGGTATTTAAATATCTGTCTATTAATGTTATTATTCTGCAATATGCAACAGCCAAGTAGTGTAAATTTTGCTAGCTGGTTATCAGTACATTATTTCAAATTTCCATATATTTACGGTCAAATCATACTTACAGATTTTGATTAAGTTCTAGGAAATTATAGAATATTTTTAATTAAGTTACACATAAACTAAATGCATTAACTTTAAGAATAAATTCAAATCAAAAATAAGTGTTACTTACAATACTTAACCCATTAACTGTTGAAAGTTACAGAGTACAATCTGCTTAAGTAAATCAGTTTCTCACATTTTAATACTGGCAATTCTCGGCATGGTGATTTTTGACAAAGTTGTGTTTGTTAAAAAGCTAATCAGAAAAATTTAGTTATTGGCACTGCCAGGGTATTATGTCTAACAAAAAATTAATGAGAGATAACTCAAAACTAATATGCTTATCAGACACATGATGCAACAAATCCAAGATTAGAAATTTAACTACATAACAATACAAAAGTGTTCATTAATTTATCATAGAGCACTTAATATCAAACAAATAAATCCTTGTCACAAACATTTACAATAAAAATTTTTTTTTACCATTAGATAATCCACGCCTCACAGTTCTTTTAAACCTCTGCACACTTCCTGAAGCCAAAGCAGCTTTATGATGAAAGACTGATGGTACATAATCAGGATGACTGGGATCATCAGATTTATTTCCTAATAATTTGAAAAACAAACTGAATTATCTATACATAACATCCAATTATATTTAATAATGTCCGAAATTTACCAAATAACTGCTAACTCATTATTCAGTCACCAAATTATTAAATTCTACCATCCTATGATTGCTTAAGTCGTTGGGGCATATATTATTTCGATGAATTAATTTCAAATATTGATTTTATCATCACTGTTTTGAATTAAATTTTAACAATAATTACATTTTCATTTTTGCTAATGCTCCGCAATTTACAAATGTTCCGCTGTCTTCCACAGAAACGACTGACCAATAAAATAGTAAGTCACAAGTAAAAAAAATATATATAATAAAATAACCAATAACAAAGCAATATTCACAACTTTTTTACACAAAATTATAGATGTAAATGATAGTTGCTAATGAGTAATCAATTTACAAAGGACACTACCTTTCCATTTGAACTTTTAAACCAAACCTCAAACATATACTAATTTTTAGAAAAATTAAATAATTTTGAAACACTAAACATCAAAACACAGATTCATAAACATAGTTATCACATGTAAAACAGCCACTCTTCTCTACACTACACTACAGCCACTCTACTTTATTTTTATTCCTCAATCTACGTGTTTTACACATGCATACAAAAATTGTAACTGTTCCACAACAATTAGCAAAAGGTGGTTATGAGCAAATGCTCTCGAATTAGTAGCAGTCTGACGTTAACGATTAGTTAAGAGGCATTACATTGTTCACAGGCAAACAGAAAACGAATGCCTAGAAGAAGAATTTTAACAATGCGGACTTAATAACATTAAAATGTCTTTCTATATAATTTTTACAATATACATGCAGCACATAGAAGGAAATATTTCATAACAACGAATAAAACAAGTTGAATGCATTTTGTACAACTGATAAGTTTTCTTACCGCTAATAAAATGGCTATTACATATTCGAGAGTTAACTGTGGAAGTCCAATCCTTCCGTTCAACAGCATTTTCCCACTGTGTTTTCCGAATAGGATCTTTAGGGAATCGGATCATCTTGATTTCTGATAACAAATTTGTACCTGATCTCCTACAGCGACACAACAAGAGCCAATTCGAGCTTTAGAATTCATTGTAAACTAAGTAATAAGAAAGTATTCAAATAACACGTTTGCACGAATCTTACGACACAATAATAAACACGTTGTGAGCCAAATGGCTTTAAAATACACAGGAAACAGTAACCCGGAAGTTTAAGCAGGTCCACAGTTAGCAGCGCTCCCTAGTGTCGAAAACACCATCCATATATTTTTTGTCATACTATGTTTGTTAATCTGTACTTAAAAAAAAAAAATCTTAGCAGTTGTAATTCAATCGTTTAAATGTCATTATGTTTTATTAATGTATGCATCCTATACCTTTTTGGCTTATAACATGTATACCACAAATAGTATGCATGCATTATGACGCTTAAAACCATTATGTGACCGATTTTCGAAGGAAATTTGCTCATTTTGTTATAACGACCAGATTGGGGCAGTCCCGATGGGATCGTGATAGCGCGAGTCAATATTATATATATATAGTCAAAAGGATGGTGATAGATTTTCAAACAAGACCCGACAAAATCTTAAATTTTGATAGTTATTTATTATCATCATTCCCTTCTCAGCCTCCGTGCGAGTAGGTGCTTTTCGATTTCAGTGGATTACTTGCGGATAGTTGGTCCCCTCCCGCGCCGGCATGAACCGAACAGCAGGCCACAATTCTACCCAAATCGAGTGGTCACGGGAAAATCCTACGCGGACACTCGTCGAAAATCTAGAAATTACAGAAACAAAATCTTTCCAAAATAAATTGGATGAAACTATCAAAAAAGCCGACCAATTATTTGGACAATTAACTCTACTCGTAAACTTCACACTCAGGAATAGAAAAAATTAATTCAGTAACAACTAATGGTCAACTCTTAGTCTAACTAATAGTCTTACACTTAGTGGCTACAATTTTGATAAAAATGTCTGAATCTTTATCAGTTCTACCGTATACTACTAAATAAGGTATCATAAAATCATTATTGATATTTTATTACTTAATTAAATTATTTTGTTTCTTCATCACCTCATTTAAAAGAATTTCTTTAGGACTAAGAAGATCGGTTGCCTATCACACATTGATCTTTTGTTAACCAAAGATAGTGTAATTAGAGGTGAAAAAAACAAATTTTGATCATAATCATATTAATAAGTGAAAAAATATACAAATTGCATCCCTCCGAAAGACGTTTACCAGTACACATTCAAAGCTACGCTGCACACGTGCTAAAAGTGCAGGTAAATAAGAAGCATCTTCGGGGAGACCTCATGAGTAAAACAGATAAGATAGTTCTACTGAAAGACTTATCAAATATGGCTGCAAAATATAAAACTCCAGATAAGAAACTGTTTGAAATTGTGAATATTTTAGAAACAACTCACAAATGTTCAGTAGATATTCTAAAAAGAATCTCGTTCTGGAAGGACTTTTTATCCAAGACAAGGAAATGAAAATAATATGTACTCTGAGACATTATTTTTTGATGGGACTTACAAGCTGATTGACCTGAGATTAACTTGCTACATATTTTTGGTAGAAGATGGTAATGGTATGTTGAAAATGTTATTTCTTTAAACGTTTTTATTTCATAATGAACATTTATTAATTTTATTTCACATGCCTATTTAAAATTTTTTTTTGCTTTACATATCTAAGCATTATATAAAATAAAATATCTTTTGTGTGTGTCACGGCATGACAATGATTATGACATATATATAATTTTATGTAAACACCACATGTGTTTGCCAGTAATTTTTAGACTGAGGCAGATTATGTATATGGAGATACAGTGGTGGCGCCCCCCTCTTCTGGCCGTATCTAAACAAACCTCGCCTGTGCACAGCTTAATGCTATATCAATTGCACATTGATATAGCACATTGTGCTATATCAGTGTGATATAGATATGTGCTATATCAATTGCACATTGATATTTACTTAATGCTATATCAATAGTGATACTTTGTTTTTTCAAGTATTTTTAGAAAAAAATAAGATTTCTTTTCGTAGAAAACGGATTTTTCTGGTAAGAAACAGTTCATATTATTAAATTAAGAAGGTGTGAGTCTGAAAAAATAGAAACGTTTTTTTTTTTAATACTGATTGCTAAGCCTTGTGATTTAAGTTTTGTTTACATTTCGACAGGTTGATATGTATATATAAATATATTATATTTATTTGTCATTTTCGTTAAACATGGCGTGGAAAACTGTTACAACTTTTAACACTAATTTTTCCTTAAGCCTAACTAATTATGTGTTTCTTTCTGTTTTTTATAATTTTTAATGTAAATAAATTATATTGAGGTCGTTTTGTTGAGTGTGTTAAAATGTTTATGATGTATTAGAACATAGACTTTTTGATTAAAAAAACAAAATTGCAATCTTCTTAGTATATATAGAATTTTTAATGAAGCCTAATAAATTTAATTTAGATGATATTATGTATCTGTGTAAATTTGTTAAACATTACTCTTGATTATGGATTTTAAATTTCTGTTGAATGTAACATATGTTTGTAGTTTATTGATGATATATTTAAAGGATTGAAAATGGTTATGTGTATTGCCCCTGGTTGGAAACATTATAACCAGAGAGGCACCTGCCGCTCTTTTCGAACACCTGCTGATCCAAAGGTGCAATAAATATGGATTAGGAATATAAGGTAAATTAATTACAACTTAATATAACTTCAAATTTTTTTTGTTATTTTAATTGCATAATAGTAAAGAATTATAATTTGCTTTATAGGAGAGATGATATTCAAATTTCGAAAAATCATGTGATATGCCAGTGCCATTTCAAAGATGGATTAAAAGCAAATGGACCAACGCTTTTTGAGCACAATAAGGATAAGATTTTTAGATTTCCATCTCCTAAAAAAGCTTAAAAAAAAAAGGTATTTCAATATATTCTAACAGTTTTGTCGATATGATATATAAGTTATGTTTCTCCTCCTTAGTATATCTGATATGTTTCACGCATTTAAAAGTGATTGATTGATTGAATGTAGGGTTTAATGGCACAAAGTCCAAAGAAGGACATGCTGCGCCAAACAAACGGTTTTAAAATAAAGGTAAATGTATATTAGAAATTTTCCTCCTTAAAAGTCACACGGAATTTATAAAACTACATACAACGTGACAGCGGTATTCAAAAGTGAGTAAAATCAGATAAAATGTAAATGTAGTAAAGTATTATAAAACAGTTGCATTTAAAGCTGAATAAAATCGGATAAAATTGTGAATAGGATAAAACAGTTATATACAGTATAAAAGACCAATTGCGCGTAGAAACGCAAAAATGTTAGGATGATGCGAGTCACCTAACAAATCCCGCAGAGTTAAAATAGAACTACCAAAAAAGGTTAGACGATGACGGTTAAAACATGGGCAGATGATTAAAATATGATGAATAGTGAGTAAAACTTTACAGGTGTTGCATTGGGGAGGAGGTTCCCCAAATAACAAATGTAGGTGGGTCAGTCTAGTGTGGCCGATTCGGAGACGGTTTAACTTTACATCTGCATGCCGCAGACTCAATACAGGATAAAGGTTCAAATCTGTTTTTATTAAGTGTAACTTGTTATAAATTTTTAGATCCCATTGTTGTTGCCAAACAGATGTAATGAACTGTTGAATATAAGTTTTTGTGTCCGAGAAAGGTATAGATAGAGTTAAAACAGAGGTAGCAGATTTTGCAGCCGAATCAGCCAAGTCGTTCCCTGGAATACCGACGTGACTCGGCACCCAACAGAATAAAATATGAAATCTATTTTTGTGAAGGGTTATCAACAAGTGATTAATAAAACATAAAATCGGATGAGTATCACTGTTAAAATTTTCCAACTGCCTCAAAACACTCATACTGTCGGAGTATATGCAATACTTCCTTCTAGAACGAGTGGAAATCAGCCGCAGTGCCAAGAGGATGGCAGCAGCTTCAGCAGTAAAGACGGAGCAAATACTTGGGATTCTGTAGCTATAGGTATCATCAGCGATAATGACGCCACAGCCTACATAACCCGCAGATTTTGATCCGTCAGTAAACACAGGTACATACTCTGAATATTGGTGACGATGAGAAATGAACAGTTGCTGGTAGATAATGGGTGCAACATTAGATTTATTATACATCATAAAAGGGGAATAAAATTGATACGGTATAATGTTCCATGGAGGTATGAGAAGATGATCGACTGATTGCGATGGTGATTTGCAAATGTCAAAAGTCTGAATGAGTAAACGCATGCGAGCATGAAATGGACGGACGTGAGAAGATCTAGCTGCATATAATCTCTCCAAGCTTGATGAAATTACATAATTCTTTAGTGGATGATATCTAGAGGACATGATACGAAAGTAATAACTGAGAGATAGCTTCATGCGATGTAAATCTAATGGTATTTGATTGCAAACAACGTATAAACTTTCAACGGGAGATGTACGAAAAGCTCCCGAACAAATGCGAAGAGCTGAATGGTGTACGGTATCTAAGATACGTAGATTGGAGGCGGTTGCAGAGCCATAAACTGCACATGCATAGTCAAGGCGTGAAAGTATCAGCGCTTGATATATGCGTAGCAGGGCTAGACGATCAGCTCCCCAAAATGTATTACACAGTACACGCAAAATGTTCAGTTTCTGTTCGCATTGTTTACGTAATAGCCTGATATGAGGTATAAAAGTTAGTTTATTGTCGAAAATGACTCCTAAAAATTTCGTGTGTGGCACGACTGGTATATTAATGTTTCGAATGGAGATGTCAGGGTCATTATGAATCGAGCGTTTACGGCAGAAATGGATACAGCAACTTTTAGATGGCGAAAGAGTGTGACCATTCTGATCACACCAGTCTAAGATCTTGTTCACAGCTAATTGTAGTTGTCGCTCGATGACTCTCATGTCGGATCCTGAACACGAGATGTGTAGATCATCGACATAGAGAGAGCCAGAGACAGTAGGGGGCAAGAAGTTTAAAACTGGTGAAATATGCATGATGAATAATGTGACACTTAAAACGCTGCCTTGTGGGACGCCTTCCGCTTGAACGTAAAGATCAGAAAATGTTGATCCAAGTTGAACACGAAAATAGCGCCTCAGAAAGAAATTTTTGATGAAAATTGGCAAATGACCCCGGAGTCCAATGTCAAACAGTGTCTGGAGAATTCCATAACGCCAAGTCCGATCATATGCTTTCTCAATATCAAAAAAGACAGAGACAAGATGATTCCGCCGGACAAAAGCGTTACGAATTCTGGATTCCAGTTCAATAATATTGTCTAAAGTTGACCGGCCCTTACGGAAGCCACTTTGAAAATCTGGTATGACACGCTTTTTTTCAATGTAATACACAAGTCGAGAGTTAACCATCCGCTCAAATGTTTTACCAAGGCAGCTGGTCAAGGCTATCGGGCGATAGTTGACTGGATCGTTAGCATCTTTACCTGGTTTTAGAACAGGTATTACAATTGCTTCACGCCAGACAGATGGGTACGTTTGTTCTGTCCATATTCTGTTGAATAGAACAAGGACATTTGACAAAGACGTCCGATCTAAGTGGCGGAGCATGTGATATGTAATACCATCAAAACCAGGGCTTGTGTTTTTATTTCGATATAGGGCTCTCTGTAATTCGGCAAAACTAAATTCACTGTTATATTGGCAGAGACGACGCGATGCAAAGTTTATATTATTCCTTTCGACGGTCTGCTTATGGTGTTGAAATGCTGGGCTGTAACTCTCTGGACAGGAGACAGCAGCAAATGCATCACCAAGCATATTACAAGCGTCTGTAGGAGAAGAATACATGGTATCGTTTTTCTTAAATATCGGAAGTCGAAATTCGCGATATATGCCATTAGCTCTCTTAACTCTCGACCAGACTTGTCTGGAAGATGTCGAAGATGTTATGGACGAGACATAACGGGACCAAGATTCTCTTTGACTTTTGCGTCTGATCTTTCGTGCTATAGCTTTTGCCCGTTTAAAGGCCAAAAGGTTAACAGTATTAGGATAACGGCGGAAGATGTTCCACAAACGCCTCTGCTCTTTGTAGGCAGCTGCGCATTCCTTATTCCACCACGGCTTGCGGTGGCGAGGAAGCGAACTTGACGACTTAGGAATACTTTCTTCTGCCGCTTGGAGAATTACAGACGTTATATTATTAATAGCATTACCTATAGTATTGCGAGTTATCATATCCTCCGTAATCTGAGCAAGCATTGTAAATAGAGGCCAGTTAGCGCGATGAAATATGAAAGTTGATGGTCGTGAACTCATGGGAACAGAAGTAAAATATGAAACAATGAGAGGAAAATGGTCACTGTTGTGAAGATTATCACTCACAGAGAAGTTTATAAAAGGTAAGATAGCAGGTGAACATACTGCTAGTTCAATTGAATGAAAGGTTTGAGTAGGTGAATGAAAGTAAGTTTCTTCGTCTTTATTAAGCAAACAGAGATTATGGTCGTGGATGAGTTGTTCAATTTTACGCCCCCGGTCATTGGAGGCGGAACTACCCCATAATTCACTATGACCATTAAAATCTCCGAGCAAAATAAAAGGCGAAGGTAATTGAAGTATCAGTGAGTTCAAATCTGTTTGAGAAATGGATGCATGAGGGGGTAGATAGACAGAGCAGACTGTAATGAGAACATTGATGTGAATTTGAACTATGGTAGCTTGTAATGAGGTTGATAATGAAAGGTGAGTTGATGGAAAAGCTGATGAAGTTAAAATTGCTACGCCGCCATGAGGTTGATTTCCATCATTAAAATCCTGTCGATAGCAAGAATAGTTGCGCAGTTTAAAAGCATTGGATGACGTAAAATGTGTCTCCTGCAAGGCAATGCATGCAGGTTGATATTTTGAAATAATGTCCTTGACATCAGAGACCTTATTTCGCAAACCGCGACAGTTCCATGATATGAAACATATGGACATTATGAAGTATAAAAGGATGATTTAAAGGTAACGTCATTATTAAGAGGTCAGTCAAGTAGGCACTCGTCGTCAGAAGGATGCAAAGACAATTCTACCTCACAATCCATCTTCTGTAAAGCAGAAGAAGTGGATTGATTGGCAAGTTGAATGTACTTTGCATCCTTTTTCTTCCTGGAATAGCCAGGCTTTTGACTTGGGGGAAATTTTTTTAAAGGTATTTGTTTTGGAAAAGGTCGGGCCTTTTCGGAATTGTCTATTTTAGATGTTTTACTAGGTGGAGGTGAGGTGGTCCTATTAGATGTTGATGCTGCGGTAAAGTTAAAGTTAGGTTTTGGAGTTGGTGGTTTAATCTGCTTATTTTTAGAAGATGTTTGTGCCGGGGAATCAGTTTGAGTACCTATAGTACAATATGAAGTCTTAGTAACCGTAGAATACGAAACGCCCGGACGGGGTGTACGGGCGGTAACGATTCGACGGGCTTCACTAAAGGTTAGGTTCTGCATTACTTTAACTGATTGAATTTCTTTCTCCTCTGACCATCTAGGACAACTCCTTGAGTAAGCTTCATGAGCTCCCTTGCAGTTAATACAAAGGGGTTGTAACTCACAAGAAGTGTCTGAATGGCCTGGAGTAGAGCAGCGAGCACAAACAGGTGTACCACGGCAAGATGCTTTTGAATGCCCAAACCTTTGGCACTGAAAGCACCTCAAAGGATTTGGGATATAGGGTCTAACTGGGCAATTAT
This sequence comes from Parasteatoda tepidariorum, assembly GCF_982258835.1. NCBI lineage: Eukaryota > Metazoa > Arthropoda > Arachnida > Araneae > Theridiidae > Parasteatoda > Parasteatoda tepidariorum. Next base: position 92,703,701 of record NC_141764.1, read on the forward strand.
ACCATGCAAGTTTAACAGCAGATGGTAACGTTGGAGAGGCAAACGTAAGGATAAGATGTTTCGTTGGAATGAGTTGACCATTCCTTCGAATCTTAATCCTACGGACCTCAACAACATGCTGGTCTTGCAGGTTTTCTAAGATTGTATTTTCTTCGTCTTCTATGAATTCTGATTGGGAGATTACTCCACGACAGGTATTCAACGATTTGTGTGGGGTGACAGTTATCTGAAAGGAACAGATAGCTGTAGAATTAGATAGCGCAGTGGCTTGTTTTTCAGATGTCGTATGCACTAAGAGGTCGCCAGAACGTAGTTTTTTCACAGAGGCTACTTCTCCCAGTGCGGAGAGAAGAGCTTTGTGTATTAGGAATGGTGAAACTTTTGAAAATGATGTGTTTGGTAGGACAGGATTCGTCAATGTTATTATGAAATAACGAGCGTATACATGCGGTGTAAGAGTTGTTCCGCTGTTTTTGCATTGGTGTGCGGAACTCAACACCGTACTAACTTCAGCCATAGAAAATAAAAACAGTTCTACTACCAGCGGCATCACCCACCACGGAGTCCTACTAAGGGGATGCAAGTAACAAATATTCGTCACTTGACACCGATGCTAACCAGTAGCTATACGTCCGCGAGTCACCCCTGAAGCAGCCTCCACCCTTAACGAGGTGCCCAGTAAGTGACTCCGGACTTGACCCTAGCCAACAGGTGACGTTCGTGGCTAGCCGGTTGACGCATACAGGCCAATATGCACCTCCCGTTTACCTGAAGCACGGGCCAAAGCAGTGTATTGGGGTACCAGGATGCCCCTCAACTGCCAGGATCCCGTTTTCCAGGGACACGGGTCTCCACGCACGGCAAACACGCGGGTGGTCTCTTCCCATCTATGTCCAACACAACAGAGTGGTAATCAAACACAGATGACAAGCCCTCACCAGTAAATTTGGCAACCACGACAAGGGGGAAGTGAAAGGGGAAAGTAGGAGTAAAGGGAGAGGAAACCGAAGGGAGGACAGATCACTAGGGTACCCCGGGGCGTGACTCCCTGTGTTTACCTAAAGAAGGTAAACCCCCTCAGGGGGCCTCAGTAAAGAAAGATAACATCCAACCAAAACAAATAACAATCAAGCGACACCGATTCTGATAAACAAACCCTAATCAACGATCTCAATAACAACGACTTTAAAGTCGTAATTCCAAAACAACGCAGACAAAATATTATCATAACTAACGTACCAACTTACATTAAAAAGGACTGTCTGTTCGATAGGCTGCACGCTCAGCTGGGCACCAATCAAACAGACTTTCCTATCCGCTTGTATAGGGTCAACAAACATAGGAGCAACCAGTTGCTGCAGCATTGGGTTATCTCCCTTACCAAAGTCTCTGCCAATATTCTTTGCCGGCAGCAGCACATTTATTTCGGACTCAGCCGCTCTAACATCTCAAAATTTGTTAGGATAAACAGGTGCCATAAGTGCCAAAACCTCAACCACAAGGAATCTGATTGTGATTCCGGCCCCATCTGCATGCACTGCGCAGGCAAACACCACACTAATAACTGCATCAACAAGGACTCCTGTGTTTGTTACAACTGTTATTACATGAATGAGTACCACAAGCAAGATCAGGAGTGGTACCCACTAGACATATACCATAAGGCTAACGACAGATACTTTCCAACATACCACCAAGTTAAATACGGCTATTGGCCATAATCTTAATTCTAACTTTAACTCACTACCAAAGTTCTACTCAACAAAATTTACTTTCTATTTAATTTTCAATCCAATCTAATTAAGTTTTCTCCATCTTTATTCCAAATTAATCCCATATCAATACAACTCCTCATCGGGCTTGTGACCTCTCAACCAATTAACAATCCTTACCTTTCAGCCAATTAATATCTGCCTGCAACAAGGTAAGCAACAAACAATAGCAAACATGACTAATCAATTACCAAACCAAATTAAATGCCTCCAAATTAACTTAAACAACTGCAGAGCGGCAACAGCCCTCTCAGCCAGGTTCGCCCAAGATAACAACGTAGATTTAATTCTAATACAAGATCCCTACCTAACCAATAACAAACTATATGGTTACCCAAACCAGTGGATTACACATCACTGAAATAATAAAGAGGCCTGGTTGGTCATAACTAAAACAACAATGATTAATCTAATACCAGCGACTGAATGTTTCTGTGGCCGAAAGAGTATTAAAAGCTTCACTATATGTTTTTAAGTATTTTGGAAATGCAGAAAAAATTTGCCCAAAACTGTCACTGTTGTAAATATTGAAGATGCTATCAGAGATTAACTCATTTTAGCTAAGATAGCAGTTTTTATTTCAGTTGCTGCAATCTTAGTACCTTTTTTAAGGTCGTTCCAAAGATCTGAGCCAATGGTACCTTTTTATCAGATGTATTAACATAGTTAATGTCTAGATTTATTAAACAAGAAGTGTTAAGAGAAGACAAAAGATCTCTTCAACTTCTAGAGACAGAAGCAGACAACGTTAAAACACACGAAAGAGGCTGTGACATTAAGTCACAGCGCAATTTTTAAATATCCTGTTTTTTTAATCAAAATCCTTATTTTTTTCGGCTTAATTTATAATTTTACGATACAATTGTTTTATTTCTTCATCCTTTTCTTCTCGCCCCTTAACGCGTTAGCGCAATGAGGACATTTTCCCCAGAAAGTTCCTTACACATTCCTCAGCCCTACCCTTTTCTCGGAAAAAGCTGTCGGCGTCGTTTGATGTTGCACGATAATTTGAAGTCGGCTGAAACTTAGCTTTGCAACGTCAATCAGAAAGTGAGAATAACACTTAAAAATAATATTGATAATACATCTCAACTTAAAATTTTAGTTCTTTAACTCATACTTTCAGTATCTTAAGTACTCAACTCGGATTTTTTCTTTTTTGCTATAAAAGCCAGAGCGCGAGAGACGCTCGTGGCATTCGAATCTTTCATCACCCCAACGTCACACTGCTCCCTGGCAGGACGTTTTTTTTCCTCCTCCTCTTCTTCTAGAGGAAGAGAACATTTTTTGGTATGGCGTTACGCCTACCGCCATGTTGGCAAGTCAATCTGCGTGTTTTTTTTTTTTTTTTTTTTGATTTAATGTCTACGAAGTAAAGTTAATTTCTGATCGTGCATCTCCCTTTTAATATGATGATCTTGGATTTATGACAATAAAGAGAATAGGCTGCCATCACCATGTTGGATCTCTAAAACGTATCCGCTGACCAGATGCAGTCATAGTTTAGAGCTACAAATCATGAGTTTTATCTTCGGTGAAGTTCAGTACCCACAACCCCTCTCTGATGTTTTTTTCTGGCTAAGATTTGATTCTCATCATCAAGTCCGGGATTTTATTTGGTCGGAGATAAAAATCCAGAAACTCTCTGTTACTCCGAACTACCACTCTCTCCATTTGAAGTGCCGCCCAGGTGAATTTTGTTTGTCTGTGGTCGTCGTTGATCTAATATGAAAATAAAAGAAACGAACTTCCATCTTAGTGATTCCTTTTTAGTGTTAGTTTTCATTTTAGATTGGAAAATGTCGCTATACTCTCCTTGTCAGCTACATAATAGGTATGTGTTTTTTTTGGTTTTAATTTGGGTTAAACAACGTCTATTTATATGTACTTTCCATTAGAAGATCAGAGGCCTTATATACAGCTTCTTTTTTTATTTAATACCCAACCAAAACGGTGCAGAGGCATTGAATTAATTGAATGTGGGGATTAGTGGCACGGGGTCCAAAAATAAGACATACGGCGCCAAACACACGGTTTTTTTATCTAACGATTTTACAATCTAACCTCCTATTAATTAAAAAACCCAGAAATGTTACAATTCAACAAGATCTTAAATTCTTTGATAATAATATACCCATTGTAGATAAAGCTATTTATTTGGGACTAACTATTAACAAAAACCTGAATTGGAAGGACCGTATTAATTACATCATAGCAAAAGCATCTAATATTTACAATAAGCTCAAATGTCTCACATTCCAAAATTATCACTTAAAAATAAAAGATTAATATATATAACATATATCAGACCTATTTTAACTTATGCATCACCAGCTTGGTGCAATTTAAATAAAGCCCAAACTAAGAAACTTCCAAGTAAAATATGTATTTCAAAAAAAAAAAAATATTGCGTAGACTCAGTGGAGTCACATATTACATCAGAAATAATGCAATCCATAGAGATTTCAAGCTAAAAACATTAACTGAAACAAACACTGATCTTAATATTAACTTTTTCAACAAAGCAATAAATTGTGATGTTGCAAATTATAAGACAATATTTTAATGTGAAATGCTCATCGAAGATACTAAAATTAGGCCGATAGCGCACTTCCTCACTAGCGACGCAATTCTTTCTAAAAACTTTAAAATTTCAAGATTTAAACCCTAAATTTTAATATTTTTTTTTGTGGTGATTTTCATCAATGTTATACATCTCTAGGATATGTTAAATTTACGTAAAACTCGCTGATAGCTCGTCTGTGGAGTGGGGAAGATGATACAGAGAACAGGCCCTAAAACTGTAAGAAAAGCGAGCCTAAAGGTGAGCTTAGCGAGGAACCCTCATGCATTGAGGGTTACCCTTTCTTTAAGGCAGTGTTGCCAGATTGGGCTACAAGTAGCGGATTGGACTACTTTTAAAAGTCCCCGCTACTGAAAATCGAATTTAGGCTACCCGCTACTTTTGGGGCTACTTATTACTTGTCGAACGCTACAAATCTAAAATGCACTACTTTTTTTCTTCACAGAAATGTATATATATATTTTAAATTTTCCTCTTCCCATTAAAAAATGATTCTGAAAGTTTGTAGTTTCTTTACCCTTTTTAAAAAGGACATTTTTTGTTGTTGTTGAAAACGCTTAACTTTAATTTTGGATTCTTGATTTGCTGATGGAGTCTATAATCTTTCCATATCCATGTTTCAAATCGTAGACTCGTGAAATGGCAAAGATATAAATGGAAATATTATTTATCGTTATCTTCTGGAAAAATAAATCACGTAACTCGTTTTTAAACTCAGAAAAATTAAATCTAGAGTCTGAATCTACCTGCTGAATGAAAATAGTTGTGAATGACAATGAGTTTCCAAAAGATATCGTGCTTTTAAATGCTTTTTAGTGAATTCATTTTACTTTTATAAATAACCATACATTTACAGTTGGACGAAAAATAGCATTCTAGGAAATATGGAAATTTTAAGAAAAATTGAAAACTTTTCTTTGAACATTTGTTTATCGCATACACGTTAACTATTTTCAGATTTGCCAATAGAATTATTACCGCTAAAATCCCAAATTGTAGATATGTAAAATCAGTGGCGCTTTCTCTTAACAACAACGTGTGAGTTTTTTTTTCCGATGGCATTTCTACAAATGGGATAGATTTCTGGTGCAAGGTTACATTAATTAAAAATGCAGGTGGTGATCATGCTTTTAAGGAATTGTCTCAGTTTGGATTAAACATATATAGTTTACCGATTAGCAATGCCACAGTTGAGAGAGTGTTTTCAAGGGTAACATCAACAAAAACCAAACTTTAAAACAGAATGGGACTTGAACTTTTATCATCAATTCTTCAAGTTAAAATGATGTTTGAAGATAGAAATATATGTTGCTATGATTTTATACCATCAGCTAAAATGCTCAAATTTAATTCATCGATTTATCATGGGGAATCATCTACAGAGGTAAATGAAGAGGAAGATCACATATTTTCGGTCATGCAATTTCAACATCTTGTACTACAATAATTAGCATTTTTAGTGGGTTAACTTAGCCAAAAGAATAAGCTAATGTGTTAAGACGAATATTTCAAAAATTTCTGCAATTTTTTCCTTTTTTTCTAAATGAAATATTACAGAAAAATATTTTATTTTAAATAATTAATTGCAAAATTTAAAAAAGTACTTTTATCAATTGTATCTTTTTCTACAGAAGTACCTAGCTTTTTACGTAATGAAAAAAGATTACGAAAAAATACTATTTCTTATGCAAAATAAAACATATTTTGATTCACAAATAGGATATTAATTTTGATACGAGACTGAAAAGTGGGGTTACTTTTTCCGTCTGATTTTTACGCATAAAAAAAAGTGCTATCCAATATTATAATAATTTTAGTGTTTTTCATCAAATGCGTTCTTTCAATTTAACCCTTTCAGCAAAACAAACCACAAATGAATTCGGGAGACTCCGCAAGCTTGCTACGATGCAACCCAAAATATAGCAGACGGCGCTGTTTTACAGAAATATAGCCAAATAAATTATATTTAGTTACTCTCCCTTTTCTATGTTGCTTTACTATTTTGTAATCAAGAATTCTAAATCATAAAAAAATGAATTTTTATTTATTTAATTGTAATCACTCTCTGTTTATCTAACATATTGTTAAAAGTATTTTTATTTTCTTTTAATGTTTTTAATCTGTTTTGTACAATCGGCTGGTGGCTGGGTCGCGTGCTAGCGATTTTCCCCTTTTTGAGTTTAAAGTCCCTTCGCAAACGAATATTCCCCTAACAGGCAGTAAATGGCTGAAGAGGAGTGACGTAATTGATGAAGAGGAATGACGTAATGGTATGAGAGCCTATCAGGGATTGCCAGAGGGCGCTGTTTTTCTCCCTCCTCTTTTCGAATCTTTGAAGCAGAGCGCGTTAGCCGGTTTCTTAATTTTTTTCCTTCCAGGTAGCAGGTGTCTTTTTCTAGGTAGACGTTTTAGGGCTACTAGGCCCTGGATCCAGTGACCGATAAGTGCCTTTTAAATTGGCGTATTAAATGAGTAATTCATTTTATTTTATTGATTAGAAATCCGTCTTAAATTATCAATGTCGAAACTTAAATAGAATTAACTTAAAATAGATGCTAAAAAATCTAATTACTCCGCTAATCTTAAACCACGTGCGAGATGATTTTTTTTTTTAAAAAAAACCAGTCAAATTTTTTATAAATTGTTAAATGTGTGAAATGTTATATGTCCATTAATATAATTTAAATTGTTATAACATTTGAAACTAATTTTGAAGGTGCACCGAATTTTGAATATAATGAGTTCTAATTATTGTTTAACTTAGACACTATATTTGTATAAGTACAAACACATTGTAATCAAGATTTAAGTTTAAATACATCTTTGTTTTTAAACATTAATTTAGTCTTTAATTTTGACTATGTCTCATGCTGTTTCTTTGGATAGAGATAATGTGCAGTCCGGTGATATAGTTTTCTAAAAAGAACGTTAAAATCTTTCTAAATGAAAAATTATTTCGATTAATCATGTCAATTAACATTGCCGTTTAACTAATCAGATTAACATTGATCTTGATGCACGTGGATGGCCTGCACGAGTACGTTAGGGAATAGTAATAACTGATGTTAAATGTTAATTATTAAGGTATGAAGCTGCTAATTATTTTAACGTTGGAATTACAATGCAGTTATTTTGATAATTTTAGTTATATTCCTAATTTGAACTCACACAACGCAAAATTATCGTTATTAAAAAATTAGGTTAATAGCTATATTCCAACAGGCTTGTTAAAAAATGAACCAAAAAAATTAATACAAATAAATATTTGAATTATAACATTTTTAAATGATAACACTGACTGGTTATGTTTTTTAAAATTTATAAGTGATTGAATTTTTAAATTATAACACTTAAGCCTAAGATTTGATCAACAATTTTATTTAATTATACCAACAATGTAATTAAATTATAACACTATGCGATCAAATGTAAATTATTATTTTATGAAAGGATTAGTGTTCATGGATAAATTCCAAAGGACATTAATGTTAAAAATGATCCATGAAATTAAAAGAAGTTATAACAATGTTTACGAACCAATATATAATTTAAATATAACCCTGGTTAGTTTAACCTTCTATAAATATAACAATATAAATTTGTATAAATTATAACAGTGGGTTAATTTTGTCAATGGATAATACTGAATACCAATATTTAAATTATACCTGGTTTATATTCTAATTATTTAAAAAAAAAATTTTTTTTTTCAAATTATAACAATACTGTGTAATTATATAACAATCTGAAGCCAGAATCTATAGAAAACTTAAATTCTCTAGAGAAACTGTGCCATTTTAATTTATGTGATGAAAAGAATTATGGTTCTCTGACAAAAATCAGTGTAGGTTTTAAAGGTGACCAAATTTTAAATCCGCTGTTGGCCTCAAAAGTTTCTGACCAGGATCATATGAATATAAAGAAAGATTGCAGAAAGTTATCACCGAAAATGTCAAAAAAAGAAAATTGAGGAAAAAGATTGTGACAAAATTAAGCTGCCATTTGTAGACAGAATTGTTAAGTGCAATTTAGTAGAATTTAAACGTTATAATGAAAAAGAAACAAGGCTGGACGCATTTTTGCAGAATTATGTTGGTGATGACAAGAACTTTGCAGAACTGTGGTATGTTATGCAAATATTAATGAAATTGTCCCATGGACAAGCGTCTGTTGAGAGGGGATTTTCTGTGAATCGGAATATTGAAATTGAGAACAGAAAAGGGGACTCGTATAAAGCACAACATGTTATTCGTAACAACATAAAACAAGTTGGGGTTATATTACATATCTCTATAACTAAAAAATTGCGGGTGTCTGCAGCTAGTGCACGTTCTAAATATCAAAAATGATACGTCAAATTTTTTAGTCGATCAAAAAAAAAAAGCTGAGCATTCGCAGCGTCCCCGCTGTTTTAAGGGTGTAAAATCTGTACCTGTGGCATATCGTGCCGACAAGAAGGCTTGGATGACAGGTTCGCTGTTCGAAGAATGGCTTCGAATCCTTGATAAAAAAAATGCATCAACAGAACAGAAAAATTTTGATAATTGTCGACAATTACACTGCGCATTCAAAGGAGATAAAAAATTTGAAGGCGATAAAAGTGGAGTACCTTCCCCCAAATGCGACATCAAGAGCTCCAACCAATGGATTAAGGTGTGATCCACAGCTTCAAAAGAATCTACATGAAAATGCTGACTCGCAAAATGTGGAACACAACATGAAATTTGACGTTCATCTGCTGGTTACTCTACGAACTGTAGAAATCGCTAGGAAAGAAGATGAAATACCTTGACGATGAAATACTGAAGGTATTTTCCTTTATGTAAATTTGAGGTCGACGATGATGTACAAAGAACTTAACAGAAAAGGAGATTTTTTTACAAAAACTTAAAACATGGACAGAAACAGAATCTTTCCAAAATAAATTGGATGGAACTATCAAAAAAGGCGACCAATTACTTGGACAATTAACTCTACTCGTAAACTTCATTAAACAATCAGGAATAGAAAAAATTACTTCAGTAACAACTAATGGTCAACTCTTAGTCTAACTAATAGTCTTACACTGAGTGGCTACAATTTTGATAAAAATGTCTGAATCTTAATCAGTTCTACGGTATACTACTAAATAAGGTATCATAAAATCATTATTGATATTTTATTACTTAAATTATTTTGTTTCTTCATCGCCTCATTTAAAAGAATTTAAGAAGATCGGTTGCCTATCACACATTGATCATTCGTTAACCAAAGATGGAGAATATTTAGAGGTGAAAAAAACAAATTTTGATCATAACCATACAATAAGTGAAAAAATATACAAATTGCATGCCTCCGAAAGACATTTACCAGTACACATTCAAAGCTTTCGCTGCACACGTGCTAAAAGTGCAGGTAAATAAGAAGCATCTTCGGGCAGACCTCATGAGTAAAACAGATAAGATAGTTCTACTGAAAGATTTATCAAATATGGCTGCAAAACATAAAACTCCTAAAAAGAAACTGTTTAAAATCAGCATCTTCAGGCAGACCTCATGAGTAAAACAGATAAGATAGTTCTACTGAAAGACTTATCAAATATGGCTGCAAAATATAAAACTCCAGATAAGAAACTGTTTGAAATTGTGAATATTTTAGAAACAACTCACAAATGTTCAGTAGATTTTCTAAAAAGAATCGCGTTCTGGAAGGACTTTTTATCCAAGACAAGGAAATGAAAATGATATATATGTACCCTGAGATATTATTTTTTGATGGGACTTACAAGCTGATTGACCTGAGATTAACTTGCTACATATTTTTGGTAGAAGATGGCAATGGTATGTTGAAAATGTTATTTTTTTAAAGTTTTTTTTTCATAATAAACATTAAAAAATTTTATTTCCCATGCCTATTTAAATTTTTCTTTGCTTTACATATCTAAGCATTATATAAAATACCGTTTGTGTGTGTCACGGCATGACAATGATTATGACATATATATAATTTTATGTAAACACCACATGCGTTTGCCAGTAATTTTTAGACTGAGGCAGATTATGTATATGGAGATATAGTGGTGGCGCCCCCCTCTTCTGACCGTATTTAAACAAACCTCGCTTGTGCACAGCTTAATGCTATTTCAACAGGCTTTTTAGTGATACTTCGTTTTTTCAAGTATTTTTATAAAAAAATAGATTTCTTTTAGTAGAAAACGGATTTTTCTGGTAAGAAACAGTTCATATTATTAAATTAATTAGGTGTGAGTATGAAAAAATTAGTTAATATTAATAGAAACGTTTTTTTTTAAATACTGATTGCTAAGCCTTGTGATTTAAGTTTTGTTTACATTTCGACAGGTTGATATGTATATATAAATATATTATATTTATTTGTCATTTTTGTTAAACATGGCGTGGAAAGCTGCTACAACTTTTAACATTAATTTTTCTTTAAGGCTAATTATGTGTTTCGTTCTGTTTTTTAAAATTTTTTGTAATGTAAATAAATTATATTGAGGTCGTTCTGTTGACTGTGTTAAGGTGCCTTTATTAATTTAAAAGCATTATTGATTAAAATAAATGAAAAAAAAAAGCAAATTTTTTTCTTTCTACTTTTTCCTGCAGTATAGGTTATATTTAATTATATGAATTTTCCTATCCATTCCATTAAATGTGTCTAACAATTTAAATGTTTATGATGTAATAGAACATAGACTTTTTGATTAAAAAACAAAATTGCAATCTTCTTTGTATATGTAGAATTTTTAATTTAGATGATATTATGTATGTGTGTAAATTTGTTAAACATTACTCATGATTATGGATTTTAAATTTTTGTTGAATGTAACGTATGTTTGTAAAATATTGATGATTTATTTAAAGGATTGAAAATTGTTATGTGTATTGCCCCTGGTTGTAAACATTAAAACCAGAGAGACACCAGTGGCTTTTTTCGAACACCTGCTAATCCAAAGGTGCAAAAAATATGGATTAGGAATATAAGGTAAATTAATTACAACTTAATATAACTTCAAAATTTTTTTTGTCTCTTTAATTGCATAATAGTAGAGAATTTTAATTTGCTTTATAGGAGAGATGATATTCAAATTTCGAAAAATCATGTTGTTACACATTGTAACAATAATTTTTGAGGCACTAAATAGACTTTGAATGCTTCACACTCTTTATTGATAAGAACTTTTCACACTCCAAGGTTTATTCTACTTTGAATTCTTCACACTCTTTATTGATAAGAACTTTTCACACTCCAAGGTTTATTCTACTTTGAATTCTTCACACTCTTCATTGATGAGAACTCTTCACACTCCACGGAACTTTTCACACTCGACGATTTATTCTAATAATATATTTTTTTCACAAGTCTCCAAATTTCCCATGACTATGGTTCAGGATTCTAGGAGCAGATAGAGCCAAATTCCAACTCGAGGGCAGAGACACCTACATCCAGATTGTGGGAAGGAAGCATTGGAATGGTGGCAACAATAATGAAGCGTCCCTTTGGAAGTAATTTGATACCTCAGTCTATGATAAGAGTTGGTGAGGCGCGGAGGCTTCGGCCTGCCGTTGTTCTCTCCAAGAATGGAGAGCAGAGTATGATTCTCAATAATGAAATTGTGATAATCTTTCAGGATCCATGTTGATCTGTAATGTTTGTAGTGGAAAACTATGATCAAAATTAATTTTTGATTTCTACTTGAGTGTTAGAAAAATTTGAATTATGCATTTTTTTGAATTTACTGTGACCTCATTTAATGTGATGGAAATAAATCTGTGTAAGTAATTTTTGTCGTTTTCTTAGAATTATGTTTCTTTTTTTTATTTCAGCTTAATCTGCTTATATCTAAATTTATTATTTATTTTCCAGAGACTCCTTTTAGCTTTATACTACCGCTAAATTGTTAAGTTATCCACCACGTGTGGCAGCAAATTTAATCAGTTAATGGCTAGGTTAATTAGGATGATTGTATCCAATATTTTTATCTAATTCTATTATACGGCTAATTTGATTAAGTTTTATTTAATGATTTTATATCTCATCACCATAAACTTTAATTCTTTTTTTCACACACAGCAGCACAAATTATCATATATACCACCATTTAATATATGGTGCCGTCGCGTGGTTTCGAATCTGGTGTTAAGAATAAATAAATTTTTTAGGAGAATCTCTGGAAACTTTGGCTTTTAAATTAATTTATGGCTGAAATATTATTAAATTTTAAATACTAAGTGCCTTGTGCACAAAAAATATGATCAAATAGTTGATTTGTTTTAAACATTTATCTCGCTCTCTCTCACAAATAAAAATTTTTATTGTTGACATTTAAACAATAAGTAATAATGTATCAAATTGGATTTTAAAATTGATATATATGTTGTCACAAGAAATATACTTTTGATTTATATGTGAATCGCTATTTCATAATATACTTTTGAATATGAAGTATTTGAATATAAATATTACTTTTGAACATTTAAAAAATACCAACAGTGAAGAAAACCCATCAGACTATATCAAAAAATTAAGACAACAAATTGCAGAGACTAGAGAAATAGTAAGTCGAAATGAAAACAAATATTTTGAAATGCATAGAAAATATATAAAAGGTAGACCAACTCCTAATTATGATTGTAAAGATCTTGTTTACTTAAAGATAAATACTGATGTAAATTCTCTAAATCCCAAATATGAAGGTCCATTTGAAATAACAAAAAAATTTAGGAATAATAATTACCTAATACACATTAAAGATAAGCAAAGAGACCTATACAAAAAATTTCATGTTAGTAAACTTTTTAAGAAAAGAATTTTAAGAAAGGAATTAGAGAATGAGATGGTCAAGGAACATGATTTGAGTATAGAATACTAATGAGTAAGATTATACTAAATCTAATTAAAGATTTGAATTGTTGTGTTTGAAAATAATGATAATGAGTTTAATTTTCTGGTGAAAATACAAATGGTTTAAGTTGATGAATATTATTTTGTTTTTACATTTCTATTTTTTGAATTGCATTTTTCCAAATTTAGGCCAAAATTTGATTCAATGTGTTATGGCTGGTCCAGATTTCATTGAATAGGAAAAATCCTGTTCAAAATTAGCAAATTATTTGTATTACCATATATATATTTTTTGACCATTTATTTAAGATTTTTACTTTTGATGTTGAACTCATCATATTGTCAGACAAATACATAAATTCGATTTAGAAATCACATAATGTGAGAAGAGGAGAATATATATAAATTAAGCTAAATCATATTGGTAAATAAAAGTTATAAAATAAAATAAAGTAACATAAGAATAAAATGATTTGAAAGAGATTTGAGAAAATAAAATTTGTTTTTTTTTTTTGTAAAATTTAGTACCAGAGTAGGATTATAAAAAAGATGTAGCTACATAGATGTTAAAAAAAAATATGCAAACTCTGGTTATAAACATATGTAGTATATATTTATGTATTCAAACTTATCATTTATACTAAAGACAGTAGTGTTAAGGTATATAAGTTTGAATTGTATATAGTATGATAATTTCTTACTCTACGCTTGTAGAGAATCTGTTTGTGTTTTGAGAGAGAGAGTGAGATACATTAATTTCCCAAAGGAAACGACAATAATGGTTGTGATTTATGTATTATATATTCAGGAATTTTTGATATGTGTTTATTTGTGATATTTTTTTTTCCTTTACATGTTCCTCAGAGGTCACATCACAAAAAAAAATTTTGGTACATATAAATTTTTTTTTATTCATTTTTTTTCCTTTTAAGGAAGGATAATGTTACACATTGTAACAATAATTTTTGAGGCACTAAATAGACTTTGAATGCTTCACACTCTTTATTGATAAGAACTTTTCACACTCCAAGGTTTATTCTACTTTGAATTCTTCACACTCTTTATTGATAAGAACTTTTCACACTCCAAGGTTTATTCTACTTTGAATTCTTCACACTCTTCATTGATGAGAACTCTTCACACTCCACGGAACTTTTCACACTCGACGATTTATTCTAATAATATATTTTTTTCACAAGTCTCCAAATTTCCCATGACTATGGTTCAGGATTCTAGGAGCAGATAGAGCCAAATTCCAACTCGAGGGCAGAGACACCTACATCCAGATTGTGGGAAGGAAGCATTGGAATGGTGGCAACAATAATGAAGCGTCCCTTTGGAAGTAATTTGATACCTCAGTCTATGATAAGAGTTGGTGAGGCGCGGAGGCTTCGGCCTGCCGTTGTTCTCTCCAAGAATGGAGAGCAGAGTATGATTCTCAATAATGAAATTGTGATAATCTTTCAGGATCCATGTTGATCTGTAATGTTTGTAGTGGAAAACTATGATCAAAATTAATTTTTGATTTCTACTTGAGTGTTAGAAAAATTTGAATTATGCATTTTTTTGAATTTACTGTGACCTCATTTAATGTGATGGAAATAAATCTGTGTAAGTAATTTTTGTCGTTTTCTTAGAATTATGTTTCTTTTTTTTATTTCAGCTTAATCTGCTTATATCTAAATTTATTATTTATTTTCCAGAGACTCCTTTTAGCTTTATACTACCGCTAAATTGTTAAGTTATCCACCACGTGTGGCAGCAAATTTAATCAGTTAATGGCTAGGTTAATTAGGATGATTGTATCCAATATTTTTATCTAATTCTATTATACGGCTAATTTGATTAAGTTTTATTTAATGATTTTATATCTCATCACCATAAACTTTAATTCTTTTTTTCACACACAGCAGCACAAATTATCATATATACCACCATTTAATACATGTGATGTGTTATTTTAAACATGGATTAAAAGAAAATGAGCCAACGCTTTTTGAGCACAATAAGGATAAGATTTCCATCTCCATAAAAAGCTTTAAAAAAAAAGGTATTTCAATATATTCTAACAGTTTTGTCGAAATGGTATATATATTCTGTTTCTCCTCCTCAGTATATCTGACGCATTTAAAACTATTATCTACAGAAATGTCTTGTATAATTTCTTACAATGATGAAAAAAAAAATTAGTTATTTTCTTGTTATGACTTTCGTTCAAGGCATATCTGTTCAAATTATGTGTAAAAACTACATTATTTTACTATTTATTACACCATTACTAAAGCAGTTTTTGACTACTTTTTTTTAATGTAGTGACTACAAACTGCTTTGAATACGGAGAGGGGAGTGTTAAGGAGAAATTTGATCACGCTTCTCTAGCCATTTGTCTATTTCACTCACTCCGGACATTTGAAAGAGAGGTACCATACCATTTTTTAAACATGAAAAAAAAAATAATAAGCGTAAAGGTAAAAAAATTTAGATAATTGAAAAAAATAATTAAAAAGGATTTTTTTGTTTGTTTTTGTATTTGCATCATTCTTCTGACTGAATTTACTTATCATATACTAGGCAATTGCATAAACATCTTTCTTCTGATAGGGTTCTGCAGTCCTTGCTTGTTATCACTCGCGACTCCCGTGATATATTTTCTTAACAATATTTTATACATGGACCGAACTGCCAGAAAATTCGATAGTATTCCCACAGTTAACTTATCAGCCCTATGGTATCGAGAAAAGTAATTGGGTAGAGGGGGTTAATGTGAACATTTTTTACAAATTTGTCAAAAAACCGTATCTATATATATATTTCTCTTACACGGCGATAAAAAAAAGCCTCATTACAACTCTCCGAATGGCAACGCTAGAAAATCAACCAATAATTGCCGCTAAAAATGTCACATGCCAAATCTAGATTTGGTGGCTCAACATATAGCGCTTCTAAAAACGGAAACTGAAATAACCAGAGTGTAAAATATTATGTGCTTATGCGCATCGTATTTTTTGTTAAATAATTTATTTATTATATATCAGTTTATAGATGGTAACGAGAAGAGTTTTGTGGTTGCTATGGTGACAAATTAGAAGGTAAATTGTTTTTTTGAGTGAGTGTGAGATTTGTTTTTTGGAACTGCGATGCTGTAATTTTATTGTTTAGTTAATAAATCTTCCTTTTATATTAAACGTGATAGTAGTTTCCTTAATTATTTGATTCGAAGTCCTTGGAGTTTGACTTGAGGTCAGTTTATTTTGTATTTTTTGACAAGAGAGAGCATTCTCACCAAACGACATTTCTTCCGAAATTCAATGTTTTGTTTATGCAGGGTTTTTCCATTGCAATTCACTTATTTAAATTTTTAATAGACTTAATTATAGCCAAAATTTTAACCTTTTTAAAGAGATATCAGTTTTAGAAATTTTATCTTAAGATTTTATACTATAGCACATTTCTAATATGTTTATCGAATTACATGTCATTTATTTGAATTCAAATTTATTTTAATGACTTAGTATTTACTAAAAAGATGTAATTTTTTTTTAAAAAAAAAGTTGTTATATGGATTTGAATGATTGTTTTGAATTCTTAGAATTCTGTGCATTTGCAATGTACCTAAGGTAGTAGCGAGCGAAGCGAGCTTGGTTTGCGAAACAAACCATATAAGATTGCGTAGCAATTTTCGGGGGTTGGCGAGCGTCAGCGAGCAGGGGGCACAGCCCACTAGTTAAATATAATTTTTAACTGGTGAAGTATATTTTTTAAAACTATAATTTAGAAGTTTTGTTGCATTTTTTTTTCTTAATATCCGGACTTAAAAAGTTGCTTAATATTTCCATAGAAAGTTTTTAGGGCCCAGTGTGGAGAAGCTATAGGGCTGCATAGACAGTTGTTGTTGTCATTTATTTGATCTCAGAAATTTATCTAAGCCGCAATGAAATTTATTTTTCAATCTAAAGGTATACTAATTTAACCGCCAATGTAATAGAACATTTCCATATGTACTAAGAAAGACATTTTGAACGCAAGTCAACAAATTTGTAACCTACACATTTGAAATCTACACATTTGATTACAGATCTTAGCCAATAAATTTTACTTGAACATTTCATTTATATGAATCGAAGCATTATATGCATATACTTGCAGATAATATATACGTATAATTGTAGGTAACATGTGATGAAACGAAATTGACTCAAGAGGAAGTTACGAATGCGAGACAGTTCTCGGTGAAAATGGCGTATGCGAGAAATGAAACTCTATATCAAGATGTATGCGAGAAGCTATTATCATCTTGCCCAAAACTTGTGGTGAGCTATTTTAATAAGAATTGGCACACTTTCCGATAAGTAAGTTTGTTTCATCTAACAGTAAGTATGAAGTATCAAATTCTAAATCTTAATTGGAAACTTATCACTCTCAGACGGCGGAATCCCAAGAATTGAAACCCACGCTACCCAAAATCGATAGGATTTATTTTTCTTGCAACCGAGATTGGCCATCAACAAAATTTTATGAGTCAGATGAAACATATTAATGAGATTCTTTATTTGTAAATCGAGAGATCAATAAATACTAAAATTTTTATTTTTGTACATTTAGATTAGAAAGAAGTAAAAAAGTATATGAAAATGGCCCCCAAGTGATTAATTAGTGATTAGAGGAAATAAAATTACACCTTGAAACCTCTAAAAATCTAAATATGATTGATTTTTATGTGTAATCATAATATTGGAACACATTTTAGGTCCGAAAGCAACGGCAGGAGAAAGAGACAGCTGAAAAGAGAAGGAGGACTACGGTGGAATTTGCCAAAGAGGAAAGAAGGCGAGCCCATGAATTCCGAATGCAAAGGGAGGAACAAGACAGGCGTAAGAGAAACGAACAAAGGAATCGAATGATAGACGAAGCAAGCTTAATTGCGACATCCCTGGCTAATGAGACCATGGTGATGCTGGCAACAAGATTCATCGACAGGGTGTCGCAAGGTCTATCATTCGAAGATATGTCGATTGTTGAGAAACCATTATATTTGGTGGATTTTACAAGTTTCTCGATCTTAGAAAATGCAGAGCATTTTCCAGCTCTAACTGGTAATACTAGCGTTGTTACCAAGAAAAGAAAGGTTCTATGATGTTCAACGAAAAGTTTGTTAGTAAAATTTCATTCATTGAAGGAGAATGCTTAGAAATCTTTGCTACAGTGATAGCCGAGATGAAGAAGGTTGTCTACAATAGTAAAGTTAAAATTTTATCTGATTGTAAAATAAGTTTACTTTCATTATTAATAAAAAAAATAACAAATAATGGTACTTTCCTTTTTTCCTGGCGCAAGTAAATTAAGTAATTTTATGTATTTACTGTGTTTATTTTTAATAGACATCGACAAAATTAAAAAAAAAAAGCCTAGTGAGTTTATATTGGTAATTTTTTCGCTTGCACCCACGTTATGAAAAGTAATCAAATAACTTATATGTTTATAGTAGTGTGTAATTCTATCTTTATGTTTAGTTTGCGTTGGTTACTGAAATTTACAAATCTTGGAGTTTATATATCTCTGTAATCTTTAGAGTTTATAAATGCCTGTTTTTAATAATTTCATTTGCACACATATTTAGGTTGATTACAGAAATAAAATGAGACTAAACAGAAAATTACTTGGGTAGATTTCTGTATCATGATCTGCAGCAAAATAATTGCCAAGTTTTGGCCAACTTCTGGGCAGTGGACTGCTAGAAACTGAAAAAGACATCACACAAAGGGATCAACTCAAATGGTATAATTCGTATCCACCCCCCCCCCCAAGCAAAAACATCTACTTGTTTTTTTATATCAAAAATTGCAAGTTTGAAATCTCTTTTGCACCTTGGCAATTGTAGTTGGCGTGATAGATCACGATACAGAAATAACCCCATTAACAATATTATTACAGAATGAAAGAGAAATTAAAACTGTTTTGTTTAATAGATAATTCATTCACTATTGTTTGATGCCATCTTTAATTCAAAGTTATTCTACCAGTTTTTTAAAAAGATAAGAAGAAAGATAACTTCAGATTTTTATCGTTTATTGTTCTTTTTGAGCAAAAATATAAATATTTGCCTAAAACAGTTTAACAACTAAATAGATCACTTTAGTGAGCTAACAAAGGGAATGAGATTTTTTGTCTGAAGCAGAACTTGTCACATAAATATGACCAAGTTTAAAGTCAAATATTTCACTTTATTTATACTAGATTAGTTTTATTGATATCGGCTATTTCAGTTGAAATACGTGTTGCATAATTGTTAAAATTCTAAATTGTTTTCTTTACTTCTATTCAGATTTTAACTACCTGCTGCTCCTGTAAGACTGGAGAACCTTCTGGTTACAAACATGTCTTAGCCCTTTTACATGCAGTCGAGGACTACTGTAAGCTGCCCCGACAGAGCGATTACAGATCCGGCACCAGACTAAGCCGATTAAGCTGCAACCAAAGCGAGCATCGGAAGTGTTTGGCAAGAATGTAGTATGCGAATTGAAAATTAAAGACTTTTATTCGGGGGCCATAAATTCACCAACATTACTTTCACACGATATAATTCATGACAGATATGGAAAAGAAAACATCGAGACAAGATTCTGATAAATGGATGAAATTAAGATTAATATATATGGATTCTGCTCAGTGAAGTGTAAATTTAACGAGATTATTCTGTTTATCTTCTGTTTTTATTTATAAATTTATAACAAGAAATTATTTTTCAAAGTTCTAGTATTGAAATTTTGAATATTTTTTTTACGAATATTTTTATTCACTTTATTTTTCACAAGAATTCAAAATATATAAACTAGGTGAAGAGAATTCAAAATATATAGACTAGATGAACAACCCATGTCAAAGTCCATGTGTCCAATTTTTGAAACTATTTTATTTAACCTAGATCTTACTAAAGTCAATAAATACTTTTCGTATATTTCTAAAATTTGTTTTATTTTAATTCATCTAGGTTTTAATTATTTAAGGTCAGCTTATCCTTTCATTAATTAATGTTGAATCTTTTTGATAATGGCTAGTTAACAATCTAAAAAATTATGTGCACTAAGAAATAAAATTTAAAAGACACAACGCGATGTATTTAAAATTAATTTTATCATTTAATTCAGCTAGCAAATGTCTTCACTTAAAAATAAAAGTACGATACGACAATGACTACGTGAACGATGGCTCCCTTGCAAATCATCTGCTTGAGGTCGGTATCAATGGCACTGCATTCGACAATTTGTTACCAACGCACAAACTTGATCGCTGTCTCTCCCCTCCTGATCTGGTGCCGCCTAGTTGTTCTGCTTCCTCCTCGTGCTCGTCTCCTCCAGCACCAAGGCCTTTCAACTGTGGTCAGGCCAAATTAATTGACATCGATGATGATTTGCCCCCATTGCCTCCGGCCGCTACTAAGAGGTTCGGGTGCCAGAAATGTGGGGTCAGTTTCCTCTCTCTAAGGGACCTCGAAACGCATCTGGACGAGGCTCACATTTTGGCAAAATTGCCACCACCCAATTCACCATCTGCCGCTGATCCCATGACTGACCCATCAACAAGCAGACCATCTAGGAGTGGCATCCCTACCACTTGCAACTCAGATGATGACTTCCTCTTTCCAGGTGAGCATCGTAGAAAACATGCATCCAGACCGATGTTATTTAACAGCAAGGTTGACCTTGTGGGAGATACGTGCGGTAGCAGTGGGAAAGTAAGTACCAATCCTTATCCTACCAGGCATCGCACTATCCCAGCAAATTTGAGGAAGAAATTGCCGAATAACAGAAACGTAAGCTTTGATAGTGTAACTACCACTCTTTCCCTAGTCTAGGTCACGCGACTGACAAGCCCAGCAACAATCTCGACACTGCTTGTGCACCATCCATTTTAAGGAATAAACGCTGTCCCGACAAATCATGTTTTACGGATGGTATCCTCAACTGGGTCTTCCCCATCAGATCCCCCACACCCTGTGTCATTGATGGATGTAGAGCTACATACAAGACTGACAGATGATACTATAACACCAGCTCCATCAGAAAACATCTGAAGACAGCCCACGATCCATCATTAAAACAAACAACTGGTGTGGTAAATGTCACAGAAAGATTCTTGCCAGGACACCCTCGGTCCATTCATGCTTCCAGAAGACAGCTTTTGTCCTCAGGGACCCTGGATCACATAATTTCAAATGCAACAGCTGTAAT
Source organism: Parasteatoda tepidariorum (assembly GCF_982258835.1). Lineage (NCBI taxonomy): Eukaryota > Metazoa > Arthropoda > Arachnida > Araneae > Theridiidae > Parasteatoda > Parasteatoda tepidariorum. The sequence continues at coordinate 92,725,129 of NC_141764.1, forward strand.
GAGGCCTTCATGACGAAGAGAGGTCTCCTGAACCAACGATACAACAATGACCCGAAGAATCTTCATGGTGTTTTAACTTTTGTCACGCCATTTGGTGCTTCTAACAAAACTGCGGCATCAACATGGATTCCATTGTAAATGAACTTCGCCTTTCTTGAATTGAAGATGTTTTCCTGTATCAAGATGATGTGCTCATCGGATCATACAAATTTGAAGATTTTGGCAGGAAACTAAAGGCAGTTTTAGAAATGCATTGTGGATAATGAAAGCAAGCCAATTAACGACAGAGGAACATCTTTCGATTCCATTATCGCAAATGAGACGATCATCAAACCATCGACAACTTACAACAAGGAAGCAGACGAGCTTGTTGGACAACAACTGAGAGTACAAAGATATCAGAACTGGGAATGGCGAAAAAGCTGGCTAATTCATTACTTTGTTTCATGTTTACTGGGCTTTCAACGCGTTTCAGGGTTCCAGCTACCCATCCAAATGACAGAAGCTCTCCGACGCCTTGAAGATATTGGTTTTAGGGTGATTAGGATATCCGCAGACAACCATAAAACTAATGTAAAGGCCTTTTCTAGTCTTGCTGGTGGACAACTTTGAAAAAAAATATTGTTTCTAGAGCTGTTAAAATATTTAGTCTGGACAGAATACCAATAAAATTTCTGAAGCAAAATGCTAAGACTAAATCAGCCACTATTTCTAAACTCAACTAACACAATAGAATTTTTAGAGATGATCAATAAACGGTTCACAGTTCTAAACTTAAAAAACACTCATTATATAACATCAAGAAATCCAGATGCAATGCATTTTTTTCTCCATAGATGATGAAAGAGTAACTTGGTAGGAAGAAGACTAACTAAACTATTTTTAAGAACGAAGCTCTAAAATTCACAACTCAATCAACATTGAAGTGTATAAAACAATTGCTGGAGTCAGGGTTTCAGCATGTCTATACTCGAAAAATGACGTCCGATGAAGTGGAATAATTTTTTTAAGTTCTAAGGCAAATGCCAGGATCAAATAACATGACTAACGCAAATAACTGCATTCAAAAAAATTTAACTATGGGTATTGCGTCATCAGCTTCGAAAGGTAATGTAGAATCAACATCAAGCAAATGAATGCCTTATTCTGAAGTTGTACAGACTGAAGCAACAGATGATAAGAAAAGACGCTTTTTTTTAATCTCTTCAAAGAAACTGATCATTCATGAGTGCCCATTTATCCGACCTAATAAAATATTTTAGTAATTTTTTTTTAATCAAAATAATCTTTATTAAATCCTATAAAAGCCAACAAGCAATAAAAACATCAAATTCATGGACACTGCGTCGGGTAAGTCACTTAATGCTTTTCCTTCTAATGAAGTGTACTTAGAAAAAAGTGACAATAGAAATTATACTTTAGATTTTATTCTCCCCTTTATTCCCCCCTTAATTAAAATAACATAATAGTTATGATCTTTCGTTAATAACATCTTCACTGAATAAAATAAATTTTATACAATACTTGTATAATGATTATATTGTATGTAAATACCAAATTTAAATATTAATATTAAGTTAAAAGTCTGTAGGCCTGAAAGAAAAATTAGCATTTGTACTTGATAGTTTGCGTAATCTTCTGTTAATATCACAGTGAATCATACAAATAATATTATATAATACTTATACAATAATTATATTGTGTGTAAATATCAAATTAATTGTTACTACCTATATCAATTGTTTATCTGTAATCTTATAAATATTTTGTTATGAAACAGGAAAACTTTTTTTTTATTTTTGTAAATAAATGTTTTGTAGATAAATTGTGTGCTTTATTTAAATTTAACTATCTTTTTAAAAGCATGTTTCTCTTTTGCAGAAATAATATGCGTTGAATTAATGTATTTTGTCCACATTGACACAAATCTACATTGTTAAAAGCTGTCTCAGGTATTAAATTGGAACCAGGGTTTTCAACTGCTGTGCTCAACTCTATGATGCTCATAGCCAGTAAGTTAAAACCCCGTGAAAGAATATGTATTGTTTCTTTTGATGAGATGTCTTTGAAACCTGGACTTACCTATGAAAAACACAAGGGCAGAGTCACAGGTTTTGAAGACTATGGTTCCTATACAGAAAAAACTTCCAAACTTGCAACTCATGTACTTGGTTTTATGGTACGTGGTCTTTGTAAGAAGTGGAAACAGGTTGTTGGTTACTTTTTTTCATCACAAACAGCTCCATCAGCCACTCTGAAAATCTTACTTAATGATTTATTAAGTAAGTTATTTCAGTGTAGTTTGATACCTGTTGCTGTTGTGTGTGATCAGGGGGCCAACAACCAGAAGTTATATTCTAAATAGTTAGGCGTTACAGTTGAATGGCCATTTTTGTTAATAGAGGAGCACGAGATTTTCACCTTTTTTGATGTGCCCCATCTACTAAAAAATTTGCGCAATAACCTTAAGAAATATCATGTGCGCTTTAGTGGCTTTAAGGTTGCCAAGTGGCATCTTTATGGGATTTTGATTCCAAACCTATACCACAGAGTTACTCCAAAATTAACTCAAAAGCATATTTAGGTTGATGGACTAAGTTCAATGAATATTAGACTTGCAGCACAGATTTTTAGTAAATCTGTTGCCGCCGGTCTTAACATTTGGCCGATTACCTCCTGCTACACATACAGCTGATTTCTGTTTTGCTGTAGATGATTTATTCGATAGTTTGTCGTGTCTTAAAAAGCACAAAGTCTTTGCTTTCGGCTGTTACACTATCTTCATCCCACATCAGTATCTGGACTGAATCTTTGGAATTCATAAAATTCCTGAGTTTTTAACTAAGGGGGAAAAATTATGTTTCCTTCACTGTTGGGATGGCAAATTACCATGAATGCAGCTATGAAACTGGTACCTCGGTTATTAAATGACCATGGGGTACCTTTCAAACTGATGTCCAGGTTTAACCAAGATGCAATTTAGAATTTTTTCTCTGTTGTTAGACGCTGGGGTGGTAACAGTGATCACCCAACTGCACATGACTTTCAACAGAGCGCTCGCATGATAATTGCACAAAATATAATTAGCACTTGTGGAATATCGAATTGTGAGCCAGATAATGACACAGTTCTGATTCCATCTGAAGTGCTTACAGCTTCTGAATTATCTGAGTTGAACTCCAACGATGATGATTCCGATTCACACAATGAAGTAGTTGACGTTCCTGATGGTATAAATGCCTGATGAAATGATGGTATGCCTGATGGGACAAAAACTACTTATAACCTAAGTGAACGGAATTCAGGAGCTTATGTTTCTGGTTTTGTCGCCAAGAACACATTTGCAAAATTCCAATGTGAGGCGAGTCATTTGTTGTTACTGGCTGACAAAAACATAACTGAAAGTTCCTTATTGTTGCATTTTAAGGAATTTAATGATGTGAAGGATGGCTTAGCATACCCATCTGAAAATTTAATTTTCACCATTTGTGAGATGGGTCACAAATTTTCTACTTTATTTCCAGATATTTGCCACCTTTCTAATCTAAAAATTGAGCTAGTTAACAATCTTCTTCGGGTGGAGCATGAATGGCTTAATTGCAATACCCTCAGCAAAGACTTGTGGGTATTTCTAGTTAATTATTATGCTGAACTAATGATTAGATATAAAATTAAATACATTAATAAAGATATGAAAAATATTAAAAAGTAAAAAAAGAAGTTGTCAAAATTGTAGATAAATAATGTAAAAGTTGTGATTCTTTAAATAAAATATCTATAATTTTGACAACTTCTTCGACTTTTTAATATTTTTAATTAAAAAAAAAACCTTGTCATAATTTTCATATCCTTTAATGTTTTAAAAATGCTAAATTTTTTGATTTCATTTGCTATTTAGATTAAATATTACTTTTTTCCCCTCAAATCTTACGAGACGGGATTGTTTTACAACCTATTGCCAAACAAAACAGTGAAAATTAAAAGGTGAAAATTGCCATTGGAGAAAAGCTTTAAAAAATGAGCTCGACTGTTTTGCTCTGTGCAAATGGAAGCCATAAGTTAACGCCTCTTGTGATCGGCAGAGCAGAGAAATCACGGTGTTTCAAAAATATCAAGTTTTCCTACCGATTACGCTTCAAAAAAGCATGGATGATGCAAGCATTATTTGAAAATGTTCTTCGAAAACTGGATAAGAAAATGAGTTTTCAAAAGATCTCATGATCCGCATCAAAATAATATATCATGATCTGCAGCAAAATAATTGCCAAATTTTGGCCTACTTCTGGGCAGTGGAACGCTAGAAACTGAAAAAGACATCACACAAAGGGATCAACTCAAATGCAGTAACTCGTATCCACGCCCCAAGCAAAAACATTTACTTGTTTTGTTTGTTCTTTATATAAAAAATTTCAAGTTTGAAATTTGTTAAAATTCTAAATTGTTTTCCTTTCTTCGATTCAGATTTTAACTACCTGCTGCTCCTCTAAGACTGGAAAAGAACCTTCTGGTTGCAAACATGTCTGCCCTTTTACAAGCAGTCGAGGACTACTGTAAGAAGGGGCTGCACGCTGCCCCGACAGAGCAATTACAGATCTAGAACCAGCCTAAGCTGCAACCAAAGCGAGCATCGGAAGTGTTTGGCAAGAATGTAGTTTGCGAATTGAAAAATAAAGACTTTTATAGGGAGGCCTTAAAGGATTTGAACATTGCTTTGTTCAAATGTAGAAATGTTAGTGAGGACTTAATGTACGTTAAAACCATCCCATTACATCTTGTATTGCTGGTGATTCTAGCTCTGTGATTGAAACTAAGTGCATAAAAACTATGGAAGATCTCATACTGTTTCCCCAGCATTACATTCACACCATATAATTCATGACAGATATGGAAAAGAAAACAATGAGACGAAGATTCTGATGAATGGATGAAATTAAGATTAAAAAATATGGGACTTACAAGCTCATTGACCTTAGATTTACATGCTTCAGATTTTTGGTAGAAGATGGCAGTGGTATGGTGAAAATTTTCATTCACAGGCATGCTACCAGCAGAAGCCCAGCTGTGGAACTGAACCCTCTGATAACTGTAGGCTTAACTTGTCAAAAAGGTTGCGACGTAACGAGATCCGTAATGATAAACTATAGAAGAAAAAAAAACGCTAACAGCTACAACAGGAATGCAGAAAAGTCCCTGAAGTCTTTTATGGAAAAATAGAGCGTAATAGGAAGCCTGAAAAAGAAGACGATAGTTTAAAAAAGAATTTGATTAACACAAAATCGAATTTTTGCTGGAGCAGCTAAGATGCTTCAAGATGCAAAAACCACGTAGGACTCCAAGGGCGTATAGATTCATCAGAAGTGACGAGTTTCTTTGCCATCAAACTCTACGCTCAAAAGATTTATTGGTGACATTACCAGCAACACCGTCTCCAGTGTGATAAAGCAGAGCCTGATAATGGAAGCCAACCAATTTACGAGAGAGGAACGTTTTCGATTTCATTATCGTAGCTGAGATGAGTATCAAACCATTTGTAACTTACAACAAGCAAGCAGACGAACTTGTTGGACTCACAACAACTGAGAGTTCAAAGATAGCAGAACTGGGAATGGCGAAAGAAGCTGGCTAATTCATTACTTTGTCTCACATTAACTGAGCTTTCAACCCGTTTCAGGCTTCCAATTGCCTACTACTTTAAAAGAGGTTTGACAGATGAAGAGTTAGTCACCCAAATGACAGGATCTCTCCAAAGCCTTGAAGATGATTAGGATATCCGCAGACAACCACAAAATGAATGTAAAGGCTTCATTTTCAATGCAGCAAGATACTTATTTCTGTCATTTGATCCTTGCCATATCCTTAACAGAACTGGAGAAATTAATTGTTTTTCAGACCCCTACATTTTCAAGGCCCAATTAATGCTATTACCGTTAGAATGCTGTATAATGTGCAAAAGAGTAATGTTATTAAATGTGTTAAAAACTTAACACGAAAACACGTATATCCATCAAATTTTAAAAAAATGATTGTTTATAGAGCTGTTAAAATATTTAGTCTGGACACAATAGCAATAAAATTTCTGAAGCAATATGCTAAGACTAAATCAGCCACTATTCCTAAACTCAACTAACACAATAGAATTTTTAGAGATGATCAATAAACGGTTCACAGTTCTAAACTTAAAAAACACTCATTATATGACATCAAGAAATCCAGATGCAATGCATTTTTTTCTTCTCCACAGCTGATGAAAGAGTAACTTGGTTGGAAGAAGACTAACTAAACTTATTTTAAGCTGTAGATTCTACTTCTTATTTAAACAAGGAGACATACGAAGCTCTAAAATTCACAACTCAGTCAACCGTGAAGTGTATAAAACATTTGCTGGAGTCAGGGTTTCAGTATGTCTTAACTCGATAAATGACATCCGATGAAGTGGAATTATTCTTTTAAGTTCTAAGACAAATGCAAGGATCAAATAACATGACTAACGCAAATAACTGCATTCAAAAAATTTTAATTACGGGTATTGCGTCATCAGTTTCGAAAGGTAATGTCGAATCATCATCAAGCGAATGGATGGCTTATTCTGAAGTTGTATAGACAAGCAACAGATGGTAAGAAAATAAGTTTTTTTTTTTTTTTTTAATCTCTTCAAAGAAACTGGACTATCCATGAGTGCCCATTAATCTGACCTAATAAAATTTTTAGTATTTTTAAATCAAAATCATATATTTTTTTAATCCTATAAAAGCCAATACGCAATAAAAACAGAACACTGCGTCGGGTAAGTCATTTAATGCTTTTCCTTTTAATGAAGTGTACTTAGAAAAAAGTGACAACAGAAAATGAATGCAGGCCATTCGAAATTCCACATTAAAAAAAAAGAACGTTGTTACACATTTTGATTTTTCTCATTATAATGATGGTTTTATTAAAAGGTGATGTGAAAGGTAACCCAAGCTGTGCGAAATAATACTACCTCATTTATCAAAAAATCCTGTTTTCAAATGTATAGAACCAACCAACACATGCCGATAAACTTTGCAAACTAGCTCTGGAAAATTTTTTAACACCCTATCTTAGAACTAATGCTAAAGATCCTCCGTTGACTCCTCCATACAACGGACCTTTCTAGGTACTCTCTCGACAAGGTAAGCCACTCTAAGAATTGGATTCCGCACAGCTACAATTAGTCCATATCGTCTACTTGGTTCAAGTAGAGAAGTTCATTTTCTGGAGAACCTGTAAACTTCAAAGTACCCTCAATGTATTTTGGTAATTTCCTCAATGAACTGAAATGTATTTCAAGAAATGAAATGTGATATACCATAGTAAAACTTTCTTTTCTCTTTTTGTGATTTGCTTTACGTCAATTCTTTAGTTTTTACGTGTGATTTACCATGGATGTTTTTAATTTAGTTGTGAAATTTTTTTTCAAGTTATATTAAATTTCGCATTTCTCCTTTTTTAATTTTATTTTTGGCGACTGACTTAACAACTAAAAATGCAGATCATATTACATGCAACCGATTCTCGGTAAAAGTTTAACGGATCATATTTTATGTGAATTCTGTGATACTTTCTCGCTAAAGACAAATGTGGGAATATAGTAGGTATGTCATAGGATAGTAAAGGTCTAGCAACTAGTGCTCATACCTTTATGACTCAAAATAAACTTTGTTCATTTAAAGTTGTTGCACATACTTTACCTGTCGTTAGTATAACTGCAGAAAATTTGCATGCTTTGATTAATAGAGTTATTATTGGTCTAGAGCATATTGGTTACAGAATTTTTGCTGTAACGACTGATAATAACGCTATTAATCGTAGAACTATGTTGCTTTTCTGCAATCCTCCAAAACTGAGTTATGTTTATCCTCACCCTTTTGATAATCCAAGCCCTCTTTTTTATGCAATTGAATCAGTACATGAGGTTAAGTGCCTTCGTAATAACTGGATCAATCAAAAAAAAAAAAAAAATGGGCAACATATGTATTACGACCGCTTTTGAGATCCACAACAAAAACTATGGCCAGGCTGAGAACCAATCACCACAGAGAGGGGAGGAAAGAATATAGGAACTGTGAAAACTGCCCAGATACACAACTGACACCATGCCACATCTTTGTGCTTCCAGCAATGAGTGCCAATCTGAGAAAAATAGGAGTCTTGCTGCCATTAACTGACCTTTATGACGATAACATCAAGCAAATCGCAGAAGCAGTAATCAAGACTAATGGAAACATTTGATTCGGCTATGTCATAGACACGACAAAAAAAAAAAAAAAAAAAAAACACGTTGATTCTGATACTGAAAAGGTATTAAAAAATAGTAAAAATTTTAAGCTTAGTAATTTCAATAATAATATTGTCATTAAAAATCTTTTAGTTTTTTATATGAGATTAAAAATTAAAATTAGCAATATACAATTTCCTTACTTAATTATCAGTCCTAAATTTCATAAAATTCATGTAAAATTTAGAACTATCACATGTGGATTTAATACTTATCTAACTAAACCTGGCACCATTTTCTCTAACTACTTAAATAAAATTATTTACCATATTTCTAAAGAAGGTTTCTCTTGGATTATCACTAATAATCAACCGATTTTAGATTTCATTAAACATAATAAAATTAATTCTATTGCAATTCCTCCAGGATCTTTTCAATAACATTCCCCTTTCTAAACTAAAAGAATTCCTTTTGAATTAATACTATGATTTTAAAGATATTCTTTCCTTTGTTGCTATTTTGATTATTGGGAAATTGTGATCAATTTCTGTCTTTATAATAATTATCTTTACAATGGAAAGGATATTTTTCTTCAAATTGATGGAATACCACAAGGATCTAATTATTCATCTCTCTTAGCTAACTTATTTTTGCATTATTATGAAAGAAATTAAACTCTTAGTATTAATTTGTTTTTAGATATATTGATGACTCAATTATCTTTAATTTTCAAGATTATACTATTTTATTAAAGGATATATACCCTGAGGAATTAATCTTGCTTCGTAATCATGATGATAATGTTTATTTCAATTTTTTGGATTTGGGTATTGTTACACATTGTAACACTAATTTTTTAAGGTACAATGTACAATTTGTTCTGATATTTTTTACTGATAAGACTTTGAACTTTTCACACTCAATCTGGGCTTTTACTGTGGCAAGAGAAAACTATAAGACAGGAAAACTTTGTCCATTGATCTGATTGATTATAGGGTGAAGATTCTTGAATTGGATGGATATAAAGAAGTTATTGTAACAGTCTGTAGCATTGACGTATCTGTTACATTTTCATGTTTTATTTTCATTTGTTATATCTATATTTGCAGCATCGTTTCCCCATTTTAGGAAGTGTTGGAAAGGCTTAGGCAAGAGTATCCCTGCCCCATATGTTCCACATAAGAATCTACAGGGGAAAAAAGGAGATCCTCCACCAGTGATTATTCGCCTATGAGATGATATGGCAGAAAACGAATAAGATTGTTGTCAAGCATCGATGAGGATAGCAGTCAGGAAATGATGAACGAGACCGCATACCAGATGAAGTCCTAGGAACTATGCCATCTGATGCAGATGTGTTAGACCAGCACACCGCAAGCGTACTAAGTTTATACTTTAGATGTTTTTCTCCCCTTTATAAAAGGAATGATACATTATTAAAGAATGTTATCCATCTACCTATTGAATGAAAAACTATAAAGGAATCCATTCAGAATTTATTAGAGAATTAAAACTAGTAACCCAGCAAGGGATCCCCCGAACAGGAAAAGGCAGTCTGGATCGATCCTTGAAGGAACTGTTTGAAGTCGTCTACTCCGCCGTAGTAAGACCCATGATTTACTTCTTTTCTTACAGGACGTAGAATTAAAGCTTACAGAAACTTTTAGATTAAACATTCGCTCATCAGCCATAAAATGGTACTTATGCCATAAGGCGTTGCTTTCAAGGAAAGGACATAATTAGGAGTATGAATTAGCTACGTCCTTGTTCCGCAGCTGTAATAATATATCACTAAATTGTCATAGTTTGAGAGAGCAAATTAATTGTGCTTTCGCGAAAATTATTTCATAATTTAATGAGTTTATCGATAGAGAGAACGGGTGGGTTTTGGAGGTAAATCATTTAGAAATAAGCAAGTTGGCATCTTCGCCTATTGTAAACAACATGAAGGAAGTAGGAAGCAACGTAGGAAATTTAATATTTTTCTAAATGCTTTCTCTAATTTCTTTTCACATTATTTTTAGGATCTTGCTCATAATTACAATCAGTCAGCTTCTTCTACCTCTTCAGTGATGTGCTAGACCAAAGGCCTGCTGATCAGAGGGTGATAACTCCCAAAACAAGAAAAATTAAAAGGCTTTCGAGCAAACTTTATTTTTTGAAAAGATTCCAAGTTTTCCAAGATTTCATTTTCGAACGGTTAATCTTTTTTCTCTTGCTTGTTATCTTACATCCCCCCCAAGCGGACAAATTTTTACGTTAGTCTGGCACTTTACGCAAAATTAGAGCAAAGTTGCACACGACACCACAATATGAGAAATGTGATTCTATGTTTTTAATGTATGCAAAACAAATGATTTCATCTCTGCAAGAAGAGCAACGATATGTTTCCCACATTCAACCCTACCTTGATTACAAATGTGGGAATATAGTAGGTATGTCATAGGATAGTAAAGGTCTAGCAACTAGTGCTCTTACCTTTATGACTCAAAATAAACTTCGTTCATTTAAAGTTGTTGCACATACTTTACCTGTCGTTAGTATAACTGCAGAAAATTTGCATGCTTTGATAAATAGACTTATTGTTGGTTAGAGCATATTGATTACAGAACTTTTGCCGTAACAACTGATAATAACGCTATTAATCGTAAAGTTATGTCCCTTTTCTGTTGCCCTCCAAGACTGAGCTTTGCTTGTTCTTATCTCCTTGATTCTGATATTAAAAGGTACAAAATTGTTCACTGGTAAGGTACAAACTGAAAAGGTACACTATTCGTAAAATATAGGAGTTAGAATCAAACAATCTATTAAAATATGGATATGGTTTGACATTTTCAGTGTTAATACTGCTATTGCGCTGCCAGTACTTGGTTCGAAGCACAATTTACTCAACTGTTAAGAAACTAGTTAATACATTGATATTATATCTACTTGCTGGGACACTGCTAAAGTAAAAACCCCGTTCAAAGGTAAACGCAAACGCATATGTGAGTATCTTACTTGTGATGAAAAATATATTTTCTTGCACAAGTTTATACATTGGTGTCAGTGTTCTGCGACATCAATTTTTTAACAGTGTATTCTTTTATTTTTTCCTTTAAATTAACCGATATATATATATATTTTTAAAAAAAATCTATTTGGTTGCTGTTGACTCTTGTCAACATGTGTTTGTAATGACTTACAATCATTGTTTCGGTGTTATTGAATAAAATTTCTTTTTGTTGTTTCAATGTAAACAAAAAGGATAATGTGAATTGCATTACCTTATTTCATATTTAACCAACTATATACTTCTTTTTGCTACTTTTCATTGGTCTAAATTAATATTTGTTGCATAAATACAATTTCTGTCTCAAGTTCACATTTAGATAATACAATTTTGTTTACACAATTTAAATATAGGTAAATAATGTAAATTAATTATTATTTTTTTTTTTTTTTGTTTTTGTTTTCCGAGAGGTTCGGGATAAAGATATGTGATTCACTTCAAAAAGTGAAGGATGTATAAAGGTACGAGTGCCAGCCCTAATACATGTGACCGAGTATGGGAGACTTTAAATCATGCCCCTGGTTCATCCTGGTCATTTTTGTATGGGTGGCATGTGTATGATTTTATGAGTTGATGTGTATTGGGATAATAGTTCCTGGCATTTTTGAGTTATTATGTTCTGGGAAAATAGTTCCTGGAAAAGGATCATGTCTGTTTTAAGATGTGATATGATTTTGGATGAAATATAAATTGAATTTTGTGGACAATTTGATTGAATTTTGTGGATTATTTACTCCTGGCAAGGAAGGAGATGCCAGAATGTGATTTTATGCATACGATATGAAAATGATTTTTCCCCCCGATAACCCCATAATTTGTTTGTATATGATGTGGACAAACAGTATATGAATTTAATATATGAAAAATTAATGCTAATGAACTTGTGCTTTTTATGTAAACAAAATGACATAGAATTTTTTTCTTCATCACTGTTAACAGCGAATATTTATGATTTTCAGCAAATTTTAGACCAAGAAAATGTTTATTTGTTTGTTAGGTTGTGATGCTTGTATTTATCATGATAATGTGCTTCGTTTTGTTTTCTGCGTAATAAGTGGACCTTTACCCTAAATTAACTAATTGCTCATGCTTTACTAAATAAGCTTGTTTTGTTTACACACAAGAACGAACATTTTTTTTTTCTTATCCCCTGCAAATTTTGTCTTAATACTTTTGAACCAATTTAAATGTCACTGAGACTTGTCACTTTAGGATGAATTCTTACTTTTGGGACTTAGTTGATGTTTTTATGCTGGTCAGAGTGACAAAGCCTGCGAAGGATATCAACACTGTCTCCAGTTTTGTGTTTCTGAACAATCAGATACAAATGTGACGGTTTTTAAAAAATAATTTTTTTTTGTCATTATCTTATTAGTTTTGTTGTTTGTCTTAATGCAACTTAACTCACTTGCAACATACACAAACTCCTTTTCATGTCATCCTTCTTCCGTTTCATACATACTGTCTCAAACGTATACCTTCTAGGTTTAGTGGACTTAGAATAGGTTTTCCTGGTTGTGATAATGTTATTTATCACTAGTTAGTAACCGCCTTAAATTTTTTTTTTTTGTCTTTTTCATTCATTTTACTTTTGCTTTTTAGACCTAATTTCTTGTATTGGAGTTTCTGCCTTAGTTTCATGAACTTTCAATTTTTGAAACTGAAACTTGTTCTTAATCTGAGTATATTCCTATAGTGATATACCTCATTTATTTATACTTCCCCATTTTAGGAAGTGTAGAAAAGGCTTAGTCAAGAGTATCCCGGCCGCGTAATGCCAAACCATACCATAAATTATAAAGGGGTTGGCGTTAAAGGAGCGTTCTGGCAAATCGCCAAACAGCTCTGTGCTTATGTTTTTGTTTTGTTTTCGGTATCGCGTAACATTCAACAAGTTAAATATGGATGCGACGTTTCTTAGTAACAATGAAGCGGATCTTCCAAACAAATTCTCAAATATCATCACCAAAAATGAGAGAAATCCTCTCTTCCATTATATCATCTAATGACAGCCAAGCTTGAATTGACGCATTCAGCATTAATACGTGCACATCATGGATTATACGCAGATCTCGTCCAACTGAGACAAAAAAAACTTATTTGCAGGTACGTGTTCTTTAACTGTGTTATAATTTTTTTTATAAATATTTGAATAATTAGTTACTAAATTATGCTTTTCTTATCCTCTTAGAAAAGACTGTGCCACCACAGCAGTCGTAATAAAAGTAGCGCTGTTATTAGAAAGACAAAAGACTGCCAGTGCACTGCTTACATTTATATAACCATCAAGCAATCAACTGCAAATACAAAAAGAAATGATAAATTTGTGAAGGTAAATATTAATTTATTCATTATTTCTGATTTAATGTCGAATTCTGCATTAAATGAAATATAGAGCATTATTGCAAAGGATTGATTTGATAACAAATCAAGATCTACTGAACATTGAAAAAAGTTTCAATTTGAGATCAAGCCACGTCTATCATGAAGACGATGCAGTGATTGTTCAAGCTTGGGTTAATCTGATGAAGGAGGATAGGCCCTCAAATATTTTAATTTACAAGCCACTTAATGAGCTTTGTGAGTCAAATCCAGAACTGACAAATGATGATTTTTTACTGGGATATATGACTGAAGCACAGAAAGAATTTCTTTTGAAATATGGTGCCGATGTTATTTATATGGATGACACTCATGGAACCAATGCACAAGGTCTGTGTTTCTTTATTTACTAAGAGAGTGGATAAAGAAATTAAGATCTTTCTTAATGAAATAAAACAAAGGTTAGGAGAGCCACTTGCTTGCAATGTTTTCATGCCTGATATGGCAGAGTGTTTTTATAAGGCATGGTGCAAGTATATGTTGCCACCAGTTCATAGGTTGTATTGCACTTGGCATGTAGACAGGGCACGGAGAAAGAACCTTTGTGACATTAAGTCACAGCCTAATTTTTAAATATCCTGTTTTTTTAATCAAAAACCTTATTTTTTTGGCTTAATTTATAATTTTATGATACAATTTTTAATTTCTTCATCCTTTTCTTCTCGCACCCTTAACGCGTTAGCGCAATGAGGACATTTTCCCCAGAAAGTTCCTTACACATTCCTCAGCCCTACCCTTTTCTCGGAAAAAGCTGTCGGCGTCGTTTGATGTTGCACGAGAATTTGAAGTCGGCTGAAACTTAGCTTTGCAACGTCAATCAGAAAGTGAGAATAACACTTAAAAATAATATTGATAATACATCTCAACTTAAAATTTTAGTTCTTTAACTCATACTTTCAGTACCTTAAGTACTCAACTCGGATTTTTTTCTTTGTTGCTATAAAAGCCAGAGCGCGAGAGACGCTCGTGGCGTTCGAATCTTTCATCACCCCAACGTCACACTGCTCCCTGGCAGGACGTTTTTTCTTTCCCCCTCCTCTTCTTCTAGAGGAAGAGAACATTTTTTGGTATGGCGTCACGCCTACCGCCATGTTGGCAAGTCAATCTGCCGTGTTTTTTTGATTTAATGTCTACGAAGTAAATTTAAATTTCTGATCGTGCATCCCCTTTTTAATATGATGATCTTGGATTTACGACAATAAAGAAAATAGGCTGCCATCACCCTGTTGGATCTCTTGAACGTATCCGCTGACCAGATGCCGTCATAGTTTAGAGCTACAAATCATGAGTTTTATCTTCGGTGAAGTTCAGTACCCACAACCCCGCTCTGATGTTTTTTTCTGGCTAAGATCTGATTCTCATCATCAACTCCGGGATTTTATTTGGTCGGAGATAAAAATCCAGAAACTCTGTTACTCCGAACTACCACTCTCTCCATTTGAGGTGCCGCCCATGTGAATTGTGTTTGTCTGTGGTCGTCGTTGATCTAATATGAAAATAAAAGAAACGAACTTCCATCTTAGTGACTCCTTTTTAGTGTTAGTTTTCATTTTAGATTGGAAAATGTCGCCATACTCTCCTTGTCAGCTACATAATAGGTGTGTGTTTTTTTTTTTGGTTTTAATTTGGGTTAAATAACGTCTATTTATATGTACTTTCCATTAGAAGATCAGAGGCCTTATATACAGCTTCCTTTTTTTATTATTTAATACCCAACCAAAACGGTGCAACCTTAAAAGCAGGTGGAAGTATATAAAATGTTAAGAACTTTTCTTGAAGAGAGAGACATAGTCGCATTTGATGAAATGCTTAGTGCGTGAACGTGAGTACGTAAAAGTTAATTCGTGGGCGTTCTGTTATCGCCTGAGTGCAGGAGTAAACACTAACATGCATATCGAGCGAATGCATAAGAGCATTTAGTATGTGTATTTATATGGAAAATACAATAAGAGACTGGACCAGGCAATACAAGCTCTTATGAAGTTTTTGCGAGACAAGCTTGTTGATCGCTTGATTGTTATTCATAAAGGCAATCAATCCTCAAAATTAAAAGATATTGCTAGTAGCCATGAGACAAGTTTGTCGTGTTTGGATGACTGCATAAGAAGTTCTGATGAAAACTGTTTTTTGCTAAAGTCTACTTCAACATCAGAAGTGTATGTTGTGCAAGCAAACAAAGAAGACCGTCAATGTAGATTGACTTGCATTGATTGCAATAGGTGTTTACATGCATTTTCTTGCACTTGCATAGACGTTTCAATGAAAATAGTATGGCCCAAATTGATAAACAGCTAAATTCAACGGAGACTAGTCTCGAGATAGACTTCTCAAAAGCCGACGATGAAGCAGAAGGTTAAATTTGAACTTGTCACAGTGTTCTGCGACATCGTTTTTTAACAGTGTATTCTGTTATTTAACTTTTCGTTAACTTCTGTTATTTATTTATCTAATTCCCCTTTTAATTTGTATTCCTTTTATATTTTTTTAGTTTAACGATTTTTTTACAATCAATTTTGACTTTTCACCAACTTCGTTTGCCGTTTCTTTTAGTTTTAAGAGCCTTCAAATTTTATTTCACTTTCCCCATCTGTAACCTTATGGCGTCTTAGCTATATTTTTTTTAAAAATATTTTCCTTCGAATTTTCTAGGAAGAAAATTAAAAAGCCTTGGACTCGGCGCTGTATTTGCAATGTAACTACAGCTACTCATCCTGAAAGGAAATTTCTTAGATTTCCGAAAGATCCAGAAAGGTATGTTCATTATTTTTTTAATGTTTATTTTGAGTTATAAAAAATTGATTGTGGATTTTCTGTTTGGTTTCAGAAGTGTTCTAGCCTTTGTTGAAGATTCATTTTGATGTGTTTTGGTAATATTTGTTTGATATTAACTGAAGAGCAAAATATTTTACCTTTACATTGTGTTTTGGAATCTGACATTTGGATTCTTTTTATTTAGTTTTTTAACTCAGATTTTATGCAGAAATGTTCAATTTGAGGATTTACTCTTGCTTATGGCTTGGAATAAAAATTAAATGAGTGATATAAATTAGTCATTTTATGAATATTAAGAATTATTTTCTTTCTTATTAAGTTTTTGAATGCTTTACCCGTCATTCTTTTTGGATTTTCTATAACTAAGTCCTTTTTTAGCTCTAAAATCTTGAATTAAATGGTTGTGGTTGCCAGAGTTTTTGTGTTGTAAAATTTTTTACGTAATCTCACAGGCTTATGAAATGGTGTGCTGTCATCAACGACGATAAGCTGACAAATTTAACACCACAGATACTGCATGGGCGGTTTAAAGTATGCTCTGCACATT
Organism: Parasteatoda tepidariorum; assembly: GCF_982258835.1. Taxonomy (NCBI): domain Eukaryota; kingdom Metazoa; phylum Arthropoda; class Arachnida; order Araneae; family Theridiidae; genus Parasteatoda; species Parasteatoda tepidariorum. Next base: position 92,742,118 of record NC_141764.1, read on the forward strand.
TCGACGAGAGTGCATTTGCGTCAAGCCTAAGGAAATATTTGAAGCCTTCGGCTTTGCCTGAAAAGCCAGGAGTTTCCCCTCTGAATAAACAATTTTCTTGAAACATGAAGGATATTTCTTAGTAAGTAAAACTAAACAGCATTTGAATTATTTAAGAATATAACTGAAACTCTCTTATGTTTTTAATTCAAAACTGTTGAAACTCAGAAAAATACAATTGGAGTTAACATACTTAATAGACATATGATTCAAAGGTGCTTGAATAAGAATTTTTGATGATACAGTGATGTGCCAGACCCCAAAGAGACCTGTTGATCAGAGAGTGATAACTCTCAAAACGAGAAAAATTATAAGGCTTTCGAGCACACTTTATTTCTTGAAAAGAAAACTCGACCAAAGAAAGTGTTCTGCACTGGATATTAAAAGTATTTTGAATGTAGTACAGCCTCTAGTAACTCCCAGTATTTATCATTTTATTAAATGCCAACTTTTAACTTGTAATGTTTCTAAATATGGACGAAGGAGGTCTGTGAGTGATAAAAATCTTTGCTTACAGTTGTACCTTGCAAGTCCTAAATCATATCGCCTACTCAGAAAGTTCTTAAACTTGCCTAGCAAATCTACATTGTTAAAAGCTGTCTCAGGTATTAAATTGGAACCTGGGTTTTCAATTGCTGCGCTCAACTCTATGAAACTCATAACCAGTAAGTTAAAACCCCGTGAAAAAATATGTGTTTCGTTTGATGAGATGTCTTTGAAACTTGGAGTTACCTATGTAAACCACAAGGGTAAAGTACTTTCATACCTTGCTGAAAGCAGTCAGAGCTATTTGGCTGTAGTTTATTGGTTCCGTAAGATCCACTAGTTTCTCAACGTTTGTGGATCCAAGAAAATAAGATTGTAACTTTTAAGCTATTTTTAATTAAACATTCTCGAACCCTTTCAATTATTTTGTAATAAAGTTAAGCTACTTGCACTGAAGTGAGTGCATTGAATTAGTTTGATTCGTTCTGTGTAACTTGTTGCACGTTTCAAATTTGTTGAAATTATTTAATTTAATTATTTTTAAAATTGTTAGCTATTTATTTATTTTTAAATTGTGATAATGGACCAAATACCATGTTGTTTCTGCGAAACAACTTTTTCTCAAAAAAATAATTTCTACAAACATTTGCGAAAATCACATGTTACTGAACATGTGGACGCTTCGTATTTAAAAAAATTTGTGCATTTTTGTGCACACAGCAAACTGTATTTTAAAGTTCATACTAAATTAATGAATCACATGAAAGAAATGCACAGTATTGATAAAAAGACATTCAAATGTACTTCAATATGCAGCTTGCGTGGTAAAGGTTTCCGATTCATCAAGTGTCTTCATGAACACATAGAAGTTCGCCATCAAGATTTTAGATTAGAGAAACAAACCCTCGTGTTTCAAGACGAAGATAGTTTTTTTAAATGGTTTTTTTAAAAACAACACCCTTAGTAGCTACATCAAGAAATGTGGTGACAGATCTCTTTCTGATGAAACAGTAACAAGTACTTGCCCAGCACATATGGCTGTAAAGAAACAGAAAACTGATAGTGGAACATTAATAACAGTTTCCTATGAAGCCTCTCATATTGAACACAGTTGTGAAGTGGGTCGTGTGCCAATTTCAAAAGAACAGAAAGTGCTCTTGGCTTCTCAAATGAGCAGTGGCGTGCCAAAATCAAGGCTATTGTATGATATTCGCCAGGCGTTCTCTCCAACTAAGCATCTTAGCCTCACCAACAACAAAGACTTACACAATATTTGTCGAGTTTTTCGAGTAGTTGAAGATATAATTTTAGACGTAAATGAAAATGTATCTGTACAGATGCATGTGCATAAATTGAGGGAAGAAGGACAAGTGCTTACTTACAAGCCAAAATAAGAGCATTCCAGTTATCCTTGTTTGAAAAAAGAAGATTTCTACCTAGGGATGATGAACTCAGCTCAGTTGAAAATAATACTAAAGTATGGAAATGATGTAGTTATGATTGATTCTACCCATGGAACTAATCAGCAAGGATACCTATTTACTACTATTATGGTAAATGAAGCTAATCATGATGGGTTTCCTGTTGCAACATAATTCTTTCAAGAATGTCTTTGGTGAAGTGGAAAATCAACTTCTATGTACCTGGCATGTCAAGCGTGCATGGAAGCTGAAATTAGCGCAGAAGATTAAAAAGGAAGATGTCAGGGAAAGTGTGAGAGAGGAATTGTTTTCCTTACATTCTGAAACTGATCAAAAAGAATCTGAGAGGAGTACAGTTTTTGTTCATGTCAATGGAAAGGAGTAAGTTGACATCACTACATGCACAAGTTAGAGCCAGACATGATGCCGCAAAAGAATTATCCAAGCAGAATGTTTACGTTCATAGTACAACAGAATGGCATGTTGTATCTAGTAGAGCAAACCTTTCTATCAATAGTATAGAAACATACTGTCACAGTGTCGTGTGACGATTTTTTTATGTCAGGAATTTAAATTTAATTTAATCTTTCATAGTTTATAATATTTGTACTTCTCCTTTTTTTTTTTATTTCTCTTCATTTTTTTTCTGTGAAGAGAATTGGAAATGTCTCTTTTTACTTTTACGTTAGCAACGCATTTTTGTGTCTTTCTCCTTTTCACCTTTTGCAATTCAAGGTCGTCTGACCCCACTGTCATTCAAGGACGACATTCTTTTCCCTCACTTTCTAATTTACGTCACCACTTAACTTTTTTTCCCATCACTTTCAAGTAACCTTCAATTTTTGCACGTGGTGATTCTTCCTGTCGTTTTTTTTTTTCTAGAATTTTTAGGGTGTTCACGCCCTTTTTTTGGGGGACTTCTTCCTTGGTATGTGTGGGAGTACTATTTGCACTGATTGGTGGTGACCTAATCGTGTGGTAATTCCCCCATCCAATGACAGTCGTTCTCTCTCCTCCTTTTCAACTCGCATTTTCCCGCGCTTAAGGGGACGCTATGATTATTAACGTTTTTGGTATGTTGCCGCATAGGTCATAAAGTTTTTATTAAGCCATTAACTTATAAACCATAGCAAAACTTAACTGAAGTTGTGTGACATTAATTCTACATATAAAATATATTCTTACAATGTAAAATATGTTCGAGGTCGATGAAGGCGCTGCATGTCTAGATTTATCGATAGCCCTACACATATATAGGGCTATCCATTACCTATCAGAAGTCTAATCGCAGGTTCCTCAATTTACCTGTATATAAAACTGAAACACAAGGCGTTTCAGTTTCATATCCAGGTGAAGGCAAATTCATAATATGTCTCCCGAAGAAAGCGTTTTTTTCCTACAGGCTTCTTGAAGTACTGCTGGGTGCAGAGAAAACAGACAGAAAGCATAAATGGTAGAAAATGCTCTACTCCTGCACACAATGCAGCGTGAGAGAAAGAATGCTACTTACATTTAAACGAGAGTGCTGAGGTGATCTCTGGGGTCACGGGATAAGACTTCAGGATAAAACTTTAAACAGATGCTTCAGAACTTCCTATGGCCATCTGGATTTTTCTTATTTAGCAGTTGCCGCGATAACTTTTTTTTTCTTTGAGGGATATAATCTACGCTGTGGACTTTTCAACCCAGAAACCCTATTTATCACCGTTGGCAGTTGACAATACGTTTCCCTTAGTCCTTAATGCAGCTAGCCTTGCTTCAATTCGCTCACCTTGCTCAATCAATATACTCAACTCTTCAGGAGATGTGCTTGGATTTGCGCACTTGGCAGCTAAGTTAGAAAATAAGTTCTGAGCCTTCATTCTGAAATCATCAAAATTAGAGTTTTTGCTCAGATGCTTGTTTAATGCTTCCTTTTTCTTCTTCAATCCTGCACTGCTTCTCTTCGAAATCAATAACAAAACTGTTGTCCTCTGAAGTTGATGCACTGTCATTTGAAGGAACACTTAGTGGAAAATGAATGTTTATTAACTGTATATGTTTACAGATTACAAATTTGACTTTATAATCAATGCAGATCTTACAGTCATTACATTTAATATCACAGTTACAATCACTTTCTTTCTGAACTGTGTATGTGTACCAAAGGAAAAAAATTAAATTAAAAGAAAATCTCTTATGTGTGCCATTAGTAAATTAATTATAATTAAAATTGAGATATGTACCAATGAATAAATATCTTAAAAATTAAAAGTGATGTTACCATTAAAATATACTATACAAAGGAATGGGTTGTAAGATTTTGATAGAGGTATTTAGTCGATAAAGTTTAAGACAATCAAAGAAAAAAATGAGAGATTAATTAAATAATAAATTTGGATCATCATTAATTGATGGAAAGAAAAGGCCGAAAGTGATCGAAAATAGTAGAAGGAAAAATTGCTTAAGCGCCACGTGAATTAACCCAACAGCAAGGGTCTAACATCGGACATTTTGAAGTGATGAAAACCAAACGAAAATACAACGCAAAACTCGCTCACAAGTTCTTTTTTTTAATTGTTCATTATCTTACAACAGTATCAGTTTTGGAATGGGATGGGTGGTCCGTCACACATAAGAAAAATACATTTAGGCATCAAAAAAAAATATAACTAATGAATAACGAAGAATGGCAAAAAAATTTAGCTTTGGGGTGGTTTGGTATGGCTCGCTGACCACGAAGGTCAGCTTACCAGCCGCACCGCAATCCCCGAGAGAAGTGTGCAGTCAGCCAGAACACATGGAACCCAAAGAGGTTGGAATTTTTTCACCGAAGAGGTAGGTATTTTTTTTGCCTCTTCCTGAGACAGTATGGTGTGTGTACTTTTCTTTTCTGCAGAAAGATGCCTTAACGGAAATAAATGTATGGGGTGAGTAACTTGTTTATATATTTCTTTAATTTGACCGGTTTTGGTCATTGCTTTTTTTAGTATGCCATGTCTATTATGGTTATGCCAATTTTATTGTTCCGAAGTGTATTGTAGCGTATATGTTTTTGTACTAAGCCATGTTTATCTTCCTTATAAGAAATGAGATATTGACCATGAACCTTTAAATTGGGTAATTTGTCGGTCAGCAACAATGCTTTGTTCTAATACCACTTTCGAACCTTTGGCCATTAGAATTTTTTTTATTTTTTGATTGTTCTAATTCAATTGGTGTTGCCAAGTTAATATTGTATTGACTAACTTCTCGACTGAACACCCCTGTTATAGTGATCTTTTTGATTATCCTGAATTCAATTTGTGTTGTGAAAGTAACGTTATCTTAATTAACTCTTGGCAGTACACCCCAGATGTATACAAATTAACTTTAATCTTTAACTAATTATTCGTTGGTATTTGAGCAGAAGATCACCCTTTTAGTATTTAATGTTTTTCACTGGTACACCTTATACATATTTTTTATCATTGGCAAACATACTTTATCATTTGATATTCATACAAGTTTCTCATCGGTACAAATGCTGAGCAAAGGAAAATCGTGAAGCATGTGTCTACCTGATGGCTGACATTAGGACGGTGTTTGGGTAGATTGGTGCAACAGTGGGCGCCCCTAGCCCACTTTAAAGAAGTGAACGGCCAACATTGTAGAAAAAGGAAGCGAAATTCTAGCCCTCCTTCTGCTACATCAGAAAAACTGAGTGTTACAAGGCAAAGCATATTGAATAGAGAAGAAAAAATGTTCCTTTCTCTCTTCAGATTTAAATGAGGCCTTGTGGCAATTTATTCTTTATGTTTTGCCAGTATTTGAGGTTTCAAATGCAACGTTCCAGCCTAGTGTAATAAAGGCATTTACTCTTCTAAATCTTGATTTCAGTAAATTTGAAAATCAAAAGAGTGATGATTTAGTAATAGGAGTGTACTTCATAGATTTTGGAAAATTTACCATAAAAGAAATTTTTTTTTCAAGACTACTGTCAACGTTTGCGATTACATGGTAAAGATATTTCCATTTAAAGATGAAATTTTAATTTTAATTAATGCTCGAGAGAATTGATCAAGCCTCATTTTCATCTGTGAAGCATTTTTTAGAACATTATCTTGTAACACTTCCCATCTAACACTCGCAACATTTCTAGTGTTCTTGCAAAAGCAGTTTTGCCCCCTACAACTCGAGACAATACCTCAAGAAATCGTGACAGAAAGAATAGATAAAGCCTAGTCCCTTATTGGTCAAATGAAGGATACAGGAGGAAACAAATTTTATATGTTATCTCAAGTGATGTTAGGTATTCTTACTCTACCTCACAGTAATGCCGCATGCGAGAGAATATTTAGTTTTGTCTCTAAAAATTGTACACAATTCAGATCAACCATGTCAGCACAAACGCTTGAAAAATTGTTGATGCTAAAATCAACAATGAAAGGAAATTGTCACGAGCAGGACTTCATTGCGAAGAGATATATTTGCAACTATTAATTCTCTAATTTCTGCCTAAAATATACTTATCATATTTCAAATTTTTTTTTATTTGTTGATAAAACAACCTTTTTAAGTTGCATTCATTTTCTATATTTTTTAAAGGAAAAAGCATTTAACAATTTGAGTAATTTTATTTGCCTTATTTTTAAAGTCATCAAAAGAATTTTTATATTCAGCAAAATAGAAAAACTGCATTTTTTCTTTCTTTCATGATTAACATTGAATGAACTTGAAATATTACGTGTTATATTTGTAATTATGTTATCTGACTTGTAACGTATCAGGTAACGTATTATGTTACCTGACTTGTGTGTCTTGATCAACCTTATTACTTGTTCTGACGTGTGGTTTCTTTCCAGCCAACTTAAGATTTTGATCAATTCGAACGATGGGAGACTTGGACGTGGTTCCAATTCTGATGGACGGGGCCAGGGATGAGAGGACCTTAAGGCTTCTACGTAATGGGCCGCTGCAGTGTTAAGACTGCAGAGAAGAGTTCGCAAATTTTGTGGCCTTCGAATCACATAACTGTTTTATCCAAACCAGCACAACGCTAGTGCAGTGCGAAAAGTGTAGCAGGTATTTACACCCCAGCTACCTTGCCGGCTCGATTCATGTGAGCAAACGCACAGGAGTGAAGGCTAAAACGGATCTCCCGTTCAAATGCAACGTCCCGACCTCTCCTTCGGAAGCAAGAGAGGGCTTACTCAGCACCTGAGGCACCGACATCCCGTGGTGCTCAACGCAGGACGGTTGGAGCAAGAAGAGCTCAGGCGGAAGAGTGCGGAGCACCAGTCCTGGAAGCTAGAGCAGAAGTACCGCCGAGACAGGACTTTGCTAGGACACTTGAAAGTAGCTTGTCCGGGCAAAACGAAACGCCAGATAGAAGGCCTTGCGCAAGAAACATCGAGAAGGGACGGTATTAGCATTCCTTCCGAACATTCTAGCAAATCAGGCACCAATTGCGAGCAGTGGCCCACCAGCAATGTCACCCGAGGATCTGGACGTCCCTCATGAAAGTGACCGGAGGTACCGCTACCTATAGGGGGCGTCTGCCCACATAGTAGCTGATCGGTTCGGAAGACGAGATTGGAAGTGGGTGGGCAAGGACACCAAATCCCTCGTAGCGCGGATGCTGCTACTCTAGCCACTTAAGACACCAGAAAGGAGCATAGTAACGACAAGCATAGTAGCCGCAGGGCCAAGTGATTCTCTCGCTTCCAACAACTACGGGCCCTGACCCCGGCAAGAGTGGCAGCGTCAATATTAGATGGAGTCACAATCCCACGTTTGGTGCCAGATCGGCAAGCCGCCTTTAATATTTTAGAGGTGTGTTCGAGACCCCAAACGACTCATGCGGCAGCATCTCAAGATCCGCCGAACCATCATGTCACCAGCTGGAGCACAGAGAACCTGAGGGGGTTGCAGAGGTCATTAGACACTGCAATGCAAACAGCGCCGCCGGTCCTGATGGTCTACGCCCCTCGAGCGGGCTCTGAAGAATGGCGTCGAACATGAGCTAGCAACATTGTTCACGCAATGGCTGAAGCACCGAAATCGCATTGTGGTGGGCGGTAGCACGCTGCTACACCCGAAACCGGGGGGTACCTCCAAGGATATGGGGAAGTGGAGCCCGATCTCGAACGTCCAACGTCATCGGACGAATGTTTACCAACGTCTTGGGCCGACATATCACCAGAAGTGTTCGTCTGAACGCTAGCCAACGAGATTTTCGGAAGTGCCCAGGCAACTCCGAGAACTTGGATCTTGTTGAACACAGCTTTGCGTGAAGGGAATACCGAAACCGCTGTGGAGTTACTTGACTGCGCTATAGCCTTTGACACGTTAAGTCACCCTCACATCTTCGCCGCACTTGAACGAGTTGACGCCTGCAGCGCGTATGGCACCGTACTTGAGGATCTCTACAGCAAGAACTTAACAAAGCTCTCCATTAGTGGGACTCTCTCGCACGAGATTAGATTCAGGGTGAAACAAGGTGACTCAATCTCTCCCTTGTTATTCAATTGTGTGATCGACGCCTTGAACCAAAGGCTTTGTGATAGCGGGCATGGAGTGTTGTTACGAGGAGCGCCGGAATTTCGGACTCCTGTCCTGGCCTACGCGGACGATCTAGTCCTACTTGGTCGGAGCTTGGGTGAACTGGAGACCCTACTAAGCATCGTAGATGTGTTCTGTAGGGAATTAGGGATGAGACTCAATGCCGGTAAGTGCATCTCTATGCTGCTGCGCAAGTGCAGGGACCATTTCGTGGTCGACACTACCGCCAAGCTGTTCCTGGGAGAGGTGGAGATCTCGCAAGTCGGACCTGAAGGACCCTTTAAGTACCTCGGGGTAGAGTTTACCCCACTTTTTTCAGATGCGAATTGAAGACGGCCGAGAAATTGCGGAGTGGTCCGAAGTCCGACCAAAGGGTAGAGCTTCTGACCACTTACGCGCTTGCTCCACACTCTTCAAGCCCACCAGGTCAGCTCAACACAGCAGAAAGTGCTCGACCGGATGATTCGCAGAGCGGTCAAAGGATGGCTGAAGCTCCCTAGCTCGACGTGCAACGGGTTACTCTATGCTGCTCAGATAGATTGCGGGTTGTCCATCCCCTCCTTAAGGATGATCTGTGCGCGTGCCAACGCCCGCACTAGAGCAAAGCTCTTAAGCGTCGAACCACCCCGAGGTGCCAGGAGTCGTCAGTGCCTCCTTGCGAGACGTTGCCAGTGTCGGCAACTAGAGGTGGAAAGAGTTCGACCAATGGGCACAGCTCCTCGTTCAGGGGTCATCCACTGTAGGAGCTCGAAGGTTAGCTTCGACGTCCCGAGGGCAAGAAAGTCAACATGTGGCTGAGAGCAATGATGCTGCGAGCTGATGTATTTCCAACAGGCGCCCCGCGCATGTGTATCCGCAGGCACAATAGAGTGGTGAACACACTCTCCCGTATCAGTTCAGAATACGGCTGGCGAGTCCGGAAGGAATACCCCGGTCCGGCTTCCAAACGGACGTTTGACGAGACCGGACCTAATCCTGCTTGATGACAGGAGGACGATCGGCATCGACGTTACAATCCGGTAAGAGACAAATGACCCAGATGTCCTGACGAACGCGTACGTGGAGAAAGCTTCGAAGTACCAGCCTCTGGTTGAAGCCCCGACGCTTGAGGAAGAACTGACAGAATGCGCCACCGTTCACGGTTTCATCCTTGGCTGTTAAGGCGCCTACCCTACGATCAAAGATGACAACGATGTCAAGTGCTCGATGATATCGGGATTTGTCGCGTCGCTACTACTAGCAATGAGGGCTATTCTCGGGAACCTTGATATCCTGCGACTCCTAGGTGAGTGCAAGAGCACTTGGGTAGATGCCAACGACTGAACGGACACTCTCTTTTCAAGCTACTGCCCGCACCATCTACATAAGTGACGATTGAGGTCGGATGTGTACTGACTGACTTTTTGTTTTACGATGCAGTGTTCTTTGGGACTTTTGTTCCGCTGGCGGACTAATGACTCGACCACTCACGAGCTTAGCTCGGTCGTCCAAAAGGTGCCCGCCTGAAGGTACCTCCCACTCTGCTTAAGTGCAGTGGTTCTTGTTCCTCCTTCGAGAGGCAACATTAACTTTGATCGAGGTTCATGTGATGAACCGTGGGGCATGTGGACCAAGGACACGTTTTGAGTGTGTTGTGTGACGAGGTACTTGATGGTCATATGACTACCAAGTGTGTTTGTGTGACGGCGATTGGTTAAGAGATGAATGTTGTTGAGTACGTGGAGGTGAATGCGGTTGTGTGATGATTGATACGCTCGTCGACGGTAATTTTTCCAGTGCTTTTCCTACCGTACCATTTGCCCATATGGGGACGAGGCTGCTTAGCGCTGAAGCCCCACTTCGGGTGCTCGACACCTCACCCAAGTGAATTCACTGGTACTCCCTTGGCTCGTTTCAGGTCAAGGATAACAGATACATGACTTTAGCTTTTCTGAGTGAATTACTGGGACTATTTGCCTCGCCTGATCACTCCGGTGCCAGTGCTGGCAGACGCAGAAGAGGTAAGTATCTTTTCAGGCATTGGCCGTCTGTAACTTTTACTATACGGTTGTCCTACGGATCCGTTTCCTATACTATCCTCTAGTGGCTCTGTTCGCAGAGCCCCTCCACCTTTCGTGCAAGTTTTGCACCCTGGAAGCACTTGACCAGACCAATACTGAAAAAGGGTTCAGGAACAAAAACCACAATATGAAATTACAAGCTCTAATGAATGAATTGTTTCGAATTTCAGTGACAGTAAATATTAGAAAATAAACGATTCACTGGGGTACCTCGGGATTGTGACACCCGTGTTTACCCGAAGATAAACCCCCTGAGGAAAGAGAAGTTAACAATGTAGCCAATATTTTTTACCGATAAGCACTGAGCTCCCTGCCTTTCGACCTTTGTGAGCGCTTGTGAACCTAACTCACGGAGGCAAGCATCATTATCAATGCCACAAATACCCGTTCATAGGGTGGGCCACATTAGCACAGATTAACATCCATGTCCCAGAGCACGATATGAACCCACAACCATTAGCTTCACAGTCATGCTTGACAACCTGGCCTGTAGAGGGAGGGAACACTGGTATCATTACATCTTCAAAACACAAAACAAAGTTTCTTACACAAAGATGAAATTTGGTTTTGCAATTTTCTAAACAGTCCAGTTTTGTCTTACTGAAAATAATGTTCCATTTTTTCTACACTCGATTATCAGATACCAAATTATTTTATTTATTTAGATACTTGTGTTTAAATTCACGAGGGTGTCGAATTTGCAACAAAATAACTGATATGATTTATTCACCAATAAGTTTAAGATTAAGTATTTTCATTACATTAACGCATTTTATCAGATATACGATATAAGAAAAAATTACAAATAATGTATTTAGTTTAAATAAAAAAGATTTCTCACTTTAAAAAAAAAAAACTACCAAATTTGTAAAGTTCTCATAGGAATTATTTTCTTATCAGGTAAGATATAGTTTCTAAAGCAATCATGACACAATATTAATAAATATTATTTAGCATAAGAACTATTTAATATTATATGAAATAATTGAGATACAAAGATAAAAGTTCTATTTTTTTTTCATTTTTTTCTGTTACAAGAAATTCTGGAAAAGAAAATAAGTCGTCCAATATTTCATGCTCATTGCTGTGAGTTTTTTCTATAAACATGGATAAAAGCTCTATGAGGGTTTAAGTAAAACCCCATTCATTGCAAAGCAGAATGCATATATTCAAGTCCTCTGTCAGACTGTTAAGGCAAGCAGTTTCACTCTGGTAAAATAATGAAACCTAAAAATAAAAACATAAGTTACAGTTTATAAGAAGTAAAAGAATAGAACAGCAAATAAATAGATATCGAATTAAAGAATCTGGGGGCGGAGTTATCGACCATGCCAACCTTCACCTATCAAAAAGTACCTCGTGATTGAATCAAATTAGCATGTCTTATTTACCAGTGAATTGATGTTTAATATTCGTAGTGGATGTTACACCACAAATCTTTTCAAAAACTTGAGAACATTCTAATGTAGCAATATCTTTAAATTTAGTCTTTTTTTTCTTAATCTTTGTATTCTTCCAACACAAAATTTAGACAATTATTAAAATTAATGAACTATATTTCCCCAAGCTTTTCTTAACTGCCTTGAAAAAAATCTAATTTTCCTAAGGTTTTTACCATTGACAAAAAGTATGCCTTTCCCATACCTATATTGTAAAAATTCACATATTTTTTCTGAATCTGCAATCTGAAATTTTTTATTTCTGTGAATGTCTTAAAAACAAACTAATGAAAAATATTTTTGTGCTGAATTATCCCTGCCAGCTTTCTTTATTAACCTGACACTATAATTAGTGAAAGATTCCAAGACTTCTGTTTATTAACTAAGACTCCTGTATTTTAAGACTATCTCCTGTTTACCTGTGTATATTCAAATTTCTCCATATTGATTGAAATTTAAAAAAAAAAAATAAATAAATAAAAAATTCCGTTAATGGAAAAAGTTCCTCTATTATTCCTCAACAGATGGCGCTATTGCCAATACAGCAGTATGTTGAGTGTCTATAATTTAAGTAGTTATAAATAATGGTTTAAAAAAGTATGTAATATTGTATGTTATGTAAATATTTTTTACTTTGCTAAATGGAAGTGCATAACAGTAGTTCAAATTTTCAATTTTTATTTTTGACTTACATGATTATGCATCATGTATTAAAACTTATGCATATCTACTATGTATCTATGCCTCTACTATATATTTACTTATGTATAGATGTACATTTAGGACAAGGTTGCTTTAATGACATTTTCATTTGTTACTGTGGATTCTTATAATGGACTAATACTGTTATTGAACAAAAATACAATTATACTGCAGTGTTCTTTTCAAGGGGGCCCTGGCCTTTTGAACTAAATAAATGCACCCTCTTTGTTCTTTTGGTAAAAATAAGCCCCCATCCATCACTCCTTCTATGATTCACATTCCATTTCGAAAAACATTAAGTCACTGTTTGAATAATATATATACACTCCGGTAAAAGTATCTGTGTCTATAGGTTTAATTCTGATTACTATTACAAATATTTACTTTGTTAGAATTATTCTCAAATAGTTAAAAAATTTTAAATTAGTTATTTTTTCAAATTTAAATTTCATTTTCTCATAGTTTTTAGTTTAAAATTATAGAAAGAAAAAAAAAGCTTCCAAGTTTTTTTTAATCAATTGTTAGTATATTTTTTATGGATAAAAAAAAATATGCACTAAGATTGCCTTTTAGCAAGCCATTAATTATTTTTATAAACTACAAATTTTCTTATTTTGATAATAAGTGATAATTGCGTTTTTGAAATACATATATAAAATAGTCATTTAAAAACTGTTGAGGAAAAAACTTAGTTATTACACATTTTGATGAATTTTTACAGTATTAAGTGAGTGCCTTTTTCTATTCCTAGGAAAAACTCTGTATATTGATTAGAAATCAATTTTAAATTTTTAAACCATACCCTTAAATATACTGTTTTTTCTGGGAGGGTGCTCAATATCGTAATTTGTATTTAACTTTGTACCAACCAATTTAACTCTTAAAATAATTTCTAAATGTTTACCCTTGATCAGTACATTGACAAAAGATACAAAATAAGACAGATATAATATAGAAGGTTAGATGCATTGTTTGTTTTTTTAAAAATCTTATTTATTCAAAAATTATTTGCTTATGAATTACTTAGTCTTTAGTTGAAATTTTGATGGTAAGTATTTTATTTCTTGAGACTGCAAAATAATGTCGGTTGATCAGCACTTTAAATATAAAAGATTAATAAAAGAATTTCTAATACAAGGTCATTTTGAATTTTAAAAAAATTTATAATTTTCAATTCTTTTTATTTGGCTCCACTCTCTGTACCCTTTTTTAAGGTATTATTTATCACTGATATTTTTTGAATCCTCAGAGGCTTGTGTTTGACAGATATATTTAATAATGAGGGGTCTTGTCTAGGTTTTTGTTGAGGGGCACCTACTTTGTGAAAAGTTAGACATAATTTGTGAAAATTAAAAATTATATTTAAAAAATCAACACAAAAATATAATAAAGTAATAAAATATTTTCAAAAATTGTCATTACAAATAAAAATTATTTATGACTGATACATTTCCCTTTATATTCAAAAATAAATTCGCTTTTGGAAAATTTTGGGCTTAAAATTTTATCCAAAAATCCATTAAAATCATTGTTTCATTTAAATTTCAACTTGAATTTAATAAAAACGTGAATTTAATAGTACCAGCACTAAAAGTTATTTTGAAGTTATCATGAGAACATTTTTACTAGCAGGGTCTGTCTGCGTTTTTCTGTGAGGTACCTATTTTGTGAACATTTAGACATTAGTAATTTGTGAAAATTAAAAATTATTTTAAAAATTAATACAAAAATATGGATTTATCGTTTCTTACGGGATACAAAAATAAAATTTTAAGAAAAAGTATTTTGTGAAACCTTTTTTACTAAACTTGAATTTGTGAAGGTACAGCTAAATGGTAGTAAATTTGGCCTGGACAAACCCCTGACTAGGTCATACAGAAAGTTTCACAGAGAAAAATATGCTACATAAAAAATAAAGGTCTATTAGAATAAATTTACAAGTGCTTAAGATAATGTTCAAATTTAGACGGTAAAGTTTATATAGCAGGAGCCTTGTGGTTACATTTTAAAAAACTCAGTGAAAAAAAAAGCTTGCTTTGATATGATGTAAGCAACCAATTAGGCTTTTAATATTGCCTATCTGACCAAACACGATGGCAGAAAAGCTCCTTTTCTATAGATTGCAATAAGAACGGGGTTTACACGAGAACTTGTTTTTTTAAAAGTATTTTATGAGACTACCGTTTTTCCTAAAGATGAATTCCAGAAGGTACCGTTAAAGGGCAGTAAATTTGCAGGTACCAATTTTAAAAAGAAAAAAAATTTTTTTTAATAAAGTATTATAAGTCTGCTTTGTACTTTCCAGTTATTCAGGTCTTATCTGAATATACATACTGTTATAATGTTATAAGTATTACTGACATAATACAGGGTAATAATTTATATAAATGATATTAAATTAATGGTTATTGGCTTACATTGAAAAACTATTACATTTAGGGTGACCAGGGGTAATTCCTAATCAAAAATAGCAAACATCTATTTTGTGAAAAAACTATTCAAGATAGAATTTTAATACGTATTAACTGGAAGTTTGAGGCTATATGAGATGAGTCCTATGCTACCTTCTTTTGTTTGACAACAACCTCAAACTTCCCTTCTCTTGATCATTTCTTGATCACTTCTGGGGTAATTACTGATCACCAGTTTTTATAGTAAAGGGGCTGTTTAAAAATAAATTATACAATGTTAATTAACTATAAGACATCAAGATCAAACAAATAAACCAAAAAGATATGTTAAAGCAACTTATTCAAAAGCAAGTTTAAAGATTAACACTTTAAATTTTCCAAAAATCTTTGCATTTTGTGCCATACATTTTAGGCAAGCAGCCAACTCATTCTCATGTTCTGTAGAAATATCTCACATGGATTACTTTTGCTGGATTTTTTAACATCATTAAGTGAGAGTGTAAAGTTAAGTAAGGTATGTCAACAGCTTTGGCAGCAGCTCTCGCACTGAAATTTTCATTTTCAATCACTAAAAGACATTCACTGACTTTGCTTTCTAAAAGCTTAGTATACTTTTTAGGCTTATAATTTCTCACCATATTTATATTACGCTAATTTATAAACTTAAAAATTATTCTAACAATGTACACACATAGAATTAAGATAGAAGCAAGGAAATTGCACAAATCAGAACACATTTGTCTTGTATACAGTTAAAAACAAATTGTGTGATTACAGTTAAAAAATATTTTATAGTTGTTCCACTTAATAAATATGGACTGCTATTGAAGACAAGACAATTAGCTATTTTTTATACTATTTATAAGAAGAAATGACAATGATCAGGTATAATCCAGTGATCAATAATTATCCTATCTGGGCAACATTTGATATAGTTTCTTATAATCAATTATAATGTTTACAGTAGATGTGAAACAATTAAACAAAAGCTTACACTATTTTTATATCAATGAAAAAGAAAGTAACTCAAAATATTTATTATTAAGAGAAGGTGGGGGATCTTTGCAGAAATGTGTACATTTTGCAGGGATGAGAGTAGTCAGAAAGTAAAAAAGAGGAAATCCAATATATATATATAAACAAAAATTTGACAAAAAAGTGTGATTTTTAAACTTGTAAACCATGTGATTATAAATCCCGATATTAGACTTTAAATCACGTAAGTATACATCGATTTTAAAAAATGCAAAAATAAAAATCATGATGTGTAATTTTTAGAGCACGATGCATCATTTTTAAATCGCGCGATATTACAACCGCAAAAACGAATCACGACATAGGATTTTAAGCTCGCGTGAATACGAACTGCTACATAGGGTTTTAAAAGCTCGTAAATATAAATCGCGATATTGTTTTTTTTTTTTAAAATCTCGTAAATAAGAATCGCAATGTACAGTATTTAAATCGTCTGAATAAGAATCACAACGTTCAACTTTTAAACCAGGCAAATACGAAAATCGATGTTTGATAGCAAAATCGAGATTTTAAAAACACGTTAATACAAAACACGATATTGGATTCTTAAATCTCATAAATAAGAATCATAATGTATGATATTTAAATAGCATAAATAAGAATCGCAATGCGCAACTTTTAAATCGGGTAAATACGAAAATCGATGATTGATATTAAAATCGTGTGAACAAAAATCGAGATATTTGCTGAGTCTGGACTTGGGATTTCTAAAAGGCTTGTTTGTATTGTTTTTGTTTAGACATAATAAATAAAAATTTACAAGATTAATTGAATGAGCAAATAAATATTTTCACTGCAAATCCACCTCTATTTTTTTCTTCTCTTTTTTTGTTTGTTTTCACGCCAGAATACAAGAAGCAGCGACGTCTGAATTGCGAAAATACGAGCTATACCGCAGACGGATAAAAAATACGGAAAATCGTATTTTCTGAGCATGAAATAGGAGAAAATAGCTAATATAAGAAAAATGCGGAGGGGTCAGCAGCTAGGACGTAGTTGGAATTTTCTGTTTATCTTTGAAAATCATAAATAAATATAATTATTTTACTTCAACGACTGAATTTTTAAAGAAAAGTGGGATATTTATAAAAAAAAAACTTTTAGAGAATCGGAGTTTTTGATAAAAAGACTGAAATTCGAGAGACAAAAAAAATCTCATCCCTATATAAAGGTCAACCAGTTTTATCCCAAGGAAATGATTTTTAGAGAAACTTCAGAGAGAGGAATAAGGACTTCAATAATTTCGCTTCGCGGAAAATTAAATTCCTCATAAAATATTTTAACTTGTGCAAAAAAAATTTCAGCGGAAATTAGCGGGAAAAATGGAAAAATCTGAAAAAAAAAAGCGGAAATCCGCCAATCCGCAGAAGAATCTCATCCCTGATTTTGAAGTGGAAAATACTGGAAGCAGTTTAGAAGATACTTATTTTGTAAGACTAAACAAAAAACTTTTATTAAGTAAATTTAGTTATACTTTAGTAAAGTGTACAAGCATTTTTGTCCATGTCTCACATTTAAAAAAAAAAAATTTTTTTTTGAATAAAACTTAGGTGATCATTATTTACCGCAAAAACAGAGTGATTATGAATTACCATCGGTCACTATCAGTTTCCTACAATTTCAACATTAAAAAAAATAAAAAATTTCTCAACTTGGGAAAAAATTTGTCCAAATTAAAACTTGGTTACATCATATCATTTATCCAATGATCAGTAACTTGCTCAATATGCCGACATATAAATCAAATTATGAAATTTCAGTTCTGAAGATGCTAGCCAGACTAAAATTCTTAACTGCTACAATTTTCACAAAAAAATATAAGCAATTATTAAATGTTATGCTAACACACGATAATTGCAAGAACTTTTTCGTGATCAAAGCTGAAAAAAAAATAATAATTTAGAAATTTAACTTAGTGAAGTAATATTAAACTTCAATAAGATTTATCCATAATCCACATATGATTAAGAAGTAATGAGAAAAGTATCTGAAATGTTCCTTACTTTTAATAACATGTTTTCTTGACACTAAAATGCTATTTTTCATTTCAAGTCTGATGGTCAAACTATTTGGGAGGTCCATTTACAAGTGTCTCAGTCTTCAGAGAGTTTTCTCAAGCTATTTTGGTAGTCACCAAATCTCATACCTGGAAAAAAAAATAGGTGCATTTAAAACACAATATTATACAAGAAAGACTTACAGGGTATCTGCTAGATTTTCAAATTCATGACTTTCAAAGACTAATTCCTAGAATTTTTCATGACTTGACGAAGTTACTATTTTCTCCAACAAAAACACAAGAAATTTAAAAAACCATTATAATAACATAAATTGGAATGATAGGTATAACCAAAACTGTTATACTTTGCATCGTCATATTTAAAGACTTTAAATAGTTGAAAGAGTAAAGAAGAGAAGAGTAAAGAAAGAGTTGAAGAAATAAAGCTGAAAAAAATACAAAAGCAAAAAATTTTTTTCTGCAGAATTATATTCTAAAGATACTTTTCTTGTTTATCCAAGAGGAAAGAAACTGATTTTTTTTGTTCTCTTTTTGGAATTAAAAAAAAATATATATATATATATATATATATATATAATAATAATAACAAAAATTCTGAAATCGCAGAAGTTTAAAAGATAATTCAATCTAGAAATGATGTTTTTTCTTTCATTCCTCAAAAGAACATTATAATTTTTGAAGAACATGATTAAAAAATTTTATATTTTAATAAAATATGATTGTGGGTGGGGATTTTACTACAAATTCAAATATTTGGAATATGGGTGAGGGGTATTTTTAACATCCGTTTTAAAAATTAGATTTTTCAGTGACCTAAATCCATGATTTTCCCTTATTTTCTTTTTTAAAAAAATAGTCAAAATCATGACAAATTTTGTTGTGCACGGATACCCTGCACTTACTGTGCAGCCCTGAATATTCAGTCACCAATGATGAGCTGACGAGTGGAAATTTTTTGCCCTAATATAAATATATGCATATTATTGAATAATCTGTTAACTACATTGTTCCATGATATAGTTTATAGAGTACAAGGGTTTGATTTGATAAAAATTAAATTAAAAAAAAGTCCTTAAGAATCCATAATATACAGATTTTCAGCATCAACAACCATTTAGTACACAAAAAAATCACAGATATTGAAATCTGGAGCGATTTGCAATCACTTTTTGATGCCATTTATTTGTATGCATACCATTTTATACACGTAAGCCTATTTTTCATAGTTCAGTGTTTTCACTACAGCGTGAGAATATCGCTTATTTCCTTCTTTTCTCGCATTAAAAAATTATTAACGCGAGAAGATAGAGCACTATTAATCAATTTCACAATGAGGGAATTTTGGAAAAAATTAGTCTTCTGCCATTTTGAATAAAATCCGTTTCACTTTTCTTCCATGATCTTTCATTATTTTCAACATGGATCCCTATTTACCAGTATTGTTCAGAACTGGTGCGAACAGCAGAACTTATCTGTAACTTAAAATAGGGCCCTTAAGACTAATTGGAATAACATGACACTGTTACCAATTTTGAGAAAATTTTGACATAATTTATGAAAAATAAAAAATTATATTAAAAAGTCAACACAAAAACATGGTAAAAATATAGATTTATCGTTTCTTAAGGGAGACAAAAATAAAATTTTAAGAAAAAGTATTTTGTGAAACCACCGTTCTACCTGAAATTGAATTTGTGAAGGTACCGCCCAACGGTAGTAAATTCAACCTGGGCAGACCCCTGAAAAAATACATCTTATAACACTTTACTAGCCCTAACCATATACCCACTTTATCCCATCTCAGTAAACAATTCATAATTAGAATTCTGAAATTTCTAGATAGATCCGTTCCATAAATGCCCATTTACTAACTTCTGAACTAAAACTAATAGTTTTGACAGTAAATATATTAAAAGAAATATAATTATACTAACAATCAGATAGTTTGAAAACCATAAATTCTTTCATCATTTAAAACTGATAAAAAAATTTTGTCAGCAATCCCAATAAATGGCTCGGAAAATATTAGTCTCAACTTAAAAGAAAATTGACCTTTTAAAGACATTTCACACCTGACCCAACTATTCATACATTTCCTGCAATTCATAATTTTTTGATTAATAAATTACCGATAAACGGTAATTTTTTTCAACAAAAAAAATATTAGTTTTATACACTAATATTTAGATAAAATTAAATTTGCTACCAACATGACTAAGTATGCATGCAGCCCTTCATTAGTCAACCTGTTTCTTCAACTGGCTTTTAAAACAAAAAGGTTGTGAATCCCTTATGTAAAAGGGAGACAAAAAAAAAAAAAGAACTTAAAGACATTTAAATTGCACTAATACACATTAAGCAACTTATGATTAGTTAATACGACCTGACATAATTAATACGAATTGCGATGTGTTCCTTTTAAACAGTGTGAATAATAGTTACGATGCTTACTTTGTAAACAGTATTAAGGTATCCGACTGGTTTTGATAGCTTCTCTACATATAAAAGCCTAACTAGACTAATAAAAAATTTAAGGTTTAAAATTTCACAATTATTTTTTTAAAAAGGGTAAATTTGTGCTTATAAACGAATCTGTAATGTCAGACTAACAGCTAACTTGACATACAATACAAATTGTAATGCGTAAAATTTATAATTTTTTCTTCTAGATAAATTATTTAATTACCTAGGTTTTGAACTAAAATCTCAAAAAAAAAAAAAAAAATTCAAAAAGTCACTGAAATAGAATGAATAAAAATATATTGAATAATATTAAATATTTAAAGAAAACTCTTACTTTATCATACCTAACATATTGTATGGTTCAGTTTTCCGCAACGAACTCGCCATTTTCCGTCTCTTCATTGTTTATGTTTAGGTTTTATATAATAAATTTTGAAATATTCAAAGGCTTTGACAAAAAATTGTTCAATTCTCAGGAGCTCACCATTTCTGAGAGATATCAAAGGATGGAATTTCATAACTTCAAAATTATGCTTTCTTTAGAGTACAAGCGTAGAGGAGAAATTCGAATAAGATTTAAAAACTGTCATCTACTAGTAGACGTAAAATTTGAAGAACGATGTAATTTTATCGTCACTTTCACACTCTTTAAAGATAATTTTTTTAAAAATTATATTCCACTAATTCCCGTTTAATCGCTGTTTCCCGCTTTCACCAAAAAACCACGTTGGGTCGAAAAGTAGAAGTTGAAGTAAGTCACAAGAACCGATGAATTATAATTACAAAGTCACTTGTAATCTTTGTACTCTGTTATTATTTTAAGGATTATTTTCACTAAAAGAAATTCAAAAAGTGAATGAAAATTCCAAAAAGTAAGAATGCTTCTTTAGAGCAATTCTCCTGTGATCCCGCACTTCCATCACCTTCGAGAAAAATCTTCGCCAGAAATGTGTGAACTGCGCTTAGTGATAATAGAAATTTAGTTTATAATTAATAGACTCGTTCTGACAATTCAGCCGCGGGACTATTTTTACTTCATGGAATCGCACATGCACGATCAGTTGTGTTGCTTTAAAGGCATTTGATTCGCATTTGCGATTCCACTCACATGCGATTAAAATGCAAAATGTAAAGAGGATATATCACTCACGAAAAATTCTCACCGCCTGTCAGTGACGCACCTCCGCTTACAATCAATGAAGAAATAAAATGAAATTGAGTACCGCAGTAAACTGATAGTTAAGACACGGTTCTCAGAAGATTACATCACTGGCTACGATCAGTGTGCGGGAAGATGACCACTTTAATCAGTGTGCGATGGTACCGAGGATATGCAGTATTGGCCCTCGTTAAACTGTTTTACCGTAAAGTGCTTGTATTTGATCACTGGATGTCAGGTTACCAAATCGGTGGTGCCATGCCCTATATAGAGGATCAAAACTGTGATGGCATAACTCTGGGTCATCCCTTCCCAAATCGTCGCTAATACCAGCTTGAGAAGTTTCAGTGCGACGTTAATAAATTACGACAACAACAGAGCCATGACGACTCAGGGGATAGCGCGTTCGAATTCCAATGAGGTGAACCGGACTCGAATCCAAGCGACGGCTGGTCAATTCGAACTCCGCATCCGGCTCGCACCAACCACAGTGCTGACGTAAAATATTCTCAGTGTTGGAATATGGATTAGTATCCTTTTGTCATCAAGCTAACTGTGGGAAGTTTTAGTGGTTTTCCTCTCCATGTAACGGAATTTCGGGTTATTTCCATCAAAGAGTTCTCCATGGTGGCAAATTTCTCCCAATACTTAATCCAGGATTTTCCTTGTCTTCTGAATTGGGTTCAAAATTACAAAGCTATAGACTTGAACATCTGTAGACGCAAAGCCATCTATCGTTGTCGAGAAAGAAGAATAACTTGATTGGCCGATTTTTCACCGGGAAATCTATTGTAATTGAAATAGATTATAGATATGGCGTATCGCGATCAAACTGCTCAACTATGCCATCTGGGGAAGACGACTGGTTCCATGGCATGACCCAGTCCCCCTTTTTTTTCCTTAGTTGTATAGGAATCTACTGCGATATCTTGCCCCTTACATAACATTCTTCGCATTTAAATGTCAAAAATATTTTCTAAAATTTCTGTTATGCTTTCGTTGAGAACTATTTTAATGCTATTTTGAGTGCCATATAGTTTCCGAACTCAAAAGCTTTAAATGTATTGGAAAAAAAATAAATAGAAAAATAATTAGTTGCTTAAGAATATGTTGTGTTAAAAAAGTACAATTTGTGTATCTGAACGCCAAAAAACGGTAGCAACTGCACAGAGAAAAAATAATTCTGGTAAAATTACCCAAGTGTCATGGTAATGGAATTTATAAAAAAAAAATTTAACCAGATAAATTTTTTGACTATAATAAGTTAGGATAGAGCAACAGCATCTTGCCAAATTATACTGAATACGGTTAATCTTTATTTTGATGAGATGAACTACTAATGATGTGTTTTGGTTAATCTAATAATATGAATCCACAGGAAAGGATAAAAAAATAATAAATAAAAAAAAGTGGAATTATTTTAGCTTTATTAATTGTGTTGTTATTTGTCTTTCAGTTTTTTTCATGATTGCGTAGTGTTGTTCCGTACTTATTTATTGATTGTTGCAAGTATATCGAACACACAATATAAGATTAAACACACAGAAAACAAGAAAAAGAAAGAAAAAAAAAGGCAAAAAGTACTTTTAAGAGAAGAAGAAAAATTAAAAATATTTTAAAATTCTTAAAAAAAAATTAAACAACAACAAAATATAATCTTGTCATCAGCTTACACTATTGTATCCGCAAAAATAGTACTTTCTAATAGTGTATTAATATAGCCAAAGCAAATGTATCAATTCAATAATATAGAAGGGTTAGAGAAAAAAAACAAATATGACCAGAAGTAACTTCAAGTTGATTTTCCTTCCACTTTTCATCAGCAAACATTTTTAAAAGTTTTTTTTTTCGTAATGTACAAATTTAAAAGATTTTCCCAATTATATATACTTTCCTAATTAAATTTTTCATAAATAATACGAATCTAAGTAATCGAGTTTATATATCTTACCCTCCATCTTTTAAGAAAATTAACAATACAATATTATTGTAAACTGTTTTAGAGTGCTGGAATTCCTTCTATAAACAATACTGAAAGGTTGGGTCCGCCACATGTATAGGGATTGGTTGCAATATTTCGTCCCTTCCATTCAACATATGAAGATTTTCCAGTATCCTGGACTCTCGAATTTTTGACCCTGAGCTATTAGAATACGATTCTTTCATTGACCCATAGATGGTAGCACCATAAAGGTGTTAAACTATCCCCAATGTCCAATTAAAGTTTGCTTTTACGGTTTTGAAACTATGCTAGTTGTAAATGGTTAAAAGACCGTATAGTTTCGTATTCATGGACTTTTAACCATGCTAGTTGTTAGCGATTTCAAAACCATAAAGGTAAAAAATGTTCTTTTTCAAAACCGTAGTTAGTTGGATGGACAGACTTCTGTCTGTTATTTTACTATAACTTTAGAATGAAAATTCGAACAGTGTATAATATTAATTCTAGTATGAATTATTTACATTTTCGAAACTGAATCTAATAGTATTTCTCATTAAATTTATAGCAAAAATCTGTGCAAAACATTTATATTTTCTTAAATATCTTTTTGTACTTAAGGGGACAATGGACGTTCAAAACCAAAAATTTTAATTTTCCTCCTAGCCATATGAAATTTTTATTGAATATTGGTAAGCTCAATAGAAGCCTGTGTATAATTTTTTTTAAGAAAACGTTAATTATTTTTCAAGTTACAGCTAAAAGTATATTTTTAATTAACGATAAATTAGCAATACATAAAATGTCCCTTGCGCATCAGTTTTGCTTTTTTCAAAATTATTTTTGTACAAAAAAGGAGGTTATAAGTACTTTAATGTATTTAACTTGTTTCAGGTACAATATAGAGCAATAATGTGTATCAAAAGTTTTTTTACACATCGCTCTTAAATTTTCATCAAAAAATTACTATTCATAAACTTTCGTTTAAATATTAGCAACACAAATTTTTGTGCAATGCTAACTAATTGTAGTTCTATCTTTAGAACAAACATCAAATAATCCCTGAAAAAAATATCAGAGCAATAGAGCGAAAATTGATGCACAAGGAACTTTTCGAAGATGGAAAATCGTCCAAAAATCTTATTCTGAGAAAAATCTATATTTTTCAATGCAAATGACTTACAACATACAAATTGAAACTCTTATAACTCGTTAACAAAAGCTCCAATTTGAATTCTGTTTGCTGTATATTATTCAGAAAAGTATGATTTTTTTTAATATCACAAAAAACAAAAACACCAAGTTTTAAGGATTTTTCGTATTTTGAACGTCCATTGTCCCCTTAAAGAAGTATGCCAATTAAAAATATTCCTGAGGAAATATGATGACTACCGACTATTGCTTTAACCATAATTAAAGGATAATCGTGGTTGTAAAAAAACAGAGAACTTTTTTGCCGAAACTTATCTTTCTTTTCTGCTTTTTCAGCTAAAACCATTCATTCATTTAATTTAAAAACGTCTTTCAATTACCGATTCTTTTTTGGAGGTTTCGGAGAAAAGTACAAAAGGCTTAGTCACATTAAAAATCGAACAGTTAACAAGAAAAAAAGCCCTGTTCCATTATTTACTTTTCCGTTGAATCGTTTGAGTTAAAGTGAATTCATTACTTGATTCCGAACTTTTATCATCTTTTTAACGATAAATTTATTCCCATCTAGGTAACGTTTTTAAATTATTATTTTTGATTGTTATTAAACAGAAGAAGACTCCAAAAGCAGGAAATTTGATTTCCTAGCAAAAAGAGAAATTTAATATTTTTTTTCCTTTTTGATAAGAGGATTTAATCTGTTTTGTTTAGTATAATTCATTGCCATACATGCCGGAATTATAGATTGTACACTGTAAAAAAATCTCGATCAAATTTCGGTTAAAAATAACGGCTTTCAGAGGCAGCATGGAATCCATTTCGTAATAATTACAGTTATAATTACCTCAAAACAACAGAATCACTCCAATTAAATAAATATTACTGTAAAAATTAGGGTATAATATTTTACGGTAAAAATGGTAAATGGTACGATTAAAATTTTCCGGAATATGCAACTAATTTGTCAGCACTTAATACCGTAATTTGAACCGGATTTTTTTTTACAGTTTATGATAATGACTGCCATATAAAAACCACTTCATATTCTAAACAATCACTTAGCTTCGCTTACTCCTTACTTCTCCTTTCAACTCCTACGCCCTTGATCTTCTTCATCTTGATCTTTTTAAAGAACATTGTGTATGATGACACGTCTCCTACGCATTCTTTCAATGTTACATATTTCATAACTATCATGAACGATTCCTTCTGTTCTTTGAGCATGCTTTTTTTTATTGTACTTAAAAAGTACAGCACGACTTTTATTTTTCTCAAAGAATAACAAGAATAATTAATAAAACTATTATTATTGAAACTGCATAAGTAAAATTAAATCATAATCTTTTATAATTTATAATTATATCATACATTTTTATTTAAATCCCAATTCCTGTAATTAAATCATAATTGTTTGATATAAACTATTCACTTTTAACCGTTGTTTACTTTTTAACCGTTTAACCGCCTTTAGCTCAGTTTGCTTCTGCTTTACGTCGTCTATGCGAGAAAAGATTTTTCATTCGGAAATTTATTAATATGTGCGTTTGTGAATATTTCTTTTTATTTCTTTATTTTCTTTTATGTTCCAAATATTTCTTTTTATAATATTATATTATATTATGAAATTAATTCTTTTAATTTAATATTTATTTGAAATTAAAAGATTATTTATATTTATTTTCATGTTCCAAAATGAAAATAAAATATATATAATAATAATAATAAATAGCCACACCTTTGACAAAAATTTTTTAAGAAAATACAGTCGTGTAAATTTAGTCTTAGTCAGCTAATATTTTCTTGAATATTCAAACAATTGTTCCTATATAACAAAATAATTTTCTAAGTAATAAAAAAATAAATATTCTTATGCTTGTTTTATTTAATGAAGAAATTTATTAAAAGGTAATTTTATTTTTATCCAAAAATTATTTACTATATTAAAGTACAAATTAAAATATATAATTATATATAATTATATATATAATTATTATATATAATTATATACAAATTATAATATATATTTGTACATAATATTTGTATATAATATTATTATAATATTCGTATATAATTATTTGTATATAATAATTATATTATATACAAATAATTATATACAAATTATACAATAATTATATATAATTATATACAAAATAAAATATATAATTATATAAATTAAAATATATAACATATAAAGTACAAATTGAAATTTTTTAATAATTCGCTTGTAATTATTAAAAAAACAATTTCCAAACATCAATATAAAATACAGAACGAAAATAAAAAGCGATTTGTTTACAAAATATTGGCTTGAAAATAATGCGCCAAATCCGACGCATCATCGAAAAGGCATTAAAAATACCCGAAATTTTATATTAATATGAAATGTAATTGTAATGAAAATACCTAAATTATAATCTTTCAATTTAAATAAACATATAAAAATTTTAAGCTATTTTACAAGTTAAAAACTAATTAAATTCATTCTGTAACCCTTCGTGCTAACATATGAATTGCAAATAAATGTCGAAAAACGAATATAAAAGAATAAAAATGCTATTTGTAAAATGTAAAAGGTCTTCTTTTTATGAATTTTTCTTCTCATCCGTATGTGACCAGTTTTAATTGAATTTTTATAGTTCAAATCACAGCTCAGCAATCCACCTCCATAGTCAGAGATTTGGAATAGGGTTTACTAGCGAGAATATCGTCCCTGAATAACGTTCTTTGCAACTAGGGACTTGTTATTTCTATGAAAATCACTCCTCTAAGACACAAATTAATTAGCACATTTGAAGCCCCCCCCCCCCCCTGAACCATTCAGATTGAGTCCTAGAACGTGTAGATCCGATCATTAGATCAAAAGTTACTAAGGGTAACTGTCTTTTTTTATTTTGTACACAGTACATACATTAAAAACCCAACTCCAACAGTACATTTTAAATATGCTATTTGCAAGTAACATTATAACTTAAAAAAGCGCTTAGATATTTGTTTGTACGCTGAGTTCAACTGAAGCCCACTCTGCAATTATTGGGGAAAATGTTTTTGTTTCCTTTCGCTATTATTTTACATTTAAAGTCATATATTTATTTACTTTAAATCAAAAAGTGTCTCAATTAAACTGTTTTGTTTAAAATATCTATTTATTACAACATCTTTAACCTTATATAGTCCGAAACTATCACTGTCCGTAATATGTTAGTAAAAACAAACAGGGTTTATTATAGTTCTTAGCAAGTCCGTGAAAGCACCGCTGTGCGAAAATAATTTAATTAAAAAATTAGTGTCTGTCAAACTTGTTTCCATCAATCACAATTGAATTGCTATGAGTGTCAGTGTGGAAAAAGTACAGTTTCAATATTTAAAAATTTTTTAATAGCAAACAAAAGGCACCATTTCTAAGCTCTCCTTTACACAAAACAAAGCTCTACTTTCCTCGTGTTAATCTGCAGATAAGTATATGTGCTCATCTTTCTTAATTATTACGTAACTAATAAATCAATAATAAGTGAATTTGCTTCATTTTACACTGAAGTAAATAGAGCTGATTTTCAAAAGTTAAAATTTTTATTGATATAGGTATTTATGAAATTTTTTTCAAATTTCTTGTAAAAAAACAAACTTACAAACTTAAATTTCCTTAATTGTGTAACTAATTTTAATTGAACACATTTCAAGGCATAAAATGAAACAAAAACTATTCAATACTGTTAGTTGCTTGAAAACTCATAGCAAATTTTTTTAAATAGTTAAGTAAAAAGCTCTTTCTGTCGAAAGTGGAGAACTTCGGTTTACCAACAATGCAAAACTATCTTATTTTTGAGATTAATACCAAATACAAAAATATAATTTTTTAAGATTTGCAACAATACTTCCATTCTTGGAAATAATGGCAAACTTTGAAAAAATAAAAGAGAGACATAGCTTTAAATATTTTAAATCATTGTTGCTAGCAATACATGAATTGTTAAGAACAGCAACAATGAGGAATAAAATAATTTTTAATCATTCTCTTTTGAACTTTACTTGGTGAATGTGCTTGAATTCACTGCGATTTTCATATTTAATTATGAGTTTTCTATATAACCGAGCGGTATTAAATTACTGGCTCCAAAAGTTGCAGAAGTTTCCTCAAATAACAGGTAAGTGTAAACCACGCACTTTTTAAACTCTTGTAACTTTAAATAACTCTTTTTCAAATATGATTAGAACATGATCCCGACAGCAGAATTTACAGAGTCAATCAGCAGCAGTAACTTTAAAACTGTAAATTCTTTTGTGACTGATGTAGTCAAAGATTATTTTTGTTCAAAAGCAAGCTTAATCTAACATGTATTTCACACAATTTTCAAATATTAAATATAATAATGTCATGCCTAAAAACTTTATGTTGTTTAAATTTAATCCTAAAGATATCTTTCTTGTCTAAAGAACAGCACGATAGCAATGTTTCTAAGTTATTGTGTTGGACAAAAGTTCTGTTCTCGACAGTGGTTTGAAATCTAACAGGTTCGAACATTAGGTCCCAACTTGCCTAGCCGATATGTAATACTGATTCCATGGCTACTCCCATACTGTTAGTTTCCGAAATGTAGAGTTTTAAACATTTCTTGGCCAATTTTTCACATGTATCATTAAATATATTTTCGAACAAGAAAAATTTAGATTAAAAGTACATTTCTAATTTATTTTTAGCTTCAGAGGAAACTAATAATGCAGCTGATGAGGAATTGGATAATATTGAGTAGGTACTTTTATAGATATTAGCTGTGTTAGAATTTCGTCATAAATAAAACTTTTCTTTAATGCATAAATAGAAAATAAAGATATATTGCTGTATTGTAGAGAAGCTATATAAGTTAAAAAATTGCAGAGCAATAATATAATGATTGGTTAATATAGGCAGTTAGCATTAAAATCTTTTTATTTCATACTACTCGCAAATTGAGTTATTTGATTATGATGGTAAAATAAATCTGTTGGTTTTAGATATTGCATAGAATTTTATTTATTCATAATCATAATTTCTGCTTCATTCATTCAATTATTATCTTTCATTTATTCATTTCATTTATTTACCATCTCGTTTCTGCTTCATTCAGTTATAGTATTAAAAACTATTTGAAATATCAATATTCTACACATTTTATACTCATAAACGTAATATACGATCACTACGTTTATGTCAATTTCGGAAGTGGAACATTGAAACCATTTTCGAGCTATCTAGGGTAATCAAGTTGCTACTGAATCTCATGAAGAAATTCAAAAAAATCTTTTTTACCACTTAAGCTAAAATTATTGCGATTTCATATTACTAAAGAGAATGATTACTAATCAAATCACCGAAAATTTCCTGTGAAGATATTAACACTGAAATGTTGATCAAAGGTCTGAACTGGATGAAGTACCGCTTTTCAGTTGTTTTCAGATATATAAAATCTGAATTTCTTGATATATTAAAGAAAGAAATATATAATATGCCAAAACTATAATGAATGTTGAATTTTCTCTTTCTTAATATATATATATAAAGTGTAAAAAATTTGAAATGCCTTACTATAATTTTAGGGAAGACTTAGGTCTTCAGGATGATGAGATAAGTGGATATGTTGAACCAGAGTTTCTATCTGGACCTGGTTTTTCAATCTGGAATATAATTGGTTGGAGGTATCGTAGTTTTATTTAAATCAAATCAGTTACTTAAAATGTCATTGTAAAAAACTCTGTCCTTATATGTAAATCTATCCTTATAAACTCATCATATTAAGGAAAAATAGTGAAAATGACCTTTACTTAAAGTCTAACCCATATAATTAAAAAAAATTGTCCCCAAAATAGTGCACATAATGATGTATAATACAACATAAAATGTATTCACCAGACAGTTATGGTTTTGCAGAAATTAGCATACGTATGAAATGAATACATCAGGTGCGGGTTTAAATAGAAATCGCCCTTTCAGAATGGAATATAATCTCCTCTAGCAGATATACGGTACATACAGATATGAGTGATGCTTTCAATTAAACTGTCTAGTAGTTTGTTGGAAGTGGAGCCATTGTTCTTGCAAAGTTGCAAGCGTGGTAGGAGAAGGATTAAGAAGAGTTACACGTTTTCTAAAGCATTCATGCATGCTCGATGGGACTCAAATCCGGTGATCGAGAAGACCACTCTGAAGACCATGTGCTGAATTGCTTAATCCTGAAGATAATCATCCACAATGCAAGCCCTCTGCGGCATTGCGCTATCGACCTGTATCACGAAAAAATTACCTATTACACAAAATCATCACCTGTAGCACTAAATCTCGAATGCATGCTTAATAAGCTTTATTGTATATTACGTATAGCACTATTTTTTTAACTAGATTAATGAAAGTTCTTTTCACTTAGAAGTTGATTTAATTAAAGTAAAATAGGAAAGATAGTAGGTTTGGACTTAGTAATGTAGCTGAGAAATTAAAGGAATTAGGAAATTTTTTTTCTTCAAAATACTTATTTCGATACGTATATTTACTTTTACTAAAAATATGTAGTTAATTAATTGGAATACTTAAGAATATTATTCGTAATTTTATATCAGTAAATAAAATTACTTTGAATTATGAGGCATCAAAATGGCAAATTTTACAAAAATGTCACATTTGCACTTTATTAATTCTTTAAAAAACTATTTTCCTGTTATAACGTCCCGTATAAAACCTAGAATTAAATTAACGGTACACTATATGTATTATTACAGACGTGATAAGAAAGTGTTGGATGATTCGATGCTCGAGTTTAATGAGTACAAATGTGAGGAAAAAAGTTTTCATCCAATATTGGGAGATGAAGTTGTTGAAAACAACAGGTATCTATAAAACTTTTAATAATGAAACATTTTTTTAATTAAAAATAAAGTTGGATCAGTATCATAGATGGTTTTAAAAATACAAATTGTGGTGTTTAAAAAATTCAGACAAAAATTCAGATTCTCTTCCAAAAACATCAATCTATCCTCACACGGTTTGAGCCCATTACAAACAAAATGATTTGATTTATATATTTTATGTTTCAATTTAAGCACAAAATTATAATTTAAAACTACTAGTTGAAATAATTCATAAAAAAAATATTGGTACTTGCAATGAAAAGAAGGGAAATTATTTTGTACTTTTCAGCTACTTGACTGTTCAACAATTTTAAAATTTTCAGCATTAATCTATTCTATTTTACAGTATACGTTGTTTTGACACGGAAGTAAAATAACACACTAGTAACAAATCTATTCCTTTGTCTATTTTTTTAAAAATAAAAATAAGGAATTTATAGTTGGAAAAGATTCAATGTATATAAATTAATTTTTTTCACATTAAAGCATAAACTAAATTTTAAAATAATTAAAAAAAATGTTTTCTTATTTTGTAGTTATACTTAACACTTTTCCGTTACAGAATTTATGAAAATAATTTTTACTTGTAGTAAAAACAAGTGATTTTTAATCAAAACTAAAAAAATCCCTTTGCTCATTAAATAAACTTTCAATTTAATTACATAAATGAAAGAAAATTAGAAAAAATAAACGTTGATAAATACTTCAAACCTGGGCAACAGTAAGCATTAAAAAAAACTTTATTATTGTTCCAGAGAATTTATGTGGGATGACGGTTCGAAACAGTTGATGTATACTGAAGAATGTGTTTCTAGTGACAATGGTGTAGAATTAGAAAGGTAGGAACAAAACTTTAAAAATAACTTTTGTACTAAATTTTAATTAGCCATTTTTCATACCAACTATTCTGTATGTACTGAAAAAAGGAAAAAAATTTAAAATCCTGACACTATTCTTCCTGATTCTCACGTAAAATATAAAGTTGAATAAAAATATATCCCCCTGTTTCTTCTTTAAAACTCGGTTTTCTAAATAGATCTTCCACTATCACTTTTCCATAATTTTTGCTTCCAAGAACTAAATTTAAAGAAATGAACAGGAATAATTTTTACAGTTTAACGTTTTAAGAAGAGAGTGAAATAGTTCAAATGCAGTCGAATGCAAAAACTTAAGATAATTAATAATGTTTTTGCAGCTGAGGAAATTAAGATTCAAACATGTAACAATTCAATGTTTCTGCAGATAAAAAAAATACGCAAATCATAAATAAAGGATAATTTTTTAATTATATTCACCGAGAAGAGCAATTATGGTAAAAACAACAAAGAATATGGTAAAATTTACCGTGTTTCTGGCTCAATGAGAACATTAAAAATCCCAGCAATTTTTAGCGAAGCGATTTAGTAATTGTTTTGCGAAATTAACAATAAAATATAGTTTTATAATATATGATAAAATTCGGTAAGTGTCGTAAAATTTGGCAATTGTATTATGGTACCTTAGAACATGGTATAAGTATATATTTGGTTAAATTTACTTTTCATTTTTGTGTTTCTTATTAAAAGTTTCGCAAAAAATTATAGTTTTAAAAACCAGAAATTTCAGTCAACCGTTATAACATGAGCAGAGAGAGTTTCAAATGAATTCATTAATTACAGTATATTTTGGTTTTATTAACAAGAATTACTGCCGTATACAATTTGAAGATTTTGACCAAAATTTTTCTCTTCGCGTGCTTCATCGCAGTCTTTATAAAATAAGAATTAAAACCAAATGCTTACTTACTGTTTCAGATATAGAAAATTGTTGTTTTTTAGTTTCTTTTGTTTTATTAAATTAATATTTTTCCCTATGATATTACACATTTATTATTTCTAGAAAACATTAAGTTTCCAATTTTCAGAACTTGTTGAAAATATACGACGTATTAAATAATTTTTTCAATATGTAGGTATCATAAGTTCGCCTATCAATTAAGAAGCCTATTCACTTACTGAAAATTCAATATTACGCAAAATAAGGAGTAACATTAACTGAAATAAGGAAAAAAGATGAATTAAAAACTTCAACTTCTCTCTCGCAGAGCATCACGAACTTAATAATAATTAATTATAAAGATTATTTTCACATTTGCTGCAAATTATACAATGTTACATTATAGAAATTAGTTTTAAAAAATCTTTTTTTCATTGTTTCTTTTTCGTATATATTTCAATTAAAAAGGAAGTGATTTTAAAGCTGCAAAATGTTTGTTAGGCAAAATAAATGTTGAGTTTAATTAAACTACAAACCAAATTCGATTTTATAATAAATCAGTTAAAAGAATAATATTTTCAAGTTCTTAGTTTAATTTACACATTTTCATTTTAAATTTCATTTTTAATTTTAAGAAAAAATTACAGTTCTAGTTAAAAGAATAACATTTTCAAGTTCTTAGTTTAATTTACACATTTTCATTATCAATTTCATTTTTAATTTTAAGAAAAAATTACAGTTTCTAACTTGTAACTACTTTTTTGGATATAATATATTTCTTAGTCTTCAATTCTAAGCTTTTATGTAATTGGATTTTTCACGAAATGTTTCAAAATATTTTTATTAATTATTTTATTAGAATAAAATCTTTTCTTTTAAATGTATGTATATATGTATGCTGTTTAAATAAATAAAGTCATATTTTATTACAATTTTAGTGTGAAAAGAGCAGAGAAAGATTCTGTGGAAAAAGATTTGGAAGAAACACATTCCGAACCAAAGGAGAATGGTGTTATGGCTCAAAAGTACTAAGATTTATTTTTTAGCCAAAACAAGTATTATAAATATAATTTGTAGAAGT
The DNA here is from genome assembly GCF_982258835.1 of Parasteatoda tepidariorum. Classification (NCBI taxonomy): domain Eukaryota; kingdom Metazoa; phylum Arthropoda; class Arachnida; order Araneae; family Theridiidae; genus Parasteatoda; species Parasteatoda tepidariorum. Next base: position 92,776,672 of record NC_141764.1, read on the forward strand.
CAAAACAGATAACTTTCTTTTCTGATTAATTTAATATTTTATTAAGCAAATTTAATTGAAGAAAATATTTATTTACCATTCATGTACTTTATTGAAGTATTATGTAATAGACCATGCCGTATTCTGGAAGCAATCATTGCTCTGATATCGATAAAATCATCGATACTCACAGATAATGTCTCGTTTTTGCAGCCCGAATGCTATTACTTCCTTTTTTTTCCATCCAACAATAAATATAATAAATTATGACTTTCTCTGGATTGGCATGATATTACAAATCCTTACATAATTTGTAGTATTTAACAAAGAATTCATTTCAATTCTATATACATTTTTAAATTACTTTTTTTTACTATATTTTATATTTGATGCACTTTATAAAAAAACTTAATGTGTATAAATGATATCAGAATTTCTTTCTTCATGGCAGCAACTCCGCACTTAAAAAGGCAAATTCATATCACAATAAAGAAACTTCAAGATTTTAAATGTTTTATGTATATCTTTGAATCCTTAAAGGACTGAATATTGATTTCTATTTCTAGATGTTAGGAAGGCAATTAAAATCTACATTGTAACAGCTAGAATAAAATTTTTAAAAAAATTTAACAAATCTATGTACCAAATCACAAGATAATTTAGAAAATTCAGAAAATAATTAAAATTTTTGTAAAACACAAATTTGAGTTTAGAAAGAAGGTAAAACACGTTTTTCAGTCTTCTGAAAGAAAACGATGCATACATATCTTAAGTTTTAAATAAATATTTTTCAATTTACTTTAAATATATTAATACAGTATTGGAAAGCACCGGAATGTTTTGGGATGTAATCGCGGTATAGTCGTGTGAGCTGATGACGAGATTATGTATTTTATTAATTTTAATTTCTAAATATTTTTTCAATTTTAAAAACGTTTTTTAATAATTTTTTTCCTCTCTTTTGGGAATTCCTTATAATTTTTTCCATATAAAATTGCATATAAATCTTTAACTGTAACCATGTATGAAGAATATGTAAAGAAAGTTGTAAAGATAATAACACCATCTTTTCATTTTAGTGTTGAACTCGATGAATCAAATAGTGTGATTAAGGATACTGAAGAGCCAAATATTCTACCTGATCCCACATTTTCTTTTTGGAATGCTATTTGCGAATGGTTTCCAAAAAGAAACCCTGAGAATGTTGTTAGAAGTCATAGGTATATTGATCTATCTATTTATCTAATATTCTTATTTAAAAAACATAAATAAAACAGAAATTTATGTATAAACTTCGATGTTAAAATTTACCAAATAAAACAAAATACACACTCCAATATTTTATTTTAGAGTTGACGAAAGTACTTGGGATGATACAACATTTGATTCTTTCGAATATTCATATGAGGAGAAAAGTGTTCCTCCTAATTTGGCGAGTGAAGTTGTTGACAATGAGAGGTATTTGTGCAAATTTGAAATAAAAGTTTTTTAAAAAAATTGATTTTAATGCTTGTAGCAAATAATCTTTAGTTTATTTGTTACATTAAAACTGTTATATTTACAAAACAATAATTTTTAAAGAAGGCACTGCTGGAATTCTAATTATAATAGGTATTTTTGTTTATAAATAGTAGTTTTTGATTATAATTCAAATGAAAAAGATACTTATTTTTCTGTTTCATAAGTTGTGCTGAGGATAACAATTCATTTCGGTATTAAATACATTTAAATTACTTAATACAAAAAATAAATGATGGTTGAATGTATGAAAAAAGGATAATTGTTTTAAAAAATCTTTAGTTTTATGTGTATGCATCTATCTATAAATTTTCTCTTTAAAGGCGAGTCCCAAAATGTTGATTTACTTGCATACTTTACTAAAATTTATGTCACAAATTTTTTAAAATACAGAAAATGCTGTTTAGATAAACGCTTAAAGTAACCATTTATTATGAAATCTATTCATTAAGTTCATAAAGTAACCATAGAATAAATAAAAAACTAAAATAAATTAATCGTGAAAAAAACATTTCAACACAATTTTATTTTAAAAATTGCAGTAGAAGACTTGTTATAAAGAATAAACACGGTTTAATCTTTCAAATTTGATGCAAAAAATATTTTTTACTTAAATCTTGTGATCTTTTTGCTCTTTTTATAATAAAATCACTATTTGATTATAACAGATATATCTTGATTTAATGACAAAAGTGAAATAAATTTTTAAAGGCATGTGTTCATATGTTTTAGTTACCTTGGAAAATAAGGAAAATTAAAAATATTTTCTTTTATTATTTTAGGCATATTTATTGGAATGTGAATTCTGAAGCATCATATTACGCAGAAAAAAGTGATTCTGCGCAAATTTGTGATGATGATGCTATAACAGAAAGGTACGTGAACACAATTTCTTTAGAACACAATTTCTCCAAATATGAATTTGACACTTAAACCATACCAAATATTCTTTAATTAATGATAAAATCAACGGAATATAAAGTTTTTAGGTGACGTTGCTGATGTTCTTGTTTCTTTTGAGCATCAATAAAGATGTATATAATAAAAAAAATTCAAAAATAGTTTCCATTTTTAAAACGAAGAAAATTGAATTTTTAAAAAAATATTTCAAGATTTATAATGTCATACCTGATTTGGTAACAAGAACAATATTTCAAAAAACAAACAATCAGCTTTTAAATACTTTTAAAATCATTTCAAATTCTATTTGACTGATTAATGAATATTTTTATTCAACTAATTATGGAACCAGAAATGACAAAGACTGAAACATCTGAAGTGAGTACGAAATGCGGGTTTCTCTTAAAGCATATTTATTTCATGAACACAACATCAATATAACATAAACTAAATTAAACATTATGGGTCGTCCTGCGACCAAGCTAGCTAGTGAAAAAGTTGAAAAGGTAAGTGGCTGTTCTTCCTCTGAAGGACAGAATATATATCACTAGGATCACAGGGTTGCTTTTACCTGAAGATCTTAAATCGCCAAGCTGGCGGTAAGACTGGTGAGAGTGGCGAGCACCGCACACTCCCCCCGCAGTGTATCACTTACTATACTTTTTTGGAAAACGCACAGTTCTTCCAAACCTATTTTTGGTCTCCCGCATTACAGGAGTACACGGTATTTCAAACTTTAGAGTCTTAGTTATTTCAGAAGGTTGTAATAATTCACTTTCAATGAAGGCAGGTTTCACACGATCTATGGAGATTGTCGACTTCCGACCTCTAATATCAACTTCAAAAGTTTTATCAGTTCTCTGAATCACTTTAAAAGGTCCATCGTAAGGGGCTTGCAAGGGTTTCTTCACAGCATCATTCCTAATGAAGACGTGACTACATTCTTTTAAGGCTGGATGCACAAACACTGACTTTGTAAAGTGGCTGGAAGCTGGAGATGGTCTGATAGTAGAGAAATGTTTCTTTAAATCCTCGACTAGTTGAATTGGGGACGAGTCCATTGTTGTTGAGTCAAAAAATTCTCCTGGAAGACGAAGTGTTGTCCCGTACACGAGCTCTGCTGATGATGACTGTAGATCTTCCTTATATGCTGCTCGAAAACCCAACAGGATAGCTGGTAAGGCGTCTGACCAATGGTCTGTACTGTAGGCCTTGAGTGCAGCTTTCAAGGGTCGGTGCAATTGTTCTATCATCCCATTACTTTGAGGATGGTAAGGTGAGGATCGAACTCTTTTGATGCCCAGAAGTTGTGCTAGCGCTTTGAAGAGTCTACTTTCGAACTGGCGACCCTGGTCGGTCGTTATCACTGAAGGTGATCCAAAGCGAGCAATCCAGGTCTTAAGGAAAGCTTCCGCTACTGTCTCCGCTGTAATGTCAGGAATTGGAACAGCTTCCACCCATCTAGTGTATCTGTCGATCATTGTCAAGCAGTATGAAAATCCTTTAGATGGTGGTAATGGGCCAACGATATCAAGATGTATATGGTCAAAGCGTTTGGACTGTATTGGAAAATTAAAAATAGGCGATTTAGTATGCCTTATTATTTTAGATTTCTGGCATGGAATGCAGTGTCTAGACCACATATTACAATCTCTATTCAAATTAGGCCAAATAAATCTATTACTAATCAATTTATTAGTTGCTTTTATTCCAGGGTGTGATAAGTTATGAATAGTATCAAATATTTGTTTACGAAATTGTTTTGGAATAAAAGGTCTAACGTTTTTAGTAGAAATATCACAATATAAAATAGTGTTCGAATCTGGCATATTTACTTTTTTTAAATCCAAACTTTGGGAATTTTTGATTAAATAGTTCAATTCTTTGTCATTTTCCTGAGCTTTTGCAATTTCGCTGTAATCTATAGGATTTGGCATATTTATAGATGCTATTCTTGATAACGCATCTGCAGTTATATTGTCAGAACCATTTAGGTGTCTTAGATCTGTTGTAAACTGCGATATAAAATCTAATTGACGAGCTTGACGTGGAGAAAATTTATCTAACTTTTGATTAAATGCATAGGTGAGTGGTTTGTGATCTGTGAACAAAACGAAATTTCGTGCTTCGAGCATATACCTGAATTGTTTGATTGAAGCGTATGCAGCAAGCAACTCCCTATCATATGCGCTATAGCGTTTTTCAGTTTTGGTTAACTTGCGCGAAAAAAATGCTAACGGCTGAAGATATTCATTTTCTGTTTGAAATAATGCTCCCCCAATAGCAAAATCCGAGGCATCTACTTGCAATACTAAATTTGCATCGGGGTTAGGATGAGCAAGCAGCGTAGCGTTCGCTAAAAGAGTTTTACAGTTTTGGAATTCGCTTATTGCTTGTTCTGACCAGTTAATCATACGATTATCATTGCGCTTTGAGCCTTTTAAAAAATCGTTTAAGTGAGTTTGGTTATGAGCTGCGCGAGGTAGAAAACGACGAAAAAAATTTAGAAGTCCGAGAAATCTTCTCAATTCCTTAATTGTTTTTGGTTGTGGGTAATTTAAAATAGGGTCTACTTTAATGGGTAATGGTTTGGTGCCATCCTTAGTTATTAAGTGGCCTAAAAATGAAATCTCTGGCACACCAAACAGACATTTTGATACATTTACGGTTAAACCGTATTCATTTAATTTTTGAAACACGGTTTGAACATGCATTTTATGCTGTTCTTCTGATTCACTAAAAATAAGGATATCATCGAGGTAAACATAGCAAAAAGGCAAATCTCCCAGAATTTCATTCATGAACCTCTGAAAAGTTTGCGCGGCTCCACATAGACCGAAATTTAAGAAAGGAAACTCAAAAAGCCCAAAAGGCGTACACACAGCAGTTTTTTGTATGTCATCTGGGTGTACTGGGATATGAAAATAAGCACGGACTATTTCAATCTTAGAAAAAATATTTTTGTTATTCAGCGCGTGTGTGAAATCTTGTATATGGGGAATAGGGTACCGATCCGGAGTTGTCACGGCGTTTAATTTCCTATAGTCTCCAACTGGTCGAATACTTCCGGAGCTTTTAGTAACGACATGGAGTGGAGAGGACCATGGTGACTTCGAAGGCCGGCAAACACCCTGCTCTAACATAAATTGAAATTCTTGTTTTACAACATCGTATATTTTTGGACTTAATCGCCTAGGTTTATTGTGTATAGGCGGACCAGTTGTATCGATGTAATGCACAGTATTATGACACGCCTGCTTAATTTTTGGTGTTAATTTAGTTAATTCCGGAAAATTTGATAATAATTTATGATAATATGTGTCACCTGAAATTAATTTTACTGAAAAAACATTAGTTTTGGCAGTTATGCCCAATAAAGAAAGATTAGTGACACCATCAATTAATTTACGACGTTTTAGGTCTATCAACAGTCCAAAGTGCTCTAAAAAATCTGCTCCTATAATTGGAATAGGCACCGTAGCAACTAAAAATTTCCATTTAAAGTCTCTTCGTAATCCTAAATTAATGTTTAATAATTTACTTCCGTAGGTAAAAATTTTTGAATTATTAGCTGCAGTTAACTGTAAGGGTCCAGGATGTAAATTTTTAATCATTTTTGGGACGGGCAAGCAGCTCACATCTGAACCTGAATCCACTAAAAATTTTAAATGAGTTTTTTTATCATATACAAATAAGCGACACGAACGTACGGCTGTCGGATCTTTTGTCGCTGTAATAGCGACAGCCGGTTTTAGTTTTCCTGGTTATTGTTGTATGAACACGGTGAACAACATTTTCTAGCTTTTTGGCCGAATTTCGAATGATAAAAACAGATTTCAGACGATCTTTTCCGATCCCTAGAGCTAGATGTATATCTACGAAAATTATTATATCTTGTTCGAGAACGATTGCGTGATCTCTCGCGAGAAAATTTTTCAACTTGCTGGCTAAGTGCAGCTATTTGCTGGCGAAGTGCACATACTTCCTGATATAGCGGGTTCGATGTTGACGGATTTTCTCGTGTTTTTGCTGAGAGTAAGGGATTCGAACTCGTGGCGTTATTCGTTGCACAAACATTTGGAAGGGAATCCGTTCTAACTTCGGCTATTTTATCCGCTAGCTTAGCTAAATTTTCTAGCGACTCTGAACTAACGGAAAGAATTGTTAGTATCTCTGATGGTAAACGCTGCAGCCATAAGGTTTTCAAAAAATCCTCATTTAAAGAGGTACCTGCCAGCGTTTGCATTTTCCTCAATAAATGGGACGGTTTGTCGTCTCCTAATTGTAATTCAGAAAGAAGTTTACGGATTTGCTTACTTTCAGAGTCTGTAAATTCCGCGATAAGTCTTTCTTTAAGAGTATGGTATTTATTTGCAGTTGGAGGATTAAACAAAATATCTGAAACTGCTGATAAAGTCTCTGGGTCTATTGCTGCAATGATATTGTTATATTTAGTTTGGTCGTTAGTAATTCCTGATAAATCGAAATTGCTTTCTGCCTGAACAAACCAAAGTTTGATGTTATTTCTCCATATTGGTGGTAGTTTAACAGCTATACGAGCAATTTGTGCTTCGGCAAGATTCTGCTCACCTTCATTTGGCATTTTGAACTTTAAATAGAAGCAAGTTTAAACAGCTAAAACTAATTCATGTATTAACGTAATTTGACAAGTATTTTAAGTTTAGAATTGACTAGTTACCTAAATATAAATACTACCACTGATAACTTAATGACTAAGAGGGACAAATTGCATACCTAAGCCAAGCGAATGACCATAAAAACATACTTGAATCGTCGCCAGCTAGCTTTGTAATGCCATAATTCATACAGTATAATCCAAGGGTTCTTCCATGAAAGTTGATTTTAGCATGTTACGAAGTCCGGGTCACCACTGAAGTGAGTACGAAATGCGGGTTTCTCTTAAAGCATATTTATTTCATGAACACAACATCAATATAACATAAACTAAATTAAACATTATGGGTCGTCCTGCGACCAAGCTAGCTAGTGAAAAAGTTGAAAAGGTAAGTGGCTGTTCTTCCTCTGAAGGACAGAATATATATCACTAGGATCACAGGGTTGCTTTTACCTGAAGATCTTAAATCGCCAAGCTGGCGGTAAGACTGGTGAGAGTGGCGAGCACCGCACACGTCCTGTAGCGTATCTACCACTACAAAATTACAACTACAATTCACTAGTATATAAGACATGTTAACTCGACTCTATGTCGGGGTACCTTTTCATAGATGACGGTTGACATGGTCTGTAACTACTCTCCCCACATTGGTGACCCGGACGTGATGTGAACACGCCTACCTTGGCAAAAACGCCCACTTTGATCTGGATACGCCTACTTCGTTGGATGGTCCACATTGAACAGTTGACTTGCTACTTGTGACTGCATCATTATCCACCTCCTCACGCAGTTGCTACTCAGTCTCATCTCGATCACACACAACGTCGGCTTGCATACTTGTGATTACTCGACTGCTAACGGCAACAGAGGAGCGACTACGACCGTGAAGTTAATACACCTCTCACATTCAGCACTCAAAAAATACGGTGATCTTAATACAGCTCTCCCGGCTTCGCACAAAACAGCAATGAATCAACTAGTGGCATTCATCCATCGAATTCTATCATAGCTATAATTCTGGTGGGGGAGTACTGTAGCGTATCTACCACTACAAAATTACAACTACAATTCACTAGTATATAAGACATGTTAACTCGACTCTATGTCGGGGTACCTTTTCATAGATGACGGTTGACATGGTCTGTAACTACTCTCCCCACACATCTAAACAATAAAAAAATTTCACAACATCAACCAAATATAATACAATCTGAGAAGCTACTTATATTTCTTATCTAAGCACTTTTCAATGAAACACATGCACTGTCATAAATACATTTTAATATCCCATTCATTTTAATAGATATTACATCTTTTCCAGACAGTGATCCCTAATTAAGCAAAACGTATATTTTTATTAATTATTTGTATAACCTATTTTTAGAATATGATGTAAATTATTTGATTGGAATATAAAAAAGACTGATAATTGTTTTTTCCTTTCTGGAAAATAATTCTGAGTAAAACTGTTTAGAACATTCTTTTTTTGCATGCAAGTTAACTTCAAGATGAAATTTCATAAAAACCTTTTAAAGATAAAGAAAAAAATATTTTTTGGCCAGCAACAAAGGGCAAATAATTATGGAAACTTCTCAGATGCAACTTTATTATTTATTATCAACATCATCAAAACTGTAAAATAGAGCTTATTATTATAAATGTTGAAAATTTCAAAAAATATATATGTTTTGACCATTAAAGCAATTAAAATACTTCAATGCATAATTATTTTATTTAAATATTACGTTTTAAAAAACCTGTAAGAAAACATTGAAGTAGAAATAAAACTACATATTTTATTTTTATTTAAAGCAGAGTAGTGAAACTTTCTATGTGGTAAAAAAATTGTATTCTTCAATTTTGAATTCCAAAAATGCTACATTTTAGGTAATTTGTAGGGTTTTAAACCTTAAATTTAGTTCAAATTTTTTACAAACTTAATATTTTGATGAATTTAAGTATTTACAGCATTTTTTACTCCATATTATGCTTCAATTAATTGCTATTTTGATACAGAAGTTAAAAATATTTTTCCAAGATATTGTATGTAAGGAAAATGTGTATATAATAAATAAATGTAATTTATGAAACTAATTTTGCATTTTCTATTGTATTCTGTTACGAAAAGGATAAATCTGAAAATATATGTAAATTTAGAAAAGATTGCTGTAAAGCTAACAACGAAGCTTTTATTGTTTCTGCATAAAAACATGAAGTTGAATTTTGCATATAACAGATATAGTGACCGTCGAACAGTGGTCTTGCTAGTTTTCCTGCTTAAATTTAAGTTAAAATTAAAAAAAAATTTACGCAATACTTACTGATAACAGTAATATAATGCTCGATATTCAGATAAATTGATTCTCGATCATTAGGTTAAAATTCTCTGCTATTGTCTAAATGACATGAATAACAGTGCTTTTTTTTATCGATTAACAATTTTCGAAGAAAAACTGTAAAGAAAGTTCATAACAGCTTTTTACATTTTCAGAGTTGGAATATGCCTTTTAGAAAAGGAAGCTGAAGTATTTATTCAGCTGGATATTTTTGAAAAAACTTTCATCCATAATCAGGAATTTGCAAAGGTGGATTGTGAAAGGTATTTTAATTTTTAACTGAATTAAATCTAAGTTATAGAATATATATATATATATATATATATATATATATATATATATATATATATATATATATATATATGTGATAATGAAGATTTTTTAAAGCAAAAGAAATGTTTTTACAAATTATTCACAAATTCAAAATTTAAAAAAAAAATTCACATTTAAAAAATTGTAAAATTTAAAAAAGAAGGTGGAAAATTAAATAAGGAAAAATATAATTCATAAGCTCTAAGGATTATATCCGAAAAAACGAAAAAAATAGTGCTTTCTAATATTGCATTATATACATTATTATTTTATAAAAATCAAAAAAACTAAAACTATATATATATATATATATATATATATATATATATATATATATATATATATATATATACCACTTTGCCAATATTTAGGTGATTTTATTGAAATTTCTAGTATTTGATTTTCTAGAAACATACAATTATTGATCATGTATGCTAGTTTAAACAAGGTAAATAAATGATAACTGTAATTAAATTACAAATTTTAAATTGTTTATTTTTAAAGAAAAAATACGAAATAAATTTTAAAATCTGATAAGAAAAATGCATTCAGCACATAAAAAATGGATTTAAATCGTTTCATATTCTAATCTGGAATTGGATTGAAATTAGTTTTTTACTTCTTCTTTAATCTTTGTTTAAACATGCCAAATTTACGAACGTACACTGACAGTCATTTTGGATGCAAAATCTTTTATCTAGACCAGGGGTCGCCAAACCTTTTTGATCATCGACCCCCATATAATTTTTCGAAATCTCCATCGACCCCCACAAAAGTAATTTTCTGTTAATTTAAATAAAACTCGATTAGATACTGTGTTTGTACATTTATTTTATGATTTTAAACATTTATTAAATTAATAGTACATTGTGTAACAATAGTTTTATGAAAAATATATTAATATGGAAATTTAAATACCTTATTATTAAATAACAAGTAATTATGCATAAGTAGATATAATAAGTAAAGTAACTAAAGGTTTACTGCTACTTGATCAATAAGATGGGTGTGCCTGGTGTTTATTTGCAAGGTTCGCTATATTGGGTTCAAAATTGGTCAATTTTAATTTTCGTCAAAATTTGTCAATTTCGTAATTTTCGTAAAAAAATACAAAGTGTGCTATAGTTTTGTCGCGGGCTGTACTAATCCATATTATTAATTCTTACCTTCTTTTTCGTGCATTGATAATTAAAATTGATATCTAAACCAAACGAATGGTTTTATCGAAACTATAACTAATTATCCAAAACTATAAAAGTTTTAATAATGACACTGCAAATATTCAACACAGTTTGCAAAGATAGCTGAAACTGCGTATGATATTTGCATTTGTAACGTCAATGCTCGTCACACGTGACATTTGGACAAGCGCACATATGCATATGACTTATAAACTGCGCTGAGTTCGTGCCACTGCGCGGTGGTACGTAAATACTTGTTTCACCCCAATAAATATACGTTTATTAATTTATGTTTTGAAAAGAAACTGATATTGAGTCACTTATAAAAAAAATTCGCAAATTTTACACACTTAATTAGGTATGCGTGATTTGCGTATTGAGAACTGTTTTTTTTTTCCGACGCACAATCGACCCTTCCGATTCGGATCTACCCCCATTCGACCCCCTGTCTCAGATCGACCCCCGCTTTTGTTAAATAGACCCCTGGGGGTCTATATAGACCACTTTGGTGACCTCTGATCTAGACCAATCATTGATACTGAATATTCATAAAACTTTGTTTTCAGAAATGCGATACTAAATTAGAAGAAATAAATTCCAATATAGAACAGCTTTTAAATTACACGAATAAATTTGATTTTTTTCTCTGAAATGATTAAAATTGTGCAAATAAAGTTTTCACAATAGATTTTTATAGTTTTAGAGTTGATATTCTGGATGTAGAAGTTGCATCCTATGAGAAACCAGAAATTGTGGCAGAAAATTTCGCCCATGAACTGGGTTATGGAAATGAGGGCAGAGAAAGGTATTATATTTTTTGTTTGAGTTGATAAGTTTGTTTCTAAAATGTTACAATAGTTTCATCGAAATTTTGATTAGTTTATTTTTATTATTTTAGTTTTTTGTACCAAGGTATGCAAATTTTTATGCTTAATTGAATCATATATGCATGACAAAAATTATAATTTAAATCAAAGCGGTTAATTTAATAATAATTTTTTAATTCTTTTAAATATTAAAATAAAGTAGTATGCACATCTTTATGGTCAATTGGGTATTTGTGACTTCAGACATCAACACCAGCTAATTGTTTATAAACAGGATGGGCTGTTAAGATAGAGCTGAATTTCTCTACATAAGTTAGAATATCAATTAACGTGAGGACAACTAAATACAACACCGTTTCACACAGAGATTTTTTTTAAATACGATTCTTTCTTGTGTACGTCTTTTATTTAACTTAGATTTATTAGTTGTGTGTGTTTTATTGTAACGGCGATATGCTTTTGTTTTGTGTATTTGGCACCTTCAGTGCATAATTAGTTTGTTTACCTTCTACATAGCTAAGTGCCTATCTTTATGTTAAATTAGAAATATATAACAAAAGAATTGAAATCTTGGTGAAAGAATGTAAAATGCGTCACTTAAGAGAATTAATATTTAACGGGACTGGATTACTCGAAATGGAAAGAAGAGTTACTAACGCAAACAAATTCTACTTTTCAAAAACCAATCAGGATCGAGATACCCACACTACGTCACTTGTAGGCATCCTATTCATCAACATTCATATCCTTTTTTCCCCCTAAAAGTTTCAAATTATTAGGAGTTGAAAAGCTTAAATCTCTGCTGCTGCATTTCATTACTAAATTTCATTTAATGTTTAATACTCGCAAAATTTAAAATAAATGATTAATAGTTTTTTTTATTTCTATATGATATAAATGTTTGTTCTCTAACATTGCTATACAGTATTAGAACACATTGATTCTTTTTTTTTAGGACTGATAGTCTGGAGACTGCCAAAAATGAGAATGGTGAAGCAGGAAAACAGAAAAAGATTAAAAAAACAAAAAAGAAACGCGTTGGAAAGTTTTTCCGCAAATTATTCTGTTCCTGCTTGAAGAAAAACAAGGAGTAGTTAGAGGTGAAAAGAGACTGCTGAACCTGATTTACGCAGTCTGAGAAAGATTTATTTGAAGGAAATCTCGTCGAAGCCATCGTTTTTGTCATTTTATCGAGGCAGATGAATTTCATTTCATGTTTAAATGATGTAATTTTCAATTTAGGCCTTTTTTGGTATTTAATTAAATAAAAATGACAATTTTCGACTTTTATTGTTTCTGTTTTCTTATGTTTCCATCAAATCATGAAATTATTAGCAAGTAAGTAGCTCAATTGTTAGCAACACTGAAATAAAGATCAATTTGGAAGAATGGTTTATATCTGTGAAAGTATATTAATGAGTGTTGAGGAAAATTTTTTTTAAAAAAGCACGAATTTTGTTGGTAATAATAAACCGTTTTTTTTTCTCAGACCGCCCCATCCTTTCTGCGTTTTAACTCTTAAGTATAACCGCGTTTAATCTTTTCTGATTTCGTAATTTTCAATTTTCAACAGACTGCGATCTAATCGCCATTTTCGTGAAAAAATGAATATAAGCCGCTCTTCCCCTTTGATCTTCAAATATTTTGTTATAGTTCAAAAAAACCACAATTTAAATACCTTATAATTTTAAGAGAGAGAGAGAGGGAAAAGGCTCAAAATATTGGGCAATATTTGATAAAGTTTTATCACTAAAAATGCTATTTTAGTATATAAATTATTAGTTAAAATAATATTTATTTTTGAACTTTTCTTTAAAATGTAAGCGTAAATGTAAGCGTTAAAATTTTTGAAATGTGAGTTCATTGTTCGTTTCTTGGATGCAAATTTTGAAAATTGTAAAATTATTAAAAATTTTAACGCAGTTTGAATTTTACATTTTAAGCCGATGGTCTAACTCTTTTTCTCAAATGAAAAAATTAACATTTGGTCAAACATAGATGTTCACTTTAAAAGAATCTTCGAAAAAAAAAGAGCTGCGGAGAGAAATTTTAAGTCCCTCTATATATTTATTTACATACAAATTAACATCGAGTCTCCTATTTAAAATACACATTTTTTCTGTAAAAACAGACTATATGGCAATTTAAAAAATGAATTCTACAATTTAATGAGCAAAACCATTTCAAGGCTATAACAAAACGGATAATGATATCTTCAGATAAAAAAAAATACAAATAGATAAATTAAATTTAACATTAAATAATTCAAATGCCAATGGATACACTAATAACATTTTCATATCAAAATTTTCCTTACATTCTTTCAATGTACGTGAAATTTCAAATTTTTATTAATAAATAAATTTAGCATTATGAGAGTGAGAAACCTGAAAATTTCCCAAAAGAGAAGTGATTGCGATAATAATCTTTCTTCATCACAGACAAGTAGCTTTTAAGCTTATAATGAGTTGTAGATCCCTAAGAAATAAAAATTAGGCTTAATTCCTTAAGAAATAATAAAATACAAGAGGATGCATTTTATTATGTTTATATTCACCACAGCATTCGATATTTAATTACAAAAACTTGTAAATTTCTGGTCACGAAATGATGGATTTCAAAATTTTAATTGCAATATTTGTGAAATAACAAGTAATTTTCCAATTTAGAGTTTTCAAAGAAGTTAGCTACCTACTAATATACGAGCCACTCTTAAAACTATTAATCATACATTAAATATCCTACTACCCTACACGGGGACCCAAGAATTTGCACTTCATAAGATTTGTGAATGATACTAAGTAAACTTGGTTTGCAGTAAAAAGAATGAATGTTATTTACACACTCATTTCATTAGTTTATTAAAATGTATAATTTATGTAAGTAAGAGAAAGAAAAATTTAGGTTTAAAATACCCCTAATTAAACAAGAGTAACAATTGTTACAGTTTTTACAATACTGCTTTAACACAGACATTCTTATGAGATTACTTCATTTGTCTTTTTTTATTATTAGTTAAAGCCAGCTTACGCATTCTTTTAATTTTTACATTTTATATTTGAATTTTCTAAGTCGAATGACATGCATAAAATTACCCCTAGTTCAAAGAATAAAAGTTAAGTATTTACTTTTCATTACTCAATTAAATAAGAATCAATAAAAAGGACGAACTTTATTTTTATCTTCGTTTTTCAAAAAAAAAAAATATTATGCTTAGTAAATAGTCAGCTGTTCTGAATCGAATAAATTTGATTCACAGATTTAGTTGCTGGATCAAAAAATTTTGATTTTTTTTGTAACAATGCAAAAATGAATGCTTACATTTCACGTCATTTTCTAAAAATTTAATGAAACCGTTTCCCAGAGAATGTTCCCAGCCAACACTTCATCAAGTTTAAGAAATAGTCAATTTTCACTCGCTTTATTAAAAGAATTTTGTAAAAAGCAAATGTAATTTATAAAACTTAATGATTAATGTAACTATCTAAGATTCACGCTATAAAATAGGAGAAGTTTCTATGAAGGATCACACAATTACCAGGAATCGAACTCAGGAAACCTGGTGCGCAAGTGCGTGCACTCTGTGATTCTTTCATAATTTCCAAACAACAATAATTGAGAATCAGTTGTGGCGTCATATTAAGTAGAAATATAGCTACCACAGTTTATTGAATTTGATCTAGACTACTTTTTCCACTTAATTTTTTCAGGGAGAAAAAATATGGTTCAATTACCGTATTGTATGGTAATGACATTTCTGGTGAAAAAAAACCTCTATAATTTTGGTTTAAAAAATCAAGCTTTACGGTATTTAAACCATTCGTTTTGTAATTTTTCCCTTCATATGGTAGCGGCTTGATGGAAATTCTGGTTTTCAGAATTATAGTTCTTATAACCATTCATTTCGTTAAAACACAAAACTTAAAAGTAATTTTAATTAAATAAATGGTTTTTATGCCCTTCTCTGAAATTTCATGATAAAATTACCAAATTTTATTACATATTATAAGACCATATTTTATATTAATTTCGCCAGAATCATTACCAAAGCACTTCGGTAAAAATTACCTAGTTTTTTGATGTTACCATAGAGTCAGAAATCCGATAAATTTTACTGTTATTTTACTCGAAAATTCTGGTTTTCAAAATTATAGTTCTTATAACCACGCATTTGTTAAAGTACAAAACTGAAAAGTAAATTTTACTAAATAAATGGTTTTTATGTCCTGCTCCAAAATTTTATGATAAAATTACCAAATTTTATCACATATTACGAAACCATATTTTATATTAATTTTACCAAAATTATTACCAAAGCACTTTGGTAAAAATTACCTAGTTTTCTGATGTTACCATAGAGTCAGAAATCTGATAAATTTTACTATTAAACGGTAAACGGTGTTTATGGTAAACTTTACTTTTATTCTGGTACTTTTGACCATACTTTCAGTGAATTGAAAATTGGATTTTGCTGCAGCGACTACGTTTTTATACAAT
Source organism: Parasteatoda tepidariorum (assembly GCF_982258835.1). Taxonomy (NCBI): domain Eukaryota; kingdom Metazoa; phylum Arthropoda; class Arachnida; order Araneae; family Theridiidae; genus Parasteatoda; species Parasteatoda tepidariorum. The sequence continues at coordinate 92,792,858 of NC_141764.1, forward strand.
ACCTAACAGGTGTGGCGTGGAGTGTGTATTCCAGAATGCACTGAGATAATACGGAGTAAGGAGGAAATTCAAGATAATTGTCAAACGTAAAGATCTATCTTATAATTCATATAAATATATCGCAAAGATAATTGAATAGTCAAAAGTATGAAATTTATTTTCGAAAGTGAATAATCATAAACTATTTTTAAATGAAATAGCATCCAAACTACAATAATGTAAATATTTTATTGGAAAGTTATTATTTTAATTAGTTAACCATGATTTTATGATTAATATTAAAATGAGAAACAAAAATGAGGAGTTTAATTCTTACAATTGGAAAAATAAAATACTACTAATGCAATAAAATAATGCCTCACTTAATCGCAAAGCAAAAGAAATTCATTTTTTAAATAAACGAGATATGTCACACATTGTCAGAAACATCTTTTTGATTAAACATCACTTGTATTTCGAGACAACAATAGAACAGCTAAATAATCATTTTCAGACAATTAATCAGAACAACACATAAACATCTGGTGTAGGCACATTATCAATTTCACTTGCCAAACAAAGTTTACTTTGCCAGTGATGCTAAGGCCAGTGATGCTTGACTTCGGTGATCTGCTGGGAACCGTGTCTTAACGATCAGTCCACTGCGGGACTAACAGTCATTGAACCACCAAAATTGAGCTAATGATTACCAATGTTCATCTCCATAGCCTTACAATTTTGAACCCAATTCAGAAAACAAAGGAACTTTTGTAGTATGGGGATAAATTTGCCTTCGTGGAAGAATTTTGGTGAAATTAATCCGCATTTGAGGAGGACTATTCGGTGGAATTGCCCCACTTATGCATTACATGGAGAGAAATACCACAAAAACCTACAACGGTTAACCAGACGGCTAGAGGACTCTAACCCATGATCCGTTTACCACTGAGGATATTTTGCGTTAGTACGGTAGTCGGAGTGATTCGGGTGCTGAATTTGCATTGACCAGTCATCGTTGGGATTAAATCCTTCATTGTGAGCTCCATCTCTTGAGCCATCACGGCTCTTCAATTCATAGTTAGTATTACTCAGAATAAACAAGATGTTAACTTTTATCTGCGAAAAACTAACCAAATTTTTCCTTGAGCTATGCCTTGGTATAACGGCTGATGTGCTTCTACAATTTTAAAAGCTCCATTTTACGAGCCGGGCGCTGAATTCAAATCGACCAGCCATCGTTGGGATTCGAACCCGGCTCACCCTATTGGAATACGAACGCTATATCCCTTGAGGAACCAAGGTTCCCCATTTCATAGCTAGTATTATTCCGATTATACAAGATGTAAATATTATTCTGCAAAAATAGAGCCTCATTTTTTGTTGAGCTCTACCTTGTTGTAAGCGCTGATGTGCCTCTACCATTTTAAAAGCTCCATTTTACGAGAGTTACATATAATTCATAATATAATACAAAGTCAATATTAAGGATATGTAACAGAATAAACAAAATATCATTAGTATCAGCGAGTAGTGGAAATCAATATTCCCAGAGCAATGCCTTGTAGCATTAAACGCTGATGTATTTGTTATAATGTTTGCTTCCAGAAATTAGAAAGCTCAATTTTACACAGTATACTCGCATTATAATTTATATATCTGAAAAAGAACCAGAGGCAATATTTGATTCAGAGGTATAAAATAGGCTAAACAAAGATAAAAACTTTCACCAGCGTGAAATGGCACTTATTTTTCAAGGAATAATACCATGCTGTAAGCGTTTTACTTATTGTATGCTTGCATCTAGAACTTAAAGAAATCGACATTTAATGTATTGGACTCTATATATTTGCAATTCATTACAAAAAGAATTAAATTCAAAATTCAATGCAAGAAATATGAAACAGGCTAAACATTTTAAATTCATAATAAATTCTGTAAGCAAAAAAGGGCCTTTATTTTTCAGGAGCAATGCTTCCCTTTAAACGCTGTTGTTGTTGTTGTCGTGTCTAAACTTGTGCAAAGATTAGAGTCCTCCAAAAGTCTTGATAACAAGATTTGAAAGTTCTGGAGCCCGATGGCCATGGAGAATTTCGATGGGAGGTGTTCCAAGTTGAAAGAGGGAGCCGGTAATGGCCTGGCAGTCAAAAACATGGTCTGGAGTTAGTTGCAAATGAGGACAGTACTTTCAGTTGGGATAGAATTTTATATGAGTGCGTGAGATCTTCATGCCTTTGAAATGTCTAGTACTTAGCCTAGCTATTGAAGAGAAGAGGTTTCTTGGGCAGTTTAGATCGGGGATTGTTGCCTTGCTACATCCTTCGTCTGGCGACGCTGTTGTAATTAATATAATACTGATGAAATTCAAGAGATCAATCTGACACGATTTCAAATGTAACAGTATTTTGTAATTTGATGACTCAATAAACTTACCTACTACTTAACTTTAACTACTTTACTCCTCATCAAAAAATTTAATCATTCAATCTTCCATGATCTGAAATTTAACATCAGTTGCTATCGTATTAATTATTTTGCAGCTTGATGACTCAACCGGATTAGCTTATTTTAGCAGCAAAAATTCTTAACAGCGCAATTGTACTGGATTCGAAACTTTACTTTAGTTGCTCTTGAATAATGTAGCACAATTTTGTAGATAAATGTCTCAGTAGCTATAGCTACTTTACTGTGAAGTAAAAGTCCTAAAAACTCGATCTTACACAACCTGACATCAGTCGATTTTGAATTACGTATGAGTTTTTTTATAGTTTAATGTCTCAACAGGTTTAGCTACCATAGTTGGCATCATAAATCTTAACAGCTTAATTTTACGCAACTGAACTTGAATCTGAGTGTAAACAACGAATCGACTCTCTTCTTTGTTCTGGAAGAGAGGTAGTCCTCCAGTGGATCCTTGGCCATTGTGGCATCTACGGAAATGAAAGGGTTGACATGTTGGCTAGAGAGGCTTCAGCACTTCATCCACCTTGTCACCCATGCCTCAGGCTCTTAGAAATGCACTGCGGCTTCTTAAGACTAAATTCAGACACAGATCAATATCTGCTCTTAGGGACTTAGCTGATGGAAAATCCTGGGATAGCCTTCTTGATGGCCAGCAGCACTCTCATCTTTCCCTCCTTCCCAGGGCCGAGGGAGTTGCTTGTCTTAGAATAATTACTGAACATGGCTACTTGCAGGCCCATCTATTTAAAATTAACCTGGTCAATTCACCTCTTTGTATGCTCTTTAACACTTCGCCTATGACTGGGGAGCTTCTATATGATTGACCCTCTCTTCTTGACGTTCGTTCCTGAGACGACTTTCGTGCCCTCTCACCTTCTGGAGCTACTTCACTATTGTATTGAACTGCAAGACGACTTTTGTCTGAGAAGACAATGGCGGGCGTAATTTAAAAATTTTTTTTACGCAATTTGAAATTTGTCATCAGTTTCTTTTATTATGCAGCAGCATTTTTTAATTCAATGATCCATCAGCCTTAGCAACATTACTGTGCAGTAAATATCCTAGACGCTCGATCTTAATCGAATTGAATTTTTTTAGTTTCATTTGTATTATGCATTATTCAATTTTTGCTTAATAACTTTAGATGCTTTACTCTGTAGCAAAATTCTTAACAGCTTGAGTTTCATGGTTTGAAGTGTGTTTTTTAAAACTTAAAACTATTTTGAGGGTAAATAAAAAAATGCAATGATTCAGCAACTTTATCTACTCTAGTTCGCACAAAAAAATCTTAAACGATATTATAAATTTAATGCAACGAATAAAAAAGTTACATGAATCTTCAAACGTCAAATGAGGTCCGTTATGTTCCTACTATAAATTTTCTATTCAAATTGCCTAAAAAAATTTCAGTACTCTTTTTCTCAATGTACAGTGTGCAAAATAAAATACAGTCAACGCTGAATAACTTTTGATCTATTAAGCTGATCTTCTCGTTCTAGGGCTCAATCTTAAAGGTTCGAAGAGGCGACCTCAAATATGCTAATTAATTAGTACATACAACATTTTGAGTTTCAAAAGACACAAAAACATACTTTTTCTGAATCAACCTACCTACTTTTACTATGGATTCAAATTTATGACCCTCAAAGTATAGAGAGGAAGGCGCAAACTTGGAAATATAGTTTCAATATGTTGGTCAGGAGAGCAGTCTAAAGCTTAGAATTCTTAATGTTAAATTTACTTCTTGCACATTTCGAGTTATCTCTAGGATAATTTTAAGTGAAATGAAAGATTTTTGCACACAATCATAAAAAAAAATTGCCGAAGTTAATTCCATGAGGAAAATTTCAGAAATATATATTATTTTTTATTATTTTATTTAATATCAGTCTAAAACGTTTTGAAATGTAAGGTTAATAAATTTTAACATCATATTAAAAAATATAATTTAACATGGCAGAAGGAAAATTTGAGTAAAATTGGTCGAATAGTTCCTAAAAAATTGAATTTCTATAATGTCATGTTTTCGATTGATATTCAATAAAATAATTAAAGAAATAAATACATGCTAAAAACTATTTTATGCAAGCAATTATCTTTGGATAAACAAATTTTATATTTGTTGCAAAAATTGACGATACACTCAAAAGTAAAATTAACACTAAAGGTTCCAAGCTGTGGGCCGTTTTCCTGACCAAACTATTGCTACCATATTTCCCATATTTTATAATTTTATAACAGTCGTTGAACAGCCGACCCAATTTTTTTGGGCTTACGACTACTAATGTTCAACTAAGTAGCCTTGTAATTTTGAACCCAATCCAGAAGACAAGGGAACTCCTGGATCAATTATTGGGAGGAAGTTATCTTCATGGAGGACTTTTTGATGGAACTAACCCGCATTTGCGTTACATGGAGAGGAAGACCACGAGAACCTTTTACGGTTAGCCTGACGACAAGGGGACTCTAACCCATCATCAGTCTACCACTGAGAACATTTCACGTCACCACTGTGGTCGGTGCAAGCCGGATGCGGAATTCGTATCGACTGGGATTCGAACCCGATTCCCCTCCGGCTATTCCCTATATTTTTGGGATCAGAAATGCGAAACTGTCAATAAAAATATATAGGTGCCGTGATAGCCTGGTTGGTAGGGCGCGTCCACGAGGTTTGTGGGTTCGATCCCCACAGACTGAAAACTCTCCGTGTAGTAAATGGTGACTGATGCAAGTTAAATCTGTCGGATCACAAAGTCCTCCATGTACTTTTAACAAATCATGCCTCTGGAGGTACTGATCCAGAAGTTTCCTTGTCTTCTGGTTAGGTTCAAAATTACAAGACTATAGAATTGAGCATTAGAAGTCGCAAACCCAAAATTAGTTCGGTTGTTCCTCGACGGTTATAAAAAAATCAATAAAAAGGCATGTTTATTCAGAGAAAGTACGTTCTTGTGAGCGATTTTATAACTTAATATATCGTTTGCAGAGGATCAAAATTGTGATGGCATGTCGTCGGATCATCCCCAGGGATGTGTATCAGACCGTCGCCAATAGCCCAATGTGAAGCTCTAGTGCGACGTAAATGAACTACAACATCTTACATTTCGATTTTTTTCGTATGAGAATGCGAACAAGACTGGTCAGAAATATTCATTTGCGCGAAAAACTCATGAATCGGATTCTCATTCATGCAATTTTTTTGCGTACGAAATAAATTACATGTAGTGAGAATGATCCTGAAAAGAATTGTACTGCTAGTGCATGAGTGAATCGTATACGCGAGCGATGGCATACATTGAGAATAATAATATTGCTTTTTTCTTGGTACTTCATTAGTTGTTAAATTGTTTTACCGTAGAATACTCGGCTAGGCCATTGGGCTATCAAAGCTTTCCCTTTGTGGAGGATCAAAATTGCGATGCCATGTCTTTATATTATTCGCAGGGATATTTCCCAGACCGTCACCAATAACCTAGTATGGGCCGGGATAGCCTGGTCGGTAGGGCGCTGGGCCCATATCCAAGAGGTCGTGGGTTCGATCCTCGCCGGCCGAAGACTCCCCGTGTAGTAAATGGTGACTGATGCACGTTAAATCTGTCGAGTCTCAAAGTCCTCCATGTTCCCACAACAAATCAATACCTCTGGGGGTACTGATCCAGGAGTTTCCTTGTCTTCTGGATTGGTTCAAAATTACAAGGCTACGGATTTGAACGTAAGTAGTCGTAAACCCATGAAATTGGGTCGGCTGTTCAACGACGGTTATAAAATAAAATAAAAATAAATAACCTAGTATGCAACTCTAGTGAAACGTTGCTTCTTTTTTTTTTTTTTTTTTTGGTTAATGACGGGTAGAGTCTATTTCCCATTGACCTCAGAAATACCAGAATTGCTATTCTCTTACCATTATCCAGTAACCACCTATGGCTAAGCCACGGCGGTGGAGTAGCGTCGCCTACGTCATACAACCACAAACCCGTTTATAGGCGGGTTACATTCACAGAATCACACAGAAGGAAGGACATAGAACACAGAGAGGGAGAGAGAGAGAAAGAAGCATCCGTGCCCTGAGCGGGATTCGAACCCGCAACCATCGGCTGCGCAGTCAGGCACGCTAACCTCTCGGTTACCTGGTCGGCCTATAGTGAAACGTGATAAACTACTATAACTCAAAGCCGAATTTTATGTTCTAATATATCTAAAATGACTTCAAAGTGTGGAGGTAGTTAGATTCGAGCTCAGCTGCAACCATGGTTGACGGTTGACGTTTGCTTGTTTCAATACATATGCAGGTTTGTGTGCTCAATGCAAAGAATATTTTTTAAGCTCTTTTCAAGCTGAAGGACAGATAACATAAATTAGAAAAGTGCAGCACTGAAATATATCCAGGGTCGGATTTCAAACCCTCTACCTCCACTCTTCAAAACATTTGGCGGAAGGACGATACTTAATTCTTGATGTATCTTCGTACTATCTTTCCGTGCTTTGTTGTTCTTCTGCTTGACAATAGTTTGAGCACAAAAGCCTGCTTATATAAGTGAAAATAAAGCATTAGATTACCTAGTTTAAGTAGCTCCACTCTTTTCCGAGCCGATCTTTGCGCCGCCTTCGATTTTGATTGGTTGTCGCCGACTACATAGGTAAACAGACGCCATTTTGTTGACTAGTTAGAACGGAGAAGTGTCATCGCACTCAATCAGTTTTCGCTTCTGTTTTTACTTTATTTGTCTCATACTTTTAAATTAATTATACAGGTTCTTGCACATTTGAGTGTTTTAAAAAGACAAAATTGAGCTTTATATCGCTCCCTTGTTCGGTAAAGCAATGAAGAACGACGGAAAATATGGCTGCATTGAATTAGCAGAGATAAATGGACTCCAAACGACACTAAGTACGATAAAATGTTATAATAAGAAAATGCTAAACAAAAATTTATCGTTATATTTTAAATAGCTTATTATTTTGCTTGCTTATGTGGAATTTTGCTTTTTTAGCTTTGAAGAAATATATCTAGAATTGTCTATATTGAAAGTTTGAATTGCGTTGTTATAATTTATAAAAGAATAATATGCCTAGTTCAATAAACTAACAATTATGGCGAGTATTATCGTCTTTAGAGATATGTTATTAATATTATTACCCATTAATAAAATATAAAACTATTAACGAATCAAATTGAATACAAATTAAGTACTTTTGTAGTAATTCAGTAAAATACATATTTATTTTTTAATCTTATAGACCTCGCAGTTGGTTTGTTTTACTTTATCCAATCGATAAAATTGGAATGTTATTTTTTTGAAATATTTATTAAAATAAAGTACTTACCATACAATAAATAATAATTATGAATATTCAGAGAATGTATCTCAATCATAGTGAATCTAGATAAAATATGATAGCTTTAACTCGTATTTAATACTGATAAGATGATGATAATGATAATAGAATTAAAAACAAGATCATTGTGTTTTGAAAAAATGTGAAATTTTTCCGAAAATATAATTGCTGTTCAAGTGAATTTATTGGTTTAATATTTTTAATATGTCTTATATTTAATTGATGAACATATTTTTATTTATTTTAATATTCTGAAAATTAAACAGAATTTTAAAACATTTTCCGATTTTGTTATTTGCATCTAGAGTTTCAATTAAAATTTCATTTTAAATTTAATTAATAGCAATTGAAGTCTTGGCAAATTTTTATTATAAACGACCAAGTAACAATTGGTATTGACTATGGGGAAAAAACTTTTTCTTTGAACACTGATAAAAATGTCCATAATGATTTAACTCCCAAATCATACCACACTTTGAACGTCATAAAAAAAAACCCGGCTGAACTTCATAAAGAAACCAACTGAACCTCATAAAAAACAGACTGAACCTCATAAAAAAAGCGACTGAACGTCATAAAACATTTCTAAGAGAGAAATAAAAAGTTACAGCAGATTATGAAGGTCGAAAAGAGAAAGATTTAACTTATAGATAAGGTATTATTTTTGCTGAATAGAATAAAAATAAAACATATAATTTCAGAGACAAAAAGAGAATTGAACGATAAAGAATGGCTTTTAAGAATAGAAACTCCGTATATCTACATTGAGAGAAGAGACCAGGATGGTGGCGTTAGCCTTGGGCATTAAGTGTAATGAATAAATATAACAGAAATTTGTAAGAAATTACCAGCTATTGAAAAGTTAAAAACACCTATTCAATTGTTTCACATTTTGAGTGACAAATAATCTAAATGATTAGAAAAACTAATTTCTTTTTATTTACGTCGCACTAGAGCTGAACAATGTGCTATTGATAATGGTCTGGTAAACATCCCTGAATGATCCGAAGAATTGCCTTCACAATATGAGGCCACTTTTCCTATTTAGACATACATTTGAAGGGGAAGGAAATTTTCTTCGGATCCCTCCATGTTCCCATGGTACTTCTCGGCGTTTCAAACAGTGACGGTGCGCACTCCGCGTATGTATGTAGAATATGGCTCAACTGCTCTCGAACTCATCCGCATCTACTAAACTAGAGCGCGGAGTGCGCGCCGTCACTGTTTTGTTTATATCTTTCGAACAAAGTGTCTTACTATTCGAAAAATTTGGAATTAATATCATCATTGATTATACTTCACACTGTCGAAATATAAAAAAAGTCAAGGATGTCCAAATTGCAAAAAAAAGTTGTTTTTTTTTTCAAAAAAATGAATTTTTTTATTTCAAAAACAAATATTTTTATATTTTAATGTTGATTTTCTTAAAGTCTGAGAAAAATCACTTCAAGAAAGTGTATTTAAATACTTTTGTTGTTGGATGGCAATACGTTAAAAAATGACTTGCAAAGTCGTGCGCTCAAAAAAGCGAAATTTTCAAAAATTCGTATAGTCAAAAATATGCTATTTAAACAAAAACGCAAAAATACGCGTCGATTTATTCTCAATAAAGAACAATAAATTATATCATTTTTGTATCATAGGTGCAAATTTTGTATGGATTGCCCCCTATATAACTGGGTCAGAGTTATCTAACCCCACAAAATAGCATAAAAAAATTCGAACTTGCAATTTTAACTTCTTGATTCGAATTGTTTTAGAATTAAAAGAGAAATTGTTGACCTGTAAACTATTTATCTCTCATTTAACAAGATTATTATTATTTTTTTTAAAATTCTGTTTCACTGTTCGCTGTGACATTTGAAAGCAAGAATTTTCCCCATCGATCAGAAATAAGATCGTGTATTCCTTCTGGGCAGGGGGAAGGGAGGTGAGTAGGGGATGATTTGGTAGCAGTTCTCACCAAGAAGATGTCAAAGCTTCCTTGAAATAGACATTTTTTTAGAATTCAGAAACAATATTATTTATTTTTTATTTGCAAATGTAACTACGCAAATATTGAGTGAAAAATTGCTATGTTAGAAAGGGCCGTGTCCACCAGGATCCCTGAATATTTCAATGTCATTTTTTCTTTTTGATGAAAAACCTCAACTAAAATGTATCTCAAAAATTTTCTGGGATTCTACTATGGGATCAAAGGCGTGGATTACACCAGTGTTTCCCAAACTTATGACATTTGTATACTCTTTCTAAATTTTTCGTAACGCTGTGCACCACTAATAAAAAAAATGAATTTATTTTTTTAAACTATGTATTTTTTTCTTGGTACTAAGTTGTGTTGATAAGTTTATTTGCATCAGTGAGAAGGATGATATTGTTTTTGTTGTGATAACAGAATAAAAATTATATTTTATAAAAATAATCAAAATAAGTAGAATTTATTACAAACCTTTACTATAAAAAAATTGCACAAAAGTTAAAAATCACAAGTGGATGTTGACACCACTAATTATTAACTGTTAACTTAGCAAAAAAGAGCCAATAGAAAAATACGTAATCGTAAATTTTAGTGGCTAGCTTTGTTTTGAAATAAAATTTTTTGAAATTTTCGTTTGTTGCAAGATATTTCGCACAAGAACGCGTACCCCCGCTAAACTGTTCCCGTGCCCCTGGGGGTACACGTACCACAGTTTGGGAAACACTGAATTACAAGATGATTTATACCTTGTTTGTTTATATTTACTGACATTGTGGGAAATATTTTAAACTCAGCTTCCCTTCATGTGTTGTTCATTAAAAAATAAGCATGTTTAAGAATTAACAGGAAGAATATAAATTACAGTTACAATAAAGTTGCAATAAAAGAATGCTTGTATTATGACTAGCCACACAAAGATATAATTAGTGAAAGCTACTTCAAAAAAATTTTCTAATTCAGGGTGCGTAGCTAAATCTTTCAACAAAAAATAAGCACCTTTTAAGCATTATACACATTAACAAAATGCAAAATAATTTTTAAAGACTTTACATGATCGTGATAAAATAACTAGCTTCTGACAAATAACTCAGTTCTTGATTATATTAGCTACCATAAAGAAATTATTGGTACATTTATTACCTTAGTTGGTTCATTTTGGTTCGATTTCAGAGCGTGGGAAATGAAGCCTGAAATTGAGAATATATTGCAAAATGCAGCAGAGTTGCACATGACAGTGCAAAAATCTCACCAAACCCAGCTCAGTATACGGACCCGCAAGTATTTCATCATCCGCATGCATTCATAGGCTATGGACCGACGGTATGCAGAAATGCTTAGTGTCTGAATTGAACGTTGAATAGAACAATGTGAAAAACACGCTTTTGCATAATACATGGTGAAAATTGGCTTGGTAAAGAAAAAAAAATCTTATTTTCGAAAAGGGAAAATTAAGTACTTTTTTAAAAAACACCCAATAAAAAAAGCACCTTTAACGGCTTTTAAAAAACGAAAATAAGCACCTTTAAGCCCTTTTTAAAAACGCTAATCCCCATGCAATTGCGTTTAAAACACTGCTTGTGATACTATTATATAGAAGTGTATTATAAGATAAGAAAAGAAAAACAACAAATCTAGAATAGGGTTTTTAATTTTAATAAAAAAAAATGTATACAGTAAATGTACAAAAAAAATGAGCTTCAAAATTGGCATCAGACACAAGGCTTAGAAACTCACCATGCATTAGTTGAAACAAAATTAAAACACTATAATTAACAATGAGTTACAAAAAACGGTAAAATTGTACACGAATGCGGAAGAATGAGTCCATTCATGGACTAGTAAGATGGGCACAAAAAAAGCTGGTAGTAATCTCACCAATTCAGCCTCAGGCCTTGCTCAAATACATATATACAAATCAAAGCGAATAATATAGAAAGTTTTTTGACTCCACATTGCACAAATGGGTATGTTCAGTAAATAAATGCGAAAAATTATTGAAGCGAACAACAACAAGAGCGATTGACAATGAACACATATATTAGATTTGGTCGTTATGGGTTCAAAACCTGAGAAGGAATAATATGTACATGTTGGGTCTGCTGAATGTAAAAGAAGATCAGATATTAAATAATCCAATATTTTTTAATTTTAATGTACACTTTTTACAGTTTTTCTTATAGCATCTGATAGCATATTTACATAATGTGAGATTTTTGAAGAATATTTTGATCACCTTTTGACATTCAGCAAGATATTTTAGACTTAGACAAAGGATTCCTCTTCACTTCTAGAGCTTAAGCTTCGACTGCGGGTGTGTTGCTGTGTTGGAAATTGCCTGGGAGATCTGCTATTATTGAGTTCATCACATTTCTCCAGGCATGAGTTAGAAAAGTTTAGAGACTTTTCTTCCTGAGTTCTTGTATTAAAAAACTCCCTCAGTTGCGCGACACTCCAGTTTATTTCTTTTCTAAGTTCTTCAGGAAGTATTTCTCTCCTAGACCTTATGTGGAAATTTCTCATGTTGTGTAGCTGAGAATCTGTTACATGAACTGGAGGATGGTGCCTTAGTCTAATATGCGCTCCCTCTTGACTGCTTATTCTTGGTGAAGTCTGGATGCCCTTGACTGAAATGGAAGTTTTACGGTGGCCATCGGTACAGTCCACATTAGCCGGTACAGCCCGATGAGTGTCGTCATCCTCAGGAATCTGTTGCGAATACATTCGAACGGAGTTTTCATAAAGTTCTCTAGCTTTTGCACTGAGAGAGGTTTGCTCTGCCCTCATTTCATCAGTTACATTCTTAACAATGACAACCGCTGGATGCTGCATTTGTTTCAACAATGTTTGTCGGTTTATGGCTTCGAGGTAACTGGGGGGTTCACTGGGTTTTGAAGGGGAGTTGTTTATGGAACAGTTTGAATGTTGAGATTTATGTGAATTGTTTGATTTTTGCGATGACTGAGAACAACGCGAGTTGTGTGATTGGTGAGATTGCTGACTTCCATCTGACGTAGAACTACAAACACTATTGACTCTTTGCGGACTATAATACATGGCATACAGATCACTATGAGATTTTGAGCTCAGTTCTTGCACCCTGCTATTGCTCCTAGATACCTGTGGTGTACTATCTTCGCTTGAAACCAAAGATATGGTGCTAGAATCGTGAGCCTGGTCAATCTCATCAATTTTTGACGTCGATTGACTTCTTTTCCAGTCTGTTCTCCGTGAGTGTGTCGCAAACCACACAGCATGTCTGTCAGGTTCTCTACTGACAGATCTAGACTGCCGTGAGCATTCTTTTGAATAATCAGTCTTTTTAGTGCTACATGGGGCAGACATAGTTCCTTTTGACTGAGGTGGTGAGGGTGCTCTTCTTTTACGTTGAGTTAGCATCCTCTTAGAAGCAGAGGAGCTCACATATTTTTGAAGTAAACTCTCCTCGGAAGCACTTCGACGCAATGTACCTTCCATATAGTTATCAACAGGTTCAACTGAGGATACTATAGGCCTCTGTAATCCAGAGCGACCTCTAACGTCCCGTCTTCTTACAGGGTTGTGATAATTGCGTACAAAACTATCGTAGGATCTGTCCATTAAATCTTGCTGCATGCTATAACTGTATGATTGAGATAATTGCAATGGTAAATGAGGACTCCTTTCATAATGATAATCTGGATGCACACATGACGAACAGGCTGCAAGAGATTTGGTACGATGGGCTTCCATTCCTAGCCGCCTCTTGCGCATCACATCATGGCAAGTGCCGTCTATGCTAACACCAGCATTCTTGCCATAGGAAGCAGTGTTACAGTCTATTCCAGCTGTATCCAAGTGGGGGACACTCTTTGTTAGGGCTGTAGAATTACCCCTTCGACTATCAGCACTGGAGGATTCACTTTCCACCTCTTCTTCTGGTGTATAAAGTTGTGTATCACTTAGTGTAAGACCAGAATCTCGACTGAGGTTTGTTAGGGACATCTTGCTCTTGCAAGGCAATTTTGGACTAGGTTCAATTTCATCAAGGAAATCGCGATCTAAGCTATCAATAGAAGAGTCGTCTCGTCTATATTGATCTGAAAAAGAAAATTTGATGTTTTATATTAAATAGTTTAAAGAAACAATAACACTTTTTTAGTAGTATATTAATGTAATCAGTAGAAAATAAATTATTTACTACAAAAAAAGGGCTAATTAATAATAATAATAAAAAGGAAAGTTTACACAATCCATTCATGTTTAAATGTTTTCAAAAGGAAAAAGATGCCTTAAAACTTTTTTTGTATTTTGATTAGGACAAATGTAGCATAAAATTAAAAAAAAAAATTAGTTCATTTTTTTTAAATTCAATTTTTAAAAAAAATTAATAATCAAATCTATCTTTAAATAGTTCATTTTTCCTGCGATTTAATAAATAAATAAAAAATATCAAGTCACGAAAAAAAATGATTCACTGTTTAGGTTGCTCTCTAATACACTAAACAATTTACGAGGTAAGATTTGTTTATTAGAATAGAACATTTAAATCAAAAGGAAAAAACCAGTTAATAAAAAAGCAACATCATCATGTAAGTAAAAAAGAAATTATTCAATTGGTTTTAAAATTTTTAGGATTCACCTGTTTAAATTGTTTACTAGCAAAAAAAAAAAAAAAAAAACATTGAATAAGAAAACAGGTTAAGGGACAATTTTTTTAAAAAACAAAACCATATGTTTCAAGCAGAATAAAACAACTTATTCTTAAATTAAGAGACAACTTATTATTAATAAAATTTATATATATTAAGGCAGAATTCAAACTTACTTGCAAGATCATGTAAGCTGTGAAGGCTATCAGACTCTTCTGCTCCAGAATCCTGCCTAGAATTATCTCTTTCGGGAGATGCCCCCAGCAGCTGCAATACTTGGTCACCAAATAACTCTGCACAATGGTCAATCAAAAATGACACTGCTTTAGGTACTCGCTCAGCAATATCCTGGAAAAGAATTTTTTTTTATATAAACAACACATGCTAATCTATTTTGATGAGAGAAACTATCAAGAATACTTCAAAAAATTAAAGAGCACGTTTTTCTCTTATTTCGAAAAAAATGGATTGGGTAAAATTATCTTAGTAGTAAAAAATTATAGCAATATTTTAAATTACGTAAATAACTAAAAAAATTTACAATATATTCAGGGTTCAGGCATCAAAATGATAAGACACATTTTAAAATCGATCAGGAGAAAATAGCTTAAAACATGCTAGTAATAAGATGTTTCTGTGTATGAAACTAAAAGAAACAAGCAGAAATGATTAAAGTACCTATCTGGTAACAATATTAAGGTACAGTTTGATGTATAATATTACTTCTGAAAAAATTAGCTTCATCACTACATTGCCCTTTATCTATAACAAAATTAAACTACAAGAAAAATTAGATACAATTGAAAAAAAGATTATTGATTAGCACAAGAGTCTGACACGACTACTCTGCTCCAAATTTGTATGCACATTTAGGACTTATATTGTATTATTATTTCAAGCTGCATATTTGTTGTTGCAAATATCAATGCAATAAATAGTTTAAGTCAAACAAATAATGATCCTGTGACCTTATGTTTTTAGGATATTTTGACTTTTTATAAAATGAATTACGTATATCTCATGTATATTTGTTTTTTATGTAACTTTGAATTATGAAATAAATGCACAATGCTAGCAAGAGAGAAAAAGAAATTCTTACCTCTTGTTGAAGAACAGGAGATTGAAATTTTCCTGGATTTAAAAGAGTAGGACCAATGCATACAGCAAGGTTCATGGAAGACATTTTATTTTCGGAAGAGTGCTGAGCTATGTGCCACAACATACACAAGAGATATTGCAAAAGCCGGATATTTGGTGGTGGTAACTGAGCTAAAAGACTGAAAGTAAAAAATAAACATAAGATTAGGTAAGATAAGAGAAGATAGGTAAGATAATAAAAAAATTAATGAAATTCTATTTTGTCAAGGCAGTTTAAGTATGATAAGGCAAAATCTAAGTATACACATTGAAAATTTACATAAATAAAATTAATAAGGCAAATCGAAATAAATGTTAGCTCTTATATTAGCAAAAACTGTTTTCTATAAAAATGACTAAAACTATAATTTTAACCTTTATTATAATTTTAATCTTTCTGCAGAAAAGAGAAATTGACTGGTTAGGAAAAAATGTCAGAATAACAAAAAAAATTTTAAAACTTTTCTAACTAATGTCAAACTAAATCTAAGAATGCTTATTTTACCATCTTAGGAAAGAAACATATAAAAAGTGTTTCAAAACGTAAAACGATTTAAGCTCATTTATGTTGAACATTATTTTAAAATTACCAAAAAGCTTTCAATTTTTAAACACATTGAAACCATAAATTTGCAAAGTTACCTAAGGATTCTCTTTTTGCATTCCCATTCAGTTTCAAAAGAGGTTGCTTGAAGCCAATGTTTGTAAAGGTCTGATTGAAGGAGGCAGTCAGGAAGACTTCGCAAGAATTCCTGCACAACAGAAATAAAGTATTTAATAACACATCAAAAGAAGAAAAAAAAATCAAAACTAATTCAAGTAAAAATTAGATTGTTAGTTTAACATAAATAAAATTTAACTCAATTTTTTAAATATAAATACTAGATGTTATGAACTATCAGAATATAAATTAAATGCATACTAATTACTAAAAGAGGAAAATTTTAAGCTAAAAGTTTTCACAAGAAGAATCGTAAAAGTTTTTAGGTGAGAATAGCACGAGAATTAGATGATTCTTGCAATAAATTAAGTTTCAAAAATAAATATTAAAATGAGAGGCATAATTAGAGGAATACAAATACACATGAAATTTCATATAACATGGGGAAATTATTTTTTAAAATTATTTTATAAACATTTGCTGCAAGGCAGAAGATAAAAAAACACTAGCTTTATATAAGTTTTAAATATACGTCGTTCGTAAATTAAAAGAAAAAAAAACTAAATAAAAACGAAAGAGATCAAAATACATGCTTTGTTGTTTTCTGTTTAGGACACCAGAATTTATTATTTATTATCAACAAGTTTTCAAAATAGTTATAGAGTTCTTCAACAGGTAGAGTTAAAGATAAAAAAAAAAAAAAAAAAAAAACAGTTTTTTCAAAAATACATTTGCAACAATTATATGGTACAGTTCAAAGTCAAAATCTAATAAAATATTTCTCTTAAAATGGTTTGACACAGAGTGTAAAAATTCTTGTTTTCGTCTATGGTGCCATCTGGTGACAAAACTAAAAACATAGACATAAACTAACATAGACAAAACTAAGCAAGAATGAATGTTTTATTACCTTAGCACAACACAGCAAATTATACATTTCTATCTCCTGGCTCTTTTTTTCTTCTTTTCTTACATTTGGTACATAAATCTTTTTTTGTTCAGTGAAGAATAAATTGGAGAGCTTAGTCAAAAAATTTTTTAAGTGATACATAGAAATCAATAAATATTCCAGGCATAGTAAACATGATAATAATCACTGCAAGAATGGAACAATTATTTATTGATTTTTCTATTAAAAAAAAATTCAAACAGAAAAAGTTTGCTTTAAAAACTCTTTCTAATGTTCCCATACATTTAAAGCTGATTTTTTAAAAAAAATTTCCAAAATTTAAATTAACATCTTTTACACTAAGCTTGTTAATTTCAAACATAACTTTAAAAAAAAAGAGCCATTGAAATATAAAGAGCCGAAATGCAGATCATAATCAATTAATTGTACGATAATTTTTAGTTTGATTACTTACTTTAAAAACAGAGGATAATACAATGATGGGAACATTCCTCAAGTCATATTCAGGATCTGATTCCAGTTTCTCTTTAAGCTCGCGGCAAGCTCGGGCGTTGGCAGATTTACGAAAGATACCCACAGTAAAGGGTCCTTGCTGGAAAAGCTGAACTAACATAGACTAAAAATAAAATTTTAACAATTATTATACATAGATAGGGATTAACACAAGCAATAAACATTAACAAATAAATACAAAAAAATCTGAGAGCTATTTAATTATTGGATTAACTAACAATTTCATTAAAATTATGAGAAAAATTAATTTTTTATAATTATATTATTGAATTTTAAAATTGATTAGTTTGAAATCGGCTTTTCCAGAAAAAACTTTGTACAAGTTAATTAACAGTTAAAATTATTAATTCTTTAACAATAAGTATTTATAGCTTATCTAGTATATTTGACAACCAAAAGGATAAGGATAGACTATTAGCCTTACATTCTAAGTCTATGGAGTAGACAAGACTCAAAAATTTAATGTGTTTAAGTGTTTTTAAACTTAAAATTTATTTCCTCTTAATAACATTACGAAATAGATCCGATTTCAACGCGTTATTTTTTCGGTATTCAGTAATGTAAAATAAAATATTTTAATGCGCAGATTTGATTTTTACAATTAATTCTTCATTAATCTTCGCCTTTCTAAAACAAATAGTAAATAAAATAAAAAACGTTTTGGAAAAATAAATTCATATATTATAAGATTTTATAAAACTTCATGGATTAAAAACATA
The DNA here is from genome assembly GCF_982258835.1 of Parasteatoda tepidariorum. Classification (NCBI taxonomy): domain Eukaryota; kingdom Metazoa; phylum Arthropoda; class Arachnida; order Araneae; family Theridiidae; genus Parasteatoda; species Parasteatoda tepidariorum. The sequence continues at coordinate 92,811,180 of NC_141764.1, forward strand.
TTTAGGTAGTATTAAAGGGCAAGATAAAAATTCACAAATTTCAGATCTAATCTTTCAATTTTTTGATATATTAAATCTTTGTTTCACAATTGAATTGTTCAAATTTGTATAAAATTTAACAATTTAACAATTGTATCAAATTTAACAATTGTATTGTTTTGTGGCTCAGAGAATAGACCGCTCACCTCCCAATGAGGCGAACCGGGTTTGAATCCCAGGGATGGGTAGTTGACCATGGCTAACCGTGGGAGATTTTCGTGGTTTTCCTCTTCATGTAAAGCAAATGAGGGTTAGTTCTATGAAAAAAAGTCCTCTACAAAGGCAAATTACTCCCAATATTTGATAAAGGAGGTTTCCTTTGGGTTCAAAATTATAAGGCTACGGAGTTGAACATTAGTAGTAGTAAACCCAAAAATTGGGTCAGCTGTTCAACGACGGCTATAAAAAAATGTGTTCTCTTTGCATAATCATCAATCTGGAGAGGCGATTATGATTTTAATCGATTTAAAGAATAGATTAAAAAATAATTTCAAACATAAAGCCTATTTCGAAAAATGTCCATAATAGTTTGTGATTTAATTTAAAGTATTATAAAAGACACATATAAACAAATCAAATTAGCAAATAGATATCTTACCATAACAGGCTTGGGTATCATATTATCTGGGCACAATTTCCACAGAGATAGACCAAATAAACTATGGGGAGGAGGACTACTATTTCCACTATCTACAGAATCGTGTTTGGCAGCAGGTCTCCTAAAAGGCCAGTTGATTTTTGGATGAGGCCGTCTATGTTTTTTTCTCTTCTTCTGTAGCCTGGGATCTGATACAAGAATACAAGAAACATTTATAAAAAAATGGCTTTTCTTCGTACAATGTTATATAAGACAGATCGAAAATATAACGTACCGATTCTCGTAGAACTGTTGAGGGTGTTTCTTCGAAGTATGAAATAGCATTTGGAATCTGTGCTGATGTTGTTCAAGTTCCTCAGATCCAAATCAGATCGCCTTAACAGTTCTCTTATGAAATTCATTTTGATGCTGAAAGGATATTCGTGACCTGGAATAGTTATAAAAAATATTATAATTATGACATAAAATATATACACCACTTTTAATAAACTATTCGCATTTCTGTTTATTCGCTGTCAAGCTCGTAGATAAAATCCTGAGTGCAAGAAACGATTTGCAACAGCATTATATGCATGGGATATGCAAAGTTATAAATAATATTAATAGTTAATGATAATAAATAGTTAATGAATAAACCAGACAAGCATCTCATTAAACAAGGGTAATAAAAAAAAAAAATCATGCTATCAAAAATGACAAATTTCATAAAAAGAGAGAAAGAAAAAAAAATTTAAATAAAGATAATCAAAAATTATACATATTATCTGACACAACATAACTCCTTAAAGTCTCCCTATGCTTAAAATTCCTTTTCTAAACATTTTTGCTTAAAATTTAAATGTTGTCTGTCTTTCAAATTCCAAAAAATTTTATATATACACATATATATATATATATATATATATATATATATATATATATATATATATATATATAAAACATTTTAGGACTTTTAACGAAAATAAAAACAAATTCTTGCACATTGGATTAAAATCATAAACTCATAATTAATCGTAGTTCAATTAAAATTAAGCATAAGGAATAGATAAAATTTTTTTTTTTTTTATTAGGCAGTTTAAAGCCCCAAAGGATATCATATTTTAACAGCCAATTTTATATTATCACAAATGAAATGGCGGTAGATTGAGAAATTTGTCACCACAATTCTAAATTTTACAAAGTTTAAAAAGGTACATAGATAGTTAATATTTAAAGGCATTAACTTTGTAAGACAAAAAATACTGAAATGTGTCTTGTTTGATGTCAGGAACACACTACTATTTCCTTACCAATTAGAGGATAAGGTGCTTCATCTTTCCCAGTTTTCACCCATAATTTATAATCCCTAATACCATTTTCCTAAAAGAAAAAATAAAACACAATTAATAAATAATAATTGATAAATACCGTATAATGTAAAATTATATGAATGAGAGAGATTTACTAACCAAATAACCCAATTGTTGTAATGCTAGTTTTATACAATCTTGACTGGTGAGTCTATTGTCTACTTTGAGTGTTTTGCACTGAAAATAAATAAAAGTTTATCAGAACTAATGTTCGAATTAAAATCATTGGGCATGTAAACCGATACTGTAAGTATTCTTTGGTATAAGGAATCCTGTAAACTTACAATTTCTTCACCGGTGTCTGGTTTTCTGAATGATATCTGAATTGAAGTTTGGGATTTTCCTTCTTTCTCTTTAGATTCTTCAATTAACCTGAAAAAAAAAGGGAATGAAATTAATTATCTGTTGTCTTGTCACTAACGATCAACAAGCAGAAAGAAACAATCCTTCCAATATCAATATATAAGGTAACCAACATTTGACGTTGTTCAAAATAAAAATCTGTTAAAATTTGTAAAATCCATTGTTTAAGCAAATAAATTACTCGTCTAAAAAACATTAAAAAAAATACAATTTATGTCATTCGCTCGTATATTCAAACCGGAGTCCAATTATGCACACGAATACTGTAACATTTTAACAATGATTTTTGTCCTCGCAGGATGGCAACACTTTAAGTTTCAGTTTCGTCCCTTTTTCAAATCTGTAATGAATTTTGGTGCTTACAGACAATGCTTCTTTCTTTTTTTCTTATACTCATTGAGAAAATATGTTTGTTTTAGGATTTTCCTATCCGTGCTCTTTCGACTAGATCAACTTCAGCTACTAGACCAACTTCAACATCATAATCGTAAATTTTCTCTTTCTTGTAATTAATTCTCATCATAATATTCTTTTCGTTTTTTGTTATTATTCTATTTATAACTAACAGATGTGCAAGCAACATTCTTATTCTATTTTACCTGCATTAAATGTTATAGGGCGTCTAAGTTGGAAGGACAATTTTTAGGTTGCACAGTGCTCATAAAATCATGGAAAACTCATAAAAGAAGGTGTTATGCAGGTGTCCCTCTGTTACTATATTCTCTCTAGACCATTTTGATCTTTATTTACTAGCACGTGGGTCTATTTTTGGTCCACATTATTCCAAATTCTATTTTCACAGTCTGGTGGTAGTTGTGTATTTTACCAAGTCTAAATCTTTTCAACGCTAATCCAGGCTTCAATCCTACTAATAGGCTACTGTAAAGAAAGAGTTGTCAGACGAGCCACCGTTTCAATAATTCTCAGGTACCACGTGGCTTTTATTGCGAAGGTTATAAAAAAATGACATAGCGTACAACACCTGATTCTCCGAGAAATATATATTCTGTTTGCCCCCAAATATATAAACCTTACAATTAAACACTCACAGAATACACCAAAGAAAACTCACAAGTCAGCGGGAGGTGAAACTTCCAAAAAAATAATAATAATAATGATAATTACAAGAAACACATAGAAAATATTTATGTTCCAGTAAAATAAGAGAATAACCTGCATTACTAACAATGCAAGAAAATTGATAAAGATGGAACAAAAATATATTCTATAGAATTTTAATTCTTTTTAAGCTCTTATAATGAAATCGCTGAAAGCCGGAAAAACACAAAAACATGATCATTGATAACTTCCGTTCCGTATTCAATTGAATACAATACAATATGTTTATTCAATTGAATACAATATAATATGTGTTTGCTACAAACACATCATACCTTTCGTATTTTGGCCGATTTAAAAATAAAAGAAATATACAAATAAGTAAATAAAACTTCCTACAAATATGACATTTACAATAAACTATTTTTTACAATAACTTTATTAATTATGAAGAATGCAACTCAGAGAATTAAAATCGGATTTTTAAATGAAAAGTTATCCCGAGGTTTTATTTTTTAAAATGTGGTTATTTAGTTCAATTTTAGAAGGAAAAAAAAGGCCATTAAAAGGTTATTGGTTCATTCAAAGTCGAATTTGATCAACGGTAATCAATATGGATTATCTGTATTACTATTATACACAACGCTATCTCAAATAAAAAATACAATACAAATTAAATTCTTAACAAAAAAAATTAAATTGCTCTACGCAGCACTATAATTCATATTTATATAGAAGATGCACTACTATTACATAATCCCTTTGGCGAATTAAGGAACGCTTTGGTTACCATTAAATTCCAGCCAACTAAAATTAAACTAATGATAACAGCAATTTTACTTTTTCTTTTATATACTCGTCTGGACTAATCGTATAACTAACTCAATGCTCTTCCTTTTTCACAGAGAAGTATAAATGTAGTGTAGAAATGTTAAAAAGCAAAAAAGGAATTTAAGACCTTTATAAATGTTTTATTGCATTTAAATTTAGAACATCGTAATAAGAATTTTTGTAAGGTTATAACAATGATATAGCTTGAAAATATATAAAAAAAATCATAGATGACAAGACAGTCTCTTGTTTGGAAAGACTGCGGATATTTTGGCGTTATTTAAGTAGCTTCAAGAGGGAAACAAAAGCATCAAATCTTTCTCAATTCAAATTGGTCCATATACTCTTTTTCTTCTTAAAATCATTAGTTTCACGGTTAGTAGTAAAAGAATTGTCCGAGTGAACAGGAGCAAAAATAGTGCTGGTGGCTTTTTCTGGAAAATGTCGTCGTTGAGCCCTTTGAGCAACATCGCCTTGGCGAGATTCAATACCAGCTGCACATTGTAAGCAATCTATATCATTAATGGCGTTGGCATCTTCTTGATTGTTAACTGATTTATTAGTGGTTTCACCATCACTTTGTGCAATTGAACTTCTTGGATTACCTTGAATTTCGACACAATCGCCCATCATTAATTCAAAGCAATCTAGCTTTCTTTAAATGAGATTTTCCACACAAATAAATAACTCAATACCTTTTCATGAAATTTTCTCTTGTAGAAAAAGATCTAGTAAGGCTAGGTTGAGGATAAATGTGTTTTTATTTCATTCGTTTCAATAAGATAAACAAATTCAAATGATCAAAAAGTTTAGTTGTTGCCACAATAAGAATAAGAAATATTCATTACGTTTTTATAAACTAAAGCTAGCCCAAGGAATGCAAATTTTATCAAACAGATAATTGATATTTTAAGCATGAATTCTTCTTTTGAATTTTAACTTTATAATGCTTATATCTTATGTATGTAGCCAATACAAAAATTTAACTTTGTACACACTGACATTGGAATTTTTAAAAAAATAATATTTTTCAAATTATTATTAATGATCTACTACTGAATGCCAGCACAGCAGTCAAAATATTTACGCTTTACAAGGGTATTTCACAGCGTTTAAATACTATATAAAGATGAAACTAGAGTTATACATTTTATTTTTTTTAGTAAAAGTTCTGCAATATTTAGAAGAAAAAAATATCAAACTTACTGTAAAAGCTTCTGCTGCCACAGATCTTTAGTCTTTAAAGAACTGAAATATACAAAAAAAAAAGTTTTATTATAGAGAAATTCTAATATTTTATTTGTAAATAAAACAAAGAACTAATGCTTTTTTTTCTTTACCTTGTGAAATATTATCATTCAACAATATAATTTGAATCATGTTAATGCGTCACATTAGATGAAGCTACAAACGCCTTATTTTAATTTCCAAAAAATGGTGTTTTGAACGTTGGAATAAAATGATTATCTTAGCACTTTGATATTTAAAAAAAAAAAAATCAGCTTTTATTTTAAGGTTTACATTAGGTTTTTTCTTAATTTTATTTTTATAATCGGTGTTGAATAGCCGCATCCAATTCTGAGTTTACGACTATCAATGTCCAATTCCGTAGTCTTGTAATTTTGAACCAAATCCAAAAGATTAGGGAACTCCTGGATCAAGCATTGAGACAAACTAGCCTTCGTAGAGGACTTTTTTTATGGAACTAATTGGCATTCGGGTTACATGGGGAGAAAAACCAAGAAAACTTCCAACAGTCAACCCGACGGTAAGAGGATTGTGGTCGGTGCGAGACGGAAGCGGAACACTAGATTAATCTGAAGTCACTTTTTTCTGAACTTTGAATTGCTTATGTTGGTAAAATAGATTTTTCCATGAATTACTTTCTCCGCTGTATAGCTTCCTCTTAACCGAGTCACAAATTTATAACAAAGGCATATACGCAAAACAAGCACATATTGAAAAAATAAATATATATATATATAATGCGCATTTTCTAATGAAATTCAGTAAGGAAAAAATTTAGAAAAACTAAAGAGGACCGTTCTAATAATACGAATTTCCTTAATGACTCACTATATGCGAGTAGTAAATTAAAGATTTTGTCAATGGATTGAATCATTAATTTATATTTCTAATTATGGGTTTGCTGAAAAAAAAATATAAATATATATTTCATTCCATCTTGATGCAGACATCAATGACGCAACAGAAAAACCAAAATTCAAGACTTCGATTTAGAAATAACAAAATGCCTGCTTAACAAAAATAATAAGGAATAAATTAGAGGATATTGAAACAAAGAGACTTTTCATTAGTAAGCCTGATTTTGAAACAGGGTTATTTAATAAGTCATTAGAGCACGGTGTGTGGTCTGTTGACAGCACTAACCTTGAAAACTTCGACAATCACCTGTTCGTGCAGTGTATAAATCTTGTCTCTATCTTATATTTACTAACTAGATGCGATAAACGATATTTTATCAAACGATTACGGCAACATCTCAATTTCTAAATGAAAAAAAAATTAAGCTCGACATCTTCATTAATTGAAATTAAAAAAAAAAATGCTTTCATTCAAGTATCAAAATTCGGTAACTTGAATGTAATTTTCAATAGTTGTGCATTAGTAAATACCTTATTTTTTAAAGCTTTCCACGGACGGCTTTATGTTAAATATAGCAGGAAAATTCCTGAATTAAAACAGGAAAATCAAAAAAAGTTCCTACTTTTATATTTGACGATTTCAATATAGTGGGTTTATTCATGAGTTGCATATTTTTTTTTCTAATTTTTTCTTTTTTTTTAAATTTTGAAATTTTTGCACATTGTTATTTAAAAAAAATCACATCGCTTTAAATAATGAATGTAATTCGTAATAATGTTAGCATGTTAGTAAATAACTTATCTTTTAAATAACTTTCTGGGCGGCATTTTATACTAAATAAAACAGCCGAAATTCCTGAATTAAAACGATAAAATACAAAAGAAAGGCTCCATTTAAATTTAATGAATTCAATATAGTGGAATTAATTATGAGTTAAATCATTTGTTTCTTAAGTTTGAAGTTCCTGTACATTTTTATAAAAAAAATATAGATAATTTCCTAATAAATAATGAATGAAATTAAATCGATAGTTGCGGGATTGTATAAAATAGTTCGTACTTTCCATAGAAAATATAAAAAACTGTTAAATTTTACAAACAAAAGTATAATAAATTAGAAAAAATTTAATTTCAAATTTAAAAACGTTAAATGTTATACAGAAATTAAATATTGTTTTAAATGAGAACTCATTTAGGAGATTAATAATAAAATTAAGTATCCTGATATTGATTCAAATAAAACTTTTTAGATGAATTTTCCTTGTATACTTTCAATTTTCAGTTCTGATTTTAAGTAGTATCATAACTCCTTTCCCCTTTATTTATATTTTAATTCATTACGATACTCGGTACTTGTAGTCAAAAAGTATTTTATAATACATAGTTTAAAAATAATACATAATTTATGAAATTTTAAAATGTTTCAAGTAAAAGAATAAAAAAAATTCCAGGCAATATTTTTTACAGAGGGTTTACAGTTAATTTCTCATTTTTAAAATATTATTGAAAAATTTCGACTTCTACATTATTGGCTTGAAATTACAAATTTATTGAATGCATGTGACTTAATTGTAAGAGCGGATTTCCGTTGAGAAGGTTTCAAAAATTAGACAATAGAACATTATTTTAAATCAACAAATAACAAGAAACCAAAGGTGGACGAGCACAAATACGCTTAAAAATGTTACACTACTTATTTGAATTAAGCTCGTGGTTTAATTAACAACATTCGCCTATTAACTGCTTTATCTTTTTTTTCTTCTCATTAATATGACAATAGGAAAAAATTGATTCTAATTGTTAGATTGAAAAAGAAAATAAAAGTGCAGATCGCGTTAAAAGCAATTCATGTTAACGATATCATACTATATTTTCAGATATTTTTTTAAAAGAAAAAATGAAAAGAGATACTATTTAACAAATTCAAAATCCATTTAAACAAATCCATTACATTTCTGGTTTAAAACAAATCCATTCATCAATACAAAAGCTAAGATGGTGAAGATAATGAACTTTTCATTAAAATCTAAACAATTGTTTCTAAACATTAACAATTTTAAGTTTCCCCCCCCCAAATAATAATAAGCAATTAATTATTCTCAAAACAGGTAATAATAGGCAATAAATAACTCGCAAAACAAGTAATAAATTATTATTGAAATAACAACAAAATTTCGTATCTACGCAAAAAATAATTGACAGAATAATGTCAAAGATTTTCTAATTTAATCACATAAGCACATTATCTATAAAAACGGCAAATATAAATCAATAGGTTAACTCCCTCATTAGCAAGCAAACAACCTGTATAAAGAGCTAAATTAAAATTTATAAAAATGTTAAAAATGAAAGCCATCAAAGTTAAAAATGAAAGCCATCAAAGTCCATTTAAGCTTGTTTCGACAACAAGGGGGATTGAAATTTCCAAAGAACATGATTACTTAACATTTGAACGGTCTAACAATCCAACACAATCATTTGTTGCCTATTCAAACATAGCAACGTAATCACTCATGTAGAGTAACCCACAAAATATAAACCAACCGAAATTTAATAATTGATGTTAAATTATTTCATGTATTTATATCGATAAACTTATTGCGCAGCGATGTCACACAAGTTAATAGAAACTGCAGAAAACCAATAAAAATAAATAAGAATAGTTACGAATTTATTTAGAGAAAATAATAAATATTCTAAGTAATAAGTTTCATCTCAGATAATATTGTTTAATTTACAAAACTTATTGGACAATTATAATAAATAAGAATTGATTCCTAATTTAAAATGATAAGAATTATGTGAAATCTTTCTTCTCAACCGAAAAACAGTAATACCCCAAAATTTTAAGAAACAACTGCATCAAACAAATAAATTAATGCCGTGTTGCTTGGTTACAAACTCTACTAAACTATTTTCAGAAATTTAGTTAGCTAATAAAAATAATTAAAAATCTATTGATAGTTTAAAAAGTTAATTAAGTAAGACATTGACCTAGTTTTCAAAACAGTAACAAACTATTTTAAGAAGCAACTACTGTTTAGTCACGTATTATAACAAGTTTTAGAATAATTAAACTGAATTTTGATTAAAAAAATACATATGTATAATTTTACCGTTTATAATCCATTAATAATTAAGAAAAATATTTTTTTTAATTTTACAATATAGAAAAAAAAAATATTTAGAGAAAATAATAAATATGCTAAGTAATATGTTTAAGCACATATAATACTGATTAATTTACATAACTGATTATTCAACTAATTAAGAATAATTAATAATATATTCATATTTTAAAATGATAAGAATTATGTGAGATCTTTTTTCTAGATCACAAAACAGTAATACTTGAAATCTTTTAAGAAAACAACAGCAACAAATAAACAAATTAATGTCTTAAAATAAATAATCCCAAGAAACTGAAGAGGTAAGATATTGCTTAATTAAAAAAAACTTTATTCGCTTTAAAAATATATATATAAATAGGAAATATCCTCCTCAAAAATTTATAAATTCCTATTTATATATTTCTGAAGCGAATGAGGTTTTTAATCAAGTAAATTAATGTCTTGTTTCTTGGATTCTATTAAATTTTTTCCGAAATTAATTAGCAAACAAACAATGATAATTAAAAATCTATTAATAATTTTAAAAAAAAGTTAACTAAGAGATTTACCTGGTTTATAAAACAGTAACAAACTGTTTCAAGAAGCAATTGTAATAAATAAACAAAGCAAGATGATTTGCTACGCAGTCACGTATTATAACAATTTTTGATAATAATTAAACTGTTTGGTAATTAAAGAAATATATATATATATTATGCGAATAACTTTACCGTTTAAAATAGCTTCTAATCTTCAAAAACGGAGGACTTGTAAAATGCATGTTTTAAAAAAAAGCACCAAAATATATCCACAAGTTATAAGGAGTCAGTAGCACAACATAGAGAATAAGTCAACTTGAATCACAAACTTCTTCCTTTATTTTTCTCTCCGGAGTGTAGTGCATCCATGAAGAAACACCTCCACAAACTGAAGAAAGAAGGCACCCCCTCTGTTGTTACAGGTGCAGGGTAGGGGGTCGGAGAGGATCTGTCAAATCCCTGAAGGGTTGGTGGGTTGGATAGAAAGGTCGAACCCTCCCTTCCACACGTATCGTTTTCTTCACCCGCGACATCGAACTTTGGAATGCAAGTGTGACTCAGTTCAACTTTTACATATCTATTTTGCATTGGAGTGAGGATAAGGCTAATCGTGATATTGCAAATTTCTGAATAACGGGACTGTATTGTTGCTTTGTTCAGAGAACAGAAGCAGTTGAAATTTTGAGACAGAGGAAAAGAACCCCTGAAGAGTTAGAAATTACGAATTTCAATTGATAAGAGTATTTTGGGAAAATACCACCTTTAAGAAGTGGTATTCTCATACATTGATGGATCTATAGTAGTGAAATTCTTTTATAATAATGTAGAATAAGCGTGGGAAAATGATGACTGAATATTAAAAATATTTCATGACAAATGCAGTTAGGAATGAGCGAAATTTTCAACTTTTCAAGGTGGTATGATAAAGTCAGGGTAGAGAAACCTTATTAAAAGATTTATTTTAAAGCATAATTAATGCTTTTTAATATAAAATTTTTTTATAAATAGTTATTTTAATAAGTATCTAAAAGTCCATTTACATCTTTCATTATTATTAATTATTTCTCACACAAAAAAATAACGAATTACTATTTTTTTAAAAAAAAGGATTTTTTGTGTGGTGAGGATAGTTTTTTTTTTTTTTTTTTTTTTTTTTTAAACAGTTTCACATGGTTTTTATTTAAGATATTTATATTTACCTACTTTCGAACTCTTTAAAATTCCAGTGTAATATTTCCTACATGGTTAATAATGTGTCAGAGTGCAAATTGTTATAACTATTTTCGATAATTGGAATACGAAAGAACTATAAATACAAAATGGTTTAAATTATACCTTTTTTCATTTAGTTTTTTTTTTCTCCCTAGAAATGTTTTATTAGCTGTCTATACAGCAGTGATTGATTCAAGGATGTTACGTAAAAATATCTTATTGCTGTATAAAAAAAATAGCCATTTATTGTCAGACAATATTCGAATTCGAGAAACTTCAAAATGCATGAAGATGCTTCCTGAGGAAATTCGGGAAGGAAAACTCCTAAGGAATAAATCTTTCCTACGAACTTGTGGAAAAATTTAGCTGTATAAACTCCCATTAGAAAATTTATAAATAAAACCTAAAGCGTTGGTGTATTGACAAAAAGATTTTTTTTACTAAGTAAAATAATAATTTTTTGGTGATTTTCAAATTCAATTTTGTAAAAATATTATTAAAAAAGAGTTTTAAAGTTCAAAATGCATGAAGATTCCGCCCGAGGAAAATCGGAAAGGAAAACTCCTAAGGAATAAATCTTTCTTACGAACTAGAGGGAAAATTTAGCTATGTAAACTCTCATTAGAAAATTTATAAATTAAACCTAAAATGTTGGTGTATTGACAAAAAGATTTTTTTTTTTTTTTCGCTAAGTAAAAAACTTTTTGGCGATTTACAAATTCAATTTTCTTTAAATCTTTTTAAAAAAAGAGTTTTTAAATTCAAAATGCATGAAGATGCCGCCCGAGGAAAATGGGAAAGGAAAACTCCCAAGGAATAAATCTTTCTTACGAACTAGAGGGAAAATTTAGCTATGTAAACTCCTATTAGAAAATTTATAAACAAAACTTACGACGTTGGTGAATTGACAAAAAGAATTTTTTTACGCAGTAAAATAATAACTTTTTTGCGATTTACAAATTCAATTTTTTAATAATATTATTAAAAAAAGAGTTAAGTTCAAAATGTTTTAAGATGCCGACTGAGGAAAATCGGGAAAGAAAACTCCTAAGGAATAAATCTTTCCTTCGAACTTGAGGAAAAATTTAGCTATGTAAACTCCCAATAAAAAAAAATTATAAATAAAACCTAACACGTTGGTGTATTGACAAAAAGATTTTTTTTACTAAGCAAAATAATACTTTTGGGCGATTTACAAATTCAATTTTTTAAAAATATTATTAAAAAAGAGTTTTTTTAAAAAAAAATTGGAATGCGAGAAAATGTCTCCTAAGGAAAATCGGAAAGTATATTTACATACATCTTCCCTACGAACTCTAGAAAAAATTCTTTTGTTAGTCAGGAAGAAGAGAATCTTTTAAGAGATATCAAGACAAGACTCCCGACAGACCGACTACCTCCTTATAAACGATTCTCCTATCTCTTATTTAGTTGTTCTTTGATAGGAAGATTGGCATTTTTAAAAATAAGGGAGTCTATTTTTCATTATTTACTATAAGAATTCCGATTAGTGGGTCCCATTTTTGTAATCGCTTTGCTGAAGAATTTGTCTTGTGTGTACCACCTACACCCCGACACTGGGTCACTGTGTCGTTGAATAAAATAGGAAAAAATGCGTAAAACAATTATTTTTGTTATTATTTACTTGAGGTATATAATGTCTACATTCCATTAAGCTTTTGTCTATACAGATTAGATAAACTAATAGGAATACAATTAGTTCGGAATGTGGTCGATTTGGTAAAATATAAAATCATATATTTGTCTCGTTGAAAAGATTTTTTTTTTATATAAATAGACTCGTTGATTTATCTAAAAAAATTTACGATAAATCATTTCTGTGTTTTTAACAAAGGGGGGGGGGATTCCGTAAAAGATAACTACCTAATATTTACGCTTTGAAGTCACATAAAGTATTTCAAATTTCTGTAAAATATTTAAGACTCGTTTTAACTAACCCCTAAACCCGTAAAGAAGTTTCTACTCTATTGCCTATGTAATACATTGATAATTAAGATTTTAATACTTCCAATAGCGTCATAACCATTTACAATATATATTTAATTTTATAAACCACGTTGGACACGTATGCTGAGTTTGCGACTATTAATGTTCAAATCCGCAGTCTTGTCATTTTGAACCCAACCCAGAAAACAAGGGAACTTCTGGATCAAGCATTGGGACAAACCAGCCTTCGTAGAGGACTGTTTGATGGAATTAATCTGCGTTTGCGTTACACGGAGAGGAAAAATACGAAAATCTCCCACGTTTAGCCCAACGGCAAGAGAATATTAGCCTATGTTCCGTCTGCCACTGAGCATTATTTACTTCAGTACCGTGGTCTGTGCAAGTTGGAAGCAGAATTCGTATCAACCAGCCACCTTTCGGATTCGAACCTGTTTCACCTCATTGGGAGGCAAGTGCTCCATATCCTGAATCACTGCGGATCCATTTACAATACTTGTTCGAATTTCTTCTATATTATGACTTTCTATATGTTCACACAATAACGATAAAAATATTCATAAAATGGTGTTAACTGGAGCGGCCTCATTGCGATTGCAGAAAAATCAATTCAGAGTTGAACTGTAATACTGCGCAATCTTAACCCTTTGATGCAGATGAGACACTGGTGTCCCTTTTATATATATTTTATTCTGACGCTCTAATTACAAGTATAAAAATATTTTGGTATAATTTGATTATAAAAAACAATCTAATAGTTTCTAAAAAAAAAAATTTTAGATTATCGGAATTATTAAAAATAACCGAATAAAATATAAAAATCGAACCCGTAATAAAATATAAAAACCGAAAAAGGTAGTTAGAATTTTTTTTTAAACATTTATATTAAAAAAATTGTCAATAATTGATTTTGTAAATTAAAGAAATTTCAATTAAAAACTGTTTCTATTAGATCTAAATAACAGTAAATAAGTGAAAACTTGAAGATAAGTAAAAAAAAAATTCTTTTGGAAGTGAGCCGTGTTTGGAAATTTTACCTTTAACGCAGATAAAGACACTAGCGTTTCATGCTACAATTCATAACCATAAATTATTAAAAGGCTAAGCATAATATTTTCCACTTATTTTGACCTAAATTAACACAAAATAATGAAAAAAGTATGAAACATATGTTTAATAAAAATTCTGCATTGAAAGGTTAAGGTAAAATAACTCTTTTCCGTTCAAGTGCGATAATATGGTTTAACTTGGCATCATATTAAGATTGAAAAAAATTTGAGCTGTATTATTGTTCAATATCTCTTACAATACACACATTAAATTTCATCATAATGAGTAAGCTGTTTTCTTTGCATCCGATACATCAAAAGCGATATCGGCAAAATTGAAAGTATCAGTACCGCAAAGACGGATACCTGCAAAGCTCCTAGCTCCATGCTGCAAAGTCGCTTTTCGCACTCGGCGATCGGATTTCGCAGGATTAGTGCAAGAAATCTTATTATCTTTTCAGACAGCTAAGTATCTAATAAGTAAATTGGATGGCGACACGTTTTATCGCCTTTTTTTTTGAGCTAGACAAAGAGATTTGCTCTGTAAACTAAGATTTAAGACGAATTTGCAATTAATGATTGGATCAAAAATATAGAAATTTTAGTTTTCCAGGAAAACGTTGAGGTTTAGCTTTTCTTTAGCCATCGCGCCTATGCTAGTTCTTAAAATGGCGGGAAAAGTCAACATGGAGAAAAGTTACAGATTTGAGAAATTTAAAAAAGCGCTTCTGGTCTAATTTTTAAACGTTTTAAAACTTATTCCGATTCTGCATGATTTATAAAAACTTGCAAAACAAAGGAATAAGGCATTGATTTTGATAATTTTAATTTTTGTTTCGAAATATCGACAAATTGGCGATTTTTTTAAATAAAAAGAAGTTTAAAAACTTTTAAATATTTAAGTCATTTGTTTGTCTAGATAATTCTTCACGGCAGGATGTCATATATAGTTTTAAAGTTATAGCTTTGCTGCAAGTGTAAGGCACTTAAACTGTGTGTTTTTTTTAATAAATATTTTGGTTGGCGAAAGTGCTTCGAGAAACCATGTAAATTAAAATTTTGATACATAAAACTGTAGCACTCTTTCAATGATTAAATAGTAAATTACTCTACTGTGTGAGGGACTGGTGTAAAGTATCCTCAGTGGTAGGCGGTTCATGGGTTAGAGTCCCCTTACCGTCAGGCTAACCGTGGGAGGTTTCCGTGATTTTCCTCACCGTGTAACACAAATGCGGGTTAGTTCCATCAAAAAGTCCTCCAGGAAGGCAAATTTCTCTCCCCTTTCTTCTGTATTGGGTTCAAAATTACAAGGCTACGGACTGGTGGAACATTGGTAGTCATAAACCCAAAGAAGTGGGTTCAACAACGGTTAAAAAATAAAAAGTATGATGAAAATTCTCTTACCTAAAAGTGACAACGACGTTCGTTGTTGGCCACCCAATAACGAATGCCGTAGCTGGTGATTTAATGGACTCGCATACATCTCCTAAACACTGCGATAACCACATCTCGCTCATGCGTATTTTTTCTTTTAGTTTGTATGTGCCACCAGATCTCGGCTTGGCCACAAGCAGCAGATCGTTGAATAAGAATAAATGTCTGTCCTGTTTTTGTACACCCATTGTGAAATGGACAGGACTTTCCATGATGAAAACCCGATAGTTGTCGTCGCCCCATAGGTGATGCTTTTTCTGAAACGACACAGCCTCCGGTCTACTCGGACTGCAAGGCCTAGGAAGAAAGAAAAATTATATGTTTATTATTAAGATATAACGATGCACTTAAACATATCATTATAAACGATATAATAATGCACTTATAAAGAAATTGTCAATATAACGATATAAAAATACATTTTATGCAAAACGATCATTACAACGACGAGTAGAGCGTGTACAAACCGGTTCTCTGACGATATAATGACGCACTTATCAGAAACAGTCATTATAACGACATAACGATAAACTATTAAGAAACAGTCGTCATCTATATATATATTCCTCTTATGTGGCACCAAAAACGAGTGTATTTCTCTATTTAAATTGGCAACACTAACTTAATTAAACTACAACTACTAAATTCAGTGGCGCGACAGTCCAAAGAGGGCCAAGGCCTACTGTGCCTATCTCAGTTTTCTTGACCTTGCACAGATGTTCGGTGGTCAACCGAACACGGAACCTTCAGTGTTTTGTCCCAAAGCATGCAAGGTACTCATTTTATCGATCCACTGAAGGAATGCAAGGCTGAGTCAACCTTGCCCGGCCCCAGATTAAACCCAGGACCAGTGTTCGATTCCCGCAAGCAACACTAAAGTCGTATATAATATATTTTGTTAGGATGGCAAAGACTACTTGGGGCGGCCTTGAACTGTGAAAAGCTGTAGTGCTTTGAAAGAAGAAGAAAGTTAAGTATTTGTTTTAGATTTATTTTGTTAGATTGTCTTAAGTATTAAATAATTACAGTAGTGTTAAATAATGAGTTATACGTTCTGTATTTATTTAGATTCATTTTGTTAGGTAGTCCTAAGTGATAGTTCAGGTAGTGTTGAATAGTTAGTTATATGCAACGCATGAAATAAGAATATTTTTATATTTTTATAGAAATAAAAATTTGGTTACGAAATAATTATTTATACTTATTATTGATCCTTTCTAAAATGATTGTAGAAATAAAAAAAATAAATGAATAAATAAAAAAAAACAAGTTTTCTATCGTTTCTCCCGGCAGAAATAGAAATATTCTTAATATTTCTATTTCTGCAGCCTACGATACTTTAATGTCCCGAATTCACACTCATGGTGGTTTGTGTGACTTAAATGGCTGTCGGACAGTTTTTTAACTATTACTAAAATTCAATACATAGAGAACTTAGACAATATCGAGGACATCTCTATAAAATTGAAATCCAAGTATTTCGCATTAAGAAAAACAGTCATCGTAACGAAATAATGGCCCAATTATAAACAATAGTTGTAATAGCGATATAATTAGGCAATTATAAGAAACTGTCGTTACAACTGTTTAATAATATGCGTACAAGAAACAGACGTTATAAAAAGATCATAATACACTTTTGAGGAATAGTCGTTACAAGGATATGATAAATGACAGTTTTCTTCTCTTTCTATTACTTTAAATTTAAATTTTACATTCGTTAAAAAGTACTTATGATTGCATACAGCGCCATCTTTTTGAATTTTACCCTTTAAATAATTGTTTGCATTTTCAAACTTTGACTATTACTTTAACATGCCATCATTTTTTTAAAAATAATTTTTTTTTTTTTTGGTTTGCTATAGAGTTGATATCTATTAAACTTATTATTTCAAAATTCCAGAAATCTTGTAAAGTATCGTCTGCTGGCCCAAAATCGAATCATTCGAAACCGATCATTTCGAAAAATCGTTTGCTAAAGGTAAAGCAAGTATTAACCTGACAACTAAACTTTTGCTGGATAATCTTTTTCAAAATTTTTTTCATGGTTGGATGCTAATGAACCGCACTTAGCTGAAACTGATGTGAGATATCATTAACCGATAAATACCATTAACTTTCTTATAAGTATAAAGAAATGTTTGGCAGTTAATGACTTTTAATTTAGATAACAGTTTATGTAACCTGTATTTTTAATTTAACTACGGACGGAAAAAAAGGACTAGATTTATAAAACCTATTTTTCTTTTAATCTGAACAGCTGAACACAACAAATTTCTTCGTTTTCAAATAGTAAACAAACACCCGCATATAATTGGAAATTGGATCCAGGACATAGCAGGTCACGTCAATTTCGAATAAGTACTCTTTAGCAGCGAACTAAAAAAGAAACCTAAATATGAAAATAACTAAATTGAATAAAACATAGATGTCTCGACCTGATATGCCAAATAAGATGGAACGCCAAGAATATTATACGCTGGTAAACATAAATAAACATCTTCTCTCTCATCCGAATTCATGGGTGTGAAGACAGAGGTGCACCAACAAAAATTTCTTTACTGAAATTTCGCAGAAAAGCTGAAATGGTTGTCAGTTTAGGGAAGACATGCTGATCCTAGGAAGAGATACTGCTCCCCACCTTTTGGAAGTGGGGGACAGGGGAGTGCTCAATAGGTGCTTCAGCGCGTGTAAGAAGGAGCTATTAATCTAATCTCAGGTACAAAGAGGGGGATGCTGATATCAGCTTTTTTTACCCCTCCCCCCTAAGCAGAGATGTAAACATCTCAACTTGAGTTAGTGGGTTTGCATAAACAATAGAGCTGGATATTATTATTTTGAAAATTCAGTACTTGTTTAGCGCTTAGGCCTCAATTTTTTCAATAATATTGTGCAAGTTAATATTGTTTTGATATCAACTGGGAAATTATTAAAAGGGGAAGAAAAAAATTCTTGTCTGGAGATGTTTGTCTCGTTTGGAAAAATTGAAAATGAGGCATAGAGTAGAAGTGTTAAATGAAATATGGACTAGACACGAATTACTATACGGAAAAATAAATAAATGAACATTAGTTAATAAATTAAAAAGGGAATTTTAATAATTGTTATTGATAAAATATTTTCTGAATGTGTATAAATTAAAGTTAATAAAAACTTAACAAGCTGGCCATATTCTTATTGATATTGCGATAAAACTACTATTTAAATTGATCTTAGACGTAAAACTTGACTGATTTGATGGAAATAAAAAAATCTGAGTTGAGAGAAATTAAACCAAAAATTTAAAGACCACCAATAACAAGTTAGCCTGTAACAAGTTAACATATAATCTAAAACAATTCCAAGACAATCCATAATATGTTTTGGTCCATAAGTGCATTTCTCGCTGCTTTTACATTTCTATGTTTCTCTGTTTTATTTTGTTTTGGGACATGGATGAAGGCTCTTCAGTATAGAACCGAAACTATAGTGTGTCTGTTGGCTTTATATAATAATTTTAAAATAAATATTTATGAAGTATTGATATTTCGAATTATATCAAGTTGAACGATTTTTTTAAATTAAATTGTTCATTTTTTTAATTCATTCAGTCATCAGTTAAAATGAAATTTAAAGATCAAGATTAAGGATCCTAAAGCAGCGGCTCCCAATTTTTTACGACTGTGAAAATCAAAATGATTAACGTTCTTACGACGGAACCGCGACTTTATAAATAAAGCATATAAAGACAATTGTGAACGTATTAACCTATAAAATTTTATCGTATTTTGAAAATATTTAATGAGAAAAATGAAATTTTTTCACCGTTTCATAATTAATAATCTTAAATTAGATTTTGTATCCGACAGTAGAATTCACCGTCCTGGAGCTGTATCTAGTTTTGTTATGAATTTGTTTTTGGTGCTTGACATAAGTTGAAAATGAATGAAAAAGATAGTTTTTTACGCAGTAGTGAAAACTAAAAAGAACTGCTATAAAGGTTGAAAATGCAGTAGGGAAACATGCTTCTTGTTTATCAATCGAGTTATTTAATTTCGGTTTGTTAAGTGCGATTCAAGTACTGATAAAGTATTTTATAGATTCAAGTCTTTTTCATAATTTATACAGTACATTGCTATTTGAAAAATTATGCATTTTTTTTCCTTCAAAAAAATTAGCTATTTCTTTTTTCTTAGCATTTTGCTTTAAATAATATCGTAAAGGCTACCTAAATATTGAGTAAATAATGTATTATTGGATTGGATCTAAATAAAATTACAAGCTTCAAAAACGTTGGAAAAAAATTGTTTTAAAAATGTTCGAAGTTACGTGGAACACCACGTGAAAACCACTGCTCTAAAGTATAAGCAAGCCTGTAATATTTTTATAAGCAAAATTTCATCCTTTGGTGAAACATCTTTAGAAAGGTAGAGTAGTAAATACTTTGTAAAACAATCCATCACTAGAAGACAAATAAGGAGAATTCCTAGTTCGTCCCGATCTCACCTGGTGATGGCGACTGTATGCTTCTTGTCGTAAACCCTGATTGTAACTGTTTCGAGAATTACATGAATGAAAAGTCCCTGAAACCACTTCAGAGAAATCACCATAGGCACTTCCTCATGAAAGTCATCGTTTACCTGGAGCCGAACAAAGATACCGACACTTATCCACTTACAGATGGGAAAAAGTATTTCATCCGGTCAGAGGGAGATTTATAGGAAAAAATAGAATCTTTCGCTATGAGTAAAATAGTAGTATTTATTTAAACTAATGACCAAAAATAATAATCATAAGGACCTATTTATTCGTCATAATAATAATAATAACTTATTTACTGTTCTTTTTTTTTTTCAGTTTTCCTCATTAAATTTTATGGTAACATGTAAGTGGCGGAAAAAAGGAAAAAACAGATACAAAAATGTGGGAATCGAGTTTCATTAGGAAACAATGCAGGGAA
The DNA here is from genome assembly GCF_982258835.1 of Parasteatoda tepidariorum. Taxonomy (NCBI): domain Eukaryota; kingdom Metazoa; phylum Arthropoda; class Arachnida; order Araneae; family Theridiidae; genus Parasteatoda; species Parasteatoda tepidariorum. The sequence continues at coordinate 92,831,772 of NC_141764.1, forward strand.
AAAAAATGCATATGAAAAACGATATTTTTAAAATGAAGTAATTTTTTTTCAAAAATTGAAATAAAATTAATGATTCTTAATAAATCCTTTATTTTCGTTATCGTGTTGGCTTTCTAGAGAAAAGATATTAAAAAAAAAAAATTTGAGACTTTTTAAAAAAAAAAATTCTATTTTTTTTTTTTTTTAAAGATTTAAAGTAAATAATTTTGTTATTTCATGGAACAATACATCAAGTCGTATTAAGCGTAAAATATATGAATCATTCAACTTTCTAACGAGTTTGAAATATTTATTTTTATTTTTTAATGTCACGTGTTTTTTTTTTGTATGTCATGTGTTTTTTTAAAATCTATTTTGGCATGTCAGGGAAAACATTTTGAAAAACAAAACTTTAATAAGAGATATAACAAATTAAACAGGTCGTCTGAACCCTGTTGAATGATTCCTTAAAATTTTTATTTTTATTTTTTATTTCCTCGGTTCTAAAAAAATAAATCTCCTATATTAATTACGCAGTGAATAAACGGTTGTACAACTGGATGCAGTAAATATACGGCAGAGATCAATATTAAAAAGGAAGCAAATGTTCACACTATAAAAAATTATTTAGAATAAAATGATAAGGAAACTCTGTATCATGCATGCTTAAGTCAAGTTAGGCAGTATTTAGGGTTAGCTTACAAATTAGAATTAACTACATAAAAAATATTTACATATTAAATTTGGAAGTAATAAACAGATAGATGAATTAGCTGCGAATTTTCGTTTATGAAACTAATAAAACAAGTTTAAAAAAGTCAACCACTTTCTAAAGATTTCTTTTCTTTCTTCATCTTGAGAAGCGAAACAAATATAGCAGACAAAAAGGAAAAACATCGGCTTGTTATCTTTTTCCAAAATCGGCATACCATGTCGCGTCAAATTGTAAAGACGCGCGTTCGCGACTTCGAAGGCGACAGGTATCAGACAATCAATAACCATTTGTACTATCTTCCCATGTTTCAGGTGTCTCCTCGAAGAGGAGTCTTCTGTCTCCTCTGAGAGTCCCGTGGATTTCTAAGAAAGGCCGTTATTGTTTAAAATTGTTCTTTGGTTACTGAAATTATTTTTTTGGTTATTGATTAAAGCTATTTACTTTTAAAAATTAATATGAGTCTACTTTTTTTTCTCATTTATTTATTAATTTTTAGAATACGATGGATGGTGTTTTCAATATAAAATGTCAACTATAACAATCTCGAGCTCAATACCTGCTCTAGTTCCGGTTAGAAAGCTTGCAACTGCTTACTACATCTTATTCTGCGAGGCGATATTTTCAAACGGATAATTCTGTTTTCAATAAAAAGAAGTAAATTAGATAATTTCTGAGCTCAAATCTACCGTATTTCATAAGATATTATTGTTATTAAGTAATTCTGGTGAGTTTGAAGTGAAAGTTTGTTTTAGTTATTTATAGATATATTGTTAAAAAATGGTGGCAGGGTTGCTAGATTCTGAATAATTGGCAGTCCTGATTTATGGCCTCTTTCTATTTGTTTATTACTGTTTGTTCTTGTTGCAAGCTGTGCTCCATCTTACGTTAGTGTTAGGACCTTTAGCATTGTAAACATCAATATTGCTAGCATTGTAAACACAAGTAATAAGTAATCAAATACCATGTTTGCAAGAATCTCAAAACACAATGATCACGTTGCGAGCCAAATGGCTTTAAAAAACTACGGAAACAGTAACCTGGAAAAATAGGCAATATGGAGCTTGCAGCGTTTCCTAGTGTAGAAAACACCATCCATAGAAATGTGTGTGAAGTATATGAAAAACAGTGGAGATATAAATGGTAAAACATTCAATCATAAAATAAAATAGAATTTTTAAATATATAAAATTCATTACACTAATCTTAATTATTTTTATGATTAGAAGAAAACATCTTGTATGAATACTATTAGGATGAATTTTTAGTCGTATTAAGAATGCAGCTTTATATATGAGTTCTAAATTTCGAAAAATACGTAACTTAAAATAAGAGATTTAATTTGAAAGCAGTTGAAAAATTTTAATTTCTCATTTCAACGCAAAAGTCGAAAGTTTGTACTTTATTTTAATTAACTTTTTTTAATTTTATTTTACTTGCATGGTTGTTGATCGTTTCTTTATTTAGTAAAGAAAATTGTGAGAACTAATATTTTGATAACTACAATTCACGTAAAAGAACAAAACCGTGGGAATAAAGTATTCTTTCGCAATAAATCTTTAAACTTATAGTTCTAAGATACTATTTATATATATTTAGACACGAAACATTTGAGTTTAATTAATTGATGGAGTGAAAATAGAGGATATGATATCTGAACCTTAACCTTCCAAGCCTATCCTTGTAACGTAAAAGGAAGGACATTGACATCATTCTATCATCTTAAAAATGCCTTCAGGGTTATTAGGCTTACAGAACTTATGAACATAAGACACTATCACCCCACCAAAATATGAATTTAAGTTAATGGTATTTACTCACATCAGTTTCAGCTAGGTGTGGTTTATTTACATTCAGCTATAAAAAAAATTTAAAAAGATTATCCAGCAAAAGTTTAGTTGTTAGGTAAATACTTGCTTTATCTATAGCAGACGATTTTCGAAATAGGTTACTGGGCCGGCAGACGATACTTTCTTAGGGTCACAGCTGCATTAAAGTGAAGTGATGAAAGGGAAAAATTTTTTTAGATAGTACTTCAAAACTCGGTTAAGATAACTTTTATGAAGGTTATGGAGTACAAAAAGGAAGAGAGTTATTTATATCGAAAATATAATATATTTTGTTTTATTTTAAGAAAAACGTTTCAAAGTTATTAAGTACAACTTCAACAAAAAAGTGTTACGATTTTTGGTTGTTTTGAAAAGCTTTAACTTACAGATGTGTGCATTAACTTACGGATCCAAAAGATAAATATTTTTTGAACAGCTTTTGCGTCTTATTGTTAAATGCAAAGAGAGAGAAGGTTAGAAACTTAGTAACCAAGCTTGACTTATATTATTATTTTTGAATCGAGAACTTTCTAAACTGTTTCAAAACTTGTTTCGATCTGTTTTATTTTGCTGAATTGAAAATTATTATTCATTTTTCAATATTACTTTTAAATTTCATAACAATTTTATTTTATTTGAAAGCAAAATTATATATATATATATTAATTTTTAAATATTTTGAAATGAAATATTTATTTTAAGCTTCGTTTACAACACAATAAGTTAACTATGCCAGAATCATAATGCTTTTTTCAATAAAAAACCGATACAAACTTAAATGAAATATATTTACTAGAAAACTAATTTTTTCCCATTAAAAATAATTGTTATTTCCTTTTCGAACGAAGAATAATGAAGAAAAACGTTGAGAACCGAATTCTAAAAAAGAGATATGAGAAGAAAAAAAAAAAAAAAATAATGTTCCGTGAAGAATTAGAATTACTTCCCCACATCCCAAAAATGCCAGACTTGGGGGAGAGAGTAATAGAACACGTGGGTGTCTACGTGCAGTGAACCACGTGTTAATGTTTATCACTTTGACAGGAATAATCTCTGCAGATGATTTTGCGTCACGTAGAGTAACCTTAAAGTTATTTTTCGTTCTCAATACACCATTTATTAAATGAATTGTCTAACATTGTACCCTGTTACTTTTACAGACACTACATTTTCTATCTCAGTGATACTTTTCGAACACGCTATCTGTTAGAGCCTCTCTCTCTTCTCCCTAGATTACAACCTTAAGTAAGAATTAATTTATGGTTGGGTATTCCGGGGAATCAGACTAGTGGGGCGTTTCCAAATACAAATAATTACTTAGTTTTGTTTGTAACACAAGATCTGAAACCATTTAATGGCCTCTGTTTCACGATTTTATTTTTTAAATTTTTTTGTTGTTGTATCCATGAGCTGATTTAAGAGAGGGCATTAGACATTTGGATACGTGACCAGGACCTCACCAAATGATTTATCACAAGGTATGGGGCCTAAGGACTTGTAAATTTTCCGAATATTATTTTAGAAATTATGTTCCAGCTATTTTTAAATGTTTTAATAATTCAAATGCGGGAAAATTTCATTTTCTGTGACAGTTCCCGTACTGCTAGAAGCGAATTTTCGTACAAAGAGGTTTTAACCAGTCTTTAATGAATTCAACTGCACAACTAGGCGCTTCTTTAGAATCAAAAATAAACTTCGCACACAAGCGGTTTTTTTCAGCCCTCACAATCTCATGAGCAGATTTTGTGCCCCCCATAATGTTTATTAAAAAAAAAAAAAAAATAACTAATCAAGTACTTGAGCAAAGAGAAAGAGTTGACGGAAATGCTAATATTTCTGAAGTTGACATTCCATTTTAATAAACTGAAAATTAATCTAAATTTATTCGAACAAGGATAAAAAAAACTAATATATTCTGGTAGAACAAAACATTATCTTCCGAATGATCTAAAACAATATGTTAAAAAAATTTAATATTAAAATACAAAGAGAATTTAGTTACAAACCCGATGATTTCTCTCACTTTAAGAACTGTAGGTTCGAATTCTAAATAAACAATAGTTGAAATGACCAGAAGGTCTAGTTCTCTTTGTATATCAGAATTCTCTCAATTAATAAATCAATGAAAAGCATTTAGAATACAAACAATATGTATATTTGGTACGGGTATTGCATTTTATTTCCCTGGATTTCTGAACAAGTAATTATATATTTCCGAAATAGTTGATCCTTTTTCGAAATTTATTTCAAAATCTATGTTCTTAATTCTCCGAATAATGAAACATTTTCAATTCAATGCTTCAATGTAAAACTTGAACATCTTAAACATCTTCTTAAGTTTTATAAATCAGTCTCTGTTCCCAAATATGTTTTAAAATGGCATAATCATATTAATTAAAATCCAGGTATAAGAAATAATATAGAGCCATATGTATGATTGTATTTATTTCTTTTTCTTCAGTAGACACGCAAGTTATTTCACATTTTAACACATATACATAATATGTACATAAATTTTTTTCTCCATATCTGTCAAAGGTGGCCAGATTTGTTACTATTAGATATAGACAGGCATTACAAAAGATGTTACCTATTTCCGGGGGCTTCTCAAACTTACCAAAATAAATGAAATTTCTTTATTACTCTTAAAAAAATTAAAATTAGAAATTCCGAAATAATTATGAACAGAAAAAATTGTTTGTAAAAAATATGATTAATCTATTCTGCATTTTTTGTTTGTTCTATTAATATATTGAGAAATTAAATTGAAAGCAGTTTCATGTTTCATAGATTACAAAATAGTAACGAAAATGACAAAACAATTAATCTGAATAAAATTAAAAAATTCAATGAAAATGATAGACACAATTATAAAGCAGATGGCAGCACTAAAGAAAATAATATCAAATCATTAAAAGAGATGGCAGCACTAGAGTCAAGATTAGTTTCTTTAGAGTAAGAAAGTCGTTCAATTGAAATGAAAAGTATTCGAGGGAAAATGGAAAATTTTCGTATAGAAATATTAATATCGCAATAAATCTCTGAGAAAAAAGATTGCTATATTTCGGTGTTTAGTGACTTTGAATTGCGTTTTTAATTCTTATAAGGAAAAAAAAAAAAAAAAAAAACACGTTCTAATTTCTTTTTCGTACAGGCATAATTTGTATCATTTGGCAACGAAATGTGGGGTAAATAAAGAGAAGAAAATAAAACGTCGTTTTCTTACGATTCTGTTTGAGGTGCCTTTAAATATTGAGTAGAAAAATTGAAAATGATTTAATTCGAACAACAATTAAAATAATTCAAATACAAATAATAATAATAATAATTATTATTATTATTTTGATCCACCAACAGCAATATGCACTTTATGGGTAAAACATTTCTCTTAGTTATATTATATTACAGGTTTTATGAATCCACTGAATGTAGCAACATAGTCAAATTTCGATCATTTACAAATAAAACTTTCGTAAATCACAACAACAATGCGTTTTTAAGAATTATAGAATATAATATGGGTATTTAATTTTTTTTAAAGAAAATGTAAGTGATTATAAAATAAACTTGTAATTATCAAAACTGGCTTGTTATCGAACCTGGAGGGATGTTGTTTCACAGATTAATTTCCATAATTTACAAATCAAACTTTTATAAAGTATTTATGCTACTTTATCACAACAAATACGAGTTTTTAAGAAAAGATTCTTTGTATAGAATAGATGAGTATATTTTACGAGATCAGAAAAAATTTAGAAAACTAAACATAATAATAAAATAACCAGCAACCAGAAAAATATACTTGGCCTCGTACCTTCACTGAATGTAGTTAGATTTCAACAATTCAGAAATCAAACTTTCGTAAACTTTTCATGCATTCCCACAATAGATACGCGATTTTTTAAGAAAAATTTCTTTTTAAAGAATTAATTGTTATTTTACGTGATTAGAAAACATTGAAATAATTAAACATAATTATAAAATAACCTGAAATCATAAAAATATACATGGTCTAGTATATCTACTGAATCTAGTTAGATTTTTACAATTTTGAAATCAAACTTTGGTAAACCTTTCATACGTTCCAACAACAGATACGCGATTTTCAGAACAGGTCCTTTGTATTTTATGCGATTCGAAAACAAATTGAGATAAATAAACATAATCATAAATGAACCAGTAACCATAAAAATATACTTGATCTCGTACCTCCACTGAATGTAGTTAGATTTTAACAATTTAGAAATCAAACTTTCGTAAACCTTTCATACTCTTTACAACAACAAATACACATGTTTTCAAGAAAAAAGTTCAGTGTACAATAGATGGGCATTTTATGTAATTGGAAGTAGATTGAGACAATTACAAAATCATGTTGAAACTTTCCAAAGAGTAAAGTATGAAAGAAAAAATAAATAAACAAAGAGAAAGGCACGCGCATCAGAGATTTAAGAGGTATCATTTCAGCTTCACCGCACTCTCTGATTTTCTAAGAACCTAATTTTCACTCATCATTTTACATTCTCATCAGTAAAAGACTAGGGGGAGGGGGGTAAGAGATGATTACAAAGTTTTTGTTTTTTAACGGAACCCCCGACGAAAATTCCTCGCAAAAAGAAAATCATGCCCACCCCCGAGAATATATGCATCTTCCTCCCCTTCCAGCAGCCAACAGTCATAATTTTGTAATATATTATAACCCCCACTGTTGCCCCCCAAAAAGCCTGAGGGATATATTTTTCATCTAAGACGATCAAGAAGGTCAATAGGTGATGTATTTTTTTAAAAAAAAATTTCACGTAATTTTTTTGCTTTTTTTTATGCAGAAGGTAATCCCCCCCCCCCCTCCTTCGTTTTCTCCTTAGTAAGCGTGTATTGGCGTGCGTAGAATAAAGCATCGAGTCACGATTTATTTTAGAAGGAAATGCGGAAAAAAAAGGACAAGTCAACTGCACAATAATTTCAGAAGAGAGTTTTTATATTTCCTTAGATAATTTCATATAGTTTATAGAATATTTTTAAATGTCATTTCACCTATTTACATGTTAACTCAATTTTTTAAAATTGAGTTAAAATTTACCACTCGCGCGAGTCCATGAAATTTCACAGGGAGGTGTTCGAATATTATTCAACTTTTTTCCATGGTTTCACATATGAAACAACGCTTTAGCAAATATGATTTTTATTTTTTAATAACTTCCGTGATTTTATAGCAGTTATTTATAACTGTTAGATTAGGGTTTAACCATCTTTAATCAAGGCCTTTAATGCTAACAATAAAAACCGAACTAAGTTGTTAAACATGAAGATAATTCAACAGATTTGTGGAAATGAAAAGTGTTCTGTGATCTGATTTTCTAATGTCTGAAAAGCAACGCTGCATCATTTAAAAATAGGCAAAAATTATGAATTTCTGGGATTTTTGTTTTTAATTAGGCGAAAATATCTCACGAAATTGGGTACTTTTTTAGAAGAAAAGTTTAATAATTTTATGAACATCGAAGCTACTGGTTCATTATACAGTCTCTAGACACAGACAGTTTTTTTAAGCAAGACAATGCATGCAGTTTAAAATTAAAGATTCCATTACGAGCTTAAAACATGTAAATTGAGGGTGATTTTGCCCTCTTTTCCCTGTCAGAAAAAAACAAAAAAACAATTGCAGTCTCTCTTATTCAAAGTAATATTTTTTAATGTAATTATTTTCATAAATTACAATGAATTTTGTTTTTTGATAAAAAGAACTTAGCGTACGTACCCTTGCCTATATGAGATATATGTAACTATATCACATTCAGCAGCCAAGCAAGTTGAGATCATAAAAAACTAAAAATTGCTATTCTAATCGATATAATCTGTCAATGTCGGAAAAAAAAAACGCTTCGTAAAATTTAATAAGGAAGAAACCAGTTTTCAATGCCGAGCGAAAGAGGTTTTAATGATATTGGAAAGATTTTGAATTTTTTTTTGTACATTAAAATTAATCAAAATTTAAAAAGGAATATTTTAATAAAATGAAAATAAATAGTTTCAAATTTTTTTTCATTTACATATTTCCTAAACTTCAATGCTTTCTTCTTAATTTCATAAAATTGATCTCGCGCGGTTATGTGAAAATTTGTATTATTTGATTTTTTTTTTTAACTGATCCAGTTATTTTAAAATTTAAAAAGGAATATTTTAATAAAATAAAAATAAATAGTTTTAATATTTTTTTTGATTTACATATTTCCTAAACTTCAATGCTTTCTTTTTAATTTCATTAAATTTATTTCGCGTGATTATGTAAAAATTTGTATTATTTGATTTTTTGTTTTTTCGTTTAACTGATCCAGTTATTTTATAGCAACACGACTTCAAATGCTATTATTTTTGGAATACTCAGTAAACACTGAGAAAACGAAAGAATTGTACCGTAAAAAAACTATACATCATCACGCGCGCTAACAGAAATTTTTTTACCCCAATACGAAACTCTCTATTGAGCAAAGTGCTCTATTAGGAGCGTTGTTCACGCATTCTCCTATGGGAATGTGCAGAGACCCATTTAAAGGTGGTTTTGTTACAATCTTGTGCTATCGGTGTGATGTGTGTGTGATTGTTGAAAAAGAGATGAGAGGCAGTCATTAAGGTCAAATACGATGGAACATCAGTCTCGTTGCGAAACTGGGATTCTCTTAGTCGTTCGTAAAAAGAAATATTTCGCAGAGGAGGGTCATGTATCTGTGGTAAAATGCTCAAGCAACAAGCCAGGTGAACAACCTATGTAGCTTTGTTTTTCACCTTAATGATTATGATGCTTTTTGCTCGTATTTTCTTCTACCCCCTTTTCTTAAATGCCTCTTATATTCTGAACATGTTAATCTTAACGTGGAGTTCATGGTTAGGGAATGGTTAAAGAATGTAAAAATTTAGTCCAAGGCTTTTTGGTTAATGGTATTAGGAGAATTACGAGATCAATTGCAAAATAGCTTGCTTCATTAATTAACGATTTCTGGGAAGTTTTTTTTCCCTTTTCAGAAGAATTTAACTTTTGGTTATGATGGATTAAATCAAAAGCTGTATGGATATTCAAAGAGATGAGTTTTTTTTTTTTTTTTTTTTTTAAAATCTTAATGATATTTTCGTGAGCTAGAGTAAATTAGCTTTAAAATCTATACGTTGCATTGGTAAAAAATAAGAAAATTTACCAATTGGTTCATTTAGCCATTTTATTTAAGAATAAAGTTAATAAAGTGAATATCAATGAAAAATTACGACATAGAGAATGTTTGCCCAATTAGGATGAAATGTACTATTTTGAGACAAATACACGAAACAGAAAATCAAGATAGCATGCAATTCCTCTGCATTGATTGCTGGTTCGGAGAACCACTGATAGTTAAATAAACCATACTAACTAACTTAACCATTAATAGTTTATTTTCAGGTGGTACCTGAGTCGTATACCGGAGTGGGGGGGCGAAGGCAAAATTAACTTTAAAATTTATACGTTGCATTGGTATAAATTAAAAAAAAATCAATAATGTATCTATACATCCATTTTTTTAAAAAAAAAGTTAATAAAGTAAATATATAAATAAAAAAATTACGACATAGAAAATGTTTTCACCATTATGATGAAATGTGCTATTTTGTGACAAAAACACGAAATAGAAATCAAAACAACATCCCTTTTTCATCGATTGCTGGTTTGGAGAACCATTGATAGTTTATTTTAAGGTGGTTCGAGTTGTATACCGAAGTAACGTTGGAAGGCGATGGAGGCAAGTTAGGGCAGTATACATTTTCATTGACGTAATGTAGGAATACAGCAAAGCTGAGATGATTTACTGCAGAATATCTGATAAGAATGTACGCCTTCCAATGATAGTTCGAATCCTAGTTATGGCTGGTCGATATGAATTCCGCATCCGGCTTGCACCGACTACAGTGCTGACGTAAAATATCCTCATTGGCAGACGGATCATGGGTTAGAGTCCCCTTGCCGTCAGGCTAACCGTGGGAGGTTCTCACGATCTTCCTCTCAATGTAAAGCAAATGCAGGTCAGTTCCATCAAACAATCCTCTACGAAGACAAAATTTCTCCCAATACTTGATCCAGGAGTTCTTCTGGATTGGGTTCAAAATTACAAGACTACGGAGTTGAACATTAGTAGTCGTAAACCCCCAAAATAGGGTCGGCTGTTCAACGACGATTATAAAATAAAGTATAAAATAAGATATGAATGTAAAAAGACTCAAGAGCATCAAAATGAGCCGATGTGACCGAAGTAGAAAGAATTTTGGCGTTGTTGAAATAAATTTATTCCCAGCATCCAACAACAATCGATAGGCACCATTTTAAAAATTAGAATTTAATTAACATATTATTTATTATTTTAATAATTTTTGAACACTCAATCATAAGATAGAAAACGTACTGAATAACTCCATAAAGTGAAATGAAAAAGAACTACTGCAGGAAGAGAGTTAACCATTCATGAAAAGTGTCATATAAGAGCTGAGTTTTGAACAACAAGTGATATGTGCAATTTTAAAAATTAGAATTTGATTAATATATTATTTATTATTTTAATTATTTTTAAACACTCAATCTTATAGATAGAGAACGTACTGAATAACTCCATAAAATGAAGTGAAAAAGAACTATCGCAGGAAGAGAGTTAACCATTCATGAAAAGTGTCATATTAAGAGCTGAGTGGACAGGATCCGTTGTACAGAAGAACAATACTAAATTAAAAGCTTCCTTTTCAAGAATAGGCGTAAATAATTCTTCTGGAATGAAATTTTCACTCATTCATGAAACTGTGACCAACAGGATATCGCCATAGTAGTCACTTTCTTCAATTGAATTTCAGATTCGCGTGGAGGTACAAAGCGAAGAGACAAAAAAGCAACGTCAGATACGTATGGTTGGTTCTTTTATATAGTGCAAAAAAACAGGGCCACATTTTTCCTTAAAAATAATGCCGAGATATGTATGTTACGAGAGTGAAAGTTATTCAAGCAAATCTTGAACGCTCCAGTTTTTTTTTCACTGTTATTCGAAGAAAATTTAATTTTCCCTTTCCTACAACACTTTCCACCTTATTCTTTTCCCCATTCAAATGATGACATCAAAAATCTGTTAACAATATAGTTGATAGCAATGTCGATCATTTAATTAGCGGACGAAAAGCGTGAAGGCATGCTTGCTTGGAACCTATTAATAGGGTCTATAAAACGATCAAGCAATTTTTCTTTTCCGTACCAGGAAATTTTTTCTTAAAAAAATTAACGGCAATTGGCAAAAATTAACCTAACTTTAATAGTTGAAATTTATCAGATTGTCACGTTGACTATTTTGAGGTAATAATTTTTTTAATAACTTTTTTCAAAAGTAATAAGCAATTAAAATTCTTTTTTATTGGTTGACTTCATTAATATTTAATATTTTCCTGAAAAAATTAACGGCAATTTTCAAAAATGAACCTAATTTCGATGTTTGAAATTTATCAGATTGTTACGCTATTTTGAGGTAATCAGTCTTTTTAAAATAATTTTGTTCGAAGGTAAAAAGCATTTAAAATTCTATATTATAGGTGAACTTAATTATTGCTTTACAGGAAGTTCAGAAATTTATAAAATTATAAGCAGTTGCCTTCAGAGATTTGGCAGTTTGATTTGGTCGTTGCATTCACGCCTAAAATGAAACGTTCTGTTTTTATCTTTATGTTTTTCGAAATTTAAAGAAGTGGATAAAAAAAACAGAGTAGTTTTAGAGATAAAAACTTTTATTATTTTAATGGTTTAGATTATTGTAAAAAATAAGTGGGGTTGTTTTTATCCTGCCGAACGATAAAAGAGCGGAAGGATAACAACAAAAAATTTTAAAAAGTTTGTGAAATCATTAATATTTAGGATGTTAAATCATATAACTGTTTTCCTTTTCAATATGTTTTTTGTTCGATTTTTATTTAATAGTTTGAGTATTTACTTACATTTCACCGTTGGTTTTTGACTTCCCCGGTAATGCCCTTTGTATTTTAGATGCAGCGGATGACTTGGATCGCATCAAACCTTTTCTCTAAAAAGGAAAAAAAAAATGAAACATAAATATAACTCATTGTAAAATACAATTTACAATTTTTAGTATAAAATAAGTTGAGAAACAAGCATATCACACTTAGAACAACGATGATGTAACTCAAAATTTACTAATTTTTAGTATAAAATAAGTTGAGAAATAAGCATATCACACTTAGAACAACTACGACATAACTCAAAATTTACTAATTTGTAAATGGTAAGAGAAGTAAAATGAAATGGTACGTTACATTGTGCATTTCATTATAAGATGGTGGGTTCAATAAAAAGTTGAGTCATGATTATCAATCATGTCACAACACGATTTTATAATGTGATTTGAATTCGATCATACTCTGAACGATACTGACACAACTTAAAATTTAATAATTTGTAACTGTGTAAAATGTAATACATCTTTCATTGCTTTCATTGTATGTTACATTATAATTGCATTGTGCAGTTTAAATTTCATCGTGGGTCCATTCGACGCTGCTAACCGAAATTCCAATAAGTACTATATAAGGTTTGAGTCATAATTATGAATCGTGTCAAAACACGATTTGATAACGTGATCTGATTTTGAAACATTAGACATTGCTATTAATTAAATTAATCAGAAACTACATGGTTTATACATGGTTTATAAATTTTGGTTTATAAATCTACATGGTTTATACATGGTTTATAAATTTTGGTTTATAAATCTACATGGTTTAAAATTTTGAAAATTTTTATAACTCATGGTTAACAAAGATATAAATTAATGTTTATGCAATGCAAAAATATAAATAAATTTTTATACTTGCTTCTTATTTTTCTTCATTTTAGAAATGAACCTTATAATATTTACAGTATTTTGAGAAATACATAAAAAGTAATGTCTTACATTAGTAATATCAACAACTTTTTTAATCATTTAAAGTTTTAATTTTTTTTAAAAAAATGGCCACATGTTTTAAAAAGTGACCACTCTTAAAAATGCTATAACCGGCCTCTGACCAGTAGCAAAATTTTCTAATTTTACCCTGCTTAGTGAACAATTATGCATTAAAAAAAAGAAAACATAAAAAAAGAATGCCTTTAAATCTAGAAATATGTAATTAGGTGATTCAAGTGAAATATTTAATTACATCTCTTCAGTGTAGGGCTCTTTAAACACCTTGGTATCAAAACCCAAAGTCAAAACTAGCTCTTTATTGTAACAGGTGTTTTCTGTTTGAAAAATGAAGTATTTGTCTCCTAAACCGACTGTCAATCGCGTGAAAGTGATCGAGACTAAACACGTGTGGGATTATTTTCATATCTCGATTTGAAAACAAACTATCGAAAATTCAAGCAGAAATATTTTTCAAACCGACAATGGCCTTGATAGAGCCGATGCCTACGGAATATCCAGCCTACTTACACGCCAAACAGCATGCTTCCAATGCGAAGGACACGCCAGAATGTCAGGTTATGCATAAAACTTGGTGTTATTGATACAGGTGTGTGCATAACACTTCTTGAACGTCCAAGCACGTAAGTATGTTCAAGCTCCCGTTCACAGTGTCTGGCTGGGTGCCAGATTTGGAGGGAAATAAACCATTCAATATACAACTACTAGAACATGATGAAATGCAAACAACACATTTTTTAAAATTAGCAACCTCATGGTGAACAACAGTCACTATTTCACTTTAGTGTAAAGTTTCACAACTAAAATGATCAAAATTTTTAATTTCTCGAATGTGTTTTAAAGTAAAGCTGAATAAATGTCACTTATCGCAGAGAAATCCATTATTTAACATACAGTTGTACGAGAATGAGTAATAACCATTTTAAAAGTTGTTTAAATTTGTGGAAACTTTCACAACTGAAATTATCAGAAATTTTAATTAATGTTTGAATATAAATCTGTGTTCAAATAAAACTGAATGACATAGTTATTAATTGAACATGGATCAGTACGGTTCAATAAAATCTCAGGAGTTACAAATAAATAAAAATTGGGAACAATTTTTCTTTTTTCTTTTTTGTTGCTTGTTTTTTTGACGAATCTTGAAAATTTTAAATCAGCAATTTATTTTTCTCCCCAAGTTACAATTTTTTTTAAAAATGGCATTTGTAGTCCAATTTTTTGAGGAACTGCGCAGGTTTTAAAACGTTATATACAACAGGGGGTGGCGTAAATGTTGCAACAAACTTATAGAAGAGATAGGATTAAGATTGCGTAGGAACCCATTCCCGGAAATGTCGTCATACGCCGTTTGGGGAGGTTTCCAATTATGAACAGTTTCTTGTGAGCATTTTCTGAATAGGTCATAATAAAGAAGTGCCCCTAGCCGCGTACGATGACATTTTTGGCCAGGGATTCCTATGCACTTTTCATCCTAATGATGTTTCGTAAATTTCGACAAAAAATTGGACTAAAAATTTAATTAAAAAAATCAGTGGGTTTTAGGAGTAAAACTAATTTCAGATTTGAAATCCCCACACTCGAATTTAGGCAAGTTCAAGTATTTGTAAAAAATTCAACAAAAAATTTCGTCCTCAATTATATGTATTACTTTGGTCCAAATTAATGCTTACATTAGAGCATTGTCATAAGATTATAAATGTCTAAGCAATGATCACATAAATTTGCAGCTTACTGGAGAAGAAAGCGTCGGAGTTTTCTTTATTGAAAAGCTATACAATTATACCTAAAACACTTATGATTTTTAATAAAGTTGTATTTTTCCCAAACAAATTTTGAATGCGTAAATAAAAAATATTATATGTATGTTTTTTGTTTATATTATGTGATATTTATGTTCACTGTTTTATTATTTATTAATTGTATAAATCAAATTGAATATAAATATTTCATAATTTTTTCATTGGATTGTTTTCAACTGAATGGTCCGAGACCCAGAATCGATTATGATTATATTATGCCAATCTTGAATATAATTACAATTCATGCTCAAGGTAAGGAAATCAACCGGTGTTGTACACCATGTCTGACAATAAAATAAGACATGTAAAGGTCACTTGGGTATCCATGTTTGTTACAAAAAGATAAACTCCCGGATAAGACTCCCTTTTAGTTGGTGAAAAACTGAAAGCCAGATAAATTTGATGTGATAAGTTTTATACTAGGGAGCAGTTTAGTTGTGCGTAAAATAAAAATTTGCACTTGAAATGAAATGTAAAGGTACACATATTTATCGCAAAAAGATAAACCCCTTGATAAGACTCCCTTGTAGTTGAAAGAAAAACTGAAAGCGAGATAAAATTTATGTGATGAGTTTAACACTAGGAAATAGTTTAGTTACATGTAAAGGTTGTACATAGAAAATGTGTGGTATTTGAACTAAATACCCTTTAAAAGCTTTTCATTATTTTCTAAGATACTTTTTCTTATGCGTCAATATTAACGAAAAAGGAAATTAGAAATACGTGAAAATAATGAGCAATCTATCATGCGATGCATACATTAGGATTACTTGATTGTTGTCAAGCTTTTCCCATTGTCCACTTCCTTGAACTTAATTGGTGACAACTGAGTGAAAAGAAAAGTGAAATCGTAATCTGTCGACGTGCTAATAGTCTCAAAAAATCAATCCCTTTCTTCCGACTACTGATTAGTCACAATGACGGCTATGGACAATCGCGCAATTAAGAGTTATAAAGATAAGAGTTGCACAAAAGAGCGAAAGTCACAAGGAATGTGAGAGTACCTGACAATGAATGTTGTAGCAGCTGTCCGATTTTGTAAGCGTATTACATATTTTACGAAAATGGAAAGAGAAGTTCGTACACTGCAAGAAATTTCTCAGAAAAAAATGGTTAAAAAACAATTTATTTAATTGTACTTTGACCACGTTCAACTAAAGTAGTCAAATAACCGTAAAAAGATGGTTTCCAAAACTATTAAGTGTGAGAAAAATAGTTTATTGACCGTTTTCACCAAATACGGTTAAAACAACTAGAATTTTATCCACGCCAACTACGGCCACCTTATGAAGCCACTTAGTTCCTTGCAGCTAGGTACATATTGTAGCCGAACTTGCCAATATCATGACTGGGGGTTCGAAACCCAGCTTCAGCGCTACTATATTTCTTTCATTTTTCTTAACGCACGAAGAATTTTCTTGCGCTACTCAATTCCTGCCCTCCAATGGCCGGTTGAATTTAATTTTTTCGGTTTTGGAATCAGTTGTAATTGATTTCAAACTTGTATAGTTTTGTTTTTACGGATTTTAATAACACTGATTGTAAACTGTTTCAAAACAGTAAAGTAAAAGAAATGTTCCAAACCGTAAATTTTATGGTTAACAGGATGGACAGATTAGTGTCGGTTATTTTACCGTAATTTTAGAATGAAAATTTCAACAGTGTATATTGGTTGTATTGGAATATACAAAATAACTGTTTTTGTTTTCACAATTAATTGTTTTTTTTAATAATAACCTATAAAATTGTAAACATAAGGTTTCCTTGCTCTACTCAAATCCTGCCCTCCAATGTCCGGTTAAATTTAATTTTTACGGTTTTGAAATCATGCCTGTTGCAAATGATTTCAAACTTGTATAGTTTCGAATTCACAGATTTCGAATCATACTAATTGTAAACTGTTTCAAAACCGTAAAAGAAAAGAAATGTTCCAAACCGTAAACTTTATGATTAACAGGATAGCAAATTATAGCAATATTAACAGAAACTAAATTCCTCTAATTAGATTAACGGGCAATAAATTTATAGCAATAATATTAACAGAAACTAAATTATAGCACCATAATTAAAAGAAACTAAATTATAGCAATAATGTAAATAGACACTAAATTTCAGCAGTAGGATAAACAGCAAATTATTGCAGAAATATCAACAGAAACTAAATTCCATCAATAAGATTAACGGAGAATTATAACAGCAGCATGAACAGAAATTAATTTCAGCAATAAAATAGCAAATTATAGCAAAAATATAGCAACTAAATTCATGTGATACGATTAACAGCAGGTTCATCCCTGTAGTTGAGTCATCCAACTTTAGAAACACTTTTCATATTCAGTTGCATCGAATATTTTGGTTATTTCGCTTTTTCCCAGGAAACACACATGTGTATTGTCCTCAAAGACACTTAGAACATTTTTTGACATTTAGGGGTTTGCGTAAAAAGAACAATGGGTAAATATATTTTATTGGATAGCCTTCGGAAATTTTCATGGTGTATACTGAAATAAAAATAAAATTGTGGAGAATATTATCCAGAAAAAAAAAGAATTAAGTGGAAGTATATTTGATATTTTTCAAAAACAATTTTCTCGTAAATAATTCTCATCTCGAAGAAAGATCGCCGACGAGGTCAACGACAGAAATGGCTTCTGAAGTTTAAAATTCTGATTTCTTACAAAAAAGTACGAAAAATAAATACATAATTCATTTACTTAAATTTGGATGGAACCATGAATTTTAATATAAGATACATTGAAATAAAACAAAAATTATAAACAGAATTTTGTTTTATAGCTTTGATAAATTAGTCCATAAAAAGAAACGTAATAAAATATATCAATAAAATGCATTCTTCATTTCAGTTGATAAACTTAGAATCAAAAGAAAAGATCTTACCCTACCGATCACAGTGTAATATACAGTGTATATGCAGTATATTATACAGTGTAACTTAATAAATGAAATAATACACTGTAAAAAATAACTGTAAACTTAACTTTACTTGGAAAAAAAAAATCATTTTTTATAGAAAAAAAACTGTTTAAAGGTGAATACAGATTTTTTTCTGTTTTTAATCGTTACCCGTTAGCTGCTTTTTGTATATTTGACGGTTTTCTTTTTTTTTCTTCACCCTAATCATAAACGGATTAAAACTATCAATTCAAATTCTAGTTCTCGTCATGCAGTTTTGGTTATTCAAAGATAACTTCGACTTTTTTCAAATCATTTTTTGTATACTTGTTCTCACTTCTCAGAAATTATTTTATAATTTTGCATAGTATAAATAAAATTGCGATTCGACCTCATTGTCGAATTGATACTTGACCTGATAATTATCTGTCTTTAGAAATTGCCGGACATTTTTAAAAGGGTGGGCCACTAAAGTTTAAAACATTTTTACACTCAATATTATTTCAGTAAGTAAGACTTTTTAAGATAAAGACATTTTAAGATTTTTCTTCATGACTAGAAACTAGAGCTGCCGTGGCTAAGGGGATAGCACGCTCATCTTCCATTGAGATATCCCGGTGCGATTTAATTATGCAAATTATGCTCCCGGCTCGCAACGACCACAATCCTGACATGATTATTTCTTAAAGTTCTTTTTGTTGTTGTTGTTCAAATAACAGAATTTTTTTGTTAAAATAACAGAGTTTGTTTTCTAAAATAACAGTACTTATGTGTTTAAAAACAAGCGTCCGTTTTTAAATAACAGTATTTCTCAGTGAAATAAACAGTCTTATACTAGCACACCAACTGACAGTTTTTTCCTGTACATTTAACAGATTTTTTAAATTTATTTTTTCAGGTTACGTTTACTTTTACAAGTAAAAAATAAAGGTGTTAAGTTAAAAATGAAATATGTTTTTTGCAAGAAATATGATTAATTTATTTGCAAATTAAAATTACTTGCCAATATAAAATACCTTAACTATAATAATTACCAGAAATAAGGCATGTTTTTAATGGCTATTTGTTATCTGTAAATTTAATTTTAATGATGTAAAAATTTGAGCTAAATTTAATGAACTTAAACTATTTTTAAAGCGCCAATGCACTATTTTTTTCGTAAAATTTATGTTATTAAATAAAATATTTTATAACAAATAATGATAGTACATTTTAACATCGTTAAAAGAAAACTGTCTGCCGTTCATGCCTCTCTATTTTAGTTTTTATTATTATTACTTTATTACAGATACTCACTTAGGGTAAACTTTTAAGTCCATAAACTATAATTAGAATAAAAATGAACATGCATATTTTGAAATAAATAATATTTCAACATCAGCTTATTAAGGGTTAAAGATGGTATAGATGAAGCGAAAAAAAATATTCCTAGATAGAACGTTTGTTCGTTTTTATTTATGATCCATTATCCCATCTGACACTTTCAAAAAGCGAAAGTTGTATAACGGTGAAAAGAAAAAAAAGTCCACTAGAAAAGAACGTTACAGGTAAGGAAATTGGTAGAATGGGGGGAGGGGAGTGACGGGGACGATGAAGGCTTAGAGGATGAAGGGAGTGTATTTCCTTACAGTGAAACGGAAACCTATTCATTTACAGCAAGCTGTAAGTAAATTTTGGCAATAAAATGAAAAAGTTATTTTTGAAAACCAGGTAAAAAAGAAAATTTGATCAAACATTAAAAGGATGATTGTTTATGGATCAGTTAGTTCTGGTTGACTATATTATTTTTTCCTTGTAGACTACCTATCGATATTTCTTTTTTTTTTTTTATATTTTTTATCCAGTGTTGAAATTTAAAGAAATAGTTAGATATTAAATTTCAAAAATTATTACTTCAAACCGTCCAATGAAAGCTGGATATTTTAAAAATTCGGTTGAGATTTAGTGTGATGAGTTATAATAAATCATGCAGAAAATAATATATATATTTTTTTAAACCTCCAGACGAAAAAGTTGTGAAAATTGAAAAAGTTGTGGTTAATATTTCTTGGCGGAGTGCTAGCAACGAGACTTACTAACATTATCGAACTTTAAAATAAGAATATAAACTGTCTTAAAAATCCGAAGCATTTTTTCATCAGTCTAATATATACTTGTTATAAACACATTTTGGCCAAAGAATGATATTCCGTGTCTTAGCGGTAATTCTGGAGCAAAAGATCAAGATGTCCGCTATCCATATTTTTTAAAATTACTGGTAAAATAGCATGCTTTAAAACTTGCATGCTTTACTTGTTCTCCTTTTTGAAGGAAAAAAAAAAGTACTTAAAATGAAATATATATATTAAAAAAAAATTACTAATTTATTTAAAATGAATAAAGTCACTCTTAAGTGAAAAATCTGCCATTGATATTTCTTGGCAGACTGCCAACAAAAAGACTTGTATAACTTATTATAATCGTCGTTGAACAGCCGGTCCAATTTTATGGGTTTACGACTACTTCTGTTCAACTCCGTAGCCTTGTATTTTTAAATCCAATCCAGAAGACGAGGGAGCTCCTGGATCGAGTATTGGGAGAAATTTGCCTTCGTGGAGGACTTTTTGATGGAGCTAACCCGCATTTGCGTTTCATGGAGAGGAAGACCACGAGAACCTCCCACAATTAGCCTGACGGCAAGGGGACTCTAACGCATGATCCGTCTACCACTAAGGATATTTCACGTCAGCACTGTGGTTGGTTCAAGCCGGAATTCGTATCGACTGGGATTCGAACCCGGTTCGCCGCATTGGAAGGCGAGCGCTCTTCTATCTCCTGAGCCATCGCGGCTTGACAAGACTTGAAAATATTATCGAATTGATAATGAATTCCATCCTATCTTATGAAAAATAGAGATTTATTTAGATTTATATATTGAAAAATAGAGATTACATTTGCACCGGAAATAAAATCTCAAAAATATGACACGATTTTTCACCGATTTAATATATGCTTGTTAGATGACCAAAAGAATGAAATTGCGTGTCTTGGCGGTAATTTTCGAGCAAAAGATCAAGATGACCGCTAGGTATCAACTTGCGACCTTTCCTGAAATAACAGGTAAAGAAAAAGAAGAAGAAAAAATCATTCGAAAATGATATACTTCTCAACACGTGGTATACATTATTTCATTGTTATCTCACAAGGAAAACGTTCTCTTTCCCGTTTACAAAACGACAAGTCTTGTCGTCTCAAACGTAGGGATCACTCAATTAGAACGATACGACCAGGAACAATCAACGTACGCCACTGTTCGAATATTGAGCCAAGGGCATTGTGTACCGAAGGGTTTTGTATGCAGAATGGAAGAAGCTAAAACCAAGAATTGCGACCTCGGGAATTTCGTATCGTGTTTGAAGTGGGCTATTACTAGTAGGTCACGCTTGGAAAGAATGGATACTATTTTTTTTTTTCACGATTTGTAAGAACTATCAAATGCAATAAAAAAAATTTAATTAAGAGAAAAAATATGCATCTCATGTTGCGTATAGGTTGGGATGATTTGAAGAGAACGAAAATTAAGCCTGTTTTTATTCGATATCATTCGGAAAAAAAGCTGTGCTCATTAAATATAGCTTAAAGTTTATTATTTATGAATTAGAAACGTTTTAAGGTTAAATATAATGTAATTTTTGTAGTAGTGTTTATGGTGTAGGAAATGAGGTGTCCCGATTTCTATCTGGAATATAAAAGCTTGGTGATTTTTAAAAAAAACGTAAAATTTTTTTCGAGTTTGGTTTAAGCAAATAAGTTGCAAGAAAAAAAATATTAATTTTATCCACCAGGCCTTTTAATGAAGAGCTCAGTGGAAAAAAGGTTGCAAGGGACAATTTTGGGAAATTTCTTTTTCATAGTAAATATCTTATTTTAATATACAACATTGATTTATGTTATCAAGTCAAAAGTGAAAATCTTAGTGTTTTTGACGTAAAAGACTGTTCCACGCGCATTTGGAAACTTACAATCAACGTTAATAGTAGAAATATTGTGGCAGTATATTAAAATATATAATCTGACAGTATATTAAAATATATAGAGCGATTGTTAAGACGCTAATAGTTCATTACATTCGTGAAAGAACGTCTAAACTGTAAAGATAATTTACTTAAATTCTCAAAATCGTCACTATGAACTTTCCTTCACTCATTTTTTTAGTGAAAATATTTTTGTAAAAATATTCTGCGGAATGGTGGAAGATTGCGTGTTTTAAAATTGTTTTATGGTTGTTTTTTTTTAGATAGGACATCGTGTTTCAGGCTTAAAAGATAGCGTGTGTATAAATAAATTACAAAGTTAGTTGTAAATGTCCATATATAACAGAAGATAAAAATTTAATAGGATATGGTTATAGAATTAAGAAAAAAAAAGGCTTAAGCACTTAATATATTCAAAGCATGCATAAAATTTAATTACTAGAAATTTACAATACGTGATATGTAAGTTTTATTTTATGAACTGAACAATGATCCTAACTATGATCTAATATAGCGCCTGATTTAAAAAAAAGTCTGACTGATTTAAAAAAATCAGTTCAACTCTTGGACAAATTACGGAATTCACGAGAATCTTAAAATGTGCGAGCTCGGTTTTAAGATTTCAACGAAACTACAGACGAACTCAAAAGCAGAAGAATATAATAGAAGAATAAGAATTGCTTGAAATGACAAATATGGTAATAATAAAAAAGAAAATATGTAAAAAAATAAGAAAGTATATTTTTTATCATAAAGTTCAGGAAATGAAAATTTTTTTGTCATAAATAAGACTTTTGTGCAAACATACTAAAGTAAAAATATGCTATTAATACGGCATCTGAGAACCATTAATTGTGATAGCTTTGGGCAAAAACATCAACGAATCAGCAAGACATCAACGAAACAAACTTAAAAACAAAATATTAAAATAGAAAAAAAAAACTTTTAGAGAAAAAAATTTATGTTTATAAAAACAAAAAGAAATTGCATTGTTTTTGAAAAAGGAAATGTTAATTTTTTCTTTTTTCATTTAAAGAAGGCTTCGTCTAAATACTTTAAAATTGAAATATGATATTATGGGTATTAATACAGAAATTAAATTCAAGTAGAAAAGGAATAATTACTAAAATAAAATAGTTCGATAGTAATAAATAGTTTGGAAAGGAAGAAACGGGAAATTATAATTAAAATAAACATCTATTTCCCGTTCTCAGATTTAAAATAGAAATTATTGAAAATTACGTAAAGATCGGTATCATCTATGTATATATGCAATCTATACCAAAGGATAATAAGAGTTTGAAAAATATTAACCATATCTAAGTTGAATTAATTATAGATTACTTAACGTTATGGGTATAAAGATAAAGTAGGTCCTTATTTTAAAGAAATTTTTCTTTAATGGAATCCGGTTTGAGCTGTTTCAATGGAAAAGAAAACTGTAGATGACTCAGATTGTTTATATAGAGATATAAAATGAGTGAGTAACTTTCTAACTCACAATCTTTATTACCTACGTACTCGTAATTTCTTCTCAAATAATCAAAAATAGAGAAATTACATCGAAATAAAATTTAAAAATATATTTAATTGCAATTATTTTAAGTAGATATATAATTAAATGTACAACATAATTTAACATTTAGATATGTGTTTTAAATTTATTCAAATAATTATTATTTTGAAATATAATTATGCGTTTTAATTGCGGAATACTTTAAATTATTCATGCATGTATTTCAATTTTTTAAATACATACATGAAGCAGTATTTGGTTTGAATTTTAATCAAATAAATATTATTTTTAAATTTAAATATGCATTTTAATTTTTGAATATATATAATTTCAGTGGGTATTATTAGTCCAGTATCAGTACCAAGTCTAGTACATACAAGTTCAGTATTGGTATCAAGACTATTATTAGTATCATGTATTTTAAAATTTTTGAGTAACCAAATTACTATTTAACTTTTTTTTTTAAAAAAAATGATTCTACAGGCTTTTTGGTTTTGAATGTTTTTGTGCAGAAACATTTTTGCATTACATTGCATTGAATAGACTACATCACTATACATTTTAAAATTTTTGATTAATCAAATTGCTAATATATTTATTTATTTTTTTAAAATTCTACAGCCTCTTTGGCTTTAAATGTTTTGGCACAGAAATTTTTTTACAATACATCAATTATTATACATTTTAAAACTTTCATTTACCAAATTACATTTTTATTTTTTTTAAATAATCCTACAGCCTATTTGGATTTAAATCTTTAGGAACAGAAACATTTTTACATTACAGTGAATAGATTACATCACTATACATTTTAAAATATTCGATTAAACCCAATTACTAGTTTACTTATTTATTTTTTTTGAAAATAATCCTTCAGCCTATTTGGTTTTTAAATGTTTTGTTACATAAATATTTTTTTACATAAAATATTTTCCTTTCACACTTTCAGTTGTATATCGTCTGATTGAATTATATAGCGATAAAGTGATACTAAGACATAAAAAAAAATTTAACGGTCTTAATTATTTAATATTATTACGTAAAATTCTGTTTAAGCCCTTCAACAAAATTATTATTTTGCGTTATTTAATAATTTTTTATGAAACAGAAATACTGATACCACATTAGTTTATTGATAGAATACATTACAATTTAAAAATTAGTCAACTAATAAAGAATTAAAAACAAAATTAACGAAAAAATATTTTTACTTTGCAGACTCGCATTTAAATTTCGAACACTAATTTTTTAAAAAAAAATCTTGAGTTTGTATTTAATATTAAAAAAAAAAGACTCAGAACAAACACATTTAAAAATAATTTCGAGCTACAAATAAGTAATTGATGTTTTATTCTTTAGTAGTAATAACATATCACCTAAAAACAGAGAAGAAAATATCACTCACCTTAATCGTGTTTTTAACATTAGAACTTGTTATTTAACCCCACAAAAAAAAAAGAATTAAATTCACACAAAAACGTGTTGATCCATGGTGCAGAAAAACGCACCTAAACTCTACTCAACTCACCTCAAACCCAACCAACCGTTTCTGAAGTTTTTTCTTCCGAACTCAGTTCTTCGAGTTAAGGCGAAAAACATGAATATGCAACAAGAATAAAAAAGCAACACTTGTTTCGCTATTACACCTACAAAAATCTTTCTCACAAGGTAAGCAACGGCATTTCTTACCGCACGCCTTCGCTTAACTCTGACCCGATTCAATTCCAATGGCTCTCAACACTTCCAGAGATTAGTGATGTTGAGCTACGTCAGTAGGAATATGTCAGAATTGATTCCAAGTTATTGATATAAAATCTATTACATAATCACGAACAACGATTGCCGTCGCATTTTTTTTTTCTCGTTTTACCTGGCTTTTTGTGGTGAATTATTGGACCTTGATTATCTATCTTATCGTTTGTTCTTGTCTGACTCAATAATGCAGTAAAATATATTTATAGTTAGATAAATAGCTATGAATAAGACCAATGGCTTGTTCGTCGGGGTTATGTCATACAGTTCGATGGTAGTTAATGGGGGTTTGCTCGAAATCGAATTTTAAGTTTCAGAATTTTTTTTTAAGGCGAATGCTTTACTCCGTAGAATTTGCTGTGAATTTCTTTCTTTAGATTTCGTAACAAGGAGTTATTATTATTTTTTTACGAAATAGGGTTGTTCCCCCATACCTATCTAATGAACTGGGCAGCTCATATATTTAGAATGGACGATGATTCCAAATTAAGAAAAAAATTCTTTCTTATAAATCGCTAACAACCAAGAAAAGGGGTAGATTGGTGGAAACTACCTTCCTTACTATCAAGGAAAAAAAAACTGGCGCATAAGTGTCAAAAATAGAAGGCAGAGGAGCAGAATTCAGAAGAAGGCACTAGCTGAGGTTGGACTGTCCAGTCAAATAGGATGATGAATACTGTATTAATGTTACTGTGCTGTGCTAAATCTGTCACTGTTTGCCTTGTACTTATAACCAAAAACTCAATATTTACCGTAAAACTTCAAGATAGAAAAAATAGAAAACGCATAAATGAATGTGTGTTTAGCAATCATTAAGATTTGAACCCGGGAAGCCTGTCTCAAAACCTCCAACTCTAACTCCCAAAACCATTTCCTTACATACTAGAAATTGTCTTAAAAACAGATAAACTAATTTAAAAATCCATGCGAAACTCCATATTGAAAAGAATGCAACCGTGGTTTTCTATAGATCCACTTTAATTTACTGTAAATGCTAAAAGGTAATTTAGAGAATGCATTTCAACGTAATATTTACTTTAAAAATTTCCTAATTTCCTTTTTTTTTTATAGAAAGAGCAAAATAAATTTCATTTACAAATTGACAGAACGCATGAACGAATCATCCGATTTTTGGAAAAATTCTGGATATTCACTGTTAAGTGTCGGCTTCCTAAGAAAAACATGCGAATGCTACAAAAATATAAATCATGTAAAATGTATCCAGAAGCTTTGAAATCTGTTATTAAAGCTTATTTAATTTTGAAAATGATTTAATTAAATGGTAGTGTTAATTAAAATAATTTGGCATATTGGAATATGCCAAATTATTTTCCAAGTTTCTTATGAATCTTAATGGTATATTTAGGAGATTTAAATTCTTTTTTTTTTCAATGCAATGTTGCAATTGAAATAAAACAACTTTATTTTTAAGTTTAATGTAGAAAGCGAACACTCTCGAAAAAATTTGTTCAACATTGAATCACAATATCATTAAATCAAATCATAATTCCGTTCAAGTGGAATCATAATATTGTGTAAAGAAATACTATAATATGATCCAACTTAGAATCAATATTAACTTTGTTTATTCTTATTATATAGATTGGCAAAAGTAGAAGTTGATGTGCTCTATATTATGGTTTATTACGATTCAAAATTTCAAACAGTGTACTTTAGAGCGTGCAATATAGAATAACAACAAAATTTTGAATAAGTATTACTGAAACTAATTTTAAATTTTGATAAACAAAATATCAGTTAATTTGAATATTAATCCCAAAGTAAGATAAGTAGTAACAAAGAAAAATAACTTTAACTAATAAATAAGTAACAATTATTTTTACTTATGCTTGTTTGATTATTAATCAAGAATTTTAAGCTTTACGTGATGTTGAGTTATAAAAGGGAGGATTAAAATCTATCAAGTTAAAATTGTTTTCAGGTATTTTATATGGATTAAAATGAAATCAACTGCAATTTTACTGAAAAAAAATCAGATGAACAATGAGAAGAATATTTGTATTAAAAGCAACAAAATAAAGTATTAAAAAATTACTATCCGTTTGATGCAATGACCTTTAAAAACTTAATAATTCTAAAGCCAAACTATTGCATCAGAACAAAAGTTCGATCCACCAAAAGATAATAAGAAATTCTCTTATCCCAGCCTGTAAATGTCAGTCATCGCCGTTTCAGACAATCAGAAAATTTAATATCAGGGCACCCCGTGTATTAATGTGTTTTTATATACCATATTTATATAACCCGAATAACGGGGATATCACTGTCATGGCCTCAGTTATAAAGAGCGGTGGGTTCAGCACAGAAAAAACTATTAAAAAAATATTTAAAAAAAAAAGCGCGAAGGATGCCGGAAGTGCTGTTTTGGCGCGTACAATCTAATCGGATGTCCGGAATAAAATGTAAGGGATGGGGGAGATGAGGAGGATATTGCGTAGTGGCATATGGTTTATTCTCAACATCTGCTCCCACCACCCCTCCGCACTTTACAAGCACGACAGTTTCCAAGTTTATATTGAGATATTGAAGTTTGCATTTTGATGATAAGGAAAAGGGAATTAATAAGAACGGAAATTAATTCTTGTTTTTTATCAGGTGATAGGATTTGTTTTTTAAACGGTTGGTGTTTATTATTGAGATTCATTTCAAGTTTAGAATGGGAGATTTTAGAGCTGAGTTGTGGTCGATTCGTAGCATTCAGTTGCTGTTCTGTTGTTCATTGTTTAGTGTTATCTCGTCATAATTAAAATTTACAATGACTTATTCAGTTTTAGAATAGTGTTATAAAAATATTGGAGTATATTTAAACAATTAAATTATGCAAACTTACAGCAATTTTAATGATGACAATGTTGAAACAAATACCGGTATTAATTAATCATTCTTAAACTTAATTACACGAGATAAAGATTCATCTTGAACGAAAGTTTTAGATTCATCTGTAACGAAAGTTTCAGTTAAACACTTTACTAAGAATTTAAAATTTTAAATGATATTAAAATGTTAGATTGTGTACAACTTAATTAAATTGTTAGAAGGTTAATTTGTTAGAGAATAAAATGATAGAAGGTTCAACATTATATAATGAAACAATTTTAAGCACTTTTTAAAAACACCCAATGAAAAAAGCACCTTTAAGGGCTTTTAAAAAACGAAAATCGAAAGTAAGCACCTTTAAGAACTTTTTAAAAACACCCAATGAAAAAGCACCTATAAGGGCTTTTAAAAAACGAAAATCGAAAGTAAGCACCTTTAAGAACTTTTTAAAAACACCCAATGAAAAAAGCACCTATAAGGACTTTTAAAAAACGCTACGCACCTGTTACATAGAAAAACAAGTTAATAAAAAAAATTAAAATTTACCGGAGATAGAGGATCCCTTTCATGCAGTCTTAGGTGGTCACTAGGAAAAAGGTCCTGGATTCGATCCAGGTCCGACTCCTCTCTCCCATGATCAGCTCTCTTTACCATCTAAAAAACAAAAATTAAAAGATTTATTTCAAACAGTATATTAATTAATCTATACATAAATGCAATAAATAACAAAAATTAATTGTAATATTAAAAAAAATTTGATTAAAAAGAAAAAAAACAACAACTTTTATCCCACTTTAGTTGTCGCTATATAAGGTTCCTTATAAATATCACTTAATAAACTTTTTAAAATCTTGTAAAAAATGAAAACGAAAAAGTCTTCCTATCGGAAGTCTCAAATCAATTTCAAGAAAAAATATGCTATAGAAATTTGGCAAATCATAATTAAGGAAAGTAGGAATCAAAACCTGTTTAATCAGAGATTAAAATTTCCAACAATCGTCTTTCAATCTCTCTCTGTTTTCTACGGCAATCAAGCAGGTTTTAGAGTTTCATACATTCGTCTTCCTCAACTGAAATTAGCAGATTTCGAGCTAACCTTTTTTTTTACACAGTTTTTGTTTTTCATTTTGACAAGGACTTCAAATAATTATATTAAGAGCGGTCTCCACGAAATATCCTGCTTATATGTGATTTAGAATTATTTACGCACTAAGGCAAGATTTTATAGATTTATATAAAAAGTTATAATGAACGAAAGAGATTGTTCAATTTATGATAAACTTCTTATGCAAAACAACAAATAACATATTTTAATCCAATAAATATTTTAAATTGTACTATCAGAAAATATTTTAAATTCGAAGACATTTTTTTCTAATTTTAAATTTAAAATATATGAACTCACTTGCAACACTGAGAAAAAAAAGTATAATAAAAATTACCAGAATATGGTAAAATTTAGCACTCTATGCAAACACCAAAATATCTCAAGAATTTTTATCGAAGTAAATGATTTTGGTAAACTTAACTATTATATATGGTTTTATAATATGCGTTAAAATTTGGTAAATATGATAATTTTATCACGATACCTCAGAGCATGGTATAAAAACCATTTAGTTGGTTAAACTTATTTTTCAGTTTTGCCTTTTTTTACTAAATGTGTAGAAAGAATTTTGAAAACCAGAATTTCCGGTAAACAGTTACCATTTGAATGGAAAAATTACAAAATGAATGGTTTAAATACCGTATATTTTGGTTTTATTACCAGAATTAAGATTTTTTTTTTACCAGAAATATCATTACATAGACGTTTCTGGTTAAAAAAAAAGAAATTCGGGTAATTTTACCCGAATTTCTTTCTCCGTGTACCAATAAGACGTCTCCGGAATATTGTAGAAGACGTATTTTTTTTTCTGTTGACGAAATTTTATTTTTGAGAATGATAATTTTGAGAAAACTCATTCGAATATATTTCAGACAAAAATGTTAATGTTACTATTTTCTGTCAAACCAGATGAATTTCAGATTAAAAAAAAATGAAGTGGTTACTCTCCAATAGAGAAAGAGCTTTCGAAAACCACAATCATTTCGTTTAAACCCTTACTTACAATCTCGTGTCTAGCTTTCTTCGAAGGTAAAGAAAAAAAATGAAGGTGAAAGTAGTAGCGATTGAGAAAAAAACAAACAAAAAAAACGAAAGGATGAGCTGATACGAACACACTCAAGCTCATTTGAATTGAATCAACACGTGAAAAAAAAAGGAAGAAGTTGAGATAGGTGAGCTTCCCAGAGTTTCCAAGTGGTCTTCAGATGAAGCTGATAGCATTGTCTGGCAATAATGCTAGAGTTCGATCGTGCTGAAATTTAAATATCAAAGTTTTTGTTTGCCTTTCGAATAAGTGAATAAAATCGGCATCGTGGTTTGGAGATCTTGGAACGTTTCTGGTGGTGATTATAGCTTACTAATTGCCTTCTTTTGTTGGGAACTGTCTATTCAAAGAGAGTGCTTCATTTGGTACGTCATCAAGTAAGCTGATGGCATGAGAAAAAAGCCATGAGGTAAATGGTTTTGGAAAAGCTCCTTAGAGTACAGGGTTGAAATTTATTAAATAATCTATAGTTAAATTGAACTAAAAATTTGAACTAATTTAGACGTTAACTCTGATTTGTTAGAACTTTTGGTCTGGGATGAATCGTAGTATCATTCAGTTTTGCTGTAACCCTTAATACGGTGCCAAGTTGCATTATCTTATAGTGCAAATCCCTTATAAACTTGTTAATACAATATTGTGGTTAAACCTGGACGGAAAAACGGTTAAATTTGGCCCCTTATTAAACTTGCAACACATTTCTCCGGCACTAGAAACCTATGTTGAGACATTTTTCCCCCTGAGAATGTAAAACAAAGCATTAACAATTAAGTCTCTACAATTTCGTGACCAACGGCATGATAGTGGCAATGAGACCGCCTTAAGTTCCCAGACGAGTTGGTACCCATCGATCTGAAGCCGGGTGGGCTTCAAGCCGCCACTGGGGATCGAACCCCAGTTTTCAGAATGACACTTTAGTGCTTTGAGTGCCTGAGAATGTATGTCATAATTAGATCACCAATTGATAAATAAATAAGTTTAAAAAAAAGGAGAAGGCGACAAATACGGGTTGTGTTTTAAGTCAATCAAAATCAATGCAATTGGTTTTAATTTTAACTTTTATCATATATTCCTTAAAGAAATATTAAATTAAATTTTAAAAAAAATGAAGATGGATTTTGAAAGGAAATTTGATTTGAGCTCAAATTATTTTTTGATTTCCAAAATAAATATTAACATACATACAGTAACTTAAGAATAATACAAATGAGTACGAATTGTATTAACAACAAAATGCCACACTCATCAGTAATGAGTACGAACTGAATTTACAGCAAAATGCTACACTAATCAGTAATGAGTACGAACTGAATTTACAGCAAAATGCTACACTAATCAGTAATGAGTGCGAATTGAATTAACAGCAAAATGCCACACTTATCAGTAATGAGTACGAATTGAATTAACAGCAAAATGCCACACTTATCAGTAATGAGTACGAATTGAATTAACAGCAAAATGCCACACTTATCAGTAATGAGTACGAATTGTATTAACAGCAAAATGCCATACTTATCAGTAATGAGTACGAATTGAATTAACAGCAAAATGTCACACTTATCAGTAATGAGTACGAATTGAATTAACAGCAAAATGCCACACTTATCAGTAATGAGTACGAACTGAATTAACTGTAAAATGCCACACTTATCAGTAATGAGTACGAACTGAATTAACTGCAAAATGCCACACTTATCAGTAAAAAGATAAATAAACACGAAAAAATTACCATTACAAATATCCACGGCCTGGTTTAGGAATTTGAGAGATGTGATCAGAGCTGGTTTCAAAAGATTTCAAATTTTAGTAAAAAATTAGTATCTTCAACAAGATGAGGAGATTTCATAAAAATCACTCTGTTTGTTTTATACCTGTTTGTTGCTTTTTATTTCTTAATAAGCTAAATTGCTTTTTGTAAGCATATTTCTCAGTGATTTCATCGTAATTTTGAAATGCATTTTAAATTGAAATTGTTTTTCCCGATATTTTCCCGATTTCCCGAAAGATTTAACCATGCAAATACGCAATTTTTACTCAGTTATATAATTTTTCTATAATTTTCTCATGTATAAATACAGTTTATATAGCAATATGCAACATCATAAAAAATGTAAAATTGAATTTTTATTTTCTTTTACAGTTTATATATATAGAAGAACAGAAAATAACTGACGTATACTACTTTTAAAAATGTATTTTTCGTGGATGTTTTTATTATATTACGGTTTCATAATCAACCAGATGTCGAAGTTTAATGGATTATAATTGTGGTTTTATAATCAATCAATCAAATTTCTAAAAACCCGTTACTCACAACGCATGGAAATTGTTGAGATTTCTATAGAGCTCTTCAATAACTCATTGAGTACAAAACAGATCCATTTTTTATTCCACAATAGAACGTTATTCTTTTTTTATATATTTTTTTCTCCATCTGAATCCCCGTGATCTTGTTATCCCGATAAAAGATTCACCAAATAAAAGACACTCGAACCATTCCCAGCTAACAGCTAAGCATTCTATTAAAAAAGAAACGAGAGGAAGAATAAACGCAGAAGAAAAAAAAAAAGAACTTCCACTTCAACTTTAACGATGTACTTATGCATTGAGTTTTGGCAACAAATAATGAATCACTATAGTGGTGCTCTTTCTACCGTGATTGTATGGGGGAAATTAAATAAATAAAAATTTGTTCTACGCCTACGAATGAAAAGGAGTAACACCCACCAAGATACGAAAAAAAAATATATATATAAAAGAGTCGTTACCGTCAATGAGGTGTTAGAAAATACTGGTTTTTCAATACATTCATTTAAATGAATGATAGAACTTTTGTCCAGAGGCTAACAGGCTTAGATGCACAAAGGTACACGAATAAAAATATAAAAAGATGTGGTAACATTGTTAGCTCTGTGAGTCCCATTTGCTTTAAGGATTGGCAGGCAGATGGACAGACATTTTTTGTGCTTTCTATCCGCCCTATACCGGATGATTCATGAATAAATGTTTGAATAACTAAATTTAGTTGAATTTGTTCAGCGAAAACAGGATACACAGAAAAAAGTAAGATATTTGTGTGGAAAACCCTTTTTATATAATCAGCGTTAATGAATCAATTTATTCAATTAATTGGTCAATTTACTTAAATTTTTTATTTCTGAGTTATTATGAATCCGCAATAAAAAAAATTAACTTACAGTATTTATTAACAGAAAATTAGCGCATTAACACACGATACAATGACAAATGAATGATGGAACTTTCATTTAAATTTAAATTTCTGCATTATAATGATCCCGTAAAAAATGAACTTAAAAATGAATTTTTTTTTAGTAAAAAATACTCGTAGTGTATTTACATATGAAAATACTAGATTTTTAATACATTTATTTAAACTATTGATTGCATTTTTGTCCGAAGGTTAGCAGGCTTAGATACACAAAGGCTGAGATTAAAAATTAAAAAAGTATGGAGCAACATTATTACGTATGTTTTTTCGGGTCTTATTTGCATATAAGACTGGTTGGACATTTTTGTGCTTTCTATTCATCCTGTACACAAGTGATTCAAGAATCGTTTGCATTAGAATGTTGGATGAATTTGTTGAAAGCAAATTCACTATCAGTTTACTATCCTGAGTTGTCTCGGGCAAATGAAAAAAGTTAAATATTTGTCTTTGTATATATTCACATCTTCATAATCTGAAAAATCATCTGCATTAATTTCATTTTCGAACGTGAACGCCATTTTTTTAAAATTCTTTTTTCTATGTAAATTCAGCAACCATCGTATATACCAGGGGTGGCCAAGCTCCTTAATAGTCGAGCCATTCTTCAAAATTTGAAATTTTTCGCGAGCCGCAATTAAATAGGTATTTAAAAGGTATGCAAAAAAAGTATTAAAAAAAAATTTTTTTTACATAAATTATATTTATTGCAAACATATAAAAAAAGTAGAAGTACAAAATATTTGTATTGAATTTAAATATTAAATATTAAACACATTTATTTTACTTCACTTGATAATTCTTTAAAATTTGGTGAATAATTGGTGACAGCACTTCTCAGTAATTCTTTAAAATGCTGTTTAGTTAAGACTGATCGGTGTTTGGATTTCACGAATTTTAAAGTGGAATAAAATGATTCACATAAGTACGTTGTTCCGAATATTGAAATAATTCGACAGGCATCCT
This sequence comes from Parasteatoda tepidariorum, assembly GCF_982258835.1. Classification (NCBI taxonomy): domain Eukaryota; kingdom Metazoa; phylum Arthropoda; class Arachnida; order Araneae; family Theridiidae; genus Parasteatoda; species Parasteatoda tepidariorum. Next base: position 92,866,438 of record NC_141764.1, read on the forward strand.
TTTTTTAATTCTGGATACTTCGATTCTGGTACAAATTTCCAAAATTCAGTAATCGACGTCGACTTATATTTTCATTGTAGAGCTTGATCTTCTTGCATCTCTATTAATTCTAATTCTCCAGATGCTTTTTGTGTCATAATTATATTAGAAATGGAAAACTGAAAACTCACCTTGAATTGAACAACGTTGCACTTAGTCTTTCATATTTGTTCTCAGTAATTTAAAAGACATTTTGAAACACATACTGAACGATAATAATTTTTTTTAAATATAATAGCACAAAAATGAAAAAGGAACTCGGGTACATTTATCAAGAGTCACAAATAATCCTTCAAAGAGCCGCATGTGGCTCGCGAGCCGCAGGTTGGCCTATATACAAAACACGCGTGCAGTCCCACTATCCAACAGCAAAACTCCTAAACAAAACTTGCCAAACTTCCAACCGCATCAGATTATTATTATTATTTTGCTTCCGGTCGAGTAGAAACGTGATAAAACAAAACGCACTGACAAATTCTGCTATGCCCGAGTTTTCTCGGGATGATAAATATTTGCAATGTATACATACCCGAGTAAACTCGGGAAAGCCAGGGTAGCAGTTAAGCATTCGATACAGAAAACAAATAAAAATAGAAATTAATTAGTGAAGATAGCAAAAAAGTAAAATACATAATTGACGATTGTAGAACTTCCATGAAAACTACGAAACAAAAAACGAAAAGAATATGATATTCCTATACTAGAATATTTCATTGACCAAAGAGTTGCATATCGCAGTTTTCTGAAAAGAAACACGAAGGACAAAAAATAAAAAAACAAACAAGCTGTGGGTCATGGATGCTAGTCCAGCATTAAATAGGGGGCGAAATGAACACTTCAACACATCGAAGTGTAACGAGAAATGAAGGTTAAATAGTAAAACACAAACACCCAGTTAGTAAGGACTTCCAACTTACAAAACAACTCTGAAAAAGAAGTAAGAACAAATAGCCAAATTTGGTCTACTTAACCCTTAGCAGGTTCAAACCCACCCACATATTAGTAGCCACAGGACAAGGTGAAATCGCGCGGTTTTCTCAAAACTTTTTTTGAGTCAACTAATAGAATGACGTCACAAAACGAGAATCTCATGGTAATTCTATTGTGGAAAGAAAGGTAGGTAGATTAAACACCCATTTTTTGAATAGGCTCACGCTAAAGGAATTTTCAGATTTCTTTACTCTAAAGATTCAATTGCGGCTTGAATACTACTACTAATTATTCATATATTTTTAAATGGCCGGAAAAGAAAAGAATAAAGATTTGATATGATCGAGAAAAAGGAAGAGTTTGAAAGATTAGTCAATAATCTGAAAGTAAGTAAGGTGTATAATTTCTGAACTCTAAAAGATTCAGGATCCATTACGGTAGAAAGTACCTGCATTCAGGGAGTATATACTTTTTACCGTAAAATACAACAAAACGGAAAAAAAATTGATAGACCGTGATTTTTACAGTAATAAATAGTGTAAAATCGCCAATTATATGAATATTGCGGTAAAAAATAACGGTATAATATTTTATGGTAAACATGAATATAGTATAGTAAAAATGGATTTTGCGTTAAAATGGATTTTACAGATGATGCAACCAAAATTCTGGTATTTTATACCGTAATTTGATCCGGAATTTTTAACAGTGTATGTATTATTTATACACATGATACCAGCAAGGAGAAAAAATTTCTGGTAAAATTACTTTAATGTATGGTAATGATATTTCTGGTAAAAAAAAAAAACGAAATATAAGATATTTAAAACATTTATTTGTAATTTTTCCGATCATATGATAAAGGTTTACAGGAAAGTCTAGTTTTCAAAACTACAGTTCTTATTGTAACACATTTAGTAAAAAAATATATAGTGCTGTAAAGTAACTTTAAAACGGAATAAATGGTTTTTTTTTGTCATTCTCAAAAATATCATGTTAAAATTACCAAATTTTATAACATTTACAAAAATCATTACCAAAGCGGTTAAATTATACTATATTCTGGAAGTTCTAACCATACTTCTTTTCTCAGTGGAGTCATATTAAAATATATGACTCTCTTATTGCAATCTTATTGGGACAGACATATTGTTTTGTTCTCTTATTAACTTATTTTTCTTCTCTTACTTTTGTTTTTAATTAGAAAACTCGCATCTTTGTTTATAAATTTAAATTATGTTTTTCATATTTAAAATTATGCGTGTTTAATAAAGATGTTTTCTTAAAAAACATCGTGTTATCGAAGTTAAGGAAAGACGTAATTATATATTCTTAGGAAAATATGTTTAACGTTGAACCGTAATATAGGTACATTAAATCATAATACGGTGAAAATTTCCAGCCACATATTAAGATGTTTATCATGTTTCAACTCAAATTAAAGAATTATTGTTCAACAATACCGTATAATCAAGTTTACGATGTACGATAATTTAAACTCCACACGATAATACGTTTGTAGCATATATGGCTAAAAGAATTCCGAAATTTTCAACAGTGTAGAATGAATACCTATTCCAAACTACCTATTGTAAAAAATTCAGGATTCAATTACGGTAAAAGAGTTTGTATTCCCTGCCATTGGAAATAAAAAAGTAATAATAATAAAATAAAAAATTACGGTAAAAGTACTCAGGCACACAGGGTGCTGGCACTTTTTACGGTAGAATCTATCGTTCACTCCAAATCCATTTTTTTATAAATCCATGTTACGGAACAAAAAATCTGATACACTGTAATTTTTAAAGTAATAATCATCGTAAAATCCCGAATCAATTTAATTAAATAAATATTACTGTAAAAAATACGGTATTGTATTTTGCGGTAAAAATGGATTTTAAGCTCAAATGGATTTTATGGATGCACTAAAAGTGCCAGTAGTTTGTACCGTAATTTGATCCAGATTTTTTTACAGTGTAGTTGAGTAAAAATAAAATAATTATGTCTACAAATTTTTATTTATAGGACAAATAAGGAAAGATAATTAGCGAAAAATTTCAAAATAAACGTTGAATATTTATTTTACTTTGAGCTCTATGCAGGTGACCTTAACAACCTCCCCAAAATTAGATTTTATTTTTTAAAATGCATTGATGCAAATTTTAACTTTTATTATTGTTGTTTTTGGTAAGATTGAAAGAAGAATATTGCAAAATCTATTCTAATACGAGAACAAAATGTTTAGGAGAAAAAGATGAATCACTTTCCTGCTCTTGCGCACATAAAAAAATATTATTTTTTTCATGGCATACTTTAATTTTAGTGTTTTTATTTTTACATAATTTCATTGCATTAAATAACTATGTTCAATCAAAGAAATAAAAAAAAAGAACATAAAAAAATGATTTCATAGTATTGATTTAGTATCTGCTTATTTCAGTATCATTTCATTTTACGATGAGTTAGTCTGTTTAACCAACTGATACTATACATGTAATCTATTTTCTGATAAGGATAAACATTATATCTCTTATCAGCCTGCCTAATTTTGTATTATTTTAAGGATTAATGACTAGAAAAATAAAATAAAAATTCAAAAAGTTTTGCTCCAAATGAGAGCAAGGTCAAAAAGCTATTTAAGCAAAACAGGAGTAGAAATTTTAATTAGTTTATGTAATGAGTCATTTCAGATTTAAAGTTGATAATGAAAATTTAAACAATAAAACAGTATAGAAAAATTATAAGATCAAAACACGGATTTAGAGCATACAGCTGCCGCTAGAAATTAATCACGCATTTAATCTTAAGACATAAAATGAAATTTTGAAGCATTTGAATTCAGATGAAATTTTATGGTGAAATTTTGCTTCAGCTATTCACGGTATTGAAAAGTCATATGAATGGCTGATTGAGCTGAAAAATGATTTGTAGTTATTAAAGAACTAAATTAGGGCCCTGTTGCTTCAAACAGATCTATTGATAAGTTGAATGATTTGGCGCCGATTATGAAATAAGAGAGATGAAACGAGCTCATTAGCTCAAACTTTCGGGTTTCCGAAAAAAAAATTCGTAAATTTTTATTATTTTCAAACAAAAAAATGTGCAAAATCTCGTTTGTATTGAGTTTAAAAATTGTAAAAAAATGTAGTGTAAAAAAAAAAGTATAGGTAAGAAAAAGTATTCTCAAAATATATATTATTTGATCTTTCCCTTCGCAAAGTTTGGCTTTATATCATGTCAAATTTTGGCCATTAAAGAACAGATTAAATCTCATATATTTTTGATCATAGACTCGGGTCTCTAATAGTTAACCCGAGTTTATCTCTAATATTATATAACAGGATGAGAAGTTAGAGCTGATGGACTTTTCATTCCATCACATAGTTCCATCACTCTTTCATGACATTATGATGCTTAATGGGAGAAAAGAGATAAACTAAAACATTTAGTTATATGTTTTGTTTTTTTGTAGTTTCCAAAATCGTGTTAAATAAGGTGTTAAAATAATTTTTTGAAATTCAAAATTATTGGGTAACTTTGTTAGACTTAAATCGTTTTTTTCTCTCTTAAAACCTATTTTTTTAATTCGTCCCTCCCCCAATCCACTGTCCATTTTTTTTTAAAAAAAAATAGTCCATCGGAAAATTCTATAGAATAGAATCAGGCTGTCATGTAAGATTCTTTTGACACCTCTCTTCTTTTTTTTTTAATTAAGGTTTCTAACTTAAGATGTTGCATTTTCTTTTATTCATTCATTTTAATACTATAAATTTTCAGAATTAAAAAAAGTGGATATTTCTAAGAAAAATTGATGATGGTATTTCTCTTTAATATTCTAAAGAGACTATGCCAATGTCTCAAAACTGAGTTAGCTTACATCCTCATTATGAATGTCAATAACTTAACTTTTTATGAGATACCTCTATCTCTTAAAAATGTAGCTTTCGTTTGACAGTAACTCAATTTATTTTAAAATGTCGCAGTGACTAAACATATCTTACAGTTTATTTTTTATTTGTTTAAAATATTGTTTAGTGGTTTTTCTTCTTCTTTCAAAGCACTACAGTCTACTACAGGCCACAGCCGTCTATATATAAGTCCTTCCTCACCGAGTCACGCCACCCAATTGGTGAACATCCTCGTTTTCTGTTTGTCACCACATTAGTAAAAGTGAGCTTTTTTTTTCATAACTGGATTTGTATTATTAGATCGGAATAGATCGTAGTTTATTACATTTTATGACTTTAACTATAGCACGTTGCTTGTACTTTGGTTAAATTTCAAAATTAAACAAGGTTCTCCAACTATTATTCTTACGGAATGCACCAAACATTTTTCTTAAGATTTTCCATTCAAAGAACAATGATTTATTTTCATGTAACTTAGTTACTGCCCAGCATTCTTTTCCATAAAGCAGCCGAATTAGTGTTTTATAGAAATTAGTATTTATAGTTTGTCTACGATGAGAACTCCCCCCGCCACAAAGTCTGAGGCCGTCTGCTGCTGTAGAAACAGGAATAACGCATTTCAGGGAGGATAGCTTCACTTCACTCTAGGGCCAACACACTAGACAGAAGAAAAATATTCCCTTTCTCTCGCCGAAAACTGTTCTAAACAATGACCCTACACCCCTATTTGAAATAGTTGTACCTCGTTACCATAGTCACCGCCACGGGTGCAGACGAATGGCTAGGGAAGTTTTTACTTTCGACAAACTATAGTTGTTACATAATATAAATTGTAAAATTTGAATAACATGAACTACTAGGATTAAATATTATTTCTTTTATATATTCCAAATTTTTTTAAAGCTTTTTTTTTTTAGAAAAAGAAAACGAAAGCAATTTTTAAAAGGAATGAATAGGCTTATTCACCCATTAACATCCCAAAAGGAATTTGCCGCGAAATACAGCAATATTTCCCTTTTATTTGTTTAAATACAAACTCTTTAGTCTTTCAAGGAAAAAACTCTACTTAAAACAACAGAAAGAAAGTTGTTAGTGTAGAGGTGCGCACAAGAAAAGTGTGACGTTCATGTTGTGTAAATACAGCGGACGCAGATGCTGTTACTGATGAAACGAGGTCCACTGAAAAAAGAAAGAAAAAAAAATTGTGTCACACAGCATCTTCCTTTGCCGAAACGGAATTCGTTTGACGGACATGGCCATTTCGGAGGTACATACTCTTGTGTCACAGCCACGCTTGACTTACAATAGGTCAAAGTTAAACAGTGGCTAAATCACAAGCGTTCCGATTTCACTTTCGCAAGCAGTGCTCATGCAGTATTGTTCAAATAACGGAGTTTGAAACTCATTAGAAAAAGGAAGTAAATTGTAAACACTTAAAAAATTTCATTAATGTCGTTTTATAGAAAAAAGCGAGATGAAATTATTTACGAAATTAACTTCAAAATTTCGTGTCGTTTGGTTCTCTTGAATAACACTGAGAAACAATTTTTTTTCTGTTGCATGAAATTTTTTTAAACATATCTTAGATAAATTTCAAAATAGTAAATAAGTAGTGAGGTATAGTGTAGCTTTCAGGAGAACTCCTCCAGACACCCGTCTCGCGTCGTGGCGGGTACTATGGTTACGAGGAAAGGTCACTTCGAATAGGGGTGTGGGGAGAATAGTTTTGTCTTAATCTCAGCGTAGGGCGTCGTGAGTAAACCAATCGACACCCTCTTTCCTCCATTTCACCCCCATTAGAAATGTGCTCTCGCTTGTTACCATAACAACAGGCAGCCCCAGACTTTCAGTCTGGAGGAGTTCTCCTCAAAACCGCACTATAACAAGTAACTTTTGTTGAATTATAAAAGACTACTTACCGCTGAAGCTTTGTTGGCTGTCCTACATATGTCGTTGTAGTCAGGGTGATCCGGGGCTGTTTGTTCAGCCAAGAGCGACAGATATCGCTCATACTGGACCAGGCGCTCCAACTGAAAGAAGAAAAAAAACATATATAAACACACATATATTTTATTTTTGGATCGTTAAATAAATATAAATAAGAATGAGCATTCATGAGAGCCGTAGTGGCCCAAGAAATAGAGCCCTCACCCCCCAATGAGGTGACGTAGGTTCGAATACCAGCGATGGCTGGTCGTTACGAATTCTGCACCCGGCTCGCGTCAACCACAGTGCTGACGTAAAATATTTTCAGTAGTAGACGGATCATGGGTGAGGGCTAACCTTGGGAGCTTTTCGGGGATATTCCTCTCCAAGTAACCAAATACGTCCACAATGGCTAGTTTGTCCCAATTCTTGATCCAAGAGTTCCCTCGTTTTTTGAGTTACGTTCAAAATTACAAGGCTACGGGATTGAACATATATGTTTCTAAAACTCAGATTTCGGTAGGATGTTCAACGCCTGGTATATAATGATTATTCTGAATAGAATGTTTTAATTTACGGATGTATTTTACTTATTTTCTTTAGTACTCATGGTGATAAAAAAAAAATTAAGAAGCTACAAGAAAGCATTGAGTGTGTAAGAATAGCAACTCATAAAAACTGAAAATAAATTTCTGCCTTAAATCTCACATCTATTTGTGTCAATCATTCTCTATATATTCTGTAATTAATAATTGCCGAGGTTAGAAAGAAGTAATTGATAAATGGTTTCTGAAGTAAATGATATGGAATGTCTTAACTTTAATCTGTTAACATTACGTAATCACATTATGTAGAACTGAATGTACAATTTATGAAGAATTTTAAAGTTAAGACCTTTTATGTCATTTAACTAAAACACAAAATATTACATATCTTTAGATATTCAATTAATATATTAACGTGTTTAAATGTGCAGTGTTCTAAGAGCTTTAAAATTCAGAGCTATGTTAGTAAAATAGAAAGATAAAAATGGCTCTACCTGAGCGTGAAAAAGGAAGTAAAAGATTAAATAAAGATAAAACAAAACAAGGAAAAATCGCAGTGACCGAGTGAGGCAATTAAGGGCAAAATGCATTTCCAAACTACATGGAGATGGTGAGGTTAACAAGGGAATCGGCATACTTTAGGTGCACTTCGATAGAGTTTATTTCTACACTCTTTATTTTATTAAGCTCGGTAAATTCAAACGAAGCGCTTTGCTAATAATTTTTAATAAAATTAAAAATAAAATATGGTTTTATAATAGGTGATAAAATTTGTTATACGTGGTTAAATTTGTTAATTTTATCATGATGCCTTAAAGCATGGCATAAAAATTATTTATTTGGTTGGATTTACTTTTCAAATTCGTATTTTTTACTAAATGTATGGTTATAACGAATATAATTTTGGAAGTAAGAATTTCAGATAAACCGTTACCATACGAACGGAAAAATTACCAGAGAAATTGTCTAAATATGATATATTTTATATTATTTATCAGAATATTTTCCCCTCCTACCAGAAATGGCATTATCATACAAAGCAGTAATTTTACCAGATTTTTTTTATCTCCGCGTATGTTCGAAAAAATTCTTTATGCGATATAATGAACTAAAAATTACACAAAATTTAAACTTAACGAGAATAAACTTACTTTAGTCTTATTGGGATAAAAAAAAATTATGAAGTCTTTTTTTCCTTTTTAAAGCCAGAGCAAAGTAAACGTTTTTAATAATTTGGTGGCAGACTTGCATATTTTCTCACGATAAACCATACTAAATTAGTCCTAATAGAAGTGAAAAATAAATAACAAGAAGGAAAACAATGGATTCATACAGATTAAAAGGTAATGACATTTCTTGAACAAATAATATAACGAGTGTGAAGAAACTTTAAGCACATTTAGTAGTTCACTGGGAAGAACAGGATCCTTCAAATTAATCTTTTGTGCAAACATCCTTAAAAATCAATGCCTTTGCATCTAGGATTATTATGATAAAAAAAAAGCGCTACCTTAACCAAGTAAATATGCAAAGAATAATATATATATTTTTTATTTTATAACCGCCGTTGTTGAACAGCCGACCCAATTTTGCGTTTACGACTACTAATGCTCAACTCCGCAGCTTTGCAATTTTAGATTCGTGGAGAGGAAAACCACGAAACCTCCAACTGTTAGCCTAACGGCAAGGGGACTCTAACCCATGATCCGTCTACCACTGAGGATATTTTACGTCAGCACTGTGGTCATTGCGAGCAGGGTGCGGAATTCGTATCGACCAGCCATAGCTGGGATTCGAACCAGGTTCACCTCATTGGAAGGCGGACGCTCTATCCTATGAGTCACCAAGGCTCTAAGATGTATACTGTTAGAAATGGTTGGATTTCAAATTTGAGGAATTTTTGATGTCAGACAATAGAAAATTTTTATTAGAGAATTTAATAGCCTGTTGGCTGAGATGCTCATGATTTCCGAAAATACATACGATTTATAGTTAGGTATAAAATTATAAGAATTTTTCTAACGCTATATTTTATATTCTATTTCAACAAACAGCAATATTAGAGAATAGGCTGTGCAAAACAAGATTAAAATTTATTTTTATATTTTATCAATTTCCAATATGTAAAACAACTTGAAATATTTATGTATTTTAAAAAATTCCTTTTATAATAAATCTAAAAGATATTTTTGAATTTAAAGTCCGGTTTATTACTCTTTGTTAAAGTCCGGTCTGTTACCAAAGATTATCATTTTTAAAATTACGCAATACATGATACTAACAATTTTTATTATTGCTTTCACAGATTTTAAAATCACTGGTATGGTGCACTTTTTTCTTTCCTTTTTTTTTCATAACTAAATATGGTCCAGAATACACATTTTGTATACAATTTCTTTTAAATTTATACTAACTAAATTTTAAATCAATATTTTTTTAAATATTAAATAATTTTGAATGGTTGGGATAAACAAACATCTTTAAGGACTATGAATTGTTACTATTAATTAAATAAAATTAATTAGGAATTACTTTTTTTTTAAACATGATATACATCAAGATGATAAAAGGGAAGGAGAAAAAATATGCTTTTAAAGTGTAATTTTTAATAAATAAATTATGAATGATTATTTTTAGCAGTTGTAAATAAATACATTTTAAATGATTTTGAATGCATAGGATAACAAACATCCTGAAAAACTATGAATAATTATTTTTATAACATGATGAGCGATTACTTTTTATTTTTAAAAAACACGATCAGTATTAAAGTGATAAAAGAGAAGGTGAAAAAATATGTATTTAAAGTTTGGTTTTAAAGTTTATTTTTCGAGTATCTAATAATGAATGATTATTTCCAACAGTTGTAAATATACATGAATGCATAAATATTCTTAAGGATTTTGAATAATTATTGTTGAATAAATAAAATAACTTTGAATTAATTATTTAATTCATTTTTTAACATTTTTAGCATAATCAGTATCCGTATTTTAACATATATCAGCATCATTAACATAATCAGTATCAAGTATCATAATCAGCAAGATGACAATAGAGAATGTTCCACAAACATCTTTTTAAAGTTTAATTTTTCATAACTTAATTATGAATGAATAAAACTAATATTTTATGAATAATTATAAGTGATTTATGAGTAATTATAATAATTATAATATGAGTATTATGAATAACTTATGAGTAATTATAATAACTATAATGTGAGCATTACGAATAATTATAAATAACCTATAAAATTTAAAAGATAGCCATTTGAAATTTTAAAGGTCTGTGAAAAAAGATAAGTTAAAACTCACCCAACTCAAACGGACGACGAACACCCGCAAACTAAACATGTTAAGTTTAAAAAGCTATCATCATTATACAATGTGCCAACAGTCGCCATCAGGTGAAATACTCCAAAAGTGTCCACATCGCAGACATACATCACAGACTGTTGACACTCAAAAAAAGGTACCGAGTTTATGCGTTACTTCTTTTTCTCTCTCCAAAAACAGCACAAATAATTAAAAAAAGATTTTTTTTGTCATTATTATCCTTATTTTACTTTTCATCTCTATTATACAATACAACCACACCTATAAAATTTTGATGCGCATGCTTGCACCGATAGCGTTCAAACGTCCAGGTTCCATAAAAGATCACGGACAGAGAGAGGGGGGAAAAAAATCCTGAATCTTAATTCATTGCTTTTAAAAACCATGAAAAAGGCAGCATTTTCCCCATTTTTTATTCTATTTTCTGAAATAGCAGCTTAGAAATTGTTTTATCAATGGGTAAGATTTAAAGCAGGTTCAACTGTCTTTTTGATCAGTTAAGACAGTTGGCGTTACTTATTCCTTTGCGGTGTTGGAGATTAACATAGCATTAAGTAGAACGATTATCAATTGAACAAAATAACTTACCGTTACATTTTAATTATATTGGTTGAATTATGAATTTGAAAACAGCTATATAATGAATGATCTCAGCTAGTACTTTTGAGATTTTTCATTTTAAACAAGTTTTAAATAACAATTGACTTAACGAGTTTAAGGAGTGTAAATATATATTTTTTTTAAAGTTTTGAGTTCAATTATATTCTTTAAAGATAATGATTTCATGGGCCAAGCAAAGCACAACTTATTTCTAGAATTAAGAATAAAGAATGGAGTTATTGAGTTAAAAATATTTTTATTTTATAACCGGCATTTAACAGAGGACCCAATTCTAAGTTTACGAATATCAATGTTCAATTAAGCAGCCTTGTAATTTTGAACCCAACCCAAAAAACGAGGAAACTCCATGATCAAGCATTGCGACAAACTAGCCTACGTGGAGGGCTTTTGGATGGAACAAACTCGCAGTAGTGTTACGTGGAGAGGAAAACATCAAAAACCTCCTGAACGGAAGGGGATTCTAACCCATGATCAGTCTTCTATTAAGGTTATTTTACGCCAACGTTGTGGTCGGTGTAGCAGAATTTGTATCAGCTAACCACCACTGGGATTGGAACCCTGGTCACCTAGTTGGGAAATGAAAGCTCTATCCCGAGAGTCATCGTGGCTCAGAGTTAAGAATAAGCGCAATGACATACTATTCAATTATCAGTTTTTGATAATTGAAAAAAGTTGATTCTTTATAAAATTGATTTACGGCTGAATTCGCAAATGAACGTTCAAATTTATTCTATGACAATACAACGAATTTATAATATTAAATGACGTTAAAATTTATTCAGGTTATCGAATAAGGACTAATTTTATTTTTATTTTCAGGAGAATTTACGGATAAGTTTTGCCACAAAAAATACAAAACTATGTAGCCATTAACATGTTTGATGTTTATGTTTTAAAATTTTAGACTATCAGTAAATAATCAGAGTTTAAAATTAATGCTTTTCATAAAAAATTTGAATTGGTAGTAAATGATATACGATTGTTGACAGACAAAATTTAATTTTAAATATTTATTCTCAGCCCATGCTGAAAAAGGATTAAATAGAATATCATTTGCAAGTGAAAAATTTTATAAAATATTCTACTAAGTATTAGTACGTTCAAATAGTTTGTCATTCTATTTATATAGATCAATTAATATATTAAAGCAAAAAAAGTAAATAAGAAGGCATATGGCAAGATTTTTAAATCGGAACTAAAAAGAAAATATCGAGCTACACGAAAATTAAATTACTATTCAATATATTATTTAAAATATGGAAACTAATAAAAAGTTTTTATATACTTAAAAATGGAGTTGCAAGACGATACGGAGAACCACCTTAGCTTGACCTCGCCACGTCCAAATTCAGAACAACAAAAAAGTGAAACCATTCCTTTATCGAACATTAAAAAGCAATTTCATACCCATAATTAAATATCTAATTTTAATTAAAAAAAATCTCCATTTCGATAAAGAACGAATTTTAACTACGATTCTAAGTATCCAGACTTATTATCAGACATCAAAAGAAAGTTGCTTTTTAAAGGGCATGATGCGCAATTCTCGAAACTCCTAATTCGTAATTTATTGCTAAGCAACGAATCTCCTGCTTGATAAATGACATAAAAAAGTCAAATGTTAAACATGACCCAATGACATTGCCACAATAAACAACAAATTCTACTTTAGGTAATATAAAAACAAGAAAGTGGATAACATCCGCCATTGGTGATTGGAAAAACAGTTCGAATCAATGGATGAAAAATGGAACATATTAAAACACCATTTGGTCTGGAAGCAGTGTTTAGTAGTTCTATCGAAACAGAGAAATTGAAAATTTATGATAGTTTTAATGGGGTACGACACCAAAATATCATCTTTGTTTCGTAGCAAATAAGGATCGCGCTGGAACAAAATATTTTCTTTATTTATTCATAATTTTCTTTATTTATTTATTCACAACTTGAAATATTCATCATGGAAAAATAACAATTAATCTTGAAAAACTTTTATGATAGAGGTAGCATGTGCAAAGTAGGCTTAAAAATAATTAAATTTTCTTTTTAAAAATTCACTATTTTTCAATATGTAAAAGGAAAAAAAAAAGAAAGAAAAGAAACGCCAATGAAAATAAAAAGAACACAATTTGAGTATTTTAAACTCGAAATAAAGTTCTAATTTAAACTATTATTGTTATTTAACTGAAAAGAATTTTAAAAGTTATGAAAAAGACCAATATTTTAAACATTTAAAAACATTAATAAATTTTTCAAAAACAATCGCCTATTGGCGAGTTTTCACCTATATAAATCTTATTAACAGTATTTTCCTAAGCACTTTCGCCAAGAAAATTTAAGAAGCCACAGTTTAAATGCCTGACACTTGAGGCAAAGTTATTATTTCAAGCTAGACAGACGTTCTTGCCAGGAAGAATTAACTGCATTTTAGAACGGACAAACAACTTAAATATTACAAAAGTTATTAAAATTTTTAAAAATTGCCGATTTGGAGAGATTTGTCCTCCTAGATCAAAATTATCAAAATCAATGAATAATTCTCTATTTTTGTACATTTTAGTGAACTCAGGCAGAGTTGGAGTAATTTTTCAAATATTAAAAAATTAGATTTACAAATGCTTTTCATTTTTACGAAACTGAGGCTTTTCATAATATGTGATATTTTCAGAGTTAGCATAGAGGGCGCTGTTAGACAGCTAAATAAGCTAAAGTTGACATAACGGCAAGATTCTTTAATTTTTATGCATTTAAAAAAATAAATAAAATAAAATAAAAAAGTTGGCAGAGATCTATATTTTTTTTGGCTTATATTTGGTTGAGCCCGGTTAACCGACAAGTACCTTTCTAAGCTATAAGCTTCCCTTCATTAGACTTTCTAATGCAATTTTAATTGTTGTAATTTTTCATTTTTAACTTATGCCGCATTCTGCAATAATAACAGTATGAATAATACTAATAAATATAATAAATACAGAATAATAAATGACGCTATAATAAGCGTTTAAAAATAGCATTGATAGCTGTTAATAAAAAAAACATGGATATTAAGATTTAGAAATTGTTTTGGCTGTAATTAATGTTTAGATTAATAGTAAGTAAAAATAATAGAATGAAATTAAGAAAGAAGATTTCTTTTTTGTTTTTAAATATACAAATTAAAAAGTTGGTAGCGACAAATTATGTTTAAGTTTCTGATCAAATATTTGAAGATTTGATAATACATATTTGTCATACAAAAAATCAGGATCGATAAATTAGGGTTAAGATTAGTCATTGAACTCGCAGATAAATAAATAAATAAAATTAAATAATGAACTAAAATAAATAATGAAAACGAGCTTATTGTGAAGTGCTTAATGTCTAGTATATTCCATAATAATTACAGTTTCAATGCAATAAACGGTTATATTTAAAAAAACCATTCACTATATTACTAATGTGTATTGATGCGATTTGTATTTAAGGCACGCAAGTGGTAAAAAAGGCTGTTGACCGCAGGTTTATAAAATCATTAAAATTATGAATGATTTGAGTTTTTTTCTTAAAAAAAAAACAGGAAATAAAAAAAGTAGTTATTTGAAATATCCAGTGAAAGTTTTCGAATAATAACTGTAAAGTAAAACATACGTACAAAAATAGAGCATGTAAAATAAATTACGGTTATTAAACTTGAAAGAAAAAGCTTGAAAAAAAGAAGATATTGGCTTTTTTATTATATGTAAACATTGCAAAGGGGAATGGATTAGGAAGAATGCGTTATTTTTCGATCAGAAAAAAAAAAAAATTAATGTAAGAATACCATCGCTCGCGTGAACTATTTTTTTTATGGCATTTAAGATGACAACAAAAAGAAATTACTAATGATTTTGGCAACGGTAAAGAGTGTGAAGAGGTAATGAAAGGTAAAAAGAAAGAAAAAAAAAAGAGTCTGAACCTTTCAGTAAGTATACATGCTTCCGCCATGTTTATACGGTCGAATTCTTGATCCACTCCAGATACGGCGAGTTTTTTTTAAAAAAAAACTTTTATTGTTATTATTATTTAATCGCGTTTTTGTGGGTGGAGTTTGAAAATGCCGAATAATGGACATTTGGAAGTTTTAAAGAGCGATGCCGAGTGAGTCATTATCTTACAAATAGTTGAAATTTGTTGCTCGGTGCAAATTTGAAGAATAAAAAATGAAGCCTGTTATTTCAGGACGTGTTACTTTCTTAAGTGGATGGAAATTCTTATTTAAAAAAAAAAAGGGCTGCGAGTTATGCGTTCGTTCCGGTTGATCTTATCATTTAGAGTAAAACAGAACTTCTGTATGTTCAAAAAAAAAATTTGAGATAACGGTAAAATGTTATTAAAGGTACAGGGTAAGCGCCGTTTAAGAGAAGTCTATCATCTATCATCGTCTGTGACAGAATTTAAATTGTTCGGAGAGAATAGAAGTAGTGATTAAAACGTTCTTATTTCTTTTTCTTAAAAAGAGATTTTTAAAGAATTGTTTTTTTGTTGTTGTTCTTTTTTTAAGTTTATTGAAGACTGTAGAAATACATGATTAATGAGAAATATAACCTTAAAAAAGACGTTAAATGTAATTTTACAATGTAATAATTTTCAAAATGGAATTCTCGATTTGCTTTCATATTTTTCATAAATTTTTCACAGCAAAAATTCTTCTGAACGTCTCAGACATCCCTGCTTAATTTACAATGTAATAGTTTTAAAAATTGAATTCTGTATACGCTTTAATACTTTTAGTGAGATTTATTTCTAGAAATTATTTCAATTAATCCATAATTCTATTGTTTTTAATAATTTTAATTTATATTTAAATTTGGTTCCATTTGCATCAGATAAAACTTGTTTCATTGTAATGCTTTTTTAAATACTTTGCTGTCAGTTTTTTTTAATTCTAACGTTTTGCATATTCTAATTTTTTTTTTTTTTTTTTGGCTATTTCAAATGTCTTTTTCTTTCTGGATTAAAGCATTAGGAATTAGTGTTCCTTATTTATGCACTTCCTTCTTAAGATTTTTTAAAAAATAACTAATGAAAACAAATTTCTAACAAGTAATATTGCATTATTTCTATATTTAACAGACATAAAACTAATTTATATCTTATGGGTAAAAGTTTTTATCCATTTAATAATATCAGAATGCCATTCTTATACTATATATAAAAAATCCCAAATAATTAGAAAAACAATATGATCAAATAAAGTTACTTTAATGGCGATTTAATTTGCCAATCTAAAAATAATCTACATTCCATATACATATTTTAATACAGGTATTGAACTACAATACGAGATATTTTATTATTTCATTACGACATTAGAAAACTGTTTACTTAATCTAGAAAAGAAAATCGTAAATTTCCGGGGTGGAATACAATTAATTCTGGTATTAAATATGTGAACTTGGAAATTTTTTTAATCTATTTAATTCTAGCATGACGCAGGTATTTTTAAATGACATTTTATAAATTGGTATTCAATAAATAAATTAATCTAACTTACGTTAAATGCACTGCATATACTTTATCTTAATTCATGAAGCAGAATTCAAGCCCACGGTTTCCTTGTAAGAAACAATCTTTTAACGAAGCTAATCACGTCTATTCAAACTTAATATTTGTCATCAGACAAACAGAAGCAAATCATTCTGCGTAACTCATAATCCGCATGAATCAATCCGTTTCAGACTTCCTGGTCGGAAGCACGTATTGGAAGAGAAGGATTTTAAAAAGTTCGTCGAAGGAGCAAAGCATACTCACGGTCTTTTTCCATAATTATGCTGCAGTGAAATAAAATAACCCTGGTTATGTTTCGTTAAGCCTAATCCGTTTTCTCACGAGTAAATTCAAATTTCGTTCATCAATTACAAATAAGGGGAAAAAAAATCGTCTGCCGATCGGAAAGAATGAATAGAAAAGAAAGACGGATCACCGCAAAATGAAGATTACATTATATTACTATAATTTTGCTTCATTATTCAAATCGAAAGTTTCTTTCGAATTCCGTGCGGTTTCCACAAAAAGCACCGAGCATCCAGAGAATATTTTTTTGTTGTTTTTATTTATTTTCTTTAATCTTTCTCAATTATGCTAATTTCAGAGGAATATGTAAGAAGAATAAAGTTGAGTTGATAGTTCAGACCTATAATTACGTACCCTTTAAACTGCAATTGAATGTCCGATAGCCCGTGAAAGAATACAAAGTACCTATTGTATTTATTTCTCGAAACAGTTGAGAAATAAAATATTTCATTTTTTTGAAAAATCGCAAAAGTAAGATGAATAACTAAGGCTGTAATTTTTTTCACTCGAAAACTTTTTAAGAGATTTTGTTTTTAATGCTTTTGATTAAATTATATGGCTTTACCAATGCTATTTTTTTATGATATATAAAATTAGTAAAAAATCAATAATTTATGAATTTATTTAATAATATAAGAAATGATTTTTAGATTTAAACTAAAATTCGGAATTTCCTGCAGAAATAGTTTATATGCTCGAACTTAGGAAACTTAAGCAGACAATTCATTTAGTAATTATAGAAATATTAAAGAAAAAAAAATGTATTAAAGTTAATTAATTTAAGTAAAAGCAAAACGTTTTGTTTATGAGGAACTAAATTGTTTTGGAAAAATCTCAAAAAGCGAAAAAATATTTCTAGAAATTAGAGTTGAAAATACTTTTACAAGTACTTAACGTTTTAAGTTTTATAAGCTGTTTTGAAAATATTTTTGAAAAAATTATTGTAAATATTTTGAAGAATTAGCAGCAAATGTTTGGAAAAGCTTAAAGAATACAATGTAAAATTTGAACAAAGAAACTACAAAAACTATTTACGAAAGAAAGGTAAACAGTTATAAATAAAATAAGTCATTATATTTGCCTGTTATAACATAATTATAAGATAAATGAGTTCAAAATTGAGCAATACTATTCGAAAGTCGTTAAAAAATTATAGAAAGAGAAAACTACAATCTAATAAAAATTTCTTTTTTTTAATTCAATGTAAACAATACTATTAGTAATAGATAGAGCGATACAACTTACAATTGAGTAATTTTCCAATTGCAAGCAGTAATTCACTCAATTGTATAGCTATACCAACTTTTTTTTTTTCGAATTTAATTTTTCTCGCGCCTTATATTGCCTCACCTGCGTTTGGCAGTCAGTTTATTTTTTATAACCGTCGTTGAACAGCCTACCTAATTTCGGGATTACGACTACTAATGTTCAAATTCGTAGCCTTGTAATTTCGAACCCACTCCAGAAGACAAGGTAACTCCTGGATCAAGAGTATTGCGAGAAATTTTGCCTTCGTGGAGAACTTTTTGATGAAAACCCGCATTTGCGTTACATGGAGAGGAAAACCCCGCACTGTTGGCCAGATGGCAAGGGGACTCTAACCCAAGGTCCGTCGGTGCACTGTGGTTGGTGCCAGCTGGGTGCGGAATTCATATCGACCAGCTATCACTGGGATTCAAACCCGGTTCACCTCATTGGAAGGCGAACTCTCTATCCCCTGAGCCGCCAAGGCTTCGGCTATGCTTGAAAAATGGGCGATATATCATGAAATAAAATTGTTTTATGTATCACGATAAAATAATTTAAAAAGTATTCTCACGACCGCAAAAGTCCACATATATCGTACATATAATAAATATCGAACAAGATAAACATCAATGATCAATATTGAATATACAAGAATTATTGACAGTGATTTTATGGCGATCATGAAAGACAAAATAAATATCAAATAAAAAAAAGTACGCATATGATAATATATCAATCGCTATCGATAACGATAAATATCGAATATGATAATATCTCGCTCATGATCGACAACTATAAATATTGAACACGTAAGTACAAAGATAAATATCGTGAGTATTATCGAAAACGACAATGAATGGTTTAAATACCGTATATTTTGATTTTATTGAACAGAATTATGTTTTTTTTTCTCACCAGAAATATCATTACCATACAGAACGGTAATTTTACCAGAATTCTTTTCTCCGAGAAAAAAATTATTATTATTTTTTTTTTTTTGAGAAACTTTTCGTTTTAACTTTATAATTTTTTATAAATATTCGAATAAAAACACGAAAAGAAAAAAAATTCTAAACTAATAAAAAGTACAACTATTTTGAATTGTAATATTTAGACAAAATAATTATTAATAAACAGAAATGGACACATTTAGAAATTTTTCGAGTGAAGATTAAATTATCGCAATCTTTAACGCAGCGTAACATTTTTTTTTCATGTCAAAATATACGATTATCTCGATCAGCAATAACGGGAAAAAAAAAGCAATAAGGAAACATTTGTAAGATGAATGCAGCATAAGGTGAAGAATCAAATTAAGGGGTAGAGAGATATAAAAAGAGGGAAAAGTGACAATGATTCAAGTTTCCCTATTGTGTAAATCTGACATGTGAATCTAAGGCTTAAAGAAACGGTCATTTACAACTCTGGCTTATTACCGCTACTGTGTAGAAAAGTGACCCCGTTACATCATTTTTATTTTATTATACATTTATTTATTTATTTATTTTTTGCATTTGACGCCCGATTTCATTTAATCTCTTGAAAAAGTGGTATAAGCATTTGGGTATTTGCAACTAGAGAAAAAGTGAAGTGATGTTTCACAAGGTGATTTAAATTGGATTTAATTGGATACCTGTAAGCGACGTCACGCGTGTGCGTCGAACGTGATTGGCTTCTGGAACGACAAATGCCACGATTTACCTACGATGACGTCACGTGTAGGCATTTAATTGAGCAGGTTAATAGAATGAATGGCAACTTGACGGAATCATTGGAAGTCAGAATTTAATTCATAGTTTTAAATTGTAAAATATTCATTAAAAGAAGCACGTGAGAATTGATTTCAGGGAAGAGTAAGTTATATTTTGACGGAAAAAAAGCTATTGTAAATGAACATTCGATTTGAAGTTTAATAAATAACAGAAATTTAGAAAATCAGATTAAACATGCAGAGATAACAATTATTTATTTATTTTTTTGTTTTACTTCCTCTCATGTCCATTTAAATCATGTTTTAAGGATTTTTTCCCCGTAAAATGTCAGTAACAGTGATTGATGACAATTTTGGAAGCTTCTTAAACAAACACACGATATTTCTAAATTAAAAAAAAAAGACCATTGTTTACGAGAAAGCAGGTTTTGATGCGAAAAAAAAATGCAAAAAATGTATTTTTTTCAAAAAAATAAAGCATGTTTTGATCAGTTTAAAACGCAATCTTCACAATAATCATTTATTAAAATAAATATCCGAATAACAAATAAGAAAACATTTTTCAGTCGTGTAAATGAACAAGTTTCATATGTTATTGAAATAATTAAGAGTTTTTATTGTAACAAATTATGGTAATTAATCCAAATTTTTGAGTGTAAAAACTTTTATTATTATATTTTTGTCTTATCATTTATTGTTTTCCACGTTTTATAAAAAGTCTAGTCAAAATATTAAATTTTTTTAAGTCACGTTTTTTTATTAAAAGTCAAGTAAACAATCGTTTCATAAAATGATTACAAAAAATAACCATGACAAATTATTGTAATTATGCCAAATTTTTTAGTTGATAAGAATATTTTTATCAAAAAAAGTAATCATTTAATGTTTTTTACGTTTCATTAAAAGTCAGGTGATTGTTTAACGAAGGGATTTAAAATAACAATTTATGCACCTAAACAATTGCTGAATAGTCAACAATAAGAATTTTAATTTTGAGTATATAAGGAACTGTTGATTATTTTTATAATAAATACAACATATAATAGATGTAATTAGTAACTTAACAAAAATTCTTTGGCATGTATATTATTAATTCTACGAGCAGACTACATCAAATTCCACTTTCTCTATACGAGCGAAGTTCGAAACACAACAGAAAAATCTAATAAGTAGTGTTCAAAAATGTTTGTAATTTGCACTATATGGGAACATAATTTTTTCATTTTTTTTAAACTTTTTAAACCAAAAAAATAAGACAAATAACTTTTTAAACCAAAAAAAAAAAAAAAAAAGACAAATAACTTTTTAAACCAAAAAAAAAATAAGGCAAATAACAATGTTTACTCCCAGTTAAAAAAAGGTACAAAAAATAATGTTTGTAATTTGCATTAAATGTGAACAGAATTTTTTCATTATTTTTAACTTTTGAAACCAAAAAAAATAAGACAAATAACAATGTTTACTCCTTGTTAAAAAGGGTACAAAAAATAAGTGTTGACAACAAGGAAAAGTAAAATAAGGGCAGGAAAAAGTAAGAACTCTTTTTAACTCCATTAAATCTCACTTTAATGGTCAATAACCTGGCAAACGAAAGCAATGAATAAGAAAAGAAAAAAAAAAATCTCATCATACCTAAAACTTCTGGGCCAAGTTTCGTGCCCTACATTACAAGAGCGTCAAAGGGTTATTCACAACTTCAATAACAATTTTCGAGCTATTATTTCTCTGCGGATTAAATACATCCTAAGGATGATGCTTTGAATTAGGTAACTAATTCTGATGTTTAGACAAACAGGGAAAACTGTGATGTAATTAAAATGTTATCTTTTCTGTTTAACGCATGTTATGATAAATAACGTAATCATAAATTTCCGTCCAGTGATTAAATTGTCAACAAAAAAGTGACACGAAGTCATAATAAGTTTATTGAATTTTATTTTATATCTTTGCTCTCCGTTTTATTTTTAGATTTGTTTTAAAATAGTAATTTTTTTTGAAAATATTTATGAGATAAGTTTAAAAAGTGATACATTTATTTTTGGGTCTCACAACCTTCGTTTAAGGGGCCAACTATGCATCCAGTGGTATTTCGCGCTGCTTTAGCAACTGAAAATTAATTAGAATAGTTACATAATTGGCATAATGACTTTAACAACTGTTTTTCAAACTAATTTAAAAAATGGTGAATAAAAAACACTTCAGAAATTATAACATTAAAATTCAAAATGCAAAAGGTACTAATTCCTGCAGTTAGATAATTTTATTTCTAAATTCTACTGTTTTTTTTTCCTTTTCTTTTTAGATTAAATTTTTTTTAACCTAAAATACGTTCAATACAAATGTTTCATAAGATTTATTCAAAAATCAACGAATTAATTTATATACAGTAAACAAATTACAAAATTAATATTTCAACAGTGAAAACCTGCTGTCATTTATTTTTTCTAGAAGAGTTTTAGACAATGAGTGTAGGATTTTTAATGTTTTTATTTCGAAAATATTCTACATATTCTTTGTAAAAATTATAGATAATTTGCAGCACTTTGAACGTTGTAAAGAATTCGGGATCAAATTACTGTATAAAATGCCGGATCTTTCGTAAAATCCATTTTTTACCGTAAAATATTATACCATAATTTTTACAGTAATATTTATTTATTTAGGGTGATTTTGTGATTTTGCGGCAATTATAACTATAAAAATTACGTAATATCAGTTTCTCTTTTGTTCCATTACATGTACCGGTGAAAATGGATTTTACCGTTAAAGGTACCGACACCCTGAGTGCCGGTACTTTTTACCGTAGTTCGATCCGGAGTTTTTTACAGTATAGATCAATTTCTAAGACGACGATATTGTAAGTCAAATTAATATTGTTCTTTTTACAAACTAGAAATAATTAAGTTTTTACCAATTGATATTGTGCAGCCTTTTCGTATTTAAATTTAACTTTTTTAAATTTTTAATTTCTTTTAATTTTTTCAAATTTCCATAATTGAAAAATTTACTATTTTTTAAACTTTTGTCTTTCTGCGGGTTTTGAACAAGTAATGAATGAAAAATTACGGTCAGAATTACGCAAACAAAAAGAAACGGAATGAAAACTAGAATGCTATTGTTATTTTTAGATAAATGCCTACACTTAAAAACGCACTTCTTAAAATAAAGAAAATAGAATATGTATATATATATATATATATATATATATATATATATATATATATATATATATATATATATATATATATATATATATATATATATATATATTTTAAATTTATAATGATAGGAGAAATTTTTTTTTTGATATATCAAATGGTAAAATAATAATCCCATTTTTCAAGTCTAATGATAAGATAATGAAATATAAGATGATAAAAAGAAAAAGGAATAAAATCCTAAAAGAAAAAGCCACAGAAAGGTAAAATATCTTCTTTCAGTTTTACTTAGAATACCTTCAAAGCTGTAACCTTCAATCTTTCTTGACCTTGAGAAGAAAAATGACAAAACGAAACAATAAAATGTTTATTCGGATAGAAAAAAAGAGAAATGAATTATTAGAATAAAAATACATAACTTTTCTTTTATATTAGAGAAACTGCAAAGATAGTTTTAGGTCTAGGTCTTCATTTTCACAATGCAGAGCTTCTGGGCGTAGCCAACTAAGGATCATGTTTCAGATGAAGAATTTGCCATAAATTCAAAGGCAAAAGAGAACGTATAGCTTTTAGACGTGATGTTTGTACACATTATAGGATTTTGCTCCAAACTTTTAAAGTAATTTATGCTGTAACGTTTTATTTAAGCTCCTAAAACATTGTTGTTTGTCAAAATAAGATACGCTTAAATAGGTCCTTACACAATTGAGATGGAGCCCTAGTACGTGAATATCCGATCATTAGATCAAAAGTAATCCAGTGTTGCTTTTTTTTGTTGCTCTGTGTATGTATAACTTAACATACGCATAACGTATTCAGAAGAATGCACCAACGCAGTATATTTTTATGTATTTGTCTGAAGTAAATAAAATGTGATATACACAGTAAATTATGATGAATATTCCATAACAGTTTAGAGAAACATATGAAATATAAACTCAGAGCTGTTTGAATAGTTGAACAAAGTAAATTATGAGAAATATTCCATAGCAATTTAGAGAAACATATGAAATGTAAACTCAGAGCTGTTTGAATAATTGAACAAAGTAAATTATGATAAATATTCCGCAGCAATTTAGAGAAACATATGAAATTTAAACTCAGAGCTGTTTGAATAATTGAACAAAGTAAATTATGATAAATATTCCATAGCAATTTAGAGAAACATATGATATGTAAATTCAGAGTTGTTTGAATAATTGAACAAAGTAAATTGTGATAAATATTCCATAGCAATTTAGAGAAACATATGAAATGTAAACTCAGAGCTGTTTGAATAATTGAACAAAGTAAATTATGATGAATATTCCATAGCAATTTAGAGAAACATATGAAATGTAAACTCAGAGCTGTTTGAATAATTGAACAAAGTAAATTATGATGAATATTCCATAGCAATTTAGAGAAACATATGAAATGTAAACTCAGAGCTGTTTGAATAATTGAAAAAAGTAAATTATGATAAATATTCCATAACAATTTAGAGAAACATATGAAATGTAAACTGTTTGATTAACTGAAAAAAGTAAATTATGATAAATATTCCATAGCAATTTAGAGAACCATATGAAATGTAAACTCAGAGTTGTTTGAATAATTGAACAAAGACAGAGTCACATTCTATTAGAAAAAGTTTTTTATTTTATTTGGAAGATAATTTCTATTAACTCGACTCGCAAGGTGCTATTTTTTTAGAATTAAAATAGTTCTCGACTTTTTGAAGGGGACTTTTGAGATTGGGATGGAATATTTCGTTAAATGGGTACATAATTTGATTAAATGGGCACATATCGGTCATAATTTCTTCAGAAAAATCACACTTGTTTGCTGCTAAGAATTCACATATTTCTTTTATTTAAGCATGAACTTATCTTAAAATAAAATCTATGATGATTTTTTTTTCTTATTAAAATTTTTTCTTCCTTTAGCACGAGAAACAGTCGAAAATTTCTCAAGTAAATCTAGTTAATTAATTTGCTAAATTTTTGTTAACTTTTTTGGGCTAACAAAAAGAAAAACCAAAACCTAAATAAAATTATTTTTTTTTATAAAATATTAAACTAACTATACTAAAAATATCTAACTAACTGTACTAACTATGTCTGAAATATTAAACTAAAAATAACTTTGAAACGATTAAAAGAGTAACCTATTTAATGAGATATAGCTTTGCTCAAAAATATGCTAGTAATTTAAGGTCAAGAATATAAAAAAGGTGTATAATTTGCCGAAAATTGCAGTAAGATATATACCAGTTTAATTTCAATTGAACAAAAATGTCAAATATTCTGGACTACGGTATTTTCTTTTTGTTTTTGAATTTTTTTTCTCCATAAACTTAACTCAATTTTAAGTTGGATACTCGAAAACAACCTCACAATCACCTAGTATAAAGAGTGAGCGTTGGGCAGTTATTATCTCTATTCAAAAACTGGAAAAAAGAAATTCAGTTATTTCAAATAAACTAAATGGAATGTCACTAGATGGAGTATAAAATTTTATTTTTCAGTCACTATTTATCTTAAGATTTCTTTGAATTGCGAGAATGACCTATTCTGCACGTCCTTTGTCTCACAGGTCGTGTCACAAGAAGTGCAAAAAATTCAAAAAATTAATTTTAAAAGCGGACGCTATGAAGGTTCATCCGTATTCTCAACCACTGTTCCACATTTGTAAAGAAGTCCTTTTAAAGTTTTATTGTGTACTTGATATAGGTAAAACGAAAATGTGCAGCGCCATCTAGGCTAGATCGTGGAGGAATTTTATCACTTCAAGTCCTTAACTATATATTTATTTTTATAATTTTATTCTTTTTTTTTAGAAAAAAAAACTTCTCGTAGATGTCACTGTAGAAATGAATTGCACTTTTTTTGTCACTCTAAAAACATAAAAAAAACTGAAACAGAGACTGGTTCGTAATTCAATCTCAGCTTTTCCGCCGGATTTACAATCTAATATTTTTCTTTTTCTGCATGAAATATACGCTTTCTTTTAACTCTGATACCTTTATGCAATTTTTTTCTTCAGACAAAATTGATACAGAATGAAAAAAAAAAAAGAGTTTAGTTTTACAGCGGGGTATCTAATGACACAATCTTCTTTTCGAACGCGTCATGGAAATAATTTTAAGGTGCCGTTCGTAAAGAAAAAAAAAAGTACGAGCAGTTTGTTCAGTTTATACGACCTGAAGTGTCATTCAAAGGTAACAAATTACGTGATCTGAATTGATATGAAGTCAATATATCAATATCATTGCCTATTCCTACAAACCTTCTCTCACCCTTCTAATTGTCCAGCGAAATCCAAGCTGAGTAGTAGCCTGATTAAATATACGATTTAAACATTAATCTTTTTTATTATTATATCTTAATCAACTTGTCTTAAAAGAAATGTCACGATACGTCTTATATTTCAGTATAACGCAATTTAGGTTTAAAAGATTTTGACAATTACAAAAATTTTCGGATCAAATTACTGTAAAAAAAACAAAACAAAAAAAACAGGAGCTCAGAGTGCCGGCACTTTTTACCGTAAAATCCATATTTACCGGAACATGTTACGGAGCAAAAAATCTGATATACCATAATTTTTACAGTTATAATCACCGTAAAATCATCGAATCAATCTAATTAAACAAATACTACTGCAAAATTTACGGTGTAATATTTTAAGGTAAAAATGGATTTTACGGTAAAATGGATTTTATGGATGATGCATCGAAAGTGCCGGTACTTTTTAACCGTAATTTGATCCGGAATTTTTCACTGAATCGAATTTATGAATTTTTTTTTATTAGAGTTAACATTAATACTTTAAATTTTAAAAATATTTAAATTAAATATTGAAATAAAAATAAATTAAAGATTACTTACAAATTTAAAATATAGTTATAAAGTATCGTAGTTTTAAATATTTCATAGAAAAGAGAATTAATAACGATTAAGTTTAGCATAACACCTTTACAACCTAAATTTAACTGAGTAAAATATTTAGAGCTGTCGATCATGATCGCAAAATTCGTTTTTTGATAAACATCGATATGGATAAAATTCGAAAAACATTATCTAAATCGATATTTATCATAAGACAAGGTACTCATAATATATACAGAAAATACTTGTTACACTATCGTTCTCACGATGTTGAAATAAAATATTGATGTACCACTCCAGCTCTATTAAAAAAAAAAGAATGTGGAATTTGCTAACAAAAAAAACAAACAAATGATTTATAAATAAACAACGAAAAGAGAAAATGAAACTTATTAACAAAATGGATAGCCCAGTTGTAACATTATCTAAAGTCTCAGGTTGACGCAGCTATAATTCGGCAATCAATCGATTCCGTAATCGATTAAGCAATTTAGAAAATTACTAAAGATAACTTTGAAAACCAACACGCTATTTATAAATATATAAGGATTAAAAAAGAAAGAAAGAAAGAAGATATTTGCTTCTGCCTTGAACTTGATATACATTGCTTCCCCGATTGTCCTAAATAAGACTCAATCTTTGATGAACGTTGTTACATAAATCTCAACTAAAAAAGAGTTTGAGAGAAAATTCACATCTATACAGTCCTCGTTAAGCTTGTAAATAATTGCTCCAGTATTAATGAACAAAACTTGTGCGGGCACCGATTGCAACAAGATAAGCACAGTTGGCGGTCTGCTTTAATTGCGATGGTAGGTTTTTTTAGAAGTTACTTGGGTAGTTTTTCAATAATGAGAAGACGAGAGTTCGTTAACTTTTGAAGAAAATTTTGTTTGAATGCTTTTCATTCTTCTTCGAACGCTTTTTAATAGAAAAATTTATTTCAATAGAGAGAAAACACGAAATTTAAACACTCTTAGTCTCAACAGAGTAAAATCGCGTAACACACACGCATAAAACATACATACACGCATGACACTTTCATAACTCCCTTATTTAGCTTAATTTTTTTAAAACTTTTTTATTAATGGCAATCTTCAGATAACAAAATCCAAAACAATAGGAGGATGGCCTCTCAACTCTCAAACGTGTGGAACTACATTCTGTTTTAATATGTCCCTCTCGGCTACTGTGGTTTCTTTTTCCTCTCTCGGTTATTGTTGTTTTTCTAGTTTTGTTTCTCCCCTTTATTTTTCCATTTATTTGTTAGCAGTTTTTCGTTTTATATTTCAAGTCACTTTTGTTTCTTCTCATCCTCGTCTGACAAGTTTTGAAAATGGGTACCTGTTCTTGAGCGCTTGAAACACGTCAACTTCTCATTTCCTACTTATATAATTTTGAAACGAATGCAGTTTTGAATTAGATAATAGAAGGATGGCTTAATTAAGGTTGAATTTAACATATATTGTCCATTTGACTATTGTGTTGATTTTGTTAACTTAATAAAAAAAATTTTGAAAAATAAGAGGTTATCAGTAAATTTAGGTAAAGAAAATATTGATCAATTTTAAAACAATGTAAATTAGCAAGATACGAGAAATGAAAGGCTATATAGTAAAATATCGATATTTTCTGACGATACATCGCGTTAATAAAATTCCGATATCACTAATCATTAGCCATAACCAAGTTTTAAAATAAAATGGGGCAATATTTTATATATATACATACATGTAAACATCATAATAGAATAAATTTACTTCACTAATAAAAATTAAATCGAATTATATATTATAAATGAATGATATTCTATTTACAATTATCTCAATTAAACTGAAAACATTTTCATTCCGTAACATCAAAAGTGAACTTCGGGTCAAATTTATAACGCATCATAGTCAAAGGAGCCGATTTTAAGGCTCAGTTTTTAACATGTTCTTCAGTTACCCTTTAACATCCCACGCACCCAGCCTACGGGCCTCAGCCCACTTTTTACGTAGGTAGGGCGGTAGACTGTTCATTGCACGGGGGAAATAGAATAGGGAGGGGGAGTAATTCTAGATTTAAAAAAAAAGAAAGAAAGAAAAAGGTACATTGACCCATCAAACACACATATTGAATTTTTCGAACCCCTCTAACAATTGCTATCCACAGATTTATGATTGTTTATGGGAAATATTACTCGCAATTTCAACAACACAAAAGGAAATTTTAAAAAGGTCATCTAAATGCCATGGCCCAGAAATTTTTTGTGGCTCCAAAAAAAAAAAAAAAAAATTGAAGGGTTGAAAGGGTTTATTATGTTTAAAACATGACTCATTCTTTGGAGAGGGGTTTTTCTTAATCATGAGGGAAAAAGGTGAGCGAATTCTTAAGAAATTCTTAACAAATGAGGGAATTATAAGGGAACGTTCTTCGTTTTGGAACAGCTGTATGGAATACAATAAATGTATTTTATTCGCATAAAGTTTGTGTTAGAATAAAAAGTGGGTGGTTACAATTAAAGCAGAGATTTTTGAATTCGAAAGGACTGCAATTCTACTACTTGTAATATTCTTTCAATTTCTAGGCCATTTGAAAATAATTTTTTTGGAAATCGCGTATATGATATATTTTAATAGTTACTAAAGTTACTAATATTTTGATACAGTGGTTATTTTAGGTGAAATTTGGGTTTTGCTAATGGACATATTACAGAAAAATTAATGATAAAAATAAAAAAATTTGAAAAATATCATAAGCCATTTTTCAAAAATATTTAATCCTGAAAACGGACCCTTCACATTGCTTTTCGTTTTAAATATGGACCACTCTCAAAATTCTTTTTTCGAAAATCGGAGTCAGTCTGCGATTTTCAAATTCTTCGTCAAATTCTTTCAAATCTAACCTTATCAACAAAAACTTGAATCACGCTGTAGTAGGCGATAAAGATAAGACTAACTACCATTATCCTAAACGCTCGAAGAAACTTTTAGATAGCATAACAGTATATAATAACTATTGTCACTATTTTCAAAGAAATAATTTTGAATATTACGTTTTTCTAAGTACTAGAAAGATTTATTTCAGGATTTAAATAATCAGTGGAAAACAACCAATTACGACTTGCGGATCTTGACAGGATTTCTTAAAAACAATTATTATACTTGATGCTTGAAAATTGAGTTTGTTACAGGTCAGGAAAGTTCGACGACTGTTATCACTATTTTTTTTTAAAGTAAAAAATAAAAATGTTTAAAAATTAAATGATATCTTTTTATGATGCTTGTTATTGTATAAGTATACAATAACAATAAGTATACAATTGTATAAGTATAATAATAGTTATAGTTTTAAATTAAGCAGAGTTTTGATATCTGGCATAACAAGTAGCATTCCTTTTACTTGCCATTTCAGGATTTTTGAAAGATGGGGTAAGAAATTTTTTGTTGGATTTATACAAATGCTTGATTTTGCCTAATTAGGGTGTTGGGATTTCTAATCTGGTATTAGTCTTGCACTGATATTGTGCTTTAAATGACAGTTTTAGTCCATTTTTTGTTGAAACGTGCAGGCTTAAATACGATATACATAGCAAAGGGGGCTATAAATGTTGCGATAAAATTCTAGGTGAGTTAGGGCTTATCCTCACGATGGAAACTGCATAGTAACTATGCCAAGATTTATAGTCATACGTGGTTAGAAGAGCCTCCATTATGTGACCTGTTCAGAAGCGCGCAAAGAAACAGTTCGTAAAAGAAAAGCGCCCCTAGAGGCGCATGGCGGCTTTTCCGGACATGGATTTCTATAAAATTTTAATTCTGATTATGTTCCCTAACACCCTGAAAGTTTTCCACAACATTTATGCAACCTCCTGCTATATAAAATGTTTTTAAACTTGTACAGTTTGACAAAAAATAAACTAAAGTGTCATTAAAAACAAAAAAAAACTGTAGATTGAAGAGAGAAATCAATCGCAGATTTGATATCAGTGACATGAAAATATTTAAAACCTGTTAATAAAATTGCATGAAACAGAATTTTCCTTTTTCTTCCATAGTATAACTCATAAGGAAAGAAAAATCAAATTAAAAAGTAATCAATTTAAATGTTAACACTGAATAATGACCCTTTTTTAATACAATTTTGAAACAATTTATTTTCTTACACTATAAATGTTCCCATTACAATGCAAAAAAAAATTTGAGAAATGAAATTTTTTTTGTCTAGAGCTCTAACAGTTACAAAAAAAACCCAATAAAATAAAATAAATAAATGATAAATTAACTTTAAAAATGGCATAAACATAAATAAGTTAATAATTTTCATTAGAAAATTAAGTTAAATGCATTAATTATTATCGAAAATATTTTATATAAAAAAAAACTGCACAAATGAAGATCTTAGATAGCACTCGAAGCAATTAGAATTTTTTTTTAATATTTTAAATCAACTAGAGTTGAATTAAAAACAAAAATTTAAAATTGAATTAAAAAGAAACCTACTGAATTTTTCAAACGTCGTTCTGTCATTTATTAAAAAATAGTTAAGCATTGTAGCTTCAATCATTATTTTGAAAATTTTGCATTATGTTTGTTATTAAGCAAAGAGCAAAGTAAAAAACAAATTAATTGGAAAAAACACTGTACCACCAATTACATGACAAATGAAATAAACGATAGAAAATAATTAATAGTAAATTTTTCTTCAACCAAACTTTTCTCTTGAAAACGTTTTCAACATATGCATTTGTGAAAAGCAGACTAAAAACTGCAGATACTCATCTTCATTTTTGAAATTTTTATTTTTTAAACTTACTAAAAAGGTTAAATTGAAAAAAAAAAAAGAAGAATAAAAAAAAAAAAGAAGACGAATCAACTAGATTTTTTAAAACGACAGCATCCGTGACAACATTCCATCAGCTTTTAAACCTAGTTCACCTTTCTCGCTTTAACCTCATCTTGAAAAATACAGCGTTTAGTTTGTAGGTAAGCTACGGATCCATAAGCACAAGACCTTGACGTAAGTAAGATAACGTGATGATATCTCAAAATGGGTTGAGAAAAGAATACGGAAAAGAAATTTATTGTTGCCATTATTTTATTTTTTAAATTATTTATTCACCTATACACTTCTTTTTCACTCTGGCTTTCTAATTTTTTTTTTAATGCTTTTCCTTTTAAAAATAATATTGCTTTCAATTATATTTTTGATTTATGAGGATGATGAGGATAATTTTGTTGACGTAGGGAAAAATATATTGATGTTAAGGGCAGAGAATAAACTATAAAAATATGGAACTATGTGTTTTGTTATTCAAAATTTTGTGATACGTGTTTTTAAAATCTGAAACCAAGTCCACAAAAAGTGAAACTACTGCTACTACTGAAACCAAAAATAAAGTTGCACTAATTGTTCGTGGTAATTTTCATTAATTTTAAACAAAATTTTCTTCAATTAATCGTTTAACACTATTACACTTTCAGAAAAGTTTAAAATTGAGCCATATAGGTATCTTCAACCATAATCTGGAGCAAATATGCTATAGAATGATGCTAAAATTTTTCTATTCAATACAGAATAATGTTGCAATAATGTAAGTTTAAAAGTGCGATAATATGGCTTACCTTAGCACCATACAAAGAGTTGGTGCAAATGTGAACAAAATTAGGGTTCAACACTCTTCAAAACTTTTAACAATGTAATTTTAAATATTATACATAAGGAAGAGTAAATAACTTTACATTGTTCAAATTTTAACTTTCGACTAAATTTACATGCATTGATTTTAAAATGAGTAAATAAATATATTTAAAGGTAGAAATTTTTTGAACAACTAAAATTGAACACAGTAAAAAATTAATTATTCTGCATCAATATGAAACAGTTAGTTTTTCATACAGTTTTTGTATATTTTTCACCTACATTGTTAGCTCTTTTAACCATATTACTGTGAAAGTTAAACCTTCTTACACTTGAATACATGATAGCTTATAACTAGCGATACATTAACTTGAATCGGTTTCTCTATTAATGTTGTAATTTTCAAATATTCCAGTAAAGGAACTTTGGATCAGTTGAAGAATTGTAAATGCTTCAAAAACTAAAATGTTAGTATTGTATTAGCATTACTGAACTACTAAAAAGTAGCTGTTAAGCTGTAATCTTAAGCTGTGATGTTGTCAGCTGTAGTTTCATCCCTACTAGCTCAGCTTACTGCAGTGACGAACTGCCTCATTACCGGATAGTTCAATAAATAGAAAGTAGAATATAATATCGAATAAATCATAAATTAAAGCCTTTCATTATTCGTGGGACTTATATTCTTTACCTAGCACATGATGGAGTTCGTTAGCGATTTGGCATACTTTTAAATTGCTTTTTTCTTTGCCATAACGTCGGCAATAAAATGAATCATCACAGATTCTTAAGAAGAGTTACTTTTTTGATTATTCAAACACCACACCCCGACAAAAAAAGACCTGCTACATGGGATGCGCTGGGAAAACCTTGGACATCTTATAATTTGAATCGTCAAAATGGACCCGCTTAATTATAAGGGTGCAAGAAAACTCGAATAATTCCACTCTACGAGATGTCCATACTAATAGGACGACGCATCTACAGAGACGTTCCATTACTATTACGACTTTTATTACGGGAACGATTAAGGCCTGGATGGATCTTTCTTTTTTCATTCCATTCTTTCGAAAGCTTCCGATGTTAGATAATATTCTTTTTTTATTCTTCACCTTTGTGACAAATGTCAATTTAAGAATGAAGCAGTCTCCCAAGATAGGAGACCATGGAAAACAAGCTCACCCCGGAGCCATTAAAGCTTGCCATTCAGAGAGAGGACAGCGATGTTTTTATAAAAAGGAAGACAAACGCGTTGTGTGCAAACAACAACCTCCTTTTTGATTGCAAAGTATTCACAGAAACGAGACGGTAGTAATTTACTCAGATTTATAATGAGGTAAATTGGGAGAAATTAGTTTATTCATTTTTACCAGTTTGGGCTGAAACTCAAAGAAATGATGTTATAATCTAAAATGTTAAAAAAAGAATTTGAATAATTGGGGGAGGGGGATTAGAAATTCAAGCAACGACATTAATTAAATAAAAAATGCCTTTCAAAATATTATTTAATGGAAATTAAAGCAAAGAGAATAAATGTTGTCTGTGAATCACTATCATATTTGAATTGAATTCTATAGAATTTCATTCCATAGAAATGGGATTACAATGTACAAAGAACACTGACACAATCCGGCATAGTTATGTAAATATGCAATCCACTTTCAATGCTCCAGAAGTAAAAAAGAAAATAGTTTTCATGTTAGACAAAAGTTTCCTTTAAATTATATCATGTGTCACCTGTAAATTCTAAATGTCATATGAAGCAGTTTTTGAATGAAAACAAAACAAAAAGTTCGTTTAAATTACCACAGGAATCTGCTTAAAGCTTAAATAATTGTCATAAAAAATATAGAATTTAGTTTATAAAAGTAGAATAATAAAGAATGAGGTCTTTTGTATGAATGTCGCATATGACGTAAACAAGGTTTTAAATAAAAACCTAAGGTGAAAACTTAACGCTTGTTCTTAACTTAAAAATATGCTTGCAAATAAAATTTTTTTAGAGATAATGCGAAACGCTTGTTTTTCTTTATTCTCTCAGAAAAACAAGTTAAACCACAATTTCGTGATCTTGAATCTATTGAACATACGCGGTAGATGTTAAATTGAATCATGTTTCCAACTAAATTAAACAATTGTAATTAAACCGTTTAATCAAAAATAAAAAAAATATGTTACTATAATATGGTTCAAGTAGCAAGACATTAAAAGAGCTACAAATTTAAACGATATTATCGTTGAACGCGCTCCAAAATCTCTAAGAGTGTACAAATACTAAGTTTATGGGAGGGGATTTGAAGGAATCTAATTATATACAGGATTTTCTGAGTTGAAATCGTTTATTTTTTATTTCATTTAACTAAAAACCATAACAATTTTATTTAACTAAAACCTTATATAGTTAACAATATAATACATCAAAATACAGAGAAAAAAACGGAAAGGAAGATGCGCAAATTGAAATTCTTCGTATTTAGTACACAGCTGGAAATTACTCAGAAAAAAAGGTTGAATAACAATTTATTTGGTTGTTATTTCACCCTATTTAAAAAAACAATCAAATAACCATAAATAAGATGATATTTAAACTGTTAACTGTGCAAAAAACCGCTTATTAACTGCTTTCTCCAGATACGGTTAAGCAAGCAACCAAAATTTTATCGTACCAACTAGACCTAGACCCACCCCTAATTTGTGACCCTGGAAAATTAAAATACAACACCTTCATTCACGCATAGATAGAGGCACCATAAAGCTGCTTATCACAAAAAAGTTCAGTATTTATCTCTTACGATAGGTGAAACAACCAGATCAATTTCAACCACATGCCATGGTTCATTTAATAAAACACTAAACCACAATCTAACTCCAATGCCCATTACCTTATGAAAAGTCTAGCTCTAAATTTAAATTTCTTTTTAAGGTTTTGAAACCATGCTAGTTGGAAATGGTTAAAAACTGTATAGTTTTGTATTCATGCTTTCTTTTATTAGTTGTAAATGGTTTCAAAACCGTAAAGGTAAAAAAATTTCTTACCGTACCGTAAACTTTACTGTTATTGGACAGATTGTTGTTGATTATTTTACCGTAATTTTAGAATATAAACTCTAACAGTGTATCGTAAAATGTTGATAGAAATATTATTGTTTATTTTTAATAGAGATTTAATTATTTAAGATAGTAATCAATAACTATTCATAATTCGTTCAATAAATCATTTCACATTATAAGGAAATTCTTTCGCAAATGATTGAGTTTATGAAAAAGACTTAATAAAATCCCTCGACTATAATCATTTTGAAGGTACGACCGAAAAATTTAAGGAAGGAAAAAAAAAAAACTTCAGTTCAAAGCACTAGATATTAGTATCATAAAGCTTAAAGCTCATCTTTTTGCGGAAAAAAAGATGTGAAATTAATATCCTGGTCTTCAAATTAGATATTAGAGGTTACAAGTTCAAAAATATGAGGTTCAGCAACCCACAAAAATGACCCACTGTCGAGGAAGTTGTAGTAAAAGTGGGGGAGGAGAATCACGATTCATCTCAGAACATCAGAAGATTCAGACGGACCTTACCTACCAAGGCTAGAACGCCTTCGCCACATTTAAACACTATTATTATGATACATTTGTTGAAACTTTTTCAGGTCGAAACTTAAAGGTTTTAGTCATCTATTTTCTAAATGCAGGCAACAAGGACGTTGCAAGTACTGTTACTTGATAGGAAGATAAGGTTTTTGTTATAAGAAAAATATATAAAAAAGTAAAAACTGTATAGAAAAGTTTCAACAAACCATTAATTGATAAACAAAAAGAGTTCATTATGCGGTTAAACTGCAGGCGATGAAATTTAGCAAACGATTTATTGAAGAACGATAAAATTTAGAAAATGATTATTATAAAATAAAGATCAGATTTAGCAAATTATTAATTGAATTGCATACATTATTAAACAGATTATAGACATTAAGATATATATAAATTATATACATTTTCAAAATATAAAACTGGAAACTGATTGTAAAGTTTTTGCCTGCTATTAATTGATTAATGAAAAAGAGTTTAAAATTGATTTAAAATAACCTAAGTGATCGTTTGCTAAATTAATAAAATTTAGCAAACGATTAATTATTGTATGGTAAGATTTAGGAAATTAAGTTTCAAAAGAGCGAAAAACAATTATAGGCTAAATATAAAACTAGAAATTGTACATAAAAAAGTTTTAACAAACTATTAATTTATAAACAATAAGATTCAACAAACTATTTATTAATACAAAATAAGAGTTCAAAATGAATTAGATTATAAATTATAAAATTTATCAAACTTCTAATTAATGAACGATAAGAGTTAAATTATAGATCGATAAACTATAAAGTTTAAAAACCAATTAATTGATAAACAATAGGATTTAACGATGGATTATTTGCTAAACTCCAAGTAATTAGACCAATTTTTACATCAAACTTTAAGCAGAAAATTAACAAAACGATAATTTTTGGAACACTTAAGTTAGTTTTAGCTTTGCGGTAACTTAAATAAATTCTGAACTAGTAAAAAAAAATTAAAAAATAGTATTTATGAAAACAATGTACTTAAATTTAATAACTAACCTAAAAATATTTAATGAAAATGTTTGATTTAAAGCTATAAATATACAACGCTAGGAGTTAAATTATTTCTTTAATATTGAACTATTTGTTTTTATTTTAAATCATTCGTAAATTATTTTTTTTAGTAACCACTACATGGATAAACAGTATTTATACTTAGTATAGGATATTGCGTTGCTTTTTAAAATTATTAGTTACTTGTTTAAGTAACCACTATATGGGTAAGAATTATTCATGATTGAATAGGAATTATTGTTTTCTTAAAGTATTTTTTTCGGTAACTATTACTCAGATGTGAAATATTAAAAACGATTAAATAATTCTCTAAAAATAAAGTGTATTCATAAATAGAGGCTTGTGATTCGATAGAAAATTTTGCAGATCTACAACTTATTCTACGGTGCAGATAGTAAGCGCAAAAACAATCCTACTTGAATGGACATTGAATAAGTTGCTCATATTTCTCGCTGTGCTTATGATGGCCGTTCTAACGATTCTCCTTTCTTGTTTTCTTTTCACAATATTCAATTGAATTCGCTTTCCCTTTAGTGTAGTATGTAAGCAACCCGATTCTTGTAAATATCCAGGTCAAGAACGAAGAACGGAAGAAAAATTCATCCAAAAAACCTTGCCGACTAGCTGAACGTAAAAAAATGACACCAAATCGCGCATTTAATTGGCCTATTTAAATAATTAGAAACACTACTTAAGCTTTTGCCAGCTTTGACAGTTATTGCAATGTTTTTAATTGATTTTCATAACTGGAGCAGCTTCCGATGCTTGACCTCACAATGCTGAAAGGGTCACCGAATTAAACTGTTTAAAAATAATTACAACGGAAATTAAAAATTTTAAGCTAAAATATTGCATGCTTAAATTAATGGTTCTCTCAATATTTAAAACAGAGTCGTATAGCGACAACTAAGATACCCAGGTTCGAATCACTACTGTTTCTGGTCGAACCAACCACGATGCTGATGTAAAGTAGCCCTAGTGATTTACAGAGCATGGGTAAAAATGTAATCCAGCAAACTATAGGAGATTTTCGTGGTTTTACTTTCACGTAACGCAAATACTGGTCAGTTCAATCAAAAATACCTTTCATTGACACGTTACTCATAATGTTATATTCAGTTGTCTTCCTGTCTTCTGGGTGGGGTTAAAAATTACAAGACTGCTAAGTTGAACATTGAAAGCCACTAATCCTTATATGTATCGGCTGATCAAACACTGGTTATAAATAAATATTTGAAAAGAGCTATTAATGTAATAAATGCAAATCATTAGAATACGACATGACTGTTAAGTTTTTAAAGGATGTATAGGTAACGAACACTTGTTTAAAGACAACTTATGTCATTATCATTAATAAATTACCTTTATATTATCACATTACTTTATTATATTACCATATATGTTATCATATTATCATCATCATATTATTATTAATTATTACATTTTATAATACCTTAATATATCAATAATAAATTACCTTTATATTTAATATTTCTAAATCAGTACAAAATGACATTTTAAGATTTAAATCTTGCGAACTTCGTAATTAATCTTGAAAAAGAATTATTTGAAAAACATTCCAAAAATATTATTTCTGCAATTATTAATCAGTTTCTAATATAATATATTAGAATAGATTGAATGTGGTAATTAATAGCGTAAAAGGAAGAAGCGGCCATATTGCGCCAGTATTAAGGAATAAAAATTCGCCAACGCTGTTACATACTCTAAAGAAATAAAAATAATCGATTCTGGAAAATATGCCCCTTCAAAAAAAAGAAAAAAAAATGGGAACGAAACAAATTTTTGCTGATGTGAACAAAAAAGATAAAATTTTTTTAGGGAAACTTAGGGTAGTGAATCACGTATTTATTTAAAAATGATACCTCTCAAAATAATAAATAAATCTTAACTTAAGAAAATAAAATAAAAATCTTCCTTTTTTTTCATCCCAAAAAAAAGTCTAAGTCGGAAAAGGTTAATTTGTGACTGAAATCCGTTAAAAAGAATTATTAATAAGAATAATAAGAATTAAATTATATGATATAAAAATAATTGATTAAATTATTAATCAATTATTATATCAATTATCAATTTATCAATTATTAATAATCAATTATCAATTTATCAATTATTATTAATTAATTATTATATCAATTATCAATTTATCAATTATTATTAATCAATTATTATATTATTAAATTATAAGAATTAAATTATATTATAATAATAAGAATTAAAAGAATTATAACTATTTGAAATATTGCT
Source organism: Parasteatoda tepidariorum (assembly GCF_982258835.1). Classification (NCBI taxonomy): domain Eukaryota; kingdom Metazoa; phylum Arthropoda; class Arachnida; order Araneae; family Theridiidae; genus Parasteatoda; species Parasteatoda tepidariorum. The sequence goes on from NC_141764.1 coordinate 92,906,060, forward strand.
GCACGAACAACGATAAATAGCATATAATGAATTTTTTCTCCTTTTTTATTTTTTACCTTTTTCATCTAAACTCAAACATGTATGAGATTAACTGTTAAAAATAGCACCACAATTCCATTAATAGAACACATAATACAGTTATCTTGATTTTTATTTTCAATATTTATTCAAAATTGATTATTTGTCCAACTCTTCAAAATAATAATATTAAAAATAAATAATTACAGCATCAAAACTTATAATTTTCAATAAAATCAACAAAAAAGAGTTTATTTAAATATTTATTCTCTAAGAATTGAAAACGGAGAGGCCGAGATAAAGGAGGGTGCAGCTGGTCCAAAGATTGATTTTGCCCACCTGGGATGAAGGAAATCATTTCTTGAATTTAAAATGAAACTCTCTTAGGTAAGAGGTTTGAACTATTAACTGTTTCAACACAATGCGTGAAATTGTTTTAAATTAAAAAAAATAATTGTTAAAAAACGCGTGGAGATTTTTTAAATAATTTTTTATTATTTATTTAATTGTTATAGAAGAACCACGGTGAGCGGAAAGTGTGTGCAATATATTTATGAAGAATACAAATTAAAGAGAAACTTTATAAGAGGGTAAAACAGGAAATATGGCAATGTAATGTGCTGGGCATCACATTAGCACGTAACCTAAATCTGCTGTCATCATCCTTATTATTTATATAAAATTAATGAATAAAAAGTTTTTATCTATTAACTGTGGTAAAATGTTTCGTAGAAGTAGATTTTAGTACTAACGTTCCTTGGCTCTAGTAATTTAAAACGTCTTTTAGAAACCAGAAAATTATTTTTATTTGTCATCTAAGGTAAATAGGGTTTACTATATTAATTATTTTTATAATATTTCAACTGCAAATAATGTATATTATAATAAATTAAACTTCTTTAAAAGAGAAATATTCTTTTTTGAAATATTTCTTTCTTCTGGTCAATGAGCTATTTTATTACAAGTTAAGCCGAAATGGAATTAAAATACAATTATAGTCAATTAATGTCGTATAATTTAGAGTAAACTGTTGTTGAGTAGCCGACTCAATTTTGAATTTACGGCTGCCAATGTCCAACTCCACAGCATTGTAATTTTGAACCCAACCCAGAAGACAAGGGAACTCTTGGATCAAGCATTGGTTCAAACTAGTCTTCGTGCTGGACTGTTTGACGGAACTCACCCGCATTTTCATTAGATGGTGAAGAAAATCGCGAAAACTTCTCACGGTTAGCCCGACGGCAAGGGTATTCTAACCCATGATCCATTTACTAATGAGAATATTTTACATCACCACTGTAATCGCTACGAGCCGGTAGCGTAATTCGTATCAACATGCCATCGCTGGAATTCGAACCTGGTTTACCTCAATGAGAGGTGAACGCTCTGCCCCCTCAATTATTTATATTAGCAATATAGAAAAACTGTAGTTAAATAAGCTTTAAATGATCACGTGATTCTCCCTTCACGGATGACGACATCATATATGAAACGAGCCTTTCTAACTCTAGCGGCCCAAGATCACACAGATGTGACCGCAATACTGTATTCTCGTATCAGTACGTATGCGTACTCTTTAGCACATATTAACTCACAGTTTGCGAGTTTGAATAAGTGACCTGCTTTAAAGGGGATAAATCGTTTGTAATTTATTACTTTAATAAAGACAAGTGCGATTTATAATTTTATATAATGTATTTCGTATTAAGTAGCAACTAATTCCTTGATAAATAACAACAAAAAGAATTAGTCATTGGCGAATGATTTTATACGGCGTTAAGAACGAAATTTGAAACAATAATCTGCAATAAGGATATCAAAATGCAATCTTTTATCAAATTAATCTGATAAAAGTGACTCAGTGTGCGAAATGCAGAGGCAGAAATCGTGCCGTCATTGGCCCAATGGCGGCATGTCATTGTCCGGATTTAGGCCTACGCAATTTTTAGTTTTGTAAACTTTTTTTTTTCCCTTTTATTTCGAACACGTCAACCCTTTCGTTATCAAATTATTATACCATTTTAAAAAAAAAAATAAAAAAAATTTTTACTCATTTTTGTTTCGAAAACATTTGGAATAAGTTTAATAAGATTAAATGAAAAAGATGTTTAGCCAAACTAATAATTTTAGGTTGTTGTTGAACAAAAAGGTTGTAGAACATAGAAGGAATCTGTGAGTATTATGAAATAAACTAGCATTGGATTTTTTTGGGCCGGGATAATTATTTCAAATGCAATTCGCAAGTTTTTTAAATAATATATATTATTTTTTTTTTATCCAATTTGAAATATTTTACATAATAAAACTATTCAAGACATACTCAAGAAAACACCTCCATCAACAATTCATTTTTAGTTCTACAGATATTTTATTTACAGTTTTATGGAATTTAATTTTATATTTGGATTTTTTTAGGTTTGTCTTATGTCAGGAACTTTTTATTTTTATTTTGTTCCAGTCTTATTAAAATAATGCTTCCTGATCCTACTGTTCTAGTTTGAAACTTTTTTTTAAAGAAAAAAAAACAATCGCAAGAATCACACAATGCAATTAAAAATATCTAAAGTTAAATGAATTTTTTTTACATAACATTTGAAATTTTTTATTTTTTTTTATTTGAAAATTTTTAAATTTAAAAAGTAAAAATTATTGACTACTGATTTTTGAAAAACTTTTAAATTTCAGCTAATCTGCATTTAAATTGAGTCATAAAATAGTTAAATAGCATTTTAAACGTTAAAATTGCATTATATGCACAAAAAAAATGATTCCAATTGTTCCATACATAATGATTAATTTAAATTATGCTTTCAACTTAAAAAATGACTACTTTTTAAGAATATTTAGGTTTAGAATTTGTGCGATTTTTTGTAAATAAAATGCTTCAAATTTTCATCAATTTATAAAGGAGGAATTTAAACTTAAACTCAAGCTGTAATAATTTTGACCGAAAAAATAAAAATAAACCAAAATAAGACGTCAAAAATTGTGTTTTATCCCTAAAGAGGTTTTGAAAAATGACAAATAACCTTAATATAATTTTTTTTATATTTCTTCAAGTTCTTAAACCATGCATTCGAACAAATCGAAAAAATAAGCCGTTACCATATATGAATTTAACATTATGGAACGAAAGTTTATTGACCATTTTTATGAACTCTTTAGAAATGTCCAACTTAAAAATAACATTTATCAAATAGAATCATTTCAATACTTAGGTGTGGCTAAATCATAAAAAAAAGAAAGGTTAACCCGTGACATCTCTATATAGTTTTTATTTATTTATTTTTTTTATTAGAAGAAGGAACAATAAAAATAAAAAACATGCCATACATACCTCCTAACCCAAATAAAACTAAATGAAACATTTTTACGCACGTTTATATTGTTAAACGGGAACCTTTGGATTAAAAAACAATGGCGAACGACAACTTTTTTCCCCTGTTATAACGCAATTTACTTTGTTTCTTGCTAATCACGCCCTGTTATAAGATAATAAAGCAACTATAGCTGAATTATTTACGAAGTGGAGATTCGATTTTTTTTTAAATTTTCTTCACGCCACTTGTACAAAAAAGATTATATTATAATGAAGATTCGTGAGATATTAATGGGTCAATAAGTTAACGAGATCGTGTTTTTCTTTGATTGGGGTGTTTCATTATGTAAGTAGATGTATTCATAATCCTGATTTCATGAGTTGTACTGCCTAATTCCTGAAAAGGCATTATGTGATAAACAGATAAAACTGTATGAGAAAATCTGTAGTTTGGATTTGGACTCTGATGTTGTTGTTGTTGTAGTTCATTTACGTCGCACTAGAGCTGCACAATGGGCTATTGGCGACAGTCAAGGAAACATCCCTGAGGATGATCCGAATACATGCCATCACAATTTTGATCCTTTGCAGAAGGTATGGCACCCCCGCTTCGGTAACCTGCTTGCGAAGTCGAGCACTTTACGGTAGAACAGTTTAACGAGGACCCATTTCGCACACCCTCGTTCCCGCACTAATCCAAGTGGTCACCCACCCGCACACTGACCGTAGCCAGAAATGCTTGACTTCGGTGATCTGCTGGGAACCGTGTCTTAACGATCAGTCCACTGCGGGACTTGGACCCTGAAGTCAAGCCAAAAGTATCAATAATGATAAATTTCCTGATTGCGTTTAAATATTAAGTTAATTTCAAATTTTGAGGAGGAAAGAATCTAGAAACTAGGTTCGAGTACCGAACAGCTGTTACCTGTTAACTTCTTTGCTAAACCCGAACTGTCATATGAAATCACTAAAATTTGATCGGGTCTCTATAAAACATCAAATAAATATATTTATACTTTATAAAACATACTAATTAGTGGTCTCACAGACAAACAATATACGTAAATGGGAAATATGTTGTTTTAATTTTTGGATTTTCGGTTTCATGTTTTGGGATATTTTTGGTCACAAAATAGCATAATTCATCATAATTGTGACATTACACATTTTAGGTATTGTAAATTTTTCATTAAAATTTACTTTATTATTTTTTAAAGAAACAAATCTAATAAAGACATGTAAACAGATTAGAGAAAATGTATATGGACCAGTAATATCTTTTAATTACTGGACCCACAGAAAAGCGACTAAATTTTATAAATTTCTACCTTGCTAAAAATAAACGCAAAAAATACACTAAAACACTATATGCCACCAAATCTATATTATTACTGTAATTAGAGTCATAAATGGAAAAGAAGCAACACACGAAGAAGTAAGTCAATTTCTTGAGCGTGATGAGGAAGGTTTTGATGGAACGAATCTATCTGTCCTTCAATGTTTTTTACACTTCAATAACTATTAGGGAAAAATATTGGAAATACATGAGCAATTTTACAGAAGGAAAGGAAAAATGTAAAAACTAATGATTTGCCTTAACATCAACAAAGGACATTATCAGTGAACATTAACTAACAATTTATTTTAAGATCTACGATTTTAATTTAAGTTTCTTCGGACATTGTCAAGGTCATAATGAAATTGTTTTTGCATTGACATAAGACAAATTTGAGTTTAGGTTTTCAAATGTTTCTTTTCATAACTTGAATTTCGTTCACAATTTAATTTAAGTGGTATATTTACATAATTGATTTGATTATTATACAACGTTCACTGCGTTCAAAATAATGAAAATGCAATTATGATGTAGTATGAATTGCACAATTGTGCTGTAATGTAGTGTGAAAATCATCCAGCTAATGTAAACAAATTTGAAGAAAAAAAGACAGAATTTTTTTCTCTTTTTAAAAGTATGAAATTAATGCGAAATAACTAGAAAATAAATTAAAATTTGAGTGAGAAACACATGATTCTCACTTGAAACAGTATCATCATCAGTTTAGTTATCAAAATTTAAACTTAAAAAGAAGAAGAAAAAACAAGCTATTCATATTGCTGAGAAAGTAACAATTGTTTTGGTAATCATTTTAGTAATTCTGATTTAAATTTCCGTAAAAAGGAACTAATTATGAAAGAATAATGTGAAAAAATTAACGGTTAATAACATTAAAAGTGCGTGAACCACCTCTTAACTAGTCTGCAATACCAAAACTTAGTACAGTGTACATAGAAGTAAATACAAGAAATGTGATTGAGCTTGGCATTATAGGGGTTAATAAGAACCCACAGAAATAAATATAAATTGGAATGCAAATTTGATAAAAATATAAAAAGATATATTTTTTTTTACAAAAAACCTATTATTTAAAAAAGATTTATTTAAAAATTTTAAAATACAACTATAAAAAAATCCCGTTTTCGTTCACAAGTCGAGTTGATTATAAACATTTTTAATTTTGTTTTTCTTCTTTTAACTTAAGAAAAAAAAATTTCAAGTTATTCTAAAAACCGAAGATAAATTTTCTGTTAGATAATAATATAGTTGCTGGCAAAATGGTAAAAAAATACTCCTACGAGAATATTTTATTACTAAAAAGAAAAAGAAAAAAAAAGCATTTTTGTGGCTATCAGAACGCGTAATCTGTTAACACGTTTTTGGCTAAAAGGCTCATGGGCGGTAAAATAAGTTTAAAAAAAAAATAAATAGTGAAAGTAAAATAAATTTCAATAGTTCGTAAAGCAAGCCTCCCAGTAGATAATTATAGATTAAAATAATTTGAAAATCCGGGTCTCTTCCCATCAACAGCTATTTTGTCCCAAAAACCCGTAAACCATAATTTCGAAAATCAGCTATAAGCATTAATTCTTCGGTGCATTTTAATATCAAATTGATGGTGGTGAATATTTTAAATAAAAAAAAAAACTATATAAATCTTTTAACAATATAAAATTCTCAATATCAAACTAGCGAAGGGAAAAAGAAAAATCCTACACGCAAACCACGTTGCGGCGCAACTGTGGTGAATCCGGTTTAGTCACTGTGATTATATGATGCTTCTTTGTCCGTTGCTTATTAAATTAAGGGTCACATCAGAAAAGTTTCACTTAAGGGAACCCCAACAACTCTCCTACTTGTGTTTTCTTTTTTCTTTTTCCCAAATGAAATGCGATGAAACTAAAAAGCAGATGCCGGTCAAGCGGAAACAGGTAGAATGTGTGAGGATGACCATTGAAGCCTTTCAGAAGCCTTTGACCAAATGGCTTTCAAACAGCTCGGGCGAGTGAAGAGCCAGAAAAGGGTCAGGAATTGCGAGAACTAATTCTTCTCCTTTCACTAAGCATTGAATAAGAGGGTGCTATTCTCTTTTCGATAAAATAAGGGTGTTGGAAGGTTGTACTGAGATCAAGTTTGTTTTTTCATAGCTCATGATTTTTAAACCTATAGACTAGGTGAATACGTAAAGGAATTTGAAGGTAATATAAAAATGAAGATTATGATAGATCTTTTTAAAAATCGAGACCAAGAAGACGCTATACCACCTGAAAAACTTTTAATGGCTAACTTTCACTCAAATTTAAAGTTGATAGTAAAATGAGTTGGGGTAAATCTCGAGTGAATCATGAAGTTTCATAAGCTGAAAAAAGGTTTCAAAACATCAGTAATACAAACTAATTATTGCAGGATAACTTCACTGCGTAGTTCTACGATGATTTGTTTGAAATTATGGAATTAAAAAAAAAAAAAAATTCTTTAGCACTAGTAACTTTACTACTCTACCTGAACTCATTTTTTTCCACTTACTGCTCTACCTGAACTCATTTTTTTCACTACCTGACTTTTTTTTTTCACTTACTACTCTACCTGAACTCTTTTTTTTTTCACTTACTACTCTACCTGAACTCATTTTTTTTTCACTTACTACTCTACCTGAACTCATTTTTTTCACTACCTGAATTTTTTTTTCACTTACTACTCTACCTGAACTCTTTTTTTTTTCACTTACTACTCTACCTGAACTCTTTTTTTTTCACTTACTACTCTACCTGAACTCATTTTTTTAGACTTACTACTACCTGAACTCACTTGAGGAAAATTTTAAATTACTTATGTATTTGAAAGAGAATAACGTCCTATCAAACCCAGCATCATAATAATTTTTAAATCTTAGAACTAAATGAGTATGTAAAACTATGCATAGGAGGAAGCACTGATATTTATATTAATTTGAATATTTCTTTGTACAAAGTGGGTAAGTAAAAGCGCTATGAAGCTATACTATAATCAAGATAGAGCACATTTTTTTTAGAACTCTAAGCTAAGTGGAAGTATGCTTTCGAAATATCTTAGTGATGTTAAGATTAAGCAGAATACACTTTTAAACTTTTGAGCTCGGTTCTGGTGGTACATAATATGAAAGTCTTTGGAGATAATTAGAAGTTAAGTCGAAGATTACCTTCGGGCAATTGGATACCTGAAAGTGACCATCGTAAGTGGATCGTGGGCTTTGTCCATTCAGAAGTCAGTCAGGTTTGACACACACACATGTTACGTCTCTTATAGGCATCCAATTAAATCTGATTTAAATCACATGGTTTGACATAATCCCTTAACTTCTTCTCGAGTTGCACCAATCCATTTCCACAAATTTGTCCCTCACATGAAGTATTAAATTAATTAATGTATTTTCCAAAATTAAAAACAGACGCATATTTCCATTTTGAAAATATGCATCTGATGTGCCTACGTAAAAATAATTTTATTCATAATCATAAAAAAAACTGTCTGAATATAATAATTTCCAATTGTTGCGAAACTGCGAATGTGCCATTAAAAAAATATTGTTTCATAGATTTTTCTAAGCATTTTTAGATGGTAGAATCACAATTCAATTTATAGTCTAATTTTACTGTCACTTAGGAATATATTTTGAAATTGAATTTGAGGTTAATGGCATCTATATAAAAACTAACAAATCGATTTCCTATTCAAGAAAAGAAGGAAACACAAAAATCTTGATCATAAACTGTATTTTTTCCATTATTTTTGCGTCGTCATTCACAATGTGGCAACATAGAAAAAGAGGCAGCGTATAGGGAGAAACGAACAAGTGGCCTCGTGGTGACAACTTCTTAAAACGTGATTTTCATTTTATAGTAGTTCTCATGAAAACAGCTTATGCTGGTTTTTTTTACAACCTCTGTCCCCGTCTGCCTCACATATAAAGATCGGTAACCTATAAAAACGTTTTAAAGCAGATTATCACGCACTCGTGATACAATGTTGCTTTTGGTAAGATGAAATATATTTTAAATTAAAATATTTGAGTACATAAAGTAATCAAAGTAGAAAGCGAGTTGAGTGAGTTATCATTCTCAACTCTCCTATAATATATCAAGGAAAAAAAATTAAATTGAAAAAAAAAAAATAGAAATTTATTATTTAGCAAAAAGTTAAATCTAATAAACTGCAACATTTTTTTAAAATTTTTTATACCTGCATTAAATTATAGATCCATACTGTGGATTGAGGATTTTAATAATTAATAACGTAAGGAATTGTAATTATGAACTCAACTTAGAAGACAAAAGAATTCTGGTTAGATATCAAGGTTAACTTGCCCTGGGGGAGGAATTTATTAAAGAAACTTATCAAAATTGGCCTTACGTGGAGGGGATATCGGTATTTATTTGCACATATATCATCCAAACATGGCAAGCACTTAGCCCTATTTTTAGGGTTCTGTCTTTTAACGGCCATGGTAGAAATATCACGTAATTTTAACTTCGGTCAGACGACGAGAACAACTCCTGAGCTGGTAGCCCTCTCTCCAAACTTCCACACCATAACTAACGAGAGGACTTTCAGCCAAGACAAATTTAACGTGCACCTTGCTGCGTATACAGGCCGGTTGTTTTGTCGGTTGCCAGGATCGAACGCACTATCCTCAGCTCTCCAACAAGCAGTGCGAGCGACACTTAAAACTTTATTTGCATATAAAACTTTTAATGCTGATGTTGTACGTACATGTTGTAGTCAACGATGTTGCATAGGTTTCAATCAACATTGTTACTTACACTCTTTCTGTCTCTGAACGATGTAATATATATATATATATATATATATATATATATATATATATATATATATATATATATATATATATATATATATATATATATATATATATATATATAAAACCTGAGTAAAAGTTATAACACCTAATTTAACTATAAATAATTTATTGTTAAAGAAAATTTCTATTCTTGTTTCAAAAATGCACTTTTTTATAAGATTATTAGGTAGTACAGACAAATATTAGTTTCAATCATTATTTATTGAATTTTGGAAAAATAATAAAAATCAAAAACAAGTCTAGTTAATCAACGCAATAATTTTCAAACGAAAATTAGTTCGCATTTCTGTTTTAAATCGAGCGTACAAATAATCACCCTTTAAGAAAGAGCCATTATTCAAATCATATTGAAACTAATAAATTTTACTCGATTTCTCATAGCCACAATGAAAAAATTGCTATTTCCTAATCATAATAAATAGTTCACAACTTCCAAAAAGATCGTTAAATAGTTAAAATACCTTTCTACTGTTTACATAACAGGCACGCCCAAGGCACGCTCTGTTAATTTTCCTTTTTAACACACTTGCACTTTCCCTCTCTTATCAACATGCAAATCGATTTTAATTCATTGCTTTTCACCTTTCAATCACGACATCTTGATGTTGGCGATCATTTTATTCACCGCCAAAATATCATTGATTGCTTCGGTGGGGATCGCCATAATCGAATAACCTTACTTCCTTCCTGTGTGAGTTAAGCTGAGCAAAGGTGCTATTTTATGCGCTTCCGCCGTGCATAATATAGGCTCTTTTCGGGTTATAACATCAGTTGGAGACTGAGATTTTTTAAGGTGCAGCGGGGACATTTTAAATACACTATGACCTCTTTATTTTTCACATCTGATTTATCTGTTTTTAAGCCTACGTGAAATTTATAGGATTTAATTTTGCAATTCTACGCGATTGGCTGATTTGATTGTGTTGGTTCTAGTTATGAATGATATCATTGGAACATTCAAAAGAAAAAAAGTACAGTTTAAAGCCAGTAAAGAATGACTAAATTTTTTTATTTCAACATTTCGGAAATTTTAGAACTGTAAACTACTTTACAAAGTCTCAAGTTTAGTATTTAAAATCTCTATTAATTTAAAAAGCTATAACTATTTCTTAATAGAGAGAGAAATAAAAAGCTATTGATTGTGAAGTATCATTTCGAAAAAAAGACTTATTTTGAATGCAATTACGTTAAAAGGTAGACAAAACTAAAAAAAAAAAAGTATAATATTGACAATTTCCAAGTTCCTTTTCATAATGATGACAATCCTCAGGTTTTTTTCTTAGGAAAAAAAATGAAAGCAGATTTGTATTGTGTAGGAAAACATATTTGAAAGATTTTTCTGAGTCTTGACTACATGAATGGTGCAAGAAATACCCATTTATTTAGGTGAGTTAAGTCAACACCTCCTAGAAAAGAGTAGGCCTCTGCACGGGTTACCATAAATATCCTTTAGTAGTCCAAACGTAATGACATATATCGTATTTTCAACCACTGCGCAGCTTAGTACCCCGAACGTAATGACATCTTTCTTATTTTTCATCAACTGCGCAGTTAACTTCGTCACATCGGACTACTAAATTGATCCGTGCTGAGGCCTTCATACTTCTAGGAGGTGTTGGTTAAGTACGCTTAATTAGTTTTGAAAGGAAGAAAAAAAAAACAATCTTAAATTGAGCAATAAGCGTTTTTGATCATTACTACATTATTGCAAAACAATTGCACTAACTCCGATCATTGTACTCTAGTTTTATTTTGTGAGAAATCGTACATGATTTGACTTAAAACATAAAGAAAGGAAAGAGTTTGCTAATAGTGATTTTCGAAGCTATTTTTCCAAGAAAAATTTAAAAAAAAGTCACAGTTTAAAGGTTTGATACTTGAGGCAAAACCATAATTTGAAATTACGCATACTGTACTGCCATAAAAACTATCTGGCCTTTAGAACGGATAAATTACTTAATTTTAAAGGACAATAAGCTTTTTGAAAATAGCCAAATGGGCTAGATTTTCCTTCCTAGATAAAAAAGTATCAAAATTAATCAATAATTATCAATTCTTTGCAAATTTTAATGAGCCCAGATATTGCAGCGTAGGAGTAAATTTTTAAATTTAAAAAAATTCTATCGCAAAAGCTTTTTATTTTTACAAACTATGGATAGTTTTTTTCCTTTTTACATTTTGCGCTGTTTTTAGAAAACCTTAACTTGACCCACCAGTCTTAAATGATTATTGTACAGCAGTTAAGAAAATAGTATTTTCACAAAAAATGTTATTATTATTATTATTATTTTGAGTCAACAAACTCATTGAGAAACAGCCCTAAAACTCATCCATTTTTTTGTCTTGTTAAATATCATCGTTATTTATTTACTTATTCGCCTATTTTATTTTATTTACTTATTTGTTCCTTTTTGCAATCGTGTGATTAAAAAAAAAAAATCTTTACTTGGAATTATTGAATTATTTTGACGTTACACAGCTTAGATTAATTTTTTCTTACAGAAATTTTGACATTCCTCTTCCGCTAATTCTAATTTTGAAACTGCATAGCTAATTCAGATTACCGAAGTTCTACATTCGGGAGTCAAAACGGAGAACGGTGTAAAAATTGGGACACACAATCAAATAAACTCAAAATTTTTCAGCGACATCTGTCAACATTTGTCACGAGAGATAACATTACAAACTACAGCTTCCTGAATACTCACAAGTAAAGAACATGGACTCTACAGCGTAGAGTAAATAATTTGCAGAGGGAAGAAAATAACGGTAGGGGGAGGAGAGAAAGGGGTAAGTAGAGCGCAACGCCGAGAGGAGTATTGGTACGCTTCGTTTCTGAATGGTGTCAAGAGATTGCAAATGGGTTTGCATTGTTAAACTCACTCAAATTTCTCCATTTATTGCTGTTCGCACAGCACATTGCACAGATAACATTTTCTGGTTTTTTTTTTCGTTTTAATTTATAACCGTCATTGAACAGACGACCCCTATTTTTGAGTTTACAGGGGTCTGTCCAGACATTTTGTGAAAGGTCCGGTTTTTGTCAAATTGTGAAAAAGATTACTCACATTCTTTCAACCAGGGTCCTGCTTTTATGAATTTGTGCAAATAGGGTCCGGTTATTTGCAAAAAAACTTTTTCAAAGAGTTTTTGAATTGCAAATAGATACAAGATTATACCCAGCACTGTAAAATTATAATAAAAAAAATTAAATTTTCAAAGATAAACAACCATTGCTGCTTCTAAATTAGAGATGCAACACACAAATATTAGGTTTTTAGCCTATACTGCTGAACGTAGAATATTCATATCGTCTGCCGAAGACAAAACTTAATTCGTTTACATCCATCTTTCTTGCTTTCTGCCCTGGGAAGGGTTTATTCAATTAACAAAACAATAATGAAGATAAACAAATTTGCGAAGGGTCCGATTGAAAGAAAAATCATTTTGTGAACGGTCCGTTTTTGAGTTAAAATATTTGCGAAGTGTCTATTAAAAGACACAAATTTCTTCTAAACAGACCCCTGGTTACATGGAGAGTTAAACCACGAAAACCTCCCACGGTTAGTCTGACTGCAGGGGCACTCTAACCCGCGATCCATCTACCACTGAGGATATTTTACGTCAGCACTATGGTTGGTGTGAGCCGGGTGCGGAATTCGTATAGACTAGCCATCGCTGGGATTCAAACCCGGGTCACCTTAGAGACGTGTGTTTTGTTTGAAAGGGAATGCAAGAATTGAAACAGAGAGCTTGTACGGAATACAGGGTTCAATTCCCGCCTAGGTGAACGAAGCATATGTCTAGAGAATGAACTACAGCTAGTCTTGTATTCGAGAATGTATCTAAACAGGAATTTGGAATCACTCTAGGAGAACTAAGCTTATCCAAGAGCAACGCGATTTTTATTATCCCTTGAATACCAAATATGCGTGACAAATTAATCAAATTTTAGTGATAAAATAACAACAATTATATTTAAGAAAAACTCAATGACTATCCCAAAAAAATAAAAGTTAAAGAACAAAAATTGAAGATTAAATTTGAAATTAAGTGACATTGAAACCTGGCTGTAAGTAAACAGACCGATAATCACTTAAAATATATTGCGCGCGGTCCGGAATTGAATTGGGTCTGCTTTATTTTTAGTATCCAGAGCCCGCTAAACAAAATCAGCACTTTAAGTTTTAATTTGTGATTTTTTTTTAATAGTTTAGATGTTTTGCAACATTTTAAGAAATTTTTTTTTTCGATAAAATTAATTTCGATTAAAAAAGGCAAACCATGAAGAGTCAATTTAAATAATAATTAAAAAATAAGTTAAGGAGTGCAGCAAATACCAATTAGCTGATTTTGTTATACGCTGAAATTTTGTGTGTTCACCAATTAGAGTTCTACTACTTTATCTTATGGATGGCGTTGAAAATATCAAAATATTTTTAAACATAATTTTTCAAAAACAATATGTATTATATATTTAATTAATATTAATTCAACGGTCATATTTCTTTTTTCTCTTATATGATTATAAAACCGATTTTGTTTCCTTACAAAAAAAAAATAGTTACACATTTGTTTTTGTGTAAATATTGCAAAACCATGGAAGTTTTTAAAAACGGGTTTATCCCGAACAAATCATAACGTTTCAAAAATATTATTGAAAGTAAATATCAATGAAACATGAAATAAACATATTATGTTCAAGGAAGCTAAACTGTTTATATTTATAAACGAATTATGTTTTTTGATAATAACGAAAACACTAAAAGAAATACCAGAAAATAATATCCTAACGTAAGCCAATTGCATTATTCTGTTAATTTAGTTAACAATGCAGACGCATTAGAAACAAAAATTGCACTAAAAATGAGTTAGTTTTAGCTTTTCTGCGCAAAACGTAATTTCTCTCTATTTAGGAAGTTGAAAAAAAAAAGAACATTTTTCATGATTTAAAATAAACAGCTCACTTCCGAATTATTAAAACACAATGTAACAAATTTAGGGGAAAAAAATGTAAACAAAAATAATCCCTCTCAAAAAAACTTTTATTTTTAAAAACAAGAGGAAAAAATTAAAAACATTTGCGGAAAACTTCCGGCAGTGTTGCCACCACATTTAAAAGACTTCCATTTCAATGGCTTCATAATCTCGACTTAAACTTCTTTGTAGTAGTTAACACCGCTTGATAATTAACTTAAATACCATTATAAAGACCGAATTATCTTCTGCTTTACAACACTATCGTATGAGATGAGCTCACTTTTTTCAAGGAAAATAATCGTCTGTTCAAGTTTATGACGCGCGCGGACGAACTTCACTCGTGAAAAACGAAGCGAATCGTAAATTCGGTTTAGAGTCCGAAAAGTCATCAGGTTAATATCAGCTTATGCAAATTATAATACTATTAGCTGACGAGCCCGAAAGATTTAATAAAGAATTAAAGCTTGCCAGATTCATTTCCGTATTAAAGAGTTTTCCGTTAAATTAGATTTCGCAAAGATGTAGGAAGAACAATTAAATCTTATCTGCGGGAAAAATGTGGGAAAATATTGGAATAAATTACTACAGTTGAAAAATATTTTTATTTTGTTAAAAAAATATTCGCTATTTTCATTAAGTTTACTTAGAACAACATAAGTAGTTAAGTAGTTTAATCACTAAAGTACATCAATGCAGAAAGACTCTAGAAAACAGAATTTTCATTAGAACGTCTAATGTCTCCATTAAAAATGTTGTTCCTTCAGATTTCATCAATTTGTGTTACAAAGATTAACGTGGAAGGAGAGTTTTTTAAACATTCACACATTTCAAAGTTGTTTTGGAACTAAATGTATTTTGCCTCCCCAAATATTTTTAACTTGCGTTCTTAAAAGTCAGTGTATTTAACTAAATTTTGTAACATATTCACATAATTTTTTTTGTTGATAAATTAACTTTTCATAGCCGTAGAGTATTTCTAATGTGATTTTTTTAAAAAAAATATAATTTAATTCAAGCAACAGAAGAAAAAAAAGTTCGCAAAAAAGTGGTTTTGTAAATAAAAAAGGACCTATCGATATCGGTCACTTACGCATTGGACTTGAGGAAAAATTGGCTACTAAGTTATTAGAATCTACTGACCACTGGTTGCAAACTAAAAATTTAAATTTTTAAGTCAAAGTTAGGGTTTATAAACAGTAGCTTTGCAATATAGCTAAAAGTAGTCAGTCACTTTGAAAATTTTAAAATATTTTTCTGACAGTTATGTTTTTATACTCATTAAAGAGTTGGTTGTAATAATTTTATAAGCATTAAATTTTCATATTAAATGTACCCTAACTTTTTCTTGACGTTCAACATTGTCACTTATTAATCTTTGGCCTAGAAATATTTCGCTATTGGAACTTGTGGTCACTTCCTATTTAAGTTTCGAACACTTTTCATTCTAAAGCCAAATCAAGCCACAGAATTCTAATCCGGTTTCACAAATTCACATGCTTTAGTTGAATGGTAAATAGTTTTTACTAATGAGTTTCGTGGTGGTTATATTTAATTAAACATATTATATAATAGTTTCCTGATATTACCAGAAAAAAAGGTCATTAACCCTATCGCAGTCAGTGGCCCAAGTCCTAGAAACACCTTGTTCAAATGAAAATGAGTCAAAAACGAGGATGGACACCCCAGTGTTCGCGATGAGCTGCTGTTTGTAGTTATTACGCGGTTGATTGGATCGACACTGTAGGAAAGCTGCCACCGTTGCCACTCCAGAGTGATTAATTTGCGAAGGAAAAGTAATAAACACAAGTCGAACCCGAAAAGAGAAGAAATTAATGATTCCACCTTATCGTTCGCTCTTTTTTTCTTCTTCTTCTTTTAAATAAGAGTTGGAAGAAATCAATAACAGGATTTAATTCGTTACTGAGACCTGCCTAAACTCTTAAGAGAAAATTATTTTTTTCTCCATGTAATAATATCAATATATTTTTATTTTGCAAGTAAATATCGCTTCAATATAGTCCTTATAGTTAGTTAAAATCGTTGAAAACGTAAGAATTTTACGACGTTATATGCATTCGTACAACTAAAATTCTTTAAACAAGTTATAATTTCAGCTTTAAAAACCAAGCATATCGTCTGAGATTAAATAAACATAGACTTACAAAGTTGAAAAAAAAAAAAAAAAAAAAAAAAAAAAAAACCGAGATGCGAACTTATAAGTCGATATTTTTCATAGGCTCATTGTGTATAATGTAATGTTAAGTTTTGCCATCTTTTATAAAAATTGAAAATAAATGATAATTATAGATAATAATTTCACGTTTCATAAAAAATAAATAAAATAAATAGTTGCGAATAATTTGTCAAAAAGAAATAATTTAATACAATACAATTAAGAATTTCAAATATTTATTAAGGTTGTTGTCTACAAATCTTGAGTATAGTAAAATTCTAAATATTTTCAACGGGAAAACACAATAATTTTTTTTAATAATTTGTACAACTTACAATAGATACATGATACTATGCACATTAACCTACAATAGAATACAAACTTACAATAGTTTTGTTCTGGAATAAGATTTATTAATTTAAAATGTTTTGATGTACCTTTATATGTTTAAATATAATGTAAAGTAAGAAATCTATCACAATATTTTGAGCAAACGATAAGATAAATTGTAAGTTTATAGAATAGTTTTCTCATTTTTAATTTTTATATAAAAATTAGAAAAAGTTTTAGAAACTAACAATTATTCTCTTCGAATATTGTATTCTTTTTCCTGAGTAAGAAAATGAGAACAATATTTTCAACAAACGATTTCTATAAATTGAGGGTTTCTGGATTTTTTTTTTATTTTCCTAAAAAAAATTGTCTAATTTTTAACTTTCGAAGTTGAATGAAATCAGACGCATGAACCAAAAAGATAAACAATTAAACAATTTAGATGTTTGAGTGACAGTTTATTCGGCAACATTAATTTGTGAGAAAAATTTAAATTATTTATTTCTTGCTAAAAACAAAGGATCATTTCTTTTAACTCTTAACTTTCATTTGTAATTTATTGAAGAATTTTTTAAAAATGAAACAAGTCTTTCTCCAAAATTAAACGGCCGACAGAGACTGCAGAATTTGACACAATTCAAAGAAATAATGAATTCAATTAATGCATCAGTACCCGATTTCGAAAGATATTGTCGCATTCCTTAGGAATTGCGTAAATTTTCTCAAGGTAAGACACTGTTTTAAGTATCATTCCTATCTGATAACAAAGAGGTTTCTTCACAAAAAGAACAAGCCCGAAGCATTATTTGTATGATAAAAATACACTCTGATATAAAATTTATCTTAAGAAAAACAACGATAATATTTACGACAAGAACTCACATTTTATCATGGGATGTTTTGAAAAAACCAACAGCTAAAATATAGCTGCATTTAAAATTATAATCGGACAGAAAATTTTTTTAAATTCAATTTGTAATAACATTGTTAGCCAATAGCCAAAATAATTAAGCAACTAAATATTTTTAGAAATTTAAAATAAACAGAACGGATCTATATTATTTAGATTTAAGCACAGAAACTATGCAAAATAGTTCTGCATATAAAAATTCAATGATTTATCAATTCAAATTATAAAACATCATTTAATTTCTAATATATTATTTAATTTATAAAACATTTAATTTAAATGCATGATTCATTAATTTAAATATTGCGTTTATATGGATCTAAAAAAACGCTTACTTTCTGAATTTTAACGATCTGTACTCTTTTACCGATCTCTTCTCTCAAGTAGATCGTTTGAATTTTAACGATCGCTTCTACTATGGTACTTAACTCTACCATATAAGTTTCATACATATTTTCCTAATATGCAAAAAACACATATAATGTAAGGTGTTGCAATAATAACATGCTTAGTTTCATTAAATAATGGCTTCTCACTGAAAAAAAAACTTCATTTTTCGAATTTTAACGAATACTTCTACGATGCCATACAAGTTTTAGGGAAATTTTCTTAACCATCGAAAAACACAGAAAATGTACTATGTTATAAAATTCCATACCATATAATCGTCACATGTCTTTCTCTGATTCATTTATTTATTTTTTTATTGGTAAAAATTTGCGCGGAGGAGAAAAAAAAAACTTAATAAAGGCAGCTGTAGTTTTCAGATGAACTTAGCAATGATATGGAGAAATTGCGGCAATAGCTATCTGTGTTGTTTGTTTATACGCGAATTTATCCTCACAATGCATAAACATAAAGATTGCAAAATTATCAATTTCGCTAAACCTTATTTCTAACATGATAGTCAAATTTAGAAGGAAGGAAAAGAAATCACCATATCTAGAATAAACAATTAAAATTATAACTTTTTCAAAGCATCTATGAAAAAGTTCAGTTTCTTTAAGGGAAAATAGAAAAGAAAAAAAAGAAAGTCTGCCATTTTAACTTCAATTTTTATCTGTTCCCCATATTTAATGTCAGCCTTTTGTATTTTACTGTATTTGTATTTAGTTTACTATGTTTCCTATTCTATTACTTTTATGCATTTGATTGTATTTTACTTTGTGAAACTCTAATCCATAGACTATAAGTTAATCAGAATATTGTATTTTTAGTTTGCTAGCTGTAAATATCACATCAACATATAGTTTTATTCGTGCAAAAGAAACCAATAATGACGCTTAGAAAATACAAGACAATAAGCAAAAGCATTTAAATTACAAAAACAAACAAGAAGAATATATTGCAATACATAAATATTCGAAGATATTTTTACAAATAAATAAATATAAATGGAGTAAAACGTGAAAAAAAATTGCGCAAAAATTAAGTTTTATGTGGTGCTGTTCTATTAACAAACTTAGCTGTCTTATTTCTGAGTATTGTGGCTGATAATTGACATTCATAATAATCTTAGAAATTTTATAGTTAACTTCAACATTGAATACAGTTTAAATTAACATTCGATATCACGAAAATGTCAACTTCAAAGTGCAATTTAATATCTGCTTCAAAGTGCAAACATTCAAATTGATGAATATTTCCTTGTTCAGGGTATTCCTATCTCATCAATTAAACGCCCTCGAATCATTGCAACCCATTTCGAAACTTTCTTCGTAACCACATGCCAGGTGTGTGTGGAAGAAGAAAACGACAAGCCGTCTTTCCAGAACCGAAAAAAGATCAGCCCTATAGCAGAAACACACTTGCAGGAAGGAAGAAGAACAAGAAGAGGATGGATAGTTTCCTATAGGAGTGGATTGCAAGAGGCAAGGGAAGGAGAACGTTACTGGAGGCTGCGAATTCTCCTCCTTTACAGTACAATCACCCTTACTCTAACCCAAATACATCGTAGACGGGTCCTACTTAGAAGTGACGAATCTTTACCAGTTTTGAGTGAAAGATTACAATCGCATACTAATATCCATATCATTTATTACTACATATATTGACAGATGATTATTTTGATCACCTTAGGGTCCTCAAGAGAAATCGAGCATTATCAGATGCTGACCAGGATTTGCAAAATGAATCAATTTTTAATGATATCACGCAAAGAAAAATAAATATGGAGGTCGAGAAAGTTTATTATTAGAAGATTCTCATTTAAATGAATATAGGATCAATGAGTACGGATCAATGAAACTATATGCATAAAAAATGGTTATTTGATTGGTAGTAATTATTCTTTATCGTTTTCTTACTTAAATATACTTATAATTTGTATTACCAAAAAACATACCCATAAATTTTGTATAAAATAACTAATGCGAACAACCTACAAAAGATTAGTGACAACAAGACCTTACAAATTAAAAAGAATATAAAAAGAATATATACCTATTTTCTTTCTTTTTTTCCCCATTTGTAAATGAGTTTCCCGCGTATTTTTACAGAGCTTAGAAGAAGTGTAATTAGTTAACGTAAGAGTTAAAGTTATTGTTCACCCAGTAAGGAATACGTTAAAAATAGTTTTCAAGCTTAATCCAGCGTATATATTCTTGATAAATTTGTATTTAAATTATCTAATATTGATATAAAATTGAAACGAATTTTTTTAAAAAACAAAACCTCAAAGTTAAGAAAGAACGATTTTAAAATAACGCAAAATTTATTAAATCGTTTGCTCAAAAATTATTATTTTTTTTACAACTTTTTGTCATAAAAGAAAAAAGAATTTTGCTTTAGTGTTAAATTTATTTTTACCAGTAGTCTTATGTTTTTTTAAAAATATTATAAATTTAATTTTGATACATTTATAGAAAATGTGAATATAATGACCAATTCGTAAGATAACATCTTCTAGAAATCATTTTGTATATACAAATTTTTATATATTTTTTCTTCTTAGCGAATTTGTCTTAACTGTTAGATTAATAAATCTATTTTCAGAGCATTTTTTTTTTTACTTCATATCGATAAGTTTGTTTTTGGAATTCTTTCATCTCAAACTCATTTTCAATAGCAATTTCAATTATTATAAAGAATAATTTTTATATTAGGATAATTAATCCTTACTTCGAAATATTATTACGGAAAAAAAATGTGTCCTGACGAGAATCTTTACTTTTATATATATACAAAATTTATTTTCTATTACGGTATTGATGTTTTTTGAACAATACGAATAAAAAAAAGATTTAAATAAGATTGAATACATATATATATGAAAAAAGAATTGGCAGAAGATTTTCCCACTGTGGGAAAATAAACACAATAAGCAGAAAAAAAAAGAGTTTTGTTTGTCGAAGATGATTTGCTGGAGTTCGAAAACTGCCAATTCGCAGAAGTGAAAAATAATTGTAATAATAACGCTTCTTTTCTTTAAAAATAGTTCTATTATTCAGCCTCAGCGCTTGTAAACGTGGTTAGAGTAGGTGAAAGGGACAGAAAACGTGTTATCGCAGAATGTTTGCGGCAATCCATTACTTTTTGTCAGGTGGCAACTCATTTTTACGGCGCTTTTTAAAAAAAAGGATTAAATCATCTGTATGCAATCAAACGGTTTCAAGAGAGGCGTTCGTGTTGTAGTGAATGCTGAGGTATACTGTAACTCGTTCCGGGCCCTTTTTTTAAAAAATTAATAGATACATTTTTAACCAAACGTATGTTAATATAAAAAGAATTGAAGCTCAAGGCGTGACAGTATTTATAAACCCTGTATAGTTCTAAACTTATTTTTCTTTACATGCAGTTAAATTAATTGAAATCATTTAAAAAACATAAATAAAGTTATAAAGCGTGAATAACAATAAAAAAGAACTTAACACTGGAAAGATTGAAACTTAGTATATACCTATATTGCCCAAAGGCAGTCAAAATGACTGTATTGTAAAAAAATAAATAATGTGTAAAGAAATTTGTTTAAAATTAAGTTTTTACATTATTTGCAGTTATATAACAAGTTATTAGTAAATATTAACAACAAAAAAATTATATGTTGTACAAAATTCTAAGAAATTGCGTCATTATATACATTATTGTTTTTCTAATTGAAATTAAAATCAATCAAAATGACTTCCTTAGCAATCTAGTGTTAATTTCGATGGTATATCAGAGTAAACTAAATTTGATTAATAAAAAGATCATTACATATTACACAGGGTTTATAAAGTTATAAAAATTTATACTAAGAAAATTCAGATTTGAAACAATAGAGGTAGCTCCAAACTTTTGTGAACGGTCCTGTTTTTGTGAATATGTGAAAATAAGGTCCAGAAAAAAAAACCACATCTTTCAATAAAATTATTTTTATGTATTTGCTTTTGGTAGTAAGATATTCCAAGCATAGATACATATTTATAAAATATTTTTTGACAAAAATACATTAATTTTATATTATTACGTTCGGTACAAAGCCATGAAATCCCATCGATAGATTATTTTCATTTTCAGAAAAAAATTGAATTAAAATTTTTATTTAAACCGAATGATAGTTTTCTACACAATAAAGAATTGGAAATATTATCATCTAGAGTTCAAGCTTTTCTATGCAAGTGATTTGAAAAACACTTTCTCTCAGTAAGGTTTTTAATTAAAAAAAACATCTTTCTCTAAGCAAGGTTTTCAATTAAAAAAAATAAAAAAATATTTCTCTGCTCAAGGTTTTCAATTAAAAAAAAACACACTTTTACTCTAAGCAAGGTTTTTAATAAGAAAAAAAAGGTCTCTCTACGTAAGGTTTTTAAATTAAAAAAAAAACGATACACGCGTTAAGAAAAAACTAATTAAAGTAAAAATAATTATTCTAATGGAATTGAAAATATGCTACTCTATTCAATTTTTTTAAAATTCGAGTGCCTGTTAATGGACGTAATTTCTGGAATACGACTGGATAAATAATTTCTTGAAAAGTCTATAAGAAAATTTCAATTAACCAATTAAATAATATTAAAACTTTGAGTGCTATGATTTTTTATAGAGTAGATATTGATATTTCTAAGACATAAATGATCATTTCTACAGAATAGAATGATCTATTTAGTTATGAATCTATTTTTTGGTTTCGCTATTAAGTTAGACGATGAATGTTGAATTTGAAATTTCTATTCAACATCAAATTCTCAAAAGTAATTTAATTTATGTACTGACTATAATTTTCTGTTGAAATTCCCAAAATTCATTATATATAACTACCATAATTTCCCGTTTTACGAAAATAAATTTAATTTTAACGGAACGATTTATACTTCATTCTATCGATCACAACTGAATAATAAAGAGCATACAGATAAGAAAACGTGTGTGCATCTGAAACTTTCATTGTTTTTAGAAGAAATTTTTTGTATCAGGAAAGAGTTTAATCGAAATAATATCAGGGAATGCATAATTAGTTTTTACCCCATCTTTACACATAACTGTAGATCGCACGGACGATTCCTTGGAAAGTAAGTAGTCTCCAATCGTAATTTTAAGGTTAAAAAATCATTAACAAATGAAAATAACTACTTCATTAAAAAAAATTATTTTAACGTGAAATTAAAAGGAAATACATATTACTCCATAGGTATGTTATCAACTTACAGGTAGATATTGCCTAGGGAAATTTTACAAGTAATACCTAACGATTTAATTTTAAACAGCTAAATAAAATTATCCAATTATAAAAACTACACCCATCAAAACAATCGAGTGGGAGTTTCAACTCTTTTTTACTTCGAATTTTCAAATAAAAACAAATGTGAATGTTCTTCTAAAATAAATAAACATTTTGAATGAAATATAAAGAAATCGACTTACGTTTCCAATGAAGTAATCCAGTCATGATTTAGAAATCTGTTACTTATGCTTGTTTATTTAATTTCGTAAATAAAAATCCTTTTCAGCAAAAACACTTTTATAAATCAAGAGAAACGACTGATGCCAAACTTGAAAACAAATTAAAAAATTATTCAATTTTTCAGTAGACGATACCAATTAACGGTAAATTTTTCACTTCGTAATATTTCAATTGATCAGTAGTTCCAATTACTCACGCACAAGAAAAACAAGAACCACAACAAAAACCCGTGCGCGCGCTAAAAACAAGAACTTTTTTCTACCTGTACCCGCGAACGAACGGACGAACGATTTCAACCGTCTACTTTCGTCAAGCACGAATCTCTAAATATGAAAAGGTAGACAGCGACTCGAAAGTTGAGTTTCATCCCCCCTTCCTGCCAATTCCCCCGCCAACATTTTTTATTGATGGTTTTGATGATGTTTCTCTCAGTCTCTCTCGCTTCACTACCTCCCCTCTCAGCTTCCGATGACGTTTAGTGTCGTCTTTAGATCCTATTGGCTAAAAGATAGTAAATTGCAATCCTCTCTTTAGTTATTATTTTCATTTTTGTTCTACTCTCGGAATTATGAATTTGTTTGGCAGTTTATCTCAATTTTTGGCGGAAGATTTATTAATTATATATTTGATAGTTAACAGTTGAATGCTTCAATAGTTGTCAGCGATGCATTCATTATCATTAATTTAGATAAACAATGTAACTAATAATGTCACGAAGTTTCTTTTTATAGTTTAAATTTATAAAATTTAGTTAGTTTAGTTAAAATTTAGTCGAAGTTCGGTTGAACACAATAACGTTAGGTAAATAAATATATATGCATGCCCAAAGGGGAGAAAAATTTCAAAATTTGCCAAAAATATCAAAAATATGCTAACGAAATGTTTGAATGGTCCTGTACATGTATATTATGTTAAAGAAACAATTAATGAAAAAGACATTTAGAACTACATTATAACTAAGGTAGCACAAAATCGGTAAAAATTCAAAAATCTAATCCTGCCAAAAACAAGTAAATTAATGATATCTTGATTACTTTTAATATCCGATGTTTTGTATTTTAAAAGTTCTAAAAGCGTCTGTTTATTACTTTTTTAAAAATTATTTACACAAACACAAGAAATTACTTATGTTAAAATTTTATTTAAATTACAAACACAAAGTTAGCTTTTGTTCATATCTTTCATTTCTTTAAAATATGAATTCTAATGAATGAATATAAACAAATGTGAATTTTAAGACATTCTTCAAAGTTTAAATTACAATTTTCAGCAAATAATTTAAGTCACATAAATAATTTTAAATTTTTAATGCATTTTAATGTTTACACTATTTTAATAAAAGTTTAGGTCAAATAGTCACGAGAAATTTTTTTTTGTGAATGATATTTTAAGTAGATAAAATGTCGCTTAGACAAATTCTCACGTTGGCAAAATATCTTTTTGAAATGATATATTTTAAATGATCTCATTCATTTTTTTTCCTCTTCTTTTTTAAATTACCAAAATGCCTGTTATAATTATTAATATCTTTCAAGCGAAAAAAAATTATCTTTCAACATGGAAATTAATAAATTTTTAATAGTAAAAAAAAATAAATAAAACTAAAAAAAACTAAAGAAAGAAAAACAAAAAAGAAACAATGCTTTGTTATTATTAATTAATTTTTCTTTAGTTTTCTTTTGCAACTTATGCTGCAGTATGCCGTCCAGATTAATTTTATATTCAAAAATATTTTAAAAATTATTCATTTACCTGAAAAATCAAAATAAAACAATATGCTTATTGCGTTTAAACTTCAAAGAATTAAAGAAATCTAACCATGCATGTGCATCTCCCATGTCAGAATAGCAACACAAGCAATTTGAATTTTGCTGTAATAGTCCAGTCTTAAGAGCAATTACTTTGTTTAATCATTTTGAGTATACGTAATATGTTTGTTTACATACTTTGTAATAAAGGACTCAGTGGTAATTGTATGCTGAACTGGGCAGTTTATCAATAAAATTTCGGTAAATGAATTTAATTAATTTATTTAATTACTTATGGTTTTATTTGGTTATTTACTTATTATATTATTTGGGTTCTTGTTTATTTATCTTTTATTTATTAAAATAAAAACAGTTGAATTTACTGTTTTTTTCATCGAAAAATTTATGGCCCGCACCAATTGAAATAGATAAATATAAAAATTCCTATGGTTGTTTGTAAGAAATGATAAGTTATTTATTTTTTTATTTATTTATTTGTTAAAATAAAATAATAAGAAAAACTTAAAATAAACAGTTGAATCTATTGTTTTCTTCATTGACGACTTTATTGTCTGCACCGACGAAATGGATAAGTACCAAATTTTTAGGGTTACTTGCAAGAAATCATATTTGACATAAAACAGAAGAAGAAAAAAACAAATTTTTTTAGGTAAGACTACCAAGAAGAGATTTCAAATTGTGCCCATCCACAAACGAATGGCCCCACAAACAATTTGGTTTTTGCTTGTTTTAAATCCTTCTCTTCGAATCTACCTTTTTTTGCTAAAACGACTTTGCGCAAATAGATTTTGTATATACTTTGTAATAAATGGCGCAGTGCTAATTGTATGTCAAACTAGGAAGCTGATCTATATCGGTTCACCGGTGCATTTAGCTAATTTATTTATTTTTTATTCATTAAAATAAAAAAAGCTTAAAAAATATGCTGTTGAATTTACTATTTTTTTTCATTGACTACTTTATGACCTGCACCGGCGAAAGTACCAAAATTTCTGTAGTTGTTTGTAAGAAATAATATTTGACATAATTTTTTTTTTTCGTAAAACTACAAAGAAGCGCAAGATTTCAAATTCCGCGCTTCCACAAACGAACAGTCTTTCAAACAATTTGGCTTTTGTTTGTTAAATCCCTCTCTCCGAATCTACCTTTTTTTTGTTGTTGTTATAATGATTTTGCGTAATTAGTTTTTGTATACACTTTGTAATAAATGACGCAGTGCTAACTATAGGTCAATCTGGGAAGTCGAACTATAAAATCTCTTTGGTTGTTCCTCCCTTATTTATTGGTTGTAGTTCGAGGTCGGCCCCAATAATATTCGGAGCTAATTAAACTTAGAAGGAAAAATATTCTTAGCTCTCCGTATTTAAGCAATAGTGATAAAAAGCGGGACCAAAACAAAACGTGAAAGGGGGTTGGGGAACCTTCCTTCAAGTCTTCTCGTAATTTATATTGGTATTTTTTACTTCCTTTCTCTTCTGCAATCATAATAACTGTACCTCACATAACAGTCTCTTGTATAACTGTCTCGGTAATACATGATATACTAGTGGGTAATAGAATAAATATACCACCCAGTTAATTTCCTATTTTTATGGAGTAATTAAGCTTTAAAGAGACACGCTATATTAGAAACATCAAATTTTCGAAGAAATATTTTTCATCTTGAAAGTGAACTAGATTTATATTTGTTGCTTGGTATTGAATGTTTTATTACGTTATTAGTTTATTATAAAGCTGTTGAGCAACCGACCCAATTCTCAGTTTACGGCTATCAATGTTCAACTCCGTAGCCTTGTACTTTTTGAACCCAATCCAGAAAACAAGGGAACTCTTAGATCAAGCTTAGGGACGAACCACCCATCGTGGAAATTTTTTTGATGGAACTAACTCGGATTTGCGTTACGTGGAGAGGAAAGCCACGAAAACCCCGCCGGTGTGGGGATTTTAATCCATGAGCCGTCTCCCATTGAGAATATTTTATGTCAGCACTGTGATCGGTAGTTGGTTGTAGTTGTAGTTCATTTGCGCTGCTCTAAAGCTGCACAATGGATTATTGGCGACGGTCTGGGAAGCATCCCTGAGGATGATCCGAAGACATGCCATCACAATTTTGATCCTCTACAGAGGGGATAGCACTCCCGCTTCGGTAGCCCGACGACCTGGGCGCGAAGTCGAGGAGTTTACGGTAGAACAGTTTAACGAGGACCCATACCGTACACCCTCGGTCCCTACGCAGACTGATCCAAGTGGTCACCCACCCGCACACTGACAGTAGCCAGTGATGCTTGACTTCGATGATGTGCTGATGTCTTAACGATCAATCCACTGCTGTCGGTGGATTCATACTAAGTTGAGCATTTGAAATCCTTATGATAAATGGCAAACATAAAAATATCTGACATAAACTTTTTTTTTTCAATGCAAAATGTTGCTCTTACTCTCTCTCCTCACAGTCTTTCAAGATTGCTATTCAATCATTTCTATTTCTTAAAGATAAAAATGTTGTTAGATCAAAATTAAAAAGTCCAAAAAAGATCCCAAACTTTTCATTGAATTAATACATACTTAATTCCACAAACTTAGTTCCTGATTGTGCCGGGAAAAAATTTAAATCGAGGGAATAAAATTTGCAACGTCACCGACAATTTTTTTACTCCTTTTAATAAAAACCTTTTCGATATTTTTTAATCAAAGAGATTATTTAGTAATAACACGAAAAAATAATTTCTAACATGATTTTACAATTATTATTTCATTATTTGAATTATATATGTTGATTGTAAACAGTTTTAACACAAACTTTATAAAGTAGTATTTACTTTTCTTTATAATTGATTGAAATACAGCTAATAAGTTAAATACTGTTTTGCTATAAAATATGATGTAAATGGGAAATATTATAAAACTACCTACTGTTCAATAAATGGTCACCTTATTTATTTTCATATCATTAATTTGGAATAATAATAATAAAAAAATTTTTTTTAACAGTAATTAAGAAAGCGTGACAAATAATTATTACTGGTAAATATCGTCATTGGAAAAAAAAGCATGGTCAAAACTAGCAGAATATGGTAAAATTTGGTAATGATTTTGGTAAAATTAACACTTTAATGTGTTTTTAAAGTAGGTGGTAAAATTTAGCAATTTTTAACATGTTACTCTAGAGCATGACTTGAAAACTATTTAACTGGTTAAATTTACTTTTCAGTTTTGAATTTTTTACTAATTGTGTGGTAATAAGAACGATAATTTTGAAAACCAGAATATCTATTAAACCTATACCATATGAACGGGAGAATTATCAAATCATCAGTCAGAAAACCTAATTTTTTAGATGATTATATAATATTTGAATGATCCCTAATGTCTTCAAGTAATATTAGTTGAAATATTTACTCTACATAACTAATATAATACTGTACCTCTCAGATAACATTAGTACGGATTTATCCAATCTCGATTCAGGAAGCTTTCATTTATTTAAAGTAATAAGAAAACATTTTTAAGTAACATACCTTAATTTCAAGTAAACATGAGATGAAGAAAAAGTACTCACCTAGAAGAAAGACAAATATATTTAAGTATTATCATACATATATATATATAAGAATATATAAAGATTATGGTTAAAATTACAAGAATATGGAAAATTTTACCGTATTTTTGATCTACGGGAACACCACAAAGATTTGTAAATTTTACTGAAGTGGAGTTTTGATGAAGGTAACAATTAAATATAGTTTAATAATATGTGATAAAATTTGGCAAATGTGGTAAGTTTTGGTGATTTTATCATTAGATCTTAGAGCATGGCATAAAAACCATTAATTCGGTTGGATTTAATTTTCAGTTTTGTATATTTTACTAAATATGTGGTAATAAGAACTATAATCTTTTCAGAATTTCTGATATACCGTTACCATATAAACGGAAAAATTAATTATTTACAATTCTTTTTTATCAGAAATGTTATTACCATACAGTAGGTTAATTTTCCACTAATTTTTCTTCTATATATATATATATATATATATATATATATATAGCATAATAAATAAATACAAAAAGGAAAAAAAAACACGAAGAAAATTAAGAAAAACAATAAGTTTTATTTACTGCGCATAAGCTGCAAGTAAATAGAAATCATAAAATAAGTTCAAAATGTAGAGAAATCATGGAAAAAATTACAAAACAATGAAAAAAAGGGGGGAAAATAAAAATAATGAGAAACCGGAAAAAAAATCCGAAAAAAATGAAAAAAATTGATAGAAATCTTTCATGTAAAATACCATGACTTTTTTATGTTAAAAAACACAATTTGAAAAAAAAAAATCGATACTTATCGAAGGGATGCTGATTCAAATAAATGAATTCAGGTCAAACTTTTAAGGTTCCAAGACTAAGATTAATTAGAAAAGGAAAGACACAAAAGTAGTTTGAAGTTTATCTAAAAATATTTTACTATTTACTTTGCAATAAATATTTTAAGAAACTGTGTAACGGCGATTAGGGCTGGGCAATATTGGACTTCCACTATTGCACAAAAAAAAAAAAAAAATTCAAGATAC
Source organism: Parasteatoda tepidariorum (assembly GCF_982258835.1). NCBI lineage: Eukaryota > Metazoa > Arthropoda > Arachnida > Araneae > Theridiidae > Parasteatoda > Parasteatoda tepidariorum. Next base: position 92,936,208 of record NC_141764.1, read on the forward strand.
ACCACGTTTTTTTTTCAGGTTAACATATTGACACAATACCCATATCAAATACTATTAATACTCACGATACTATCATACTCCGTATTTATTGTATTCTGTAACTATCATCATTATCACTATAATAATGATCTTAATATTTTCTTTCATTTAATAATTATTGTATGTTACATATTTGTGGTACGATATGTATTTAAGATGTATCTCGAAAATACAATTACTCGGTTCTAGTTTATTTCTTACACTGACTCAGAGCTTTACCGTAATCGATATTTATTTTTATTAATAACGAATGTAATATCATTGTTGTCGATAATTATCATATATTCCATATTAATCGTAAAGCATGCTATTCACAATTTATCTCCATGTTATATGACCAGCCCATACTTCACAAAGATATACAGTTTTACTTCAAAATATATAAGTATTGCTTGATGACATATTTCACAATAAGACAAACAAGTTTTTCATTAAAACGAAATTTTATTTTTAACTATTTCAAGTATTCAAAACCGGAACGTTTCTTCTTTTTTCACCCTTTTGTTCCGAAAGTTCTACTTTTGCATAGCTAATGAATTGCACGTGTTGAATTGCACCGCTTGACCTAAACTGTCTTCGTGTCAACTCGTGTGACAAAACTGGCCCGAGAAATCTTGCGGACGGCGATCACGTAGGGTAGGCTGATCCCGGACCTATTGTTTTTGTAGAAATTAGCATACTCATTTGTAAGACTATATTTATGAAATGCAACTGAACGTTTGTTTTTAATTCGATAACTTTTCTTGAGAAAAATTTGAGGCAATATTTCATAAAATAAAATTAAAAGAAATATGAAAGTTAACAAATTATCCTTACAATAAAGTTATGAGCTACAGGGGTTTCCAACTTACATGAGGCCGAGGGCAGTAATTAAAACATCAGTCAAATGGCGGGCCGCAACTTTTATGTTTGAAGGAACATTAAATATTACCGTCAGATTTTTATCAAGTTGTACAAAGCAAACGTATTGAATTACAAATTAAAATAAGCAGTAGATTTTTAAGCAACATACAGGATTAATTTTGTATTTGAATAAATATTTTCTTGGATGCAAAACCTGAGAAATAAATTTTTTTGCACCGTTGGTTTGTTAAATTTCACAGAAACGAAGAAATTATTTTTTTTAACGGACGAAAAGTATTTTAAACCCATATAGAATTTTTACAAAAATTGTCTGCGAAAAATGACAACTAATATATTTTAGTTCACGGGCCACAAAAAAAGGCTTCGCTTGCCGGCAGTTGGTAACCACTGAGCTAGAACATTCTAACAGAAAAATGTTCGTTTTAATTACGGGGTTTCTCCGTATATTTTACGGCTTAAAACTGTTTTGCAGACAAAACAGTTTTTTTTCCTAAACGGGTTAAAACCATCAGTTCAAATTCTAGCAGTTCTTCGTGCAGTTTTGTTTACCGTATTATAACTTAACCTTTTCTCAAATCATTTTACGATTATTTTATCTATTTTCTCTTACTTTTTACACTTAACCCTTCCGCTATGGCAGTTAACTTCAATGAAGTGATCACCCCTCCACTGACAATCTTACTAAGATAGTAGCAAATTTGAACCGAATTACGGTTCAACAAGACCTAAAATTTATAGCAGTTAATAGAAATTCTGTGATTCTTTTGCGCGACTTATAATGAAAGACATAAATTTTTTCTTATCTCATTCGGGTGTTTTGCTTACGTTTTAGCAGAAAACACTCAGAACTTTTACAATCATTTGTGGGCAACATTTCTCTGTTAATTCCTCGGACAAGCAAAATAAAACTGTTTTTTAAGCAATTAAAATCAAGCTAAAATTTTGCCTATTAACTGATATTATTTTATAACCAAATAACAAGTATAAAACTGCTCTTAAATTATGCGAAATATTAAAAAGACATTTGGATATTTAAATATTGATAATAGAATTTCTATAAATTTTTAGAAATTTAAATATTGAATAATTTTTAAATAATTGCAATCGTTTTTCTTATTGCAAACCAAAATAATACAATATAAAGATAATAATAATTCGATAACTCTAAATTTTAAAGATCCTGCACATATTTTTAGTATATTTTTGCCAAAGAATAGTAATCTTATTAACAATCTCATTTATCAAATCTTTATGGGCACTTAAAAATCAATTCTTAATTTTCTTCTTAAAATTTCTAAACTGCACCTCATTTAAAATAATAGGAGAGAATTTTAGAATGTCTTATATACATCATCACAAACATTAATTTCATTTTAATTTCTATGCTAATGAATCTAGATTCAGTTTCATATTTATAAATGGCGCCATAATAAATCTCACAGGAGGTAACCTATAAGCTTATCACTGTTTATTAGGAAAGTGGATAATTCAGTTCTATATCCCAACTCAGTGATAAGGTGATAAAAATGAGTCAGTAAAAAAATATTAAAACTGATAACAGAACTGCAGAATAAAACAGCAAAACTGACTAGGTTCTTAAAAGTTATGACTAACATTAGTGTATTTTTATGTCATACCTAGTAAAAAAAATAAATAAATAAGAATTAAACATAGAACTAATTTTTTTTTTCTTTCTTCAAGAATTTCGAATTTATCACTTTAGCATCAACAAAGTTAATAAAAAATAATAAAGTTTACTGCTTTTTAGATTAAATATGATACAACTTGAGAGGAAAGAATTCTGTTTTATTGGCTCCTGAAAGTCTGTTCTCAAACAGAATACGAGGTAACGACAGATAAAAACTGATGTATGCATATATATAAGATCACCTTCGTAATTTTATTCTAAAAAGTACGAAACGGAATTTTTTACAATATTTAATGTTATGGAACAAATTTGAAAAGTATCCAAGAGAACAACCTTGAAACATTTTTGAACAAAAAAAAAAAATTAATTAAAAATCCGTTTAATTTAGGGGCTAGATTACACTGGGGAACAATTTTTGCTTTCTGTTGCATGAATTTTTTTTAACAGATCTTAGATACTTTTGTATCGCTGATTTCAAATCTGCAATTGGTTTCTCTCTCCAAGCTGCAGTTTCTATCAATGATATTTTTAGTCAATTTTTTGTCGAAATGTACAAGTTTAAAAACGTTATGCATAACAGAAAGGAGCGTAAATGTTGCTGCAAACTTCTAGGAGAGTTAGGGTGTATTATCAGGATTAAAACTGCATAGGAACCCATGCCAGGAAATGACGCCATACGCCGCTAGGGGCGCTTCCCCTATTATGAACCTTTTCTTCGTGTGCCTCGGAAAAAATCATAATGGATGGTGTTTTCTTCACTAGGGAGTGCTGCTGGCTATTTACCACCGATATTTTCTGGTTACTGTATCCGGTGTATTTTAATGCCATAAGATTGGACATAGTCATAATGCCATAAGATTGGACATTAATGTCAAGATTGGACATAGTACTTAATTAAAAGATAGTAAATAGTAAACCTGTAGATAACCTAATAAACTTAAAGGGAGGAAAGAAAACAAGCATGTGGTTTGAGAGAGGAAAAAAAAAAACTTAAAATAAATAGATAAGTGCCCCTAGCTGTGTATGACGACATTTCCGAGCATGGGTTTCTATGCAATTTCAATCCACATAATGTGCCCTAATTCTTCTAGAAGTTTGTAGAAGTGTTGTTTACATGACCTCTTGTTATATATAACGTTCTTAAACTAGAATATTTCGGCAATAAATAAACCAAAAATTTCATTAAAAAAACAGTAGCTTAAGGAGCAAATCTAATTTCAGACATGAAACCCCCACACCCGTATTAGGTAAGATCGAGAATTTGTATAAACGCAACAAAAAATTGGTTCCTCGGTGTTATTAAAATATAAAATTCGATTAATAAACCTTCTTTTAATTCTGCTTACTGAAAATATTTTTGAATAGAAATAAATTAATTAAAAAATAATAAAACAGACTAACATTAGACATTACGAAAAATTACTGTCAAGTTTGACTAGAATCTATAAACAAATGCTAGTGTGAGCGTTTTGATGTTCTACGAGAGATTATATTTAGTGATAATATTTTATTGAATAATTATAATTAATGAATAATTGACAATTTTAAATAAACGATGTCAATACATTTATAATTTCAAATTAATAAGCCTTTTTGAAGCTTCATCAAGTGTTTAACGTGCTTATAATCATGAGATTTTTGTGAAATTCGCTAGATTATCATTGGATAGGGCCTACTTGGTGCAGTTCTAGTTGTTTAACCCTATTCTGGTTGTTCTCTTATTCAGTAAAAGCAGTCAATTATTTTTTTTCACTGTTAGCAGTTTGAATACTGTCTTTTTTATGGTTATTCGATTTTTTGGTTGAATATGATAACATAAAAATTTGGGGTTATGGTAGCCCAGTGTTTAGAGCATTGGACTCCAGTCCGAAAGGGCCAGGTTTCGATCCTCGACTCAGCTAAGACCCACCGAGTACACGTGCTTGCAAAATCTGTGGAATCGAAAACCTTGTGATCGTTCGCTGAGCTGTACCATGGGCATAGGGCTCTGGGGAAAATTTCCTTCCCCTTCATATCTATGACTAAATTGAGAAAATAGTCTCACGAAAGAATGGTGTTACCATCTATACATGGGGTTGAGCTAAGGCATACTTTTACCTTTGTGGTACTCTCTTATCGAATTAAAGTCACACCTTCCTGATGTAAAAGGTCAATGGCTGACGATCTTAGCTAGTACAAATGCCATTAAAAACAATAATAGACCATGAATTAAAATAAATTATTATTTAATAATTTTTTTCCAAAAAATTCTAACAGTGTGCAAGTTTAGAGGAAAAAAAATAAAAAAAAATCTGAAGAGACAGTGGTCACTATGATTAACATTCTAAACACCGTTATTTAATAAATATTACGAGTTTTTTTTGCCGGGATAGCCTGGTTGGTAGGGCACTGGGTCCATGTCCAAGAGGTCGTGGGTCCGATCCCTGCTGACCGAAGACTCCACGTGTAGTAAATGGTGACAGATGCACGCTAAATCTGTCGAGTCTCAAAGTTCTCCATGTTCCCATAACAAATCAATACCTCTGGGGGTACTGAATTGGAGATTGATCGTTCGCTGATTCAGGTCAAAATTACGATCTGTGGATGAATGAATGGATGTATGAATGGGTCCGCCCTATAAACGGTTGTTACTTATGGGTATGGTAGAAGTCGAATTCTCGGCCATAGATGGCGCCACTGGAAAACAAGAACAATCGCACCCCCTCTGCCTAAAATGGCATATGCCAACAACAACATCACTATTTTTTTTTTCAATTGAATTTTGAAAGACGAACAAATCATATATGAAACAATATAGAGAATTAGAGACTGAAAAAGTTTTAAATGCGAATGTATCTGTTCAGAGATTTTTTGATAAGACATGACCTGATTTTTTTTATAAAAATTTTTTTCACACGGAAGATTTATTAATAAATTACAATCGCTTAATTTGCTTACTTCCTAAATCTCCAATGTCAGAGTAAAAGAAAAACTACTGAAGCCAAAAAAAGAGAATGCATGTTCTTCAAAACGGAACAGATTAAATGTTTGTAATTCCTTTCATAAAATCACTCAATCAAAGTATGAGCAATAATGGCAAAAAATTGATTTTATTTGCCCTTGTCTTTCGGATTTTTCATGTTTTAGTTTTGAAAGGATGTTACTTGTTGATGGGATTAAGGCTATATGATTGACAACTCAAAAAACTCAAAAAACTTATAAATAAAAGTTCAAGGGTACAATCAGCTGAAGAAAAAGACAGTTCTTAATTATACTTTTTTACAATATGTAAGATAGGAAACATTTACATACTTTTAATATTTGGGCACCGATTTATGTACAACTAATTTTTATTTGAATGCGTTGAGTTTTATCTTATTAACTGATTTTTAATACAATAATTACAGTTCTGAAGAACATAATCATTCTTATGTGGCTGATGTTCAATATTCACGACATTTATATGATAGTGTCTAGTTTATGACTTCATGAATATGATTAAAAAATTCATGACGAATCTATGGAAATCAAGACGATTTGATGAATAAAACAATTTGTGACGTTTGAAATGTTAAAAATATCTTAATTACATAATTAAAACAGTTAACGGCGATTATATAGACATAAAAATTCTTGACAAATTTAAGAAATAAACTTGACCATTATGATATTGAAGCAATTTAGGAAACAAATAATTGACACTGTTAGAAAGGGTTTTTCGAAATTGAGCAAATATGCGCCGAAATAGCACCTAAACAAATAATAATCGAATTAAAAAAAACCATGTATTCAAAATCGGAACAGCATATACTTCTTTTTGAGCAAAATATCTCAAAATATAGTCTTAAGAGTGGACGGTTGTTGTTGTTGTTAATTTACGTCGCACTAGAGCTGCGCAATGGGCTATCAAAAGTGGAGGGAAAAACGTGTGAGAGAGACATTCGTTGGTTGCTGACAGGATTCGAACCAAGAACTACCGCGTTCGTATTCGGATGCTCTAACCATCGTAGCTGTACTGGGAGAGTTAGAAAGCTTTATATTAGGGCCTCCGCAATAATGTATGATATGTACTAATTTCCAATTTATTTGATAAAAAGGGTTGTAATTTGGAAAATATGGCCCTTATAGCTTAAACAGGAGTGGTTTTAATTTCACATTTTGCCTACTCCGCTATATTCGGTATCTTCGCTCTTTTAAGCGAATGCAACATATGAAGTATCCTAACTTTAAAGCCATGTGTTGTACAACTAAGGTCAGAACATCCTTCTACGAAGCAGGTGGTGCCTTTTTTTTCTTTCTTTTTTCTTTTACAATTTGGGAGGTATTTTTGAAGTCACAATAAATAATAGTTTTTTTTTAAATTAATTTTATTAATTTTACTAATTTTATTACAATAATTTCGTAACATTAATGTTACCAAAAGTATAATTTTAAAGTATTCCCTTTATTTATTCTTGGTCCTCCATGATAAAACTTTTGGGATTTAAAAAAGTTGTTAACAGTACATTTTTAAGTATATTTGATAGCGGTTGTCATTATTAAGTAATTAATGATTTCAATTTATTGAATTCATTGATTACTTAATAATGATACTCGAAGTTTTTTAATTAATTTATAATTCAGGTGCTTTAATCGAAATATCTTGAAAATTTACAGTTTTTATACTTTTTTAATTATTTTGTTTCCAATGCCCACACATAATTGACATTCGCCATTCGGATAACAGAAGGACAGATTTGTTGTCCACTCTTTCAGGTGTATCCTATTAGGTGGGTCAACGTTGCTCCTACAGTCAGAAGGACAGATAGTTAACAGAAGAAAAGGAGAGAGCTTCCATGCCTTGTCCGGGATTCGAATCAAGAACCTTTCTCATATAAGGTCAGCTTCCTGAACACCATACTGGGCGGTCTGCACTTCTTTAATCACATATTGAAGGAAAGGGGAAAAAATTACCAGATACATTCGCTTTCAAAATAAAGTGCCACTTGTCGCAATGACTATTGGCATTTTTTTGTAAATTTCAAGTGAGAAATTATTTAGCAAATTTCATACTAAATTTTTTTTCTTCCGTCATACATTAAATTTTGATCTTAAATTTAATAATCAAGTATTTAGGCTGGAAAAATTTAACAACCATACAACTTTGCCAATTATTTAACTGCACTTATCAGCAACTAGAATCAACATTTAATTTTTCAAAGATATTTCTTTTCAATTCAAATATTAGTTGAAGCACTTTTATCCAAATTCTTTAAAGTTCGCAGTTTTTTATTTTGCCTTTACTCTTAAATTGAAGAAATGAAAAAATTACAAGCCACACCCGTATGATGTCAAAATTACTTCGCATTGACAAGTGGCACTTTTTTTCCGCGTGGAAATTTCAAGTGTGAAATTATTTAGTAAATAGATAATTACAGGGTTCGAAAGACGGCTGAGCATTGATCAAAGTAGAGCAGTCGTTTTTCCTCCGCCACAAATTCTTGCATCTTATGAACTGGGAAGAAAAAGAAACTGCAAATAATAATTATAATGCCTGGAACCAACGGTAAGAAATCGCTTTTTCAATGATTGAAAATGATTGATCATGACATGCTACAATTAACAAAAAATGAAAAAAAAAATTTTTAAGAAAATTTAAGATAATTTCCTGAGAAATATGTTTTAAATAAGAAATTTGAAGAAATTAAAAAGAGAGCTACGTTAAAGTAGAGGATGTTTTATTTATGAAATCTTAACAATTACACTTTAAATGAGGAATTTCTTATTATTCTCGCTGGCATCTAGTTAAAAATATCTCCTTGATATTCGGTTATTTTAAGTACCGTAAATTCTTTTTTCATTTAAAGATTTATCATCTTTAAATAACTATAGGTTTGACCGAAAATAAAGGGTATAGTTTGAATTGATATAATGCCAATTTATTTCCGAATGCCAAAACGTGAAAAAATAATCACAAGTTTTTAATTCTAACACATTATTTTTTGATAAATGATTTTTTTAAAAAAAAGATGTAAATAATTATAATGGTGTTCCATTTGATTGTTATTTAATAGTAGCTATTAGAATGCTTATAATAATTAATGCTATGGCTTACACAAGAAAAAAAAATTAAACTAATATTTAAGGAATTAAATATTAGTTAATTTGAAAAGTTATCAATTAATACATGTCGTTACGGTTACAATATTAGTTAAAGTTATGACTAAATTAAATAAAAACTAACATAAACATAAAAATAATCCCGCATTGTTTCATTTGTAAAACATGAAAAAATCACGAAGGATTTTTAAAATAAGTTTTTTTTTCTAATCGTAATTGCCTATTTTAAAGGATTTTATAACTTTTTAGTTAATGGGAAAAAAGTATCTAAGGTATTACTCGCCAATCGAGCAGAATTCTTTTTTTTTAAATTACATTTTGTATTAAAAGTAAAAAGTTGGAGCAATACATATAAAAAAAATATATTCGAAGAAAAAAGTGAAATCCGGCAAAACCATTATAATTACATTAAAACCATATATAAGATCATACCATATATTAAAATTTCCCCCACACATATTCACTTGCGTATATATAAATGTCTTGTGACATAAAAATTTTAGTGTTTATTTATGAAATGTACGACACATTGAATCAAAGCATGAAATTTCAGTTTTAAAGGTATTATCTGGACAAAACATTTTCAAAACCTCAATTTTCACAAAAACTATGAATAATTTTTAAATTATTCAGATTTTTTATATAATATATGTTTATTTATAAGTATCGCATTAAATCTGATTTAAATCACATGGTTAGACATAATCATTTTACTTCTTTTACAAGCACCCAATTGTCATAATATTTGTTAGAATAATATTTTTTGCTCACATAATTATAAATATTTGTCGAAAAATTTTTCAGAAGATCGAACTCGTTTTTTTCTCTTTCAATCAAGTGGGTCTGCTTTTTAATTAACCGAAACTCATAACATTTTTCCGACTCCGACACATGCAAAATTTTCTTCGCCACCGAAGATTTAAAAAAAAAATTGCAAAAAATTAATTTTATTTTATAAATCTTTCCTTAAGGTGTTTTTGAGGTTGTTTCGAGGTTGGCAAATGTAAAAAATACATCTGGGGCAGAAAATGAGGTTATGTTTTGCCCCCCAAAATAACCTTAATAATAAACCTCAATTTCAATCTTCTTTACACCAATTTCAACCTCATATATCACTCAGAAATAATTTAAGTTTAGATCGCGTGAAATTATTCACACCTCAAATATACATATTTGCTTGAAGTGTAGAAAAAATAATCCGTACACCTCAAAAACAACCTCCCTAAGCTGCGTTGCTCGAAAGTAAATTTCCATCAACCTCAAATGTGAACGAAACAACTTCATACACCTTGGGAGGTTGATCTCTTAAGGTTGCTTTTGAAATCAACTTCGAATAAACCTCAAATCAACCGTGACACCTCAAAACTACCTCAAATAAACCTTAAAAGTACCATAAATTTTTGTAAAGGTTCATAGTTCAATCCAATCTCAAGACGCGATCATATAATTTTTTTTCTTCCTGTTTTTCTTTCCAAACTGAAAATTAAATTATTTTTCAAAAAGTACTCGTTTCCACTTCCTTTCACGGCCTAAATGGGTTAAATATACTCTCCATGAAAATTATCGTCTGCTTCAAAGCAAGAAACAATGAATACCCTCTCCACTATCATTGTACCCAATTAACTTTCACTGAGACCGTAACTTGTCCTTTCTACCTTGTGTACACACAATTCCGAAGGCTTGGATGAAAGAGCAATCATCCTTCACAAAACTTTTATTTGTTCATTCCCTTTCAAGACGTCATTGGGGTTAAGTTCTTTATTCAACTTATTATTGAATTAAAAAGGATTTTCCATGAACAAGAGATTCAAAAATTCAAAGGTCAGGTGAATTTAGCGACCCAGAATTTCTTTAATGTTAATAGAAGTTTTTTATTATTTTTATTAAGTAATGTTTGCGTTGATGAATATTTTCTTCATAAACAGCGAGGTTAGGGTAAAGAAATTTTAATCAATTGCATGATATCATCGTTAATGTAATGCTGTTCATATGCAAAAAAAAATGTTGACACATAATCTAAAACGCAAATTGCTAGTTTATTAAATTTTAGAGAAATAAATTATGAAATTCGTTTTTAGTAATCAATGCATTAAAAAAGAATATTTCATAAAAACACTCTTAGGGTTGTTGATAGTACCTAAAAACCTTGTTTTATTCCTTAGTTAGTGTCGGTCAAAATATGTGCAAATTATTTTGAGTTGAGTCATTAACTTATTACGAGAGTATAATTAGCTTTCTTTCAATAGAAATAATTTTTAATACAAGCAATGGCATTATTAAGTGAAAAAATATAAAAGACTAAGATAACAGTAGTATTTTATTTTTAAAAAAAACGCCTATTTTTCAAATTTTTACGAAACCGAAGAGAATAAAGTATATATCACGAATAATTTTTTATTTAAATATTTTGAATATTAAACTTTAATTGTTTATGAAAAATATTAATGAATCAATTGAAATGATTTTCTCATTCAGAGGGTAATACGGTTTAAATTTTTTTATTTTATTTTGACTTTAAAAAAATTGTTTATTTTATTTTATTTAATTTATTTTTAAATTTTCACCACAGGTTCTGTTAAAAAAATAGCACATATCGCTCATGGGCTGCAATAGTGACACAACTAAAAAATCACTCGTTTTGGACAAGGAATAGGTATAAATATGAAAATACACATTCTTTTCAGCAGCAATACTAGTACAACTTATAATTCAACTTGAAGGTAATCTTCGTTGAAGTAAACTAAAGCATTTCTTATGCATTTTTCTTAGCAATGAAAACTTTAAACCCACTTATCTCAAAACATGATTTTTTGAGTTGTGCCGCTATTGTAGTCCATGAGTGATATAATGTAATATATAACTTTAAAAATAAAATTTAGTTTAGTTATGGTGAACTACTATTGGGATAGTAAATATATTAGAAAAAAGGTATCTATTATTGCTATGGTGCATTCTAACAATATTCTATTTTAAGTGTTATAGTTTCACCAGAAACTGAATTTTATCTTGCTTTCTCTCCAATCATCCACAATTACAAATTCCGAAGCTTAACCACTAAATTATTGAAAAAAGGTTTTTTTAACCTGAATTTACTAAACATTCGCCTAACAAATTACCGACCTCTGCTAGTTTTACAAGCTTGAGTTGTTGTCATAGCCATTTAACATCTTAAAGATTTGCAAGTTTACCTTTGATATTTTGCTAAACGTTTAAGAGTTATTCCATTATAATTTATGCTAATTTGTTAAAAAGAAATAAGAAATTAATCCTTGTAGTCTAACAATTAGTTAACACAATGATACTGATTTAAGTTAATTAGGTTAATGAAGGTTAAAAAATTATTTTCAATCAAGAATCAACAAGCACAAAGGTTGTTTATTAAGTAAAGGCCGATTTGTTGTGAACGTATGTAGAATCTGAAAATTAATTTGTTTTTAAAAATTTTCTTCCGTTTGGTTTTTATTTTCAAACTGCCCTTGTTTAAAAAACAGCCCTCGTATCAACAAACAAGAAAATAATTACATTACTCTTCATTCTCAAATAGCGCACCATAAAAAACTGCAGTCCGGTATCCGGACATATGACATGCTTTATATTTCCGTTACTGTTCTACTTCATTATTAATTTCGTTCTTTTATTCTCAAAAGAACAAATACAGTGGATAGTTCACACCACAATTTGTTATGAAATTATTTAATATTTTTATATTTTGTTAACTTGGAAAGGGTAACAGCAATATTTTAGCACTGTGCAACATTTAGAATATAAAAAAAATATTTGTTCACTTTTGAGCTTACAGAGTGGTTAAGGCACATTGTGAAAGACCGGAGTTCTATCTTCGGTGCTGGCTTGATATGTTTGGGAATCACAATTGGCTTGGAGTTTTTATAATCACAATTTTGTTCAAACTTGCTGCAATTTTGATATGGAGGAAAGTTGTGTGAACCATATTATCGTACTAATTCAACTAAATTACACGGAGTGAAAATTAATACGGAAATATTGTTTATTGTTCCTTGCCGCAATTTTTAATCGTTATGAATTGTTAGAAATTTTCGGAAAAGCAGGTAAAATAACAATTTGCTTAATTAATGTTTCACCAAATTTAACCAAAATAGTCAAGTAGCTATAAAAAATACGCTGTTCACCTTTTTAGGTGTAAAAAAATCGTTCATTGACCTAATACGATTAAAAAACCAGAATTTTATTCGAGGTAACTAAGCCCATAACTGATTAGAATCCAGGGTTGGAACTTAAAACATGTGGTAAGGGTTATTAATTCATATTTTTAATTAGCATGCTATTGTTACCATGTTACCGTGTACTTAAGCTCTAACGTTAAACTCTAACGTAAACTCTGCTTAACTCTAACGTTCTTCGAAAGTTGAAAGCAAAACCATGTGATAAAGTAACGAGTTCATATTTTAAGTTTCCATCATTGGATACCTAACACAACAGTGGATGCTTATAATTTGTAATAAGTGTGTGGTGAACACCTTAGTTGCCTTCAGCTGGGTGAAAACCTTAACCGAGAGGGCTAATATGACAATTTTATGACCGGCTGAACGGGGCTTCGTATCATAGCATTGACACCCCAAAATTTACTCTATCCCTTGAACACATGAGGAGTTTCCAGCACGTCCAGCACTTTTCAGTTGGTGACCCTGTACGAAACTCTCATTCGCTCATAGCTGACGGAACCAAAGAGTTGCTTAGCGAGAAAAAAGTCTAGCATTTACCATTTAACAAGTTAAAGTTTGAGCATGATTAGATAAACTAATTAAGCTACATTTCATGGTTTACTAGACAAAACACAACTCAACAACAACCTAATTCCAATGTTCATTACCTAACGAAAAGTCTAGCATAACTTCAATGATCAGAGACGTAACATAACTTCAAAGTAAATTTCATTTTCGATGGTTACAAAACCATATAATTATTTACTCAAGGATTTTTTACGATAACAGTTGTTAACGGTTTCAAAACCGTAAACGTAAATAAATGTTCCTAACCACAAACTTTACGGGTTGTTGTATGGACAGACTGCTGCCGGTTATGTTACAGTAATTTCTTAATGAGAACTTTAATAGTCTGTTTTAAGGCACCGATATTACGTTTCAACGATAACTTATTTGAGAGTGTAGCGTACTTTTAAGATAAATTTTAAGAAAACACTAAGAATGCATGTTCTTCAAACAACTGATCTTTCCGTTTATAAATTATTTGAAGAAAAAAAATGCGGAAGATATTACGTAAACACGGGTTCTTCACATATAAAGTATCCTGAAATCCTTTTTAAACGTCATTTTTTATCCTAGGTCTTTAAAAATTGTTTTACGATTCTGTTCAAAAGTGAAGATTCGTGAATTTTTCCTTTATTTTTACATTCAAAGAATGTTAAGTATGTTGACTTATTCGACCTTTTACACTACCGGCTGTAAGTTAAGGATGTTCAGTGGCTAAAAGGTCAGTTAGAGAATGAGAATACAAAATGTTACAACACCAAACATACATGAGCCTTTTATTCGATGCATCGTGCAACTGCCATAAGCGCTTGCATTGCATTACATTTAGTTTACTGGCCGATAATTTAAAGTTGAAACTTATAGGAATTGAATTCCGCTGAGACTGAAATAAATAACACCATTTTAAGGCAAATTCCTAAATTATATTGCATGAGGCGTGAACTTAATATTCTGAAATATTATAATTCAAAAACATGCATTTTTATCAATTCAATTTATTTATTACGGTTTCAAAATTTACTAGGTATGCTATTTAGACAAGCTCACACGTGTCTAACAAAATTTACTCTTATTTTAGTTCAAAAACAGTTGAAATTCTGTTTAGGGAAATAATAGTTTGAAAAAATAAATGTAGATCAAATTGTTTTATTTTTTTATTACTTTTTTATGGAGGGAGATTTTTTTTATATGATTTTGCCTATTTGAGAATATTTTTCTAAATATTTAGATTAGAATCTCGCACGAGAAAGATTCAGTTCATTTTGATTATACGCATGCGCTATGAAATGAGTTAATTTTCACAAACTTAAAATGTTTTTTTAAATGTTTTTTAAATTTTTTTTTTAAATGTTGAAATGCTTTCCCGGTTGTTAAGGGGAGTCGGTATGGCATGTACCAATAATGCTTTTGAATGAAATTGACCTTTGACCATTTCGATGCACCTTTTCGACTGACTTTTTTCGATGATCTTTTCTCAGCATCTAAACAAGATGCTTAATTTTTTTCCCACAGATCATTTACATATACATGTTTACACTTTGATAACTGTTAATAAATATCTTCGGCCAAAAATGTTTTACTAAATTGTGAACTGAGAACTTTCAATTTTTTTGAAAAGTTTAATCAAAAATTTTTTATAGGTCAAAAAGTGTTTCTGTTAACTCTAGAAAATTAACACAGCATGCAACTGATCTAAACACAAATATCTCCAAAAATTTTCAAAGTGATATAAGTAGTTTCTTGTACAAAGCAATTAGATGTTTAATTTTTTTTACATGAACGGTAAAAATTATTACTTTCAAAAAGCTGAAATGTATCAGGTTTAAAATAGGTTACGGGTGTAAAATTCGATTAGATTTTGGAATAAGAAAAATAATCATTCCAAAATTTCAAAGCATAAAAAGGATTAATATCTTCTTGAGAAAATAAATCGAAAATTATTTCGATTTAATTCCGTTTGTAGTGAGATTAAGATTTCGAGTTGCTTGTTGTCCTTTTTTATTTATTAGTTTACCCACAATTTTTTGAAAATATATTTTGATTTCTAGAATCGATCATGTCTGAAATTCAGATACAGAGGGGCTAGCGTCTAGACTTTTCAAGGACGAAACGACACCTGTGATTTAAGCAGCAGGTATCCACAAAATAATACCTCTAACGGTGTATGTGAATATAGCGCTGATTAAGTTTGAAGAGTTTATTCAAATGATTCTGAAGATAATGTAGAGCTCTTCTTTATCCCTTTGGCGTTATTCTGACCTCTTGAATTATTCAGTTGGATGAGAGTAAATTTATCTTTATTGATTTTTTTTAAGTAGGCTGATGACACAACAATTGCTAATTTGATTTTTTCTATAAGGTCAAAACGGCAGTTTTCTTTAAAAAGTATTTTGAAATGGGAAAAGAAAGATATTACTAAAAACAAAAACATTTTTTTCCTTAAATTGCTTGTACTAAGTACTAATAATGCTATTTGAGCGAGATAATTTGTAGAGATGTTACAAAAAAAATTTTTTTTTTCCACTACTATAATATTGATTCGATAATACAATAATTTCAAAAATATTAGTAATTTTTTTCCAGAGTTACAATAATGCTGATTACATTTGATAATTGAAGACAATAATGCTGATTAGTGCTGAATAAGTTTGAAGCGTTATTCAAATGATTCTGGGGATAATGCAGAGCTCTTTTTATCCCTTTTTCGTTATTCTGACAGCTTGAATTATTCAGTTTAATAAGAGTAAAATTACGTTTACTGATTGTTAATTTGATTTTTTTCGATAAGGTCAAAATGGCAGCTTTCCTTAAAAAGTATTTTGAAATGGGAAAAGAAAGATATTACTAAAAACCAAAACATTTTTTTCCTCAAAATTGTTTGTACTAAGTACTAATAATGCTATTTGAGCGAGATGATTAGTCATGATGTTACAAAAAATTACTTTTTTTTTAGTACCATGATATTGATTCGATAAAAAATTATTATAAAAATATTAGTGCAATTTGTAATTTTTTTTCTAGAGTTACAATAATTATGATTACATTTGATAATTGAAAACAATAATGCTGATTAGTGCTGATCAAGTTTGAAATGTTATTTAAATGATTTTAAAGATAATGCAGAGCACTTTTTATCCCTTTTTCATTATTCTGACAGCTTGAATTATTCAGTTTAATAAGAGTAAAATTACCTTTACTGATTTTTCTTTTTTAAACGGGCGGATGATATAACAATTACTATTTTGATTTTTTCGATAGGGTTTAAAAGGACAGTTTTTCTTCGATTTGTCAGTGAGATTTTTAGACATTACCTAATCAAAAATAATAAAATTTTATTTAATAATTATTATTTAAATTTTTTTAAAAAATCATTTTAAAATTTGAAAAGCATGAAATTACTAGAAACGAAAACATTTTTTCTTTAGGTTGTTCGTACTAAGTACTAATAATTCTAAAGCAGCGATATAATCACATTATGTAGAAATCGATTGGTTTAAAATGACAGTTTTCCCCGATTTTTCTATAAGTTTTATAGACATTAACTAGTCAAAAATAATTAAATTTTATTTATAAATTATTACTTATAACTTTTTAAAAATCATTTTAAAATTTCAAAAGCAAGATATCACTGAAAACAAAAAAAATTCCTATAGGTTGACTGAACTAAGTACTAATAATCCTAATTCAGCGAGATAATTTGTTGAGATGTTAAAAAAAAATAATTTTTTAGTACTCTGATATTAGTTCGAATGAAAATTGTTATAAAAATATTAGAACTATTTGTTCGAGAGTTACAATAATGATTGTGGTACATTTTGATTGACAGGATATTAGTATTGTGAAAGCAAAACAAACAAACAAATAGATAAATAAGTAAATAAATAAATAAAATAAAATAAATGAAAAAAGTTTTGTAATAAGTTATAAATCAGCATGGAAATTAATAGCACAGTATAAAGGAGACAATTATAACACCGTAATGCGTTGCACAAAAAATATTATTGTGAGATACCGCAAGTAATTATTAAGAAAATTTCACGCTTGCATATCAATCATGTGCATGTTTTTATTCGATACTTTTTAAAAGAAAAAGCTTATAAGCTGTGTAATCAATTTTGATTAAAAGCAAAACTTTGCCTCACACACAAATTTTGAACCAAACACTTTCTGCAATTTGGCGTCTCTGTGTAACGTCGCCGACAAACAAGAAGTTTCAGAACATAATAACATTTATGCAGCTCAAAAGTACTATTTATCATGTATTACAATTACCTAAAAGTACTATTATCTATTATACTATTTATCAGTACTATTTACGACACCAGATTTACCCGAATTTTTATATAATAGACCATTTTTCATGCTTTTCGGTTTTCTCTAGAACCCTTTCTTACCTAATGCTGAATGTTCAGAAATTTATGAACTTCAGACTTCTTGATTCTATTTAAGATTCAAATTTCAAACTAATAAAGAAGAAAAAAAGCATGTTTTGTTGAACAGAATCACTATACTAACAACAACAAAAATACCAGAACATGTGAACAAAAATACCAGAACATGGCGAAACTTACCGTGTTTCTGGCTTTGTGAGAATACCAAAGAGATTAGTAATTTTTATCGAAACGCTTTCGTAATGATTTTGGTCAAATTAACGAGGAAATATGCTTTTATAATATGTAATACAATTTGGGAAATGTGGCAAAATTTGTTACGTTTATCATGATATCTTAGAGCATATCATACAAACCATACCATTTATTCTGTTAAATTCCCTTTTTTTGTTTTGTATTTTTTACTAAATATGTGGTAATGAGAACTATAATTTTAAAAACCCGCATTTCTGATAAACCGCTACCATATGAAGGGAAAAAGTTTAAATATCGTATAGTTTTTATTAGCTAGAATAATAATTTATTTCGGTTTTATTAACAGAATTATATATATATATATATATATATATATATATATATATATATATATATATATATATATATATATATATATATATATATATATATATATATATATATATATATATATATATATATATATATTTATATATTTAATCAGAAATGTCATTACCATAAGTTGTCATGCAGTAACGTCATTTCAGTAGAATTTTTTCTCAGTCTATTTATAATCATATTAATAACACGGGGCCTGCGATGAAAAAAATACAAGGGGTCTGATAGCTGAACTTAATGTATTTTTTGGTTCTGAAATGGAAAATAATAATAAAAAATGTCCAGCACATCACGTTTTTTAGAAAAATTCAATTTTATTGGAATTTTTATGAACATTTATCATAAAAAAAATTTTCATTTTTGAATTTCTTCCTTTTTTGATGGACCAGCATTCTACTTTGGTCAAATCTACAAAAGTACTCCTCTATCACTACTTCCTGTCACCGTTCCTCTCTCTGTGACAATCTCTCTCTACCAATAGCGTCGCGAGAATCCTTATCTATGTCCGCTGACCTCTCAGAAGCACTAGCAAGCGTTATAGGGAGACATTTTAAAGTTTGCTTTTTTCTGTGCGTTTCGTGAAACATGGCTTTGAGTTCAAGACAATGTGAAAATTTCCCAGATGACTTTTGTTATACATGCAGCGAATATAGTGTAGTTAAAAATCGCATGAGGAGCATTACAGACTATGTAAGACAACTTTATCTCGCTTATTTTGACTTGAAACTCGGAGATCAGGACAAATCTTGGGCACCTGATAAAGTTTGTGTGCAGTGTCTCAATGATCTACGCTTATGGCATCAAGGAAAGAAGACTGCTTTACGATTTGGAATTCCTACGACGTGGAGAGAGCCCCAAAACCACTTTGATGATTGTTATTTTTGTTCCTGCCATGTTCGTGGGTATAACCGAAAAAATCAAAGACTAAACCTGGCTCTCGTCCTGAACAAAATAAAATATATCGACCACAGTTGGACCATTTGCGGTGATTTGAAAGTTATGTCCATGCTTCTTGGTTAACAAGAGGGATTTATAAAGTACCCATGTTTCATTTGTGAGTGGGACAAGACTCAGCATTGGGTAAAAAAAAGAATGGCCGAAAAGACAAAATCTTGATCCAGGCACCAAGAACGTTATTCGAAACAGCTTAGTTGGTCCGAAAAAAATATTGTTACTTCCGCTACATATAAAATTAGGTGTAATGAAGCAGTCTGTCAAGGCTGTTCCAAAAGATAGCAATTGTTTCAAATACCTGTGCAAAAAGTTTCCAGGTTTTTCCCAAGCTAAGTTGAAAGAAGGAATATTTGTTAGTCCAGATATCTGCAAACTCATGAAGGATAAAGAATTTGAGACTAACATGACAGAAACGGAAAAAGAAGTTTGGGATGCTTTTAAAGATGTCGTCAGTAAATTTCTGGGTAACTACAAGGATCCTGATTATAAGGAAATTGTAATGAAAATGCTGGACAAATTTAAAACGTTGGGTTGCTCCATGAGTGTAAAAATGCATTTCCTTCACTCACATGTGGACTTTTTCCCTGAAAATTTAGGAGCAGTTAGTGAAGAATAAGGGGACAGGTTCTATCAAGATATCAGAAATATTTAGCATAAATATCAAGGAAGATGGGACAAGAACATGTTCACTGACTACTGTTGGATGATAGCTCGGGATAAACCTGAGATTAAGCATGAAAAGAGATCATCAAAAATAAGTTTCAGAGGAAAATAAGTATATACATAAATAGAAACTTTTCTCTTTTGTTTTTTGCTTGTTTTGCTTTTTGTTTCAAACTTTCATATACACATACACAATATTTGTTATTTTTGGTTAATCGTCAATTTTACGTAAGTTATCTCAATAAGAACAAATTAAAATGGTATGTTGGTGATTTTCTTCTAGAAACTGATGTAAAAAGTTACACAAAGAACTTATTATTTTCTCTTGACCAGAGGTGACTTCTGCTGTCTGGTAACAGTATTTTTTATTCATTTTAACCTATAAAATATCAGTTGATAGCTCAAAAATCAATTTTCTTTCACAAGATTAAATTTTACATAGATCAAAATGAATGAAGAGAAGAGTTACCGGATAGTACATGCAAAATTATTTGAGAGAATTCCTTTCCAAATAGGATTTTAGTAAAAACATTAATATCGATTTTATAAAAAATCCTGATGTGATTGGGGAAAATGAAGGTCATTTTCAAAATCAGCACATCAAATAACATATAAATCAACAATAACTTCTCTTGTATTTTTCAAAAAGTTCAATTTCGCAGGCTTGTGTAATAAGAATAAAAATTGAAGAAAAAATAAAAGCATGTTGCCACATTTTGAAACTTTCAAATTTTTGGGTTAAGAACACTACATAGTAGAATAAATAAATAACATTAATTTATTGAGATAACAACAAAGACATCAACAGAAACAGAGTAACAATCTAGGTTTCGTTTTCAAAATTAGATCAGTCTCTTTTACTGATTAGAAACAAAAACAACTTTTATCCGGGAATTTGAATTTAGGTAAATGTTATATGATATTTTTGAACTAGATTAAGGTCTACGAAAGTTTTAAAAAAAAGAAGTTTTAAGAAAACATACATTAATGCTTAAAAAACATTTTTAATGCAATTTAGAAAGCATTTATATTGAATCAGATTTGAATCAAATTACTTATTATTCACTGATTTTCAAACAAAAAGTAATTGAACCTGCTTCATTTGTCAGTTGTGCTGCTTTAAGAATAATGAATAATGTAAGATTAAGTAAGTTAAAAATTAGGAATAATGTAAGAAATAGCATTTTTCAATTTATAATTTTATGTATTGATGTTTCATTTATTGGTAAACCTTTTTTTTTCCAAATTTTACTGATGAAAAAGTAAAGCAAAATAATGTTAAAGAAAATAAACAGGCAAATTTAGATAAATAGATAGGATAGATAAATTATTAAATACGGAAAATGTTGTTTCTGACAAATACTTGAACATAGCATATTTTTTTTTACTAAGATGTGCATATTATTATAGGTGTTCTTACTTCTGAGAGTTTTTTTTTGTGCAAGGAAAAAATTCTGGTAAAATTATTATACTATGTGGCAGAAACATTTCTGGCAAAAAAAAAAGAAAAAAATGATAATTCTGGTAATAAAACCAAAATATACGGTATTTAAACCATTCATAAGGTAGCGGTTTCTGTTCATATGGCAACGGTTTAACGGAATTTCTAGTTTTCAAAATTATATTTCAAATTTCCACGTTTTTACTAAAAATACAAAACTGCGAAGTAAATTTAGCCAAATAATTGATTTTAATGCCATACTCTAAGGTATCATGATAAAATTACCCTATTTTACCAGATATATCAATTTTTAACGCATATTATAAAACACTAAAATCATTATCAAAGTGTTTCGGTAAAAATTACAGTGATTTTTTAAGTTCCCTTAGAGCCAGAAAAACGGTAAATTTTGCTATATTCTGTTAGTTTCGACTATACTCATTTTTTTGGTGTGCATATCATTTTAAAATTTTACTCAGCAAAACTGAAGTTTCGC
Source organism: Parasteatoda tepidariorum (assembly GCF_982258835.1). Classification (NCBI taxonomy): domain Eukaryota; kingdom Metazoa; phylum Arthropoda; class Arachnida; order Araneae; family Theridiidae; genus Parasteatoda; species Parasteatoda tepidariorum. The sequence goes on from NC_141764.1 coordinate 92,958,103, forward strand.
CATAACTAAATTGAGCTCGTGTTTTCAACATCACGAGTGTTTTTGTTTTACTCTTGATCCTGTTTGATAATAATTTAAGTATTCATTAAAAACAAGGCAAAAAAACTGACATTTTAATTGCAGTCATTTCTACCTTATTATACAATATACTTACATAAAACCACAAACGTCATTATGTATTTTCACTCAAACATCAATTGTCAACCTCAAAACACGGCATAGTTAAGTCAGAAGTCACATATAGATAATTTACTAAATTAATTACTAATTTTAGAAACAACAATTAGAATAATTACAACATTGCACGCTCAAAACGCGGAATCGGAAAAACGTTTTGACTTATTAATAGACAAAACGTAATAGGAAATGCATGTTTCCTAGTTCGAACATAGAATCTTCGTATTTGTCGTTTATAATCGAATGTTTCAAACGAATTTGTAATTGGTCTTAAAAGAAAGGAAACCTTTTCGAATGCAGATACCGTTTTAAAATAAGGGCAAGTATTAGACACAGATGTTATTTTCCTAGACTTCGTCGCAGACTCTAATTAAGTTGGATTACAAGCACGCTAAATAACTGATGTCAAATTTGAGACATATTTGACGTATGTCAAAGAGAAAAACTTAAAGTAATTATTTATTTTACAAGTTGTATATCTAACAATCATTTGCACTGCTTTTCACGAACGATTAACTTAACAGTAGTAGCGATAGAGGTAGTTTGTATTGTTTAACAATTCACATTGTTTCGGTTTTTTTCCTGCTTTCAGGTACGCGGAAGGAGATGGTTTTGTAATAGGTCAGTAGTTTTGTTTACAGTGGTAATTCAGATAAACTATTGTTCATATAATTTGTTTTAATATAATTCAATTTAATAAAACAGTTAATAGCTTTTATTAAAAGGTTGAAAAATCGATTTTTTTTTTTAAATTTTGAGATAATAAACGCAAAATTATTTAAAAAAAGTTTAAAATTTATTGTTTAAAAATTGTTTATATTTGAAGGATGATACTGATATGATGATCTGATGACATATTGGATGATATATTGATATGATATACTGACACATTGGATGATACTGATGAATGACTGAGAAATATAATCTCTCTAATTTGTGAAACTTTTCAATAAAGTGCCTAATTGGAAAGTATAACGAATCATTTTATTAGAAATTGGTAATTAAGATATATGCAAAGCGTGTTAAAATTTATTTTAATTACACAAAAAATATTCATAGATTTATTTAAAAAATCAATAAATTGATCTTTTAATTACTATGAAATAAAAACCAGTATAGAATTAATATAATGATTTGTAGAAGAGTTCAATATATAATATTTCGACTTCTTCTGAATTTTTGTATTTTTTATTGAACATTAGTTACAAATAAAAATAATATTGCACTAATTTGTAAAACATTGTGTCGAGTCAAAATATATTAATAATATTGTTAGACTAATTCAAAGCACCATTGTAGTTTCTCTTATTGCAAAAACAATGAGTGAAACCGAACTCACTTTATTTTCATTACAACCTAAAAAGGTGAAGCGGATAATATGGTTCAGATGTAGCACTACTGAACATATATTAGGGTTCTATCTTTTTTTACACAGTAAAAATTTTTGTGTATCATAACACTAAAAATGGTGTCAGCCACTTTACACTAATAATGCTGTTCTGAAACATAAGTAATGTTCTTTTAAACTAATTGGTGCAAAGTAACCGGCAACATGATAGTTATTCACTGACAATAAAATTTATAATTACAGTAAGATATGAATGTATAAATTTTTAAATCAAAAAGAATGTGACTTATAAATTTTTTAAATTTAGGGAACACAGAATTCACTTCTTCGTTTATTTGATAAAACAGAAGATATATGTGTGTTGGTAAAAATTAAATAAGTGAACTATTGTACGATCCATAAAATAAAACATCCGAATAAAAAGTTACTGAGAAAATACAGAAAACAAATTTCTTTACCTGCATCAAAATTAAGGGTCATTCACTTAAATTCAGTATAGTATTGAATTTATAGCTTTCTGATACTATAAAAAAGTTTATTTTTTGACCAATTCAGAAATGTTCCAGAAAAGCATTTAGATTAAAGTAACAGTTAGGGCCTTTTAATTTTAAAGAAATTTAATTTATAGCTTTAAAGTATTTAATTTATAGCTTTCTGATATCATAAAAAGGTGTATTTTTTGACCAATTCAGAAATGCGCCAGAAAAGCATTTAGATTAAAGTAACAGTTGAGGCCTTTTAATTTTAAAGAAATTTAATTCATAGCCTTAAAATATTTAATTTATAGCTTTCTGATATCATAAAAAGGTGTATTTTTTTGACCAATTTGGAAATGCGCCAGAAAAGCATTTGGATTAAAGTAACAGTTAGGGCCTTTTAATTTTATTGTTAGAGTAATAGTTTAAATTTAGTTACGACCGCATCAAATTTCAATTATATTACGATTTACTGATTCAATTTTACACTTCAAAATTTAACCAATTTTTTGAAAAATGCATAACGGAGGTGAGATGGTGACCTATTCTTTTAATTTTAATTGTCGAATTGAAGGTATAAATGAGCTACTAAATTTTTTTTTATTACAAAAATGCACAATAGCTGTTTTAAACAGCGAATATAATCATACACTAATATGTTCAGTTAACAGAAGTTGCGTAAAACTTAATTCTCTTACATTATCGAATTTCAATTCAATTTCACAAAGATTGAAAAAAAATTTCAATTATGTTTCTGACAAGTGGATCAAAAATTTATCCTCGAGTATAAGGCATAGAGTTAAGAACATGTGTGTCAAGCATAGAGCTTAAGTATGTCAGCTTGCCTTAAACTTTCTTTTTCTTCCTTCCTCTCAAACAGGTGCGGAATCTTATTAAATTCATTCAGAAATTCAACTGACAAGGAAAGTTAAAGGGAAGAAAAAAAAATCATATTACACTGTTTTTAATTACACTACTCGAGGCACTGGCAACTTTTCCCGCACACTCTCAGAAAAATATGTTCAACGTTGGACGGTACATTGTATAATATCTGTAACGGTACATGTGTCGGTGCATTGAACGATATAGTGAATAAATTTGCCGAAAACCTTAAAACAAAATTTAAATAGGAACCTGTTTTTCGATCACATTGAACCTTATTGACGAGTGACCAAGTTCAAGATGCTTTAATTCGCACGATAGCATGATTCTACTGGGCAACATATGAAGGTTGCAAGAAATTCTTACGACATTATTATCGTTGAATACCGATATACCGTTGAACCATAATATCAGTACATTGAAGGATGCATTGGGTAAATTTGCAGCAATGTTAAAAAATACCTTAAATAGGAACCTGTTTTTCGATCACATTGAACCTTATTGACGAGTGACCAAGTTTAAGATGCTTTAATTCGCACGATAGCATGATTCTACTGGGCAACATATGAAGGTTGCAAGAAATTCTAACGACATTATTATCGTTGAATACCGATATACCGTTGAACCATAATATCAGTACATTGAAGGATGTATTGGGTAAATTTGCAGCAACGTTAAAAAATACCTTAAATAGGAACCTGTTTTTCGATCGCATTGAATCATGTTGTCGCTTTATCAAGATGAAATATAATTCACTATAAATTTATGATATAAACTTTTAGATTGCACAACTTTTTTAAAATAATAAAATGCTGATAGAACTAAATTAAAATTATCAATAATTTATTTAAGGCTCTTTTAAAGTAATTCTAGAAGCATAAAATAATGCTTTGACCGTCGTTTTGAAAAATGAGTTGCCAAATTTAATGTAGTCTATGTAGTTTCTTTTATTTTATTTTATAAACCTCGTTGAGCTGCCGCTGCAAATGTGAGTTTACGCCAACCATTCATTTTTTTTGTAAAAACGAGCAATTTATCCAGGTTTGAACCAAAAAATCTTTTGAAATTTCGGAAATTTAATTTTCTGTCAATTAGCTTTCGAAGATGTTAGAACTCATGAAAATCAGCATAAAATTAATAATAACATTTGCGTTTTTTGTTTTAAATTTTTTAAAAGTAAATTTATAAGTTGAATTAATCAAATAAAGCTTATAAATAGTTATATTAAAATATGTTTAACGGAACGATATTTTTTTATTTTGCCATTTAAAAAAATTTAATGTTCAATGCATGCAAGAAAAGAATGACTAGAAATTTCATTATAAGAAGCGTTTTTATTTCTAAAGAGCATTGAATTGCAAAAACTCGCTTCTAAAAATTCTTCTTACTTTTTTGCTAAAAATTCCCATAAAAGTAAATTTATCTTAATTTTACTAGTTAAATAGAGCTCATTAATAGTTGTATTAAAGAGCGCTTAATTATTTGTTTTTGTTTTATTTTAAAATAGTTCAATGTTCAATACATTTAACGAGATAACAATTAGAAGAAGTGTGAAAAAAATATATCTTTACAATTTAGACTTATTCGCAATAAAATAAGCTAAAAGCTATAACTCGTAATTCCAGGAAAACAAAGAAAAAAACATCTTTGATGTTAAACATGTATTTTTAGAAGCAAACTCTTCATTTTTTTTTATCGTTATTACAAGGTAAGCAATTACCTATCATTTACTTATCGAGATTAGGTATACTCTTTATTCATAAAAAGCAGTAAAAGAATTATGAATCAATATAAAAAAAAACATTACATTACATTATCTTTGAAACAAGTATCAAAAAGAATAATTATAATAATAAAACAAGGCCTTTCTCAGATCGTCGTCTTTTTTATGCATGTGAAAGAACACATGTAGTATTTATAATCCAAAACAATTTCACTTTTACAATACAACATTGTCTTTAGATCAATGTAATTGACACGAAAGTTTTTACTCATTGAGCAATGAAACAAAATTCTTATCGGTTCTATTATTGTTCCCATTTTACAAATGCAATTAAGGTTTTTATGATTGCTCGAAATATTAATTTTGATACCTTTTGATCGTATCTCCGGTGTTTTTAAGTCGCGGCCAAGGTAAATAAAAAATGTTTTCTTTTGTAGGTAAGTGTGCCGAAACGTTATAATCCTATTTCACAAGTTCCTCTTTTAAAAGAATGACAGGTGATTGGCTATGAATGAGGCATATTTTGTTTATCTCTGTAAAATCATTAATTCAATGATTTACAGAGGCTTATCATTATTTTTGTTAATAATGTTTTGTAGAGATGTATAGTAATAAAAAAGATTCGAAGTTAATTAAAGCTGAGCGTTTCTTTTTCATGTGTTTATTATTATAGTTTGATAAATCCATATAAATAAATTTTAAAAAAAAATGTTTAAACGTCTCTTTATGTTAAAAAAATCGTATGAAGCCGCGATGGCTCAGGGGATAGAGCGTTCGCCTTCCAATGCGGCGAACCGGGTTCGAATCCCAGTCAATCGATATAAATTCCGCATCCGGCTTGCATCGACCACAGTGCTGACGTGAAATATCCTCAGTGGTAGACGGATCATGGGTTAGAGTCCCTTTGCCGTCAGGCTAACCGTGGAAGATTCTCGTGGTCTTCCTCTCTATGCAACGCAAATGTGGGTTAGTTCCATCAAAAAGTCCTCTACGAAGGTAAATTTCTCCCAATACTCGATCCAGGAGTTCCCTTGTCTTCTGGATTGGGATCAAAATTACAAGGCTACGGCGTTGAACATTAGTAGTCGTAAACCCCAAAAAAATTGGGTCGACTGTTCAACGACGGTTATAAAATAAAATAAAAAAATCTTATGGGCCACCGCTGGTTTGGGTGTTCAATTCAATTTTTTTTCGCTGCGCTAAAATTATAAGACTTAGGAAATTGATATTGCTAAGTTGTATACAGAAGGAGTTAAGATGGAATAAAAACAGGAACATTCTATAATTAGTTCCAGAATTATCAACTATTAAACTTTCTGCAAAAAATATCATGTGGGCCCCTCTACAGGCCGAAAGAATGCAATTACAGAGTTGAAATCTGACATGTTGAAAGAACCATTTTTATTAATGAACTTGTCAAAGAGTTTTTTTTCTTTTTTTGAAATTCTAACTTGTTTGAATGTTATTACAATTTTAAGTGCCTTTTTGCGAATTTATATAATCATTTTGTTTGCTTTACGTTACAGTTTGTTTTGCTGCTCTAAATCTATAAGACTAAGAAACTTTGAATTACGAAGCTATGTAGAAAAAAGTTTAAAAAGTACGATGAAATAAAGAAAAAATTAAGATTCGATAATTAGTTTGAGAATTATTAACTGATAAACATTAAGCAAAAAAAATAAATACGATGTTTGACAGATCTGCAGCCCATAGAAATGCAATATTGAGTTAAAATTTGACATGCGGAAAGAACCATTTTTATTGAGTCACTCTTGCTTATAGATAAAGGAAAAGCAGCTTATATTAGCCTATGCACTAGTTCAGAAAAGTAAAATTTTCTGAATGCTCTTGTACAAAAAAGAGAAATATAAAGTTCAAACTAGATTTAATAAAAGGGCATTTACAGAAAATGTAAATATGAAGAGTGCTTATTCATAACGGGACAGCAACGTATATTAATCTATTCACTAGTTTTGTAATTTAATATTTTCGAAACATTATACTATGGGAAAAGTTAATGTATCATTGAAGTTAAATTTAACAAATGGGTATTAATTCGAAATGTGAGTAAATATGTAGTTTGTCTATGGTTCAACATGAACAACATATAATACCCCTTACTAAGTTAATATTTTTTGGATGCTCTATTACAGACGTAATACTGTTTAATGCTTTTTATACCGGAATTAAAACTGAAAGCACATGTATGTCATAAAATTAGAAGCAAGTAAAGCAATGAAAAGCAGGAAATTACATAACGAAAAAAAAAACTGGTCATCAAAAGCATTGAAGCGTTTCATTCAACCTGCACCTAATTTTTCAAATCTTTCAAAAACACAATCAAACAATTTGTTTGCGTAAACACGGGGTAAAAGTTTTATTTATTTTGTTGAACAAAAACTATCTATACATGGATTGTGAGAAATTTTGAATTGCAATTGAAGCATGATTTCTAATACTTTTCGAAAGAAAAGTAAATATTAAAAAAAAGTGCTTTAAAATTATGAATGATTATTTTTTTGGTGTTTCATGTATATGTGCTCCTTATTTAAATAGTGGTCCAACTTATTAAAATTCAGATAGCATCACTTACATGTTAAAGCCAGTTCTAACTTATTTCAAAACGAGTATACCTCCAGCTTACTTCTGTGGTGGTCATTTCGTGTATAGGAGGGCCTTATTTGAAGAGAGATCCAACTTATTATATAAGTAGATAGCATCACTTTTATGTTCATACAAGTCAATTCTATCTTATTTTTAAAATGAGTACACCTTCAGCTTACTTCTGTGACGGTCATTTCGTGTATAGGACGGCCTTATTTGAAGAGAGATCCAACTTATTATACAAGTAGATAGCATCGCTTTCATGTTCATACAAGTCAATTCTATCTTATTTTTAAAATGAGTACACCTCCAGCATACTTCTGTGACAGTCATTTCGTGTATAGGAGGGCCTTATTTGAAGAGAGATCCAACTTATTATATATGCAGGTAGCATCATTTCATGTTCATACAAGTCAATTCTCTCTTATTTTTAAAACGAGTATGCCTCTAGCATACTTCTGTGGCGATCATTTCGTGTATAGGAGGTCCTTATTTGAAGAGAGATTCAACTTATTATATATGCAGATAGCATCATTTCATGTTCATACAAGTCAATTCTCTCTTATTTTTAAAACGAGTATGCCTCTAGCATACTTCTGTGGCGATCATTTCGTGTATAGGAGGTCCTTATTTGTAGAGAGATCCAACTTATTATATATGCAGATAGCATCACTTTCATTTGATATTTAGTGTTTTATTTCTTATTTTGAAAAAAGTTCACTTCCAGCTTATTTTGCTCCTAAACTGACGGCACAGAAAATCAGAATTGATTGGATAATCAATTTACTCAATAAACAATATACTCAATAAAACTTTAAAGCTTTATTTCTCAAAATAAATAAAAGTGGAGTTGTTTCAAAGGCCTTCATATCTTCACTAAATTTGAAAATGGCATTGATTATGGAAAATCAAACAAAAACAATTTATTTAATTCCTTAATAGCTATTTTTTAAAAAAAAATTAAACTATTTAGTACAGCTCTAAATTATAGCACTATACTTAGGTCTCGAAATCGGTTTTAAAAATATTTAGCGAATGTCAGAAAAATGGAACAACATCAGTTTCAATGATTGATGTATGTTTAGTATGAAACATACATTTCCAGGTCAATTCCACTGTTTTGTGAATCAAACACTCAAATTCTTGTTTTGCTAAGAGTTTGTTTTTTATATTGCCTTCAAAATTAGATCTCTACACCGCATCTAGAATCGAAACTAGACAAACTAAAACACGCAAATAGAGTTATAATGGCGTAGTATTAATAAGTTAAAGTTGAATAACGTTTATTTACCATGCAATTTCGAAGAACAATTTAGCATATTGTTTTATTAGAAAAACTATCTTATCAGAAGTGCTATGCAATGTAACCTTGGCCATGTTGGCTTGAAGAATACGTTCTGGATTGAAACAAGGTTAAAGAATAAAAAGAACAAAAAAGAAGCTTTTTAATGTTTTGGAAGTTGTTCTGTAGTATCAGGATGGAACATAATTTGGTAATCACATCCTTAAAAAAACTTGTAATACATACCTTAAAAAGTAGATCAGAGTATAACTTGTAACATTTTTCGTATGTAAGCACACTTCCGTTGAAAATTTATATGGAATATTCAATGCAATTAGTTCGCAATCGGAATTACAATTCGTTTGCAATCAGAATAAACAAATTTTTCTGAGAGTGCAAGAAATAGAATTATATATTAAAAAAATTACTGTCGTATTACATAGAAATTGGAAAATTGTTTCTAAGTGCAACTGCTCTGAAATCGAAATAAACCAATTTTTCTGAGAGTGTAAGAAATAGAATTATATTAAAAAAATTACGGTCGTATTACATAAAAATCGGAAAATTGCTTCTAAGAGCAATTGATTTGAAATAAGAATAAATAAAGAATGTATAAGCATATATTGTTGCTAAAACTACACAGCAATGTCCTAATTTTATGAAATGAAAAAATGGCTTTAACTTTTTATTGCATTCATAAATGTGCCTGTTTAATTGTTATAAATTTAATACCTTGAAATATTTACCCCCACTAGTTTAACTATGCATCTTTATAAATGACATAATATATGATTGTGTTAATTTTTATGGTTTAGTTTCCTTCTTGTATTATTCAATAGTTAATCAATTCGATCCACGAAGAAATTTTATTTTGACATGCTTAAATATTTGTTTACTATTTGCGTGCTGCTTTATATACTTAATAATCAAGACAATAGTGCTACATGTAAAAATTTGTAACACTTGTTTCAATTCAAAGTTGTTAATTCAACGAAATGTCTACCAATTGAAAATAATGCATTCTATCTTCATGATTTTCTTAATGATGAACTTAAACATTTCTCATGATGAACTTAAACATTTCTGCCAAAAAAGGAAAAAAAAACTTGAATAAAATTAAAATGTCTTATTGAGCAAGTTAACCATTTAATTGCCTGTATTATTTGAAAATTTATTGTCTGTACTGTTTACAATTTGATGCTTGTTTTCAGCACCAAAATTTTTCATTTATTAGATCAGAAAATTATAAAATGTTTACAGTACCCACAATATTTGAAAGAAGTTTCTAAGGTTTGGGTTTCTTATCAAAAGAATTCTGATCACGTGATCAGAAACACCTGATACATACATGATTCGATCGAATCACTCATTCCATAGCATGCTCGAACGATTTCAGATGAATTCTCTCATTGTTTTAAGCCATCTTTGTATTCAACTCGACAATCCAGCATTTTCATCTTCAATCAGTTTAACTTCTCCCTCCTACAAACAACTTTCACTTTCATAAACCAGCTGTTCTTTTTCGATGAGTTTTTTTTTCATTATCGTTTTCTTAGTTCTTCTTTTTTCTTTATTATCTTACTCAGTGAAAATTTATACAATGGCGAGAAGAAAAAGTTAAAATTGGACTGAAACAAACAAATTACCTAAAGATCAATATCATTATTATTCGATGGTAAGCTTAGTAGCTTGCAACGATATATTTGTAAAAAGAAATCGTTTTCAAGTTGCTTGTATTTTAAAAAGTTCATTTATTTTACTGAACCATTAATTTTCCTCTTACTACTGATCTTTATTATTCTGGCCTTTTAGCTTTTTTTTATACATCGCGAGCATAATTTAAAACGAAAAAATTTAAAATGTAAAAATAATTAGTTTGTGAAATAAGGAACTTATTTCTTGATCAAACGATTACAAAATGACAATTTCCTAAATCTTTTTCTAATTTTTAACTGTAAATAATAACTTTCGAATTTTAATTATTATTGACAGATATCAGGTTTTTAAAATAGGAGTTAAATATTAATCTACACTTGATAATTTTTTTTACTAAATAGTAGATTAGACAATTGTATCGCCGGCCATTTGGTCCAAGTATTTGTCAAGATATACACAAAAAAATCCTCAATATTAGCAATTGATTTTTAAAAAAATTTTAAAATTACTTTTTAATTTCTAAATAATTTACAAATTTTCACCAGTAGCCTTAATTTATAATTTAAAACATTTAATTAACTTCGCTTGGAACGTTAAAAAGTCTGGCATATGGTACCCTAGAAAGTTTTTTTCTAACAAACTATTAAGAAAACTGTCTCTTCAATTAAGAGACATGAGTTTGTGAGATTAAGAACATAACTCTTGACCAAACGATATTATAAGTGATAAATTATTTTCTAATTTTCTACTATAAACTATTACTTGTAAATTTTAACTGTTGTTGAATAGGGCATCTTGTCAGGTTTTTTAAAATATGATTTGAATGTATGTATAGGTTTTTATGAGGAACAATTAATGAGGAAATTGTATCTCCAATTAGCAGACAATTCTTCTATTGTTTGGTCCTAGAATTTTACGAGCGCCAAAGAATTCTATCTTTACATTTTTTTAAAAATTAAAAGCTGATAAAATTAGATTTTAACAAACTGTGCAACGTACAGACAACAAATGTAAAGTAAACTGTGATCAAAAGGTCCTTTAATCTTATATTATAAAAACAATGCATTTGTAAGAAAAAGAATACATTCTTTGACCAAACGATAATAATACAAATGGCGCATTTTCTGAATCATTTTCTAATTTTTAACTGTTAACATTTATTTTTGAATAAAATACGATACTACAAAACACTTTATGGGTTATAAATTGCTACACAAAAATTTTTATAATAATATTTCAACGAATATCTTTTTTAAATAAAATGATGAGTCTAAAAATTGACTATACTACGACATGAAAATAATCGTCAACGTCTGACAAACCAATCAAAACCTGATTTTGCAGTGATATAGCTGAAGGCTATTTTTCTTGTATTATGAATGGGATTCGTTGCATCAGTGCGTTTTTGTTCTTTTAGCGTTTGGTTAACCCTAGTTTTTCCGAGAGCCAGTTACGAAAGGAGAAACAGGGCTCAGAACACAGGAGGCTAACCTCGTAATTAGGCTTTTGCAATCACGACCACTGTTCGTAATCCATTGCGAATTCCGATTGAATTCGAAAGCGAGAGAGAGAGAAAAGCCTTATAGGCAGGTTTTTATAAAAGTTGAGTAACAAGCAATGATGGCCGCTTTTAACAAAGTTTTGAACTCTTGTAATGAGAATCTTATTGACTGAGGCATCTTCGAATGGATTTGGAATTAAACTTCACTAAATTATAAAGGATTATATTGATTTTTCCTGTTTATTTACTGTTGTTCTGTTACTTATTGTTTACTATTATGTATTTAAAAAATAACGATATTTTTTAAAGTAAGAGATATTTACTGAGAACTTCTTTCATTAATTCTAAAATTTCAATAGATTTTTGTGAACTTTGTATACAATTAATCACGAAGAAGAGCATATAAGTTGGAGTTCAACAATCTTAAATCGGAGTTTTCATGACTTGTTTAATTCAAAGTTTTGTTTTCACTTGCTCGAAAGTGTTTTGAACTCGTTAGAAAAATCCTTATTTTTTTAAAAAGAGCTTTTTATTCACTTTACTTTGAAGAGACTAGATTTTTGGTTGTTACTGAAAACTTCTGGCTAAAAGATTTTCTATTGGTTGAAAAATAATCAATTTTGCCGCTTGTTTCGTACTCCGCTTATTTTAAAATAAGACTAGATTGATTTTTACTATTCTCAAACAAAGGTTAATGATAGATTATGAGATTAGTTAAGAATTCGGCTTAAAATATAAAAATATAAATGGTTAAAAAAAACTGATAATAGACACTGATGATCTGACAGTGACAGTTTTACAAAACTCTAAATGTTGCATATTGAAGATAAGTGTTCTAATCTAACTCACATTCTTGTATGAACACTTGTGTAGTTTTACAGATTTTTGTATCAATATACATTCAGAAATTTATATCGTTCTGAACAATAATGTCATTCAGATTTGTTGCAGCCTTATTACATTACAAAATTGAACCATATTATCGTGCAAATTAATTCCTTCCTTGATTTTTCAATATTATCGTTTTATTTGAAGAGAAACATGGTTACATTTGAAGAGAAACATGGTTAAATTTGAAGAGAAACATGGTTAAATTCAGAGAGAAACATGGTTCGATTTGAAGAGAAACACGGTTCGATTTGAAGAGAAACATGATTCAATTTGAAGACAAACATTGTTCTATTTGAAGAGAAACGTGGTTTAATTTGACGAGAAGCACTGTTCGATTTGAAGAAAAACACGGTTAAATTCGGAGAGAAACATGGTTCAATTTGAAGAGTAACGTAGCTCAAGTGCAAGAGATACATGGTTTAATTTGTAGAGAAAAATGGTTCGATTTGAAGAGAAACATAATTCAATTTGACGACAAACATTGTTCTATTTGAAGAGAAACGTGGTTTAATTCGAAGAGGAACATATTTGAAAAGAAACATGGTCCAATTTGAGGATAAAAATTATTCAATTTATAGTTCAAAGTTATACGGATTGTATTGAAAATGTACTCAAAACCTCAAACCTTTATACAAATTTAGTTTTAAAAATTGAAACTTGCGTACATATAAGTCCAGACAACAAAAGCTTCCCAGCCTCTAATTGCAGAATAATTGAAGATGAATATTCATAACTACACTCATCGTCTCAATTCATTTCGCAATTCAAATTAAACTTGCCCTCATTCAGTTTAAAATAATGAATAGAATTATAGCGTATGCAAAAGAATAAATAATTTAGCATGTAAGCAAAAAAACTTTCTTGAGAGCATTATCTGGCTATTACCCTCTTCCCTCGTTTGCATCGAACAAAGAGAAGAAAGAAAGAAAGCAGAAGAAACCAAAAGGCCCACTTTCGATCTAGACACCGGGGTCCATATCGCAAGTTCAGAGTTCGAAAACGTTAATGAAATCGAGGTTCCTCGTTCCTTTATTCGAATTCCATTAACTACCCGCCTCCTATCTTTAGGTTAGAAAGAAAGTAATTCTATTAAGACTACCCCAGGATAAACTGGGTCATAAGCTTTCTCAGTTACAGGGGCCAACCGTGCATAATACATCTTAGAATGAGATACCTGTCCTTAATTGCCTTTAGAAGAAAAGAATTAGTTGACACACACGCCCATATTGTAGTTAACACTATTAATATTGCGGAGTTATGGGTTGTATGCATTCATTTGGCAGTTTAAAATCATTATTTTGAGCCCCGTGGGAGTTTTGCGTTATTATATTAAATATAAAGCAGCAATTTCAGAGAGAATAAAAATAAAATTGCGTTTTTGGTCATTATTTTCTAATGAATCACTTTGATTGATTGAAATAAAATGTTTTATAAGCCTTTTAATTTTTAAACGCGCCCTTTTGATTATCCGTTTAATCTATCTACGATATTATTAATTAACTTAATTTATCAACGATATTATTTTAATTTTTTTTTTCTACAGGAAAAATTTCAACGGCTTTTTTTAAAAAGTTATGGTAGAGCTAAAAGTCTGTTTAAAATAAATATTTTCCTTTCTTTATATTTAGATATTTTGTTGTTCATATAAAAATCATTATACAAAGATAGTCAACTAAATAAGGAATATCAAGTCTGTCGTGTCGTTATATTTGGGTATTTTGCTGTACAGAAATGGTTCATGAGTTGTGCAAAATTCGAAAGCAAATTTTAACACAATTCTTATAAAACAAGGCGTTTCATGTACTTTCACGTAAGAAAAAATGCGAAGACATTTAAAAAAAAAATATGATAGAGCTAAAAATCTATTTAAAATAAAATTTTCCTTTTCGCTATATTTAGATATTTTGTTGTTCATATAAAAATTATTATACAAAGAAAATCAACTAAATAAGGAATACCAAGTCTGTCGTGTTGTTATATTTTGGTATTTTGTTGTACAGAAATAGTTCATGAGTTGTGCAAAATTCGAAAGCAAATTTTAACACAATTCTTAAAAAAAAGGCGTTTCATGTACTTTAACATAAGGAAAAACACGAAGTCATTTAAAAAAAAAAAATTTTTTTATAGAACTGAAAAAATCTATTTAAAAAATAATTCAACAGACTCTAATCTTAGTACATGAATCCTACTGACCAACATACAAGATGTAACAATGCAACAACACAAAATAAGCCAATTTAGCAACAAACAAGTTCATAACCATAAAGTAAAGCAGGTTTTGTGCATATATTATCATCATCATCTGTCAGTGAATGACGCGTCGCATAAGTTTCTTGTCTATCTGAACCTAAAAACTTCTTCAATCCATAATCATTCACCATTTTTATTCATGATTTCAAACTCAACTGCTCTGTTTCTCTCCAGGTGTGCGCTTGTTAAAAGTGCTCCCCAAAGAGAATCAAAAAATAATCATCCATCACTTTTTCCCCAACATCCTTTCGTTCTAGATCCTGAATCCCAACCAGCGTCCTTGACTCCTCAGGATGAGAAGGAGGCATGATGGGCCGTGCCCAGAATTCACGATTTTTACCTCCATAAGATATTTATAAGAAAAAAAAAGTTGAATCGATGTCAAATCTAGAAAGTTACATGAAAAACCTTCTAAGGAGATGGTTTGCTGAACTGTCTTGTCCGTTTGGCTATGCACATGTCAAAATTTAATCGAACAGTTTTTGTCGGGATAAATATAACCAACAGATGTCATCAACTGACAAGATATGACTACTACTTATGAGTTCTTGTTGATGGATTAGGTGGTTTTTATTTGGAGCGCCGTTTATCAATTCTATGTACTTCAGATGTGCTTTTATCTTAGAAAAAAATGCTTATTTAGGTTATTTTTATATAGAAAGTAAGAGCCAGCTTAAATGGTTTAGCTTGTTCAAATGTTGTTGGGTGTTTTAAGTTACTCATTATTATCGGTAAATTGTTTTAAATTTTTTTTTATATTTATGTTTGGTAGATTGGCTTATGCCTTGTCTTCATATTTTTTTTTTCGGATAAAATGTTGACAGTTTGTATAAAAGCACTCACAGTCATTTTTATTACTTTTTTTTTTTAAATGTACACTCTCTGAAGAATTGGCAGAACTTTGAAACATAATTTCTGAACACACGGAGAAAAAAATCTAGCAAAATAACCATAATGCATGGTAATGGCATTTGTAGTTAAAAAAATCATAATTCTGGGTAATAAAACCAAAATATACGGTATTTAAACCATTGTTTCGGTTATTTTTCTGTTCCTATGGAAACAGCTTACCACAAGTTTTGCATATAACTCAAGAGTAAATTTAACCGAATAATCGTTTTTTATGCCAGGATATCACGATAAAATTACCAAATTTTATCACTCATTATAAAGCCATATTTTACTATTAATTTCACCAAAAGCATCACCAATTATTACCGAGCACCAAAAATTACCGAGTTTTTTGCTGCTCCCATAGAGCCATAAACACGATAAATTTGGTAGTTTTGACCATATTCTGGTAGTTTTGATCATACTTGTTTTTCTCGGTGTGTTAATTTATTTTCGGTGTTTTAAACTACAATATAAAACTAACAAAACTAACTAGCTTCAGGTCAATATGGTATTTAATTAAGCCATGTTTCTTTCAAGTTAAACCATTGCATCGTGCACTGTTAGAAATTTCTCGGAAAAAATGGTTGAATAAAAATTTATTTAATTGTTATTTTACCATAATCAATCAAAACAGTCAAATAACCATAAATAATATGGTATTCAAACTGTTAAGAGTGAGAAAAACCGTTTATTTACTACTTTCACCAAGCCAAAAATCAAAGTTAACAACATAGTTAAACCAAGGCTTTATCACCCCAACTGGACCCACCTAATGAAGCAACTTTGTTCTTTGCAACAGGGTACATGTTATAGCCGAGAGAACTCATCTGTCTATGTAATGACCGACTGAACGATGGTTCGAGTCCCAGCGTTGACACCACAATATTTCCAACATTCCCTTCAAAAGTTTCCAATACACTGCGCTCCCCAATTCGTGCCCCTGGACTATTACAATACGATACACTTATTGACGGATAGATGGCAGCACTATAAAACTGTACAACACAAAAAGTCTAGTATTTCCCACCTCTTACGATAGGTAAAACAACCAGATTAACTAATTAAACCACAGTCCATGGTTCATTTGATAAAACTCAAACACAACCTAACTCCAATGCCCATAACCGAACTAGAAAACCAAGCTCCAATGTCCAACTAAATTTCTTTTTTTTTCTTTTTTTTTCTTTTTTACCATGAAAAAAAAAAACCCGCATAATTTTGTTTTTATGTTTTTTTTTTTTTTTTTTTAAAAACTGTACTAGTTGTAAGCAGTTTCAAAATCGCAAAGATAAAAAATGTTTTTTTTTTTTTACTGTCGTGTTTTCGGTTAATTGGACAGACAGACTGCTGTCTGTTATTTTACAGCAATTTTAGAATGAAAATTCTAACAGTGTGTGATTAAAGTTAAGAAGTACAATATTATGGTTCAGCTGATGATACAATTAGCAGAACTCCTTAACTGACAGTTGGGTCTGTGATGCTCATATATATGTATCTCGAGATATCGAGATAAATATATCGAGAGAGCGAGAAAGAAAGAAAGAGTGAGAGAGAGAGAGAGAAAGAGAGGTTAGTTTAACTCTTATTGTTTCAGGTCGCACTACGGTTTTAGTAAATTTTATTAGACGTTTATAGTAAATCAATAATTAGACGTTTATAGTAAATCAATAATTAGACGTTTATAGTAAATCAATAATTAGACGTCTATAGTAAATCAACAATTAGACGTTTATAGTAAATCAATGATTAGACGTTTATAGTAAATCAATAATTAGACGTTTATAGTAAATCAACAATTAGACGTTTATAGTAAATCAATAATTAGACGTTTATAGTAAATCAATAATTAGACGTTTATAGTAAATCAATAATTAGACGTTTATAGTAAATCAATAATTAGACGTTTATAGTAAATCAATAATTAGACGTTTATAGTAAATCAATAATTAGACGTTTATAGTAAATCAATTAATCAATAATAAAATTTATAATAAGTTTATGAAAAAGAGTAACTATCTCCTACTAACTTACTTAATCATTTATTTTTACATCTACTGCTTATATTAAAATGTTTATTTTTATTTATTTTGTTATTTATTCCCTTATTTTAGAGATCTGACACAAAGAGGTGGCACGTGTGTGAAGCGTGAGTTACATGTTACTGGTAGAGTTTATTCCAGTGATTTAGGGAAAGAAGGCAATGGAGGATGAACCGGAAAAAATCGTAAAAGTGGGTATCAAATTTAGAAGAACGAAAGTTTTCCTTTCAAAAGTTCAGAAAAAAAAGAAATCAATAAAAAACCAAAAAGTGAAAAGCTTTCTATCGCAGTAAACCAAAGTATCAAAAAAAAAGAATAAAAAAATGCCAAAAGATATGTGCTTATATTCCGCACGTTTTAACTTCCCCAACCTACAAAAAAGTGGGCACTTCCCATCAACCGCCAACTCGTGCTGGTCGAATAATATTACATATTATTAACATTAGTAAATTTTAAGATTATGACTGATTAAAACTCTCAAGGACACCTGTCATGCTTAAAACTTTTTTGCATAAATTTTATTCAATAATGTAAAATTTTGCGTATATTTTCAAAAACAGAAACAAGATTTTCTAGCAGAGTATGAGAAAAGAAAGCTAAAACTCATACGAATACAGGTGGTTGTCATCTTCCACTCCAATAATTTGTTGATATTTTAGAAAAGAATAATGTGAGCAAACAAAACGTCACTAAATTTGTATTCACGAGATGTGGTAAATGTGATACATCACTAAAAAAATTCCGATAAATAAATTTATAAAGAGGTTCGATCAATCAACGCTAATTTATTAACAAGACTGAAAGAACACGGAATGGCAATCATATTCCATTGCTCATTCACTTGTTCTATTGATGCTCCACCCCATTCATTCCCCCCCCCCTTCTTTATTTCTCATCTTGACTGTGACACATGCCTTAGATAGAAAAATTCGATTTCAGAAGAAGTAAAATATACCCCTTTATTGATGTTCGGCCTTGCGTACCAATGAAATATAAATTTTTTTTTCTGGTAGCACTTGGAAATTGATGTGGTGTTTTTCAATTCTAGATATGTCATTCTCTACCATATAAGTAATTCTATTTCAAATATCTAGATATGATGGAAAATTAGATTCGGTTTATTTTTATTATCGTCTGATTTTTTTCTTTCAAAAAAATAGTTATACTGTAGAGAAAATTATATTCCGAGTTGTAATTTTTGAGCTTGTAAGTAGTTATGAAGAACGATTTTTTTTCTTCTGGTAGCACTTGGAAATTGATGTGGTGTTTTTCAATTCTAGATATGTCATTCTCTACCATATAAGTAATTCTATTTCAAATATCTAGATATGATGGAAAATTCGATTCGGTTTATTTTTATTATCGTCTAATTTTTTTCTTTTAAAAAAATAGTTATACTGTAGAGAAAATTATATTCCGAGTTGTAATTTTTAGGTTTGTAAGTAGTTATGAAGAACGATTTTTTTTCTTCTTGTAGCACTTGGAAATTGATGTGGTGTTTTTCAATTCTAGATATGTCATTCTCTACCATATAAGTAATTCTATTTCAAATATCTAGATATGATGGAAAATTAGATTCGGTTTATTTTTATTATCGTCTGATTTTTTTCTTTCAAAAAAATAGTTATACTGTAGAGAAAATTATATTCCGAGTTGTAATTTTTGAGCTTGTAAGTAGTTATGAAGAACGATTTTTTTTCTTCTGGTAGCACTTGGAAATTGATGTGGTGTTTTTCAATTCTAGATATGTCATTCTCTACCATATAAGTAATTCTATTTCAAATATCTAGATATGATGGAAAATTCGATTCGGTTTATTTTTATTATCGTCTAATTTTTTTCTTTTAAAAAAATAGTTATACTGTAGAGAAAATTATATTCCGAGTTGTAATTTTTAGGTTTGTAAGTAGTTATGAAGAACGATTTTTTTTCTTCTTGTAGCACTTGGAAATTGATGTGGTGTTTTTCAATTCTAGATATGTCATTCTCTACCATATAAGTAATTCTATTTCAAATATCTAGATATGATGGAAAATTAGATTCGGTTTATTTTTATTATCGTCTGATTTTTTTCTTTCAAAAAAATAGTTATACTGTAGAGAAAATTATATTCCGAGTTGTAATTTTTGAGTTTGTAAGTAGTTATGAAGAACGATTTTTTTTCTTCTGATAGCACTTGGAAATTGATGTGGTGTTTTTCAATTCTAGATATGTCATTCTCTACCATATAAGTAATTCTATTTCAAATATCTAGATATGATGGAAAATTAGATTCGGTTTATTTTTATTATCGTCTGATTTTTTTCTTTCAAAAAAATAGTTATACTGTAGAGAAAATTATATTCCGAGTTGTAATTTTTGAGTTTGTAAGTAGTTATGAAGAACGATTTTTTTTCTTCTGATAGCACTTGGAAATTGATGTGGTGTTTTTCAATTCTAGATACGTCATTCTCTACCATATAAGTAATTCTATTTCAGATATCTAGATATGATGGAAATATGATGAAATTCAATACAAAATATTTCTTAAGTTGCATCAAAAAATGTTTTTTTCCCAGTGGAAAGTTGTTTTTATTTCTATTCTATGAAGTGACTGAACTAATTCTGAAAATAAAGCTTAAATTGTCACTCTCTTTCTGTTGCTGTATTTGTTGCTATTTTAATAAATTTGTGCTTTATACTTACTCTACTATAAAATGTTCTTAACCAAAAAATTTGAGACTTTTTTAATGTCTGTATTTATTATATAAAGAACCATACACGGAGAAAACATTTTTGTTAATAAAACTCAAATATACGGTTTTTAAGCTATTTATTTAGTAATTTTTTTCCTCTTATGGTAAAGGTTTACCAAAAATCCTGGTTTTTAAAATTATAGTTCTTATTACCACACATTTAGAAAAAAATATAACACTGAAAAGTAAAATAAATGATTTTTATGCCATGTTCTAATATATCATGATAAAATTGCACATCCCCCCCCCAGATTTTTTAAATTTTATCTAACATTATAAAACCAAATTTTTCGTTAATTTTACCAAAGTCATTACCAAAAAAAAAAACCAAACTTTTTGGTGTTACCATAGATCCATAAACGCTGTAAATTTTATCATATTCTGGTAATTTTGACAGTACTTTTTTTTCTCAGTGTATTCATAAGTAACTTCTGAACCTGAGTAATATGTAAATGAAACTGACTAAATCTCTTACTAGGTTACTTAAAAGAATGGATCTCATTACAAAGTTTTGTTACAAAGTTACTTTGTTCTAAGCTACCTGAAAATGATCCTGTGAAGCAAAGGAAACTAATTGAACCACCGAAATTAACACTTAGCCTAAACAAAGCTGTCTTCAATCGTTTAGTCAATGAACTCAGAGCTCTTTTTTAGATGCTTACTAAGAATAATTGTTATTATCCACTGAATAGTAGCGTTTATTATCTTGAACTTTAGTTTTGTGTCCAGAGGAAAGGTAACCTAAGTTCATAAAAGACGGCTAAGTCCGATCAGAGAGGGAAAAAAAAATAATCAGTCACGAAGAAGAGTGTGGACGGAGAAAAAAATAATAATCGATCCCGGACCATTGTCGAAGGGGTGGGGCTGAGAAAAGGTCAATCTGCAGTGTTGAGGAAGTGACATTCATAGAGGTATGTTACTTCCTTCATAGGCTAATTGGTGAGTGGACGAAAGAGATGAGCACAAGTGTCACGTATCTCACCTGATGAGCGAAGTTTTCAGGTTTTAATGTATCAAATTGGGGGAAAAAAACCTTTGTTGAAAAGAGCGAGGTTTTTAGGAGACAAATAGGGAGAAAACTTTATAGAAAATAGAGAAGTTTTTATGTGTCATATATGTGGCAAATTGGAAAAAGCTTTATAGAAAATGGTAAAGTTCTTACGAAACAAATTGGGAAAAAGCTTTTATTCAGGGCTCGAAAAAACTCAGAAATTTTACCCGTCCCCGAGGACGGCTTGTCCAACAATGTACCCGTCCTCCTTTGAAACTAACCCGTCGCTTCTAAATAAATAAAAATATAATTTTCTCTTATTTATTACTAACATTTATATAAATTGCACAATGAATTAGTAGTTGCTAGGATTACAAATACTAGGATAACATTATACAGTAATAAAAGAAATACTAGGTTACTAATAGTAAAACCTAGTATTTCTTTAATGAAATAATTTATTTCTTTAATGAAATAATTTATTTCTTTTATGAAATAATTTAAGTAACAAAGGTAAAGTTATCTGTCAATTATTATGTCAATTTATCCGATGGTACTGCGTTTTTTTAAATGAATCAAATACGAAGTTTGCCAGTTCCACAATCAAGCCAATGATTTACAGAGGTTTCTGCACAAAAATCTGAAAGAGTCTTTCCATTTAGGTAGATGTTCATAATTGCGGTTGACGCTTGTTGTTTAAGACCAGTACGTAATGTGTTTTTTCATAAGTTCATTGATGAAAAGTCCCTTTCAACCGCTGCAGTACTCCCAGACAGAGAAAACATCAACTCCACCATGCGCAGTATGTTGCTACATTTCGAGATTAGAAGGTCATTTTAGAAGTGAGGAGCTACACTCTTGTAAGATAACAAAAATTGAAAATATATCACGAACATTAACGGGAAAATGACCGTCCGCGCGGACGTTGGATTCGAGAAATTAGTTGTCCGCGGGGTATTTTTGACCGCCGAGGACGGGCGGACGGGCTGTTTTTCGAGCCCTGCTTTTATTGCAAATAGCGAAGTTTTTATGTGTCATATATGTGGCAAATTGGGTACATAAATATGGTATATAAATAGGTAAAATGGTATGTAAATATGGTATATAAAATTGGGTATATAAATATGGTATATATGGTATGGTATATAGTTTAAAATTATGGCAAAGTTTTATGTGGCAAATCTGTAAAAAGCTTTTGTAGAAAATTGCGATGTTTTTATGAGTTATATATGTGGCAAATTGGGAAAAAGCTTTATAGAAGATGGCAAAGCTTTTATGAAGCAAATTGGGAAAAAAGCTTTAACTGAAAAGAACGAAGTTCTTATGTAACATATATTTGGCAAATTTGGGAAAAGACTTTTGTAGAAAATAGCAAAGTTTTATGTGGCAAATCTGTAAAAAGCTTTTGTAGAAAATTGCGAAGTTTTTATGGGTCAAATTGTGAAAAAGCTTTAACTGAAAATAACAAAGTTTTTAAGTAACATATATTTGGCAAATTTGGTAAAAAGCTTTTTAGAAAATTGCAAAGTTTTTATGTGACAAATTGGGAAAAAGTTTTAACTGAAAATAACGAAGTTTTCATGTGGCATGTATGTGGCAAATAGGGAAAAAGTTTAAGTAGAAAAGACCGAAGCTTTCAGGTTTTATACGGCACATTTTCAGCAAATTGAGATAAAAACTTACTGGAAAACCGAAAAGTTTATAGGTATTGTGTGGCAAATATATGGTATGCTAGGAAAAAGTTCAAGTAGAAAACAGCGACGTTTTGAGGTATTATTAGTTATGTAGCAATTTGGGAAGAAGAAAAAAACTGTAATAGAAATCATAGTTAATATTCTCTTAAAGCGTATGAGGAAATCAAACTTTTAAAATAAATATAGAAATTCCACATTCCTGAAGAAAGTTTGAAGTCTGTGATGTACCGATGGAAAAAAATTCTCTCTTTAAATTTTTATTGTAATTCCGCTGGCCAATGTAAAAGAAAAATCCGCAGTTAAGTAACTTATAATCTAATTTTCGGATTTTTATGTTTATAAGATACAATAATTGATTAAATTTATTAATACAGATGCGAAATCACACCAACAGATAAAACTTGTACTTTCTCTCACAGCGCCGGTACTTTTTAACGTAAAATCCCTTTTTAGCATTAAATTTTAGGGAACAAAAATCTGATACACCGCAATTTTTATAGCAATACTTACAGTAAAATCACTGAATTACTCTAATTAAATAATTATTACTGTGAAAATTACGGTTTAATATTATACGTTAAAAATGGATTTTACGGGATTTGATCAGGATTTTTTTACAGTGCATGGAATATTAAACAAAACCATGTTTTAGTTTAAAATAATCGACAAGAATAAATAATGGTGAAAGAAACTAGGGGAAAAAAGAGAACTAGAGGCAGTTTATATTAGCGCTGTTTTTCGAAGCTCTGTCGCCAAGGAAGATAAAAAATTGCCTTACAATTGAAGCAATGCGGTGATTTTAAACTGTAAATATAATTTTACTGTGAAGAATTATCTGGGCTTTAGAACAGACAAATAACTTAAATATTTTAAAAGTTTTTTAAACAATTTTAAAAATCTTCTGTTTGGCTAAATTTTTTCACCTCGATGAAAATTATTAAAATGACTGCCTCATTTTTAGTTTTTGCAAATTCTTATAAGCCCAAGTAATGCAGCATTTGAGTAAGTTTTTGAAAATTAAAAAAAATTAGACCATAAAGGCTTTTCATTTTCACAAAACTGTGAGTATTCTCTATATTGACGTTTTGCACCACGTTCAAAATAAACGTAGACCTGGCTTTAGGTAAGATAAACGTGACCTAACACATGTAACAGTCACGAGTAACAGTTGTAAACTCACAGCAGTTATAAAAATATCTTATTATTCGCAAAAAACATCACTTCATATTACTTCGAAGCCTTCAAAAAGCAGTCTTAATAGGAGGAGTTTTGCAATTTGCTAATTCTTCCAAACAAGAGCAGACGAGGCGTATAAAAAATGCTTAGGTAATAAATTAAATTCCTTTAATTCCTTTTCTTATTTTCAAAAAGATATTTTCTTTTAAGTAGGATATTCAGTGCTGTAAGTTTTTGAAAATTAGTAACTTTATGGTACTTATATAATAAACAGAAATATTCTACTGAGATGTTTGAAAAAGACTTGTTTAAAAAATGTACAATAGTAATCAACCTTAACTTTAACTTAGCCTTTGTTTTTATTGTAAATCTGTACAAGCAAATTTTAAATAACTATGGCATAACAATATGTTACGCCAAATAATTACACTCATAATATAGGAAAGAAAATTAAAAAATATCCGAAGAGTAAAAGGCACTGATTTACAAAGCAAATCAAAATTATATTTACTCTGTACACAAAGTAATATAGTATGAATCAAAATGATTTTTTAAAATTAATTTAAAAAAATATTTATATATTATAGATTAATACAGAAGATAGCTTTTGATTTAAAAAGTGTAATTTGAAGTCGTATTTATCTAGATAATTTAAATTTTCAATAAGAAAACAAACATGAAAGTCAGTATTTTTTTCTTAATTTACAGATTCTAAAATGTTATTATAAACAAACAAGAATATAATATTTTTAAATTGAAAATGAAGTTTCATTTGGAGGATGAAAATGCCAAATATCTTTATTTTGTAAGTTGTTTTTAACAATAAATGTTATTTTATAAATTTTTTTAAATATAATGATTAATACATATGCATACAAATACCACTTACATAAATATGTAATTCGCTGTTGTTTATTATTCTTATTTTTATACATAATTTTTCATCATTGATTCCATCTATTAAAACTATTTACACTGAAATATGACGTAATCTAAACTTTAGGATAGATTTTTTGTTATTGATATCTCTCAACTCTTTAGTTATAGTGAAAAATAATAGCTGCATAATTTTTGAGTATCAATTGATATTCGACTATTTTAAGATCAAAGTAATTCTGCAAAGTAAACGCAATTCTTATTGTTCTTCATAAAAAGGAAATTACAAACATTCCAAGGAAATTACAAATGAAAAAAAAATGCAACACTTTATAAACATTTACGATCGAGATAGCATTTTTCAACAAAATACATTTCCACAGCTTTAAAGAAAGAAAAAATCTGCTTTCAAACAAAAAAAAAATTTTTCAAAGATGAAAAAAGGTCAATTTTTTTTATTTACAAAGATTTATATTAGTACCAAAAGATTTCCCTGAAAATTCTACAAATATCAGCTCAACGTTGAATTTTAATATCGGTACCTCTAAGTATGATATATACAACCGTGTTGCAAGTTGAACCATACAATCAAGTAATCAAGTTTGTTTATCAATTAATTAGTTTGTTTATAAATTCATTCCATAAATAAAGAGGCAGAGTAAATAAAACAAGAACTATATTATTTAAAAAAAAATAGAAACAAGTCTGAAATGTAGCTGCTGGTGCAATTAAAAAAAATCACTAGGTCTGGACTTATCACACAAGCAGAATGTTAGCTGATGAGCTGACAGTCTATTCATTCAGTTCTTAAAGAATGCTTAATAAACGTGTTACTGTAAACGCTAAAAAGTCAAGTAAATCCAAGGTTTTATCGGTAAAAATTTAGGATTTATCAAAGTGGTTTAGTAACTCTTACGTTTCACCTCAAATGCTTAGTAAAAGGCCGAAATGGAATCAAATTAAAGCATACTTCGGACCTTTACCAAGCCACTTTGGTAAAAACTAGTTTTTACAAGTAAAATCTAGGATTTACCAGACTTCGGGTATTAAGTTTTTCAACAGCAGAGGTACGAAGTGGGAACGGATGCTTCTTGTCTCATTCAGGGCACTGGAGTCAATTATCGGTGGTATTCTAAAACGTAAACAATGTTCAGATAAACATTCAAATCGAAACGTCCCGATAAACTTCCTCATGGAGTCATCTTGTTTCCATGACAACACTTGACCACACACACTCTCAAGGTAATAAAGAAACTACTGCAGAAGTCCAAAGCCAACAGCATCTTATAGTTCAAATTTGTCCCTGTGTGACTTCAACAACAACATTTCAAATTGACAGCGAAGACAAGGTACGTGTGTGCGGACAGGTCATAAAGAGGGCGCTTCTTATGAACGTATAATTGTGCTTTTAGGGCTACTAGGGGACATCTAACAATCTCGCAAACTATTGTAGACCATACATTTGAGTTTTAATAAACAAAATGCCTCTGACTTGTTGTTTATTGACAGCACCTAATAATATACAAACATTATTGAAAGATTGAAACTTTAGTTGGTCTGTAGGTCCACATTGTGTACCCCCTATGGGACCTAAAATTAATTCCTTTCGTAGGGTACACTATTCCATGTGAATATAATACGTGGTGCAATTAAAATATTATGGGTCAATATTAAGGCTCCATATCGCGTCTTGCATTGAAAAATGACTTAAAAAGTCCCCGTTTTAAAGTAAAAATGGTGTAAATACATTGGAAGCTTATAAATGTATTTGCACCCTTTTTAACTATCTAAAGAATACATATATTTTAAAATCATACCTTAATTAATTTTTTTCTGTTTATTAAGTTTTAAAACAGGGAAAAATAATTAATTGCCACCATCTGAAATGGAATGCATTGAATTAAACATATTGCAAATTTTGCTAAGTCCAACAAACAGGGCCACACTGTAAATACATAGTAAACTTTAGGTGTTTTATAGTGTTTTTGTTCCAGGTAACTCAATTTCTTTTTATTCACCCATTTCAAAGAACCACCTTTTTGATTAATTGAATTAAGATTCATTCATAAAAATTATTTAAACATTTGTACTTAAAACTAACTCGACAATTAATTAGTTCTCGTACCAGTTAAAAGGAAGCCGGTTAAACGAAAAGCGTGTTTTAATACTCAGTGGTTGATGCAAAAAGCTCTTGATTAATTAAGATTTTATGGGTCTTTGCGACTTAATAACTCTGTTCAAGCTTACATAAACGTTTCTTGTATTACTCTTGCATAAAGCGTAATTAGCCAATTAGGATTCATTCGTACATTTCAAATGACGTCATAGTTACGTCAAATGGCTTTTAAGATATGCTCTCTTCGTCCATTTCTGTCAGCAAATTTATTCAAATGGGGAAATTCTCAAAATTATATTATGCCGAGTAAGACTGGAATGTAATGAACTTTGGTATTCGTAACCATTTAAGGGAAAGAATCAAAGTAATCAAGTTCTTTTCCACAAAATATGGAATCTAAAAACGTCATTATAAGATTTTCGATAGTATGCTGTCATAATTTAACTGTACATAAAGCTATCAAAATAAAAATACTTTTTGTACTGGATGACTACATAGAATGTATCATTTTATATGAGTAAGAAACAAACGTTTTATTAAAAAAAAAAAAAGTACTTGATTTTCTTAAAAATTAAAAAAAAAAATTTTTTTTTAATTAAAAAAACTTCATTTTTTAAAAATTAAGAAAACTTGATTTTATGAGTTTATTAGTGAAAATAGATAATTAAATCATGTTGCCCCTGTAAGCGAAATATCTCGATTATTCGATGCAGATGCGGTTCTAATTAATTCGGATCATAGATGTTCGAATTTAAATCGTATTTTTATTTTTCAGTGGCTCATTTTCCATATAAGCTACAATAAATTAATCAATACCAAATGGTTTAACTATTTTTTATCTCAAACAACGTTTGTTATAATTTTTACATAATTTTTTCATTCTACTTTCTTTTAATATTCCTAAAGTTCGAATAATCTACCTCAAAAGTATTCTATATTTCAAGAAGGCAGACGAGTTTAAAATTAAACACAAAAATGATTTTATTAAACAAACCTTGTTGTTGGCGGTATCAAATTTAGATCCTTTGAAACATTTCGAAAGCAACTGTGAAAATGCGCCACCATAAAATTCGAAGAGCGTTCGGAAGAAATACACTATTTTTTTTCAAAATGATATTCGTAATAGCCATAACTTATTTTACTTTAACTCCTTTATGTACATAACTAATTTTACGATAATGAAACTTATTGTCCAGACATTTCTGTTCAGACGGTCTGTCCAGACATTTTGTGAAATGTCCTGTTTTTGTAAAATTGTGAAAAATCTTCTCATAATTTGTAAATATAAAATAAGCATTCAGTCACATTCTTTCAACCAGGGTCCTGTTTTGTGAATTTGTGCAAATAGGGTCCTGTTATTGCAAAAATTGATAAAAATCTTTTCAAGAAGTTTTTAAATTGTAAATCGATACAAGATTCTGTTCCACAATTGCTGCTACTAAATTAGAGATGCAACATACAAATATTTGGTATTTACTCTATACTGCTCAACATAGAATATTCATTTCGGACGAATAATAGAAACAAAATCACTCACAGTTTTTATAATTATATTTTAAATAACACAACTTAGTTATGTATCACGCATTAAATAAATTTAAACAAATCTTAAATTTATAATATTTTATTTAAAAAATTGCCAGAAATTTATTTATTTACATAATATTCTATTAATTAATTTTATGAATGAATATAAATTGATCAATTATTTATTTACAAAAAAAATTATCATATAATATCAATAAGAATGTGCACACGATGTTTGTAAATATAGAAAGATTTTCTTAGAATACTAAATTTGAAATTTAAACTTGGGGAGACTTAGGAAATTTTTTCCCCATGGAAAGGGTTTATTCGATTAGCAAAACAATAATGAAGATAAACAAATTTGTGAAGGGTACGTTTTTATGACAAGATATTTTGTGAAGGGTCCGTTAACGAACCCAAATTTCTTCTGAACAGACCCCTGATTTCGTATAATTCAGAAACCCTGGCGTTACGAATGATTACATCGAAAATAAATATTCGTAATTGTCCAAAACTGTATTTAATTTTAATAGAAAATTACTATAAAAAATTATAATTAGTTATTTATAAAAAGTTAATATAACCTTTTAAGTATTTTCGCACACATTTACGCAATAAATGAGTATAAAGTATAGAATCATTTTATAAACACTCATCTTCCCAATGTTAATTTTTTAAAAAAAGTATGGATTTATTTTATAAACATTCATCTTCCCAATGTTAATTTTTTAAAAAGGTATGGATTTATTTTATAAACATTCATCTTCCCAATGTTAATTTTTTAAAAAGTATGGATTTATTTTATAAACATTCATCTTCCCAACGTTAATTTAAAAAAAAAAAAAATTAAATCGGTCTTTTTCAATTTTTCCCTCATTTATTACGCTACTCTTTGTAGAAGAAGCATCTAATTGAATCGATAGTTTCTACCAACCACACACCTCTAGATGCCTATATGCCCAATTGTAGCAATTTTAAAGAAGTTAAGACTCGCGAAATATTATTGGGAAAATATCGGTCTCAACAACTGGACATTTTTTAGTTGACTGATGATTCTTCATTAATTTTTTTTTAATCAGTGATAAATAATTGCGCCAAAATGTGAGATTGGCTTCGTTTCCTTTTTTAAATACTCATAGTATTTTTCAGGTGACTTGGCTTTCAAAAGGAATGCCAAGGTCTTCTACTTCTTACACAATCATTAAGTAGCTACGCGGTTTATAGAAAAAAAAAAGTTCTCTAAGTACTGAAGAGGTACGCATTAAACATTCTTTTTTATCTTAATGAGAAATAGGAAGGGTGGGGTGTTAAAATAGAGTCATTTCCTGGTATATTTATTTATCCAAACGGAAATGGTTAAACTGACCATGAAATTAAATGGCAAAGTTTTAAAATGTCCACAAAATATTATTGAGGCATTATTGCATAACTGAGTTTAGCGAGGTAATGCATAAGAGCATTCAAAACAAATGTGTGCCTAAAATAATTAGATTATTTTTTAACCCTTTAGCCGAGTCTCTCTCTCCCCCTTTTTTTTTAACTAGTTTGTTTTATGTTTTCTTATATCAGTTTCTTTTGACTGAAGATCAATGATTATTATGGTGTTAAATTTTTAAAAGTTATATATTTTAAAGTTATACAAGCTTTAATAATATTAAAAGTAAGATATAATATTAAAAATAATACAATAATTTATAGGAAATTAATAAAAGTACAATGGTTACGGAAATCGCAGAATATATTTATTCTAAATGTAATTAATGGTGTTGAATATAGAATTTAATAACAACAGAACTGAAATCAATTATACTGCCAAAAACATCAATTATACTGCAAGAAAAGAAGATAATTGAACATCACTAGAGCATCTAAGTGCTGTGGGAATATAAATGGAACCAATTAAAACACATATTTAAACACATATTTACGAAGTATCATTTACCTAGGGAATATTCCAGAGCCTCATTGAAAAAAAAAATGGTTATACCCATGGAAACTGAGAAAACAGACAAGCAATGTGTACGATCTGAGGACACTTAAAAATCTTATTTAAGTAAATAGTTTATCTTACTGGGGTGCCAAAAATGACTGATGGTTACAGAAAATCGTTAATCGATTTTCAGTAACCATCAGTATAAAATAATAATAATGAAAAAAAACGGAATGCGATAAAATGTATGGAAAACTAGGGAATTTAATTCCTCCAAATTACGCATTGAGATAAACAATATGTCAGTAGGCGGCACTGCAGAATAGGAATAACTACAATCGGCATGAAAATGGTACAAGTCAATAGTTGGAATCGTCACGTGTTGGCATAAAGCACCACCTATTGGCAGGAACTTAACTAAATGTGAAATTAAGTAGGATGAATTCCCTTAGTTTTCCAAGCATAATGCCACAAACCGTATATTATTATTGCATTCTGTTCTTTTTTAAAAATTATTTTTAAATTCTATCAGTCATTTTTGGGACACCAGGTAGTTACGGTATCTAAAAGATCATGCGGCAAATCACTTCATGTTCTTCCTCTAAATTAAAAGTTTAATGCGACACAACTTAGAATAAATTTAAACAAATAATGGCTATTTTATAGTATGTAACTTGTATGAATTTTAGCAATTTAATAGAGCGGTTTAGATCACTCGTGCTATGATGATCGGTTAGCATGTACTCTATCTATGGCTTTAATTTCGAATATCACGAAATAGTACAATCTATATTAAAATCCAGAAAAAAGGCGAATTTCCTTTGCCTAAAGAACTCAAGGTAAAAATCTTGCTTAAATTTCAAACTAGCTACAAAAAAAAAATGAAAAGCCTGTTGGTGTTGGTGGTCCAAAATTTTGGATTATTTCTACATTTACACTATAAAGTTTAAATGTGTCGAGTAATTTATTAAATGTTCTTATTTCTATTATTAAATGCTAATTTATGTATAATTTTCGAAAATCTGATTTTGTAATCACATTTTTATGAATTTCATTACCAAGTAATAATTTCGAACCAGCTATTGGAAAAACACGAAAAGCCTATAGGTGCAACTGAACGGTAGTACAAGTTTTTGAATAAAGTCTATAACATAAAGTTATTCAAAGCAAAGCCAGATCATTAACTTAGACCATTCATGAAATCTAATAAAATTTCTTATCTGAATTATGAATTACACTTAGAAATGCATTTAATCATTCAGAAAAAGAATAATTTTTAAACAGCTGATTGATTTTCTAATCAGGTATATTAAATTAAATTTAATAAGATAGCTCAAACATTTTGATAATGAACCTCATTAGTACAATCTAATAATTTTCATATATTAGATTTGAAAGCAAGATGAACAAAAACAATAATTGAATCTAAAAAATAATTGCCCTTATGCCCTTGCAGAAGTACTAAATTATAGACCAGGAAATGACGATCGCTCTTTAAGAATTGGGCGCGCTAATAGTAATAATCTTTGTATTCAAGCATTAACGAGGCTATAAAACAAATCAAGCTTATCTCATCACACAAACATCAGCTTATCTCAACACAGGTGTTCTAGAATTCTTTAATCTCCAGATTCGAATGAAGAACCTTGGCTTTGTATATTTGACAATACTATTTTCTTATGCATATGAAGGGTCCTAAATCTTCTCACTCTTGCTGATGGCAACTGCGCAGTCCAAGGATTTACTGATCATTCGGGGAAGCAGCAAAACTTTGAATGGTCAAGAAGTCCTTGGTCACTCTGAGTCCAGTAGAAAGTGATGTAACTCTGGCTCTTCGACTTGAAGGGTGCAAGGCCGAAACATACTTTCCTGTTCCAACTCCTAATTAATAGTCGTTTTCATACGAATGTTTTTCATCATTGCTGATTAAAGAATTCCATTCCAGGGGGGTGGATAGGCGTGCCTTCTTAGTGCCTGATGAATGTCTGAATTCTAAAATCTAGGCACACAAGGAAGAAAAACATCATGTCGTTCATTTCGTAGTCAGTTAAGAAAAATATTCGTTACAGGTGGTTGTGGACGAATTTCTGGTAATGGCAAGGCTGTTTTTTATTTTTCAAGGTGTTAGAAAACACCATCAATCACTCCAAATATAAACAGACACATAACCAGGATAAACTACTTTAATTGGAATGTTTTCAGCGAAAAACCTGTTGGACGTCATCACCTTCCTACGCTTTCCAGAAAAATGTGAATGGCATTTTCAATTTGCTTTTTCTCGCCGCAAAATGACGTTTTTAAAAAGAGCTTTAATAAGTAATCTGGTAACGATTTCTTGATTAATGGATCGATTATGTATTTATAAATTGTAATTCTTTGTAAGTACGTTTCTTAATTCTTGCGGTTTAATCGAAAACGGTTTTGCAAAACATGAAAACAAACGAGATATCAATCAATATTTTATTTGGTTATGTATTTATAAATTGTAATCATTTAAGAGTGTAATTCTTAATTCTCGAGGACAAATTCAAAACCATTTTGAAGAGAATAAATACAGAAATAAAAGTTGCGTTCATCTACATTTTATCGTTTTGGATAAATACTATCCTACAGGAATGGAAGAGACACTTTCTGTTTTTGACATTTTTTTTTTTTTTGAATTTCTCAAGAAAAAGGAATTAAATTATTAATCGCATGAACTAAACAACTTTAAAGTTGTTTAGTTCATGCGATTTCTCATATTAGTTATTTTTTATATTCTCTAGCTTTTCTAAGCAAACATGCTATACCTTTAAAAAAAAATTTTTTTTTTTTTTCGCTTTACGTTTTCTTACAATAACTGGAAAAATATTTAATATAATAAAACAAAATTCCTGGAGACATTTTTAACTGATATAAATTTTTTTTTTCTAAGATTAAAAAAAATCGTCAAAAATTGTGCAAGACATGGGCATTTAAAGTAGTCTTTTTTATATTGCGCATGGGCGCGGAAAACTATTAAATTTTTTTTCTCCATAATTTTGTTGTGAATCGTATTTGGTAACTTATGGAAAAAACTCCGATTTGAATGTCTTTAAAATTAGAAAAAAAAAACGAAGTTTTTAACAATTTTCGAATTAAGATTTTGAAAATTTTTTTATAGACCTTTGAATGGTATTAGGGTTTTCCGCAAATTTCGTTTTGTTTTATTAAAATAGATTCATTAAAAATGACGACATTATAAAGGACCATTCTCTTTTAAAGTATGTTTTATTTTACATATTTTCTTCACGTAGCTCACATGTTTTCTTCGCCACATTTCCTTGACCGGACAATTAGTATAGATTATTATAATTTATTATTAAATTTTGTTTTATGATACATAATAAATTTTTTAAAGACCCCATGTCATTCAAAGTTTTCTTTCAAAATTCACAAAAACTACCTAGAAAATCGCTTGAAACATTTTTAAATTTTCTAGATATTCGAATTGTTTTTTTCGTAAGTTACCACATACGATTCAGAACAAAATTATGAAAAAGTTTTTTTTAAGTACTTTAAAAGTTAAATAAGTTTCATGTTTGAATTTCCTAAATGAATTTATTCCAAGCGCTAAATATTTAGATAATTAAGCGGCGTTAAATATTGAGAATTGAGCAGCAAACATTAATTTTAATTTCTTCAAACTTATTGGAAATATCATTTTTCTTTTTTGTAATGCAAGAAAAAATGCCTCATGTCTTGTTTCTGTAAATTTAGAACTACGACCTACGAATTAACCATGATTGGTGGTTGACTAAAATTCACCCTTTATTATACGAAAAAAAAATTGCTCTCACACATAATGCTAATACAAATAATAAATCCTCCGAATTATTTTCTTTATATTAATATTTTATGTCATTTTCCAAATTTTCACAGAAGGTGTCTACTGAAAGATGACAAAACCCAACTTTCAGTCATAAATCGCGTTCAGAAACTACCCACAGCTAAAAAAAAATTGCCTTTTATTCGTTAAAAATGTTTATTTCATAAAACGACCGAATTTTATAAGAATAGCCTAAAGAATGGCAATATACCTCGCAATAAAATTTAGAAATTTGAACTTTTCTAACTATTTCGCCCTTATATTTTGTATACCTTCTGACGCATTTCTTTTTTACCCATAATGTTATTACAATCAATTTATCTTCCGAATTATTTTCTTTATATTAACATTTTATGTCATTTTCCAAATTAACATAGAAGGTGTCGACTGAAAGATGACAAAACCTAACTTCCAGTCATGAACAGCGCCTAGAAACTAAACGCAGTTTTATAAAAAATTGCGTTTAATTCGTTAAAAAGGTTTATTTCATAATACGGCCGAATCACATAAGAATAGATTAAAGAATGGCAATGGGGTTCACAATAAAATTCAGGAATTTTAAATTTTCTAATTATTTCGCCCTTCTGATAGTGTTATTTACGCCACTATAATCAAATATTAATCTTGACCTATGCGCAACTTCGATTCAACTATTAATCTTGACCTTTTCAACAAGAGTTTCATATAGCTACCGAAACCATTTCCTTAATAACGTTGATGAAGTGTAAATCACCATTTCCTAATCGATTTTTATGCTTCTAAGAAGTAATTGGGTAAAACCACGAAAATTTACACCCAAACAAACATAAATTGCTGGTTTTGCTATTATCCTTGACATACAATAGTATCGTGGATTAAGTTAAAAAATTTCGATAAATGGGCATGACGATGTTTATTTATTGTTTAGATGAAAGGATGAGCTTATCACGTTAGTTCCTAACACTCTCACTTAACCATGAACCATCAAATGAAGGTTTCGTGAGCATTGCTTCCGGTAAAGCCACATAAAGGGACTTATCCGCCTATTTTTCAATGTTTGGGCATTCTTAAAATAACCGTTGTGTAATTTCAGCCAGGCAGAAATTGCGAAAATTTTATAATTTATTCTGATGTTTTTCAACAATATTATTGTTAAGGCTAAAGTTAATTTAGTAGCTATCTATTTTAGAGAGCTGTAAAAAATTCCAAATCAAATTACGGTAAATTTTACTCTTCAGTATTCTATTTTTTACTAAATGTGTGGTAATGAGAGCTATAATTTTGAAAACAGATTTTTCCTGTAAACCGTTACCATATGAAGAGAGAAATTATCAAATAAATGGATTTAAATAGCGTAAATTTTGGTTTTTAATACCACAATTATGTTCTTTTTCAAATTCTTTTTTTTACCTGAAATGTCATTACCATATATAGTAAGGTAATTTTACCAGAATTTTTTTTCTGTATTAAATTCATTTTTAGCGTAAAATTTTACAGAAAAAAATTTGATGCACCGTAATTTTAACAGTATTATTTGCTGTAACATCAATGAATCACTTTGATTAAATAAATATTATTTTAAAAAGTGCAGCATAAAATTTTAAAGGTAAAAATGGATTTTATGGATGTTGCAGACAAGGTGTCAATACTTTTTACCGTAATTTCATCATGCTCACACTACTATTCACAAAAATTTATTACATACTGTAGAACTTAACTATGTACTAACAATAGCCAAAATGTGTGTAGTATCGCTTAGGATACAAAAAGTACTGCAGTGTAATGACAGTTCTATGAAAAAAAAAAACAATAATTCTCGTAATAAATTTAGTAGTATATTTAACGATTCATTATCAAATATTTAAACCATTCATTTGATAAATTTTCAGTTCAGTTGGTGTCAGTTTAATGGAAATTCTGTTTTTTTCATTCTTTTTTTAAATTATAGTTTGCATTACAACACATTTAGTAAAACAACAACAGTGAAGAGTGAATTTTAAAGGTTTTTATGCCACACTCAGAAGTATTATAATAAAATTACGAAATTTTACCCCTTTTTCCTAATTTACACATATTATAAAACCCTATTATATCGTTAATTTTACCAAAATCATCATAGTTTTGGCTATATTTTTTCCCAGTGAGGGTATTAATTAGAATCCTATATTTAACCGAGAGCCCTTTTCTTTTCATCTTATGACTTTGTTCTGATATTTTCATTTTTCTTCATAGAATAAAATGTTAGAATTTTTTTTATTTGTGATGAGTTATATAATAGTTTAAATATGCTGCACTCTTAATACAGTACCATAGATCAACCACAGCTATGCAATACGTTCTTAAATTCGATTACACAATACTATTCACCTTGGTCGGAAATAGGGTTAAATATAACGATAATATAGCTTAGTCGATATTTCTGAAAGTATCTGGTTACTGGAAAAAAAAATTATTCCCGCTCTCTCAAATATATGTGTTACGGTAAAAATTCGAAGTCTGGTAAAGCCTTTGTTTCACCGGTAAAATCTAGCTATTAACAAAGAGGTTCAGAAAAAAGTTCGACAACAAACTAACAACTAACAAACAAATTAACTTTTTGATTTAAAACTGTTTAATAGGTTTAATTTTTACAGGACGTTACCTATTTTGTCCATTAGTTTAAAAAAAATGTAAGTAATTTTTTGGTAGAGTAATTTAGGAGTTAATAATTTATTTAACTTAATTTTTAATTATTTAATATAATTTTCAGAATATTTACATGATCAAAAGTAAGGTTTTAAATTGCGAAGTGATTTTGCTATGTTATATTGCTTGTTCTCAGGACTTTGAAACTAGCTTACTTTAGTAAATAAGTTAGGATGCATTATGTTTTGCCTATTGCAAGTCTCTCTTTTTAATTTCAAAATTATTGACCAACATTGGAAGAAATTTCGGATTAAAATAAGATATAAGTACCGGCACTTTGGGTGAATCATTCACAGTAAAATCAATTTTTGTTCGTAAAATATGCAGCAATATTTATTTAATTATAGTAATGCTGTGATTTTACGATAATTATTACAGTAAAAATTGTGGTGGTATTAGATTTTTTGCTTTGTAACATGTTTCGGTAAAAATGTGCTGTAAAATTTTACTGTCAAAAAATCAGTTACCCTGAGTGCCGATACTTTTTTATCTCAGATTGATCTGGAATTTTAGACAATGAGCATAAATCTATCTAATCAGATATATAATAACAGAGAATAATCATTGCATTATCATAATAAGCAATAACAATCACAATTAAAAATAATGATTAACTGTATTAATTATAAATTTGTTAATGTGAATATTGTTATAAAAACTAACGAATAATTCATTTTAGACAAATAAAACAAAGAATATTAATCTACGTATATAAGTATCCTAAAATCTGAACATTAAAAATTTGTGTAGTAAAAAAAATATTTCCCAATTTTTTTTTTTTTTATAGTTTTAAGATAAATTACATTATATTACTTCCAGCGTAACTACATAGAAAAAATTCATTCGCTACTTAATATTAAATAAATTTCTGAATTTCAAATTCAAGGATATATTGTAGGAATTATAATTACATTAGATTATTCATTAATCTTCCATACATGAGCAATTCAATGGCATTCGTTGTGTGTGTAATAGAAAAATCAATTTCGAGAAATTCTAAAACCCCTGCCAATTCAAAGTACTCAGAATAAACATTTAGCCTTGTCCTCAATAGCTTATGCATGCGTTGAAACTAGAAAATTACTCCTTCATAATTTAAATGAAGTCCCTAACATTGGCAGAGGAGGTTAAGAAAGAATGCTTAATTAAATCATAAGAGCAAAGAATAAATTTCGTGCCTTCAAAGGGTTGCACTATTGTGATTTAAAAAAAGTCTTAATTTTCTGTATGAACTTTTCAACAAACGATAAATGTACACTCGTAGTTTTCTTTCAGCGTTTTTTTATTTTTATTTTTTTTTACGTTTTAAACTACAAAGTCTATAGTTCTGTTATATACGTCAAAAACCGAAAATTTCTTTTGTTTATTGTAACGTTTTTGTAATACGAAGTTATGTTTCCTTTGCGTTACGTTTTAAACTAGATTTTTGCTAAAAGTAACGGTTTTGTTGTACGTCTGTTATACTAAAAGTTACAACAGAAAGTTTCAGCTGTTCTGTAATCCGAAGTTATGCTTCTTTTGTGTAACGTTTTGAACTACATTTTAGTCAAAGTAATAAAGTAACGTTTTTGTTGTACGTCTATTATACGAAAAGTTACGACAGAAAGCTTTTTCTGTTCAAAGTAACGTTTCCGTAATATGAAGTTATGTTTCTTTTGTGTTATGTTCTGAACTACATTTTAGTTAAAGTAAAGAAGAAACGGTTTTGTTGTACGTCTATTATACGAAAAGTCGCAACTGAAAGTTTCTGCAGCTCAAGGTAACGTTTTTGTAATATGAAGTTATGTTTCTTTTGTGTTACGTTTTGAACTACATTTTATTTAAAGTAATGAAGTAACGGTAAAGTATACTTCTATTATGTGAAAAGTTGCAAGAGAAAGTTTCTGCTGTTCGAAGTAACGTTTCCGTAATATGAAGTTATACTTCTTTTGTGCAACGTTTTAAACTACATTTTAGTTAAAGTAACGAAGCAACGGCTTTGTTGCATGGCTGTTATACAAAACGTTACATAAGAAAAATTCTGTTGTTCGAAGTAACATTTTTGTAATATGAAGTTGTGTTCCTTTTGAGTTACATTTTGAATGATGAGGTTTCAAAATCATTAAGGTAAAGAAATGTTTCTAACCATAAATTTAACTGTCATTTGGATGGTTAGGCTGCTTCCAGTTACTTTACTTCAATTTTAGAAGGAAAATTCCAACAGTGTATTGAAATTCAATTTATATATCTTAGTAATATGAATATAAGTAATATATTCCTTAGCAAGTTAAAGTACGTAAATGATGGTATCGCAACAATATTCAAAGCATTTCAGAAATTTTTTTGCTTTGCTCATCAAGTTATAACACACCTTACTCAATAATCAAATGCTGAGAACAAAAGTGAAAACAGGAGGAGGTACGGAAAAAGAAAAAAACAATTTTTTCCCCACCCCCTAGAAAAAATGAAACGGAATCGGTAGCAATTATTTATTGAACAGTCGGGCGGGGGTAGTTCGTGGTTCTCCAAAAAAGAATCTGGACAAGAAAAGTCTGAGAATTCTTATCATCAATAAAACCCTATCGTGACCAACCCACACGAAATTGACCCTTTCAGAATGGATCCGTTTGATGTAATAACTGAATTTAAATTCGTCAATTTTCGATTCTAATTCCATGGGCGAAAGATGCCTAGTAGATCCTATATCAAGGCCTTTTCTTGAAGTAAGAAAATTATTGGCTTTTGGGGAAGACGATTTTGTTCTTTTTTCTCTATCTTTTGTTCTTCTTACCAACAAATACTCTCTAGTTTCGAATTTCGCGTGACTTTCAATTGATTACCTTTTTTATTGTTTCTATTCTTTTATTCGAAAGGTATGAGGAAAACAATGGTTTTTACCGACTCCCTGTGAATTTCAACGGTTTAAAAGTTTCCTAGAAAATTAGTAATTGTGGCTTTTAACTTATTATTCTGTTCAAGGTCTGTGTCGGCGGGCTTGAACACATCATCGATTAATATGAGTCTAACTGTTTTTCTGGAAAAAGAATTGTTCAAAAAATAAAGTTTGCACGATAAAGCCAAGTTAATTATAGTTAGTGTATAATTTATGAAAATAAACACGATATTAATTGTTTATGCACTAAAATATTGAATGGTAATTCGATAGTAAATGTTTTCAAATGAGGTTAATTTAAAAAATTACAGAAATGTTAAGTTTATAATTTAAGTTGTGTAAATTTATTTGGATTTGTTTTTTTAATTTAATTACTTTTGATTCAGTTTTTGTTTTAAACTTTAACCAGCAACATGTTTTACTTTTTTTTTAATAAGAGAACTGCATGTGTTGTGAACAAAGAAAGGAAAAATGTAGTTCGACTAGTTTATTATAGTCTACCAGTTACAATTTCTAGTTTATTAGCTGTAGATATAAATTACTATTTCTGTTTTATTTAGGTCAAATAGGATAATTATTATAGCAATTTACTATAGCAGTTTTACGTAGTCATTTAATCTAATTTTTTAAATAAATTGAATTATATGTTGTGAAATAGCTATACACTTAAAAAAATTAAAATAACAAAATTAATATATTAATAACTGTATCAAGATTTATATACTTAGCTTTAACCATGAACAAAAAATTTCGTTAACTATTTATGCTTTTCTTTTCTATTGTTTTCCCATTCATTACTTTTACTATTTTAAAAGTCAAACAAAAGTGAGATACTTATATTTGTTTTTCCTTTACCTCATTTTAAAATATCTTAGCATTAATTTTTTTCATAAATAAACGAATCTCCTTTTCTACTGAACTAATCTTTGAGCTACGCGTTGCAAAAAATATAAGTTTATTAGCAATTAAGTGCGAAATCTGTTAAGAATAATTGAAAAGAAAAGTCCTCATCGAATTTAAAAATAAATTTATAAAAAAGAAAAGTATTAACTAGCTCATCACTATCTCGAGGAGAATTATAACTAGATCTTAAAAATTATTGAATTAATGTAATTATATTTAATGAAATGTGTAACAAACGTATCAAAACTTTAAAGGTTACTCTCAAAACAGAAAAGGAAATTTTTTTTCATCGAGGCAAAAAAATAAAAAAATAAATAAATAAATAAAATAAATAAATAAAGGGATGTACTTTTTTTATTTCAGAAACAAATTAATACATTGAATATTTTTCATTTTATTCAAAGAAATTAAACTTTGTCATTGCTATTGAACCTAGTAACCACACTTTGAGTTTTAATGTTGCAGGTATTTCTAAAACTTGGACTTAATAAATGTTTAGGTAGAACTGCAGCTAGATGAACCGCAAATTTTAAATCCTAAGGACTGTGTTTTTAAATTTTGAGCTTTGAAAAACTTTGAAGCTAGAAACTTAAAATTTCAAAACCTAAAATTTGCCAACCAGATAGGTCCAATATACAAGTTTCAATAAAAACATTCTAAAATTATTAAGTGAATATATTAAGTTAACTGATGAAAGTTAAATTTAATTAAGTTTATTAAGTTAATATATTACGTTAATTGATGAAAGTTAAGTTAATTAAGTTTATCAAGTTAATTAATTAAGTTTATTTCGTTCTGGTATCTTTTTCTTCTGTAATAAAAGAGAAATTGTATTTATAAAACTGCCCTTAAGCTAACAGAATATTCTTTTTGTTTGGAAGGGACCTTTAATAAATTTTTGAGGAATAATTATTGCTAAATTAAAAACTCATCAAGGAAAAAAGATGATTAGGAAAATAATAAAACCATTTAATATCAGTTATTAATGTTCAGAGCATAATTATTATGCAACGCAAGAAGGCTATTATTCAAGCAATTGTTTCAGATTGATTTTCATGGGCTGCAACCAGCTTAAATAATTTTATTTTGCAGATAGGGACATTTACTTAACTTTGAACTCATAAACTTACAATATTAGAATCTAAAAATCGGTAACTAGCTATAGATTCAATATATGAGTTTCAATAAAAATATTCTAAAATTTCGGATTAATTAATAAAAAAAAGAAATTAAATTTATATTACTGCCCTTAAGCTAATATGAAAATACTAAAAAGATTTTACTGTTTGGAGGGGACTTTTAACACCTGTTGGCAGGATTACCAATACTGAATTAAAGAGTAAAAACTCGTCCCCGAAAAAGTTGGCAAAAGAAAACAATAAAACCATTTAAAATCAGTTTTTAATGTTCAATGCATAATTATTATGTAACGCAAGCAGGTCATTATTCAAGCAATTGTTTAAATTCGATTTTCATGCCCAGCAACCAGCTTAAATCATTTTCTTTTAGAGATAGGGCCATTTAACAGAATTTACACGCGTTTCCTTACATCCATATCTTTACCATCTACAGCGAAATCCTGAAGTATGAATCATTTATAATATCGCATCCACACACCAAATCCTGCAACTAACCCCTTCTCGCGTTTGCCTGCGGACAGTTCGATATTCATCTCAACCTATGATTCGAGAATATTAAAAACAGTAGAAGAAATACCATTAATTATCGAACCCGTTCGAACAGTAAGAGGATAGTCTCTGAAATTATGTAAAAAAAAAATCAAATAAATAAAAGGAAGAGTTTTTAGATGTCTTCGCACTTTTTCTTCTGAAATAAATGAACTGGCGTCTTCTCAGAGTAATGAGTTATTACAGCAATAAATTAGATTTTTTTTGGCAACAGAAAATCGTTCAATAATCGACTTTCTTAAGCTTTTATCCGTGTTGTGATAAATGGATTTCGACTTCTATCAACCCAACCCTAAAAGTTTGAGCGACAATTTCAAAAGGAAATAGAAGGTTTCTCAATGATATTTTTCGCAGATTAGGAATACCTATTAAGTTTCAATTATGAAATTTTATAAACTAATCTAATATAAAATAATTGTATTCTTTCGAAATTTAAGAAAGCTATTAAAGTAACTAGACGTGAGGCCAACAAATGTCAACTGCAAGGGTTCTGGGGTTTGCAAGGACATGGGGTTGACATTATCAAAATCATTACAAAATGTTTTGATAAAAATTACCGAGGTTAGTGTTCCCATAGAGCCAGAAACATGGTTAATTTTACTACATTCAGGTCGTT
Organism: Parasteatoda tepidariorum; assembly: GCF_982258835.1. Taxonomy (NCBI): domain Eukaryota; kingdom Metazoa; phylum Arthropoda; class Arachnida; order Araneae; family Theridiidae; genus Parasteatoda; species Parasteatoda tepidariorum. The sequence continues at coordinate 93,001,461 of NC_141764.1, forward strand.
TACCGAGCTTATTAGTTTTATTACCGAGCTTATAAGTGCTCCCATAGAGCCAAAAACAGTAAATTTTTCAACTTCTGGTCGTTTACCGAGCTTATTAGTGTTATCACCGAGCTTATTAGTGTTCCCATAGAGCCAGAAACAGGGTAAATTTTTCAATATTCTGTTCGTTTACCGAGCTTATTAGTGTTATTACCGAGCTTATTAGTGTTCCCATAGAGCCAGAAACATGGTAAATTTTACTACGTTCTGGTCGTTTTGACCATACATTTTTTTCCTCAGTGCAGAGTTAAGGGTCCCTTTGAGACCGATTAGTCATTCTTTTTTCTCCATGCTAACGTTCGGAGAATTAAATGAACGGAATTTCCTTATTAATCAAGTCAATAGTATTAGGAAATATTTTTGTAATATTTTGGAATATTCTTATATTTCATTAAAATGTATAAAATAAGATGAACTATTATCTATTGGACATTGTCACGATATTTCGAGGTAATAAGTAATTGTGAAACTTGAACTTTTTTGTTTGATTTTAAAAATACTCACAATATAGGAATTAAATGTCCGATACCTGAAGTTAATGTAACACATTTCAGTGAATAAAATAAAATAAAAAATATAATGATGAAAAATTATGGAATTTATTAACTTAATAAGTAAGAAAGTTTAGTTTAATTAACAATTGTGTTTTCAATGTAATATATTTAATAAATAATAATACATTTGTAAGCTCAGTATGAAGTTCAAATGTGTTTTCTGTTTACTTCATGAAGTTTGTTTTAACAAAGGGTAAAATTATATTTATATTAAATAGAGCAGAGTCTTTTGAAATAGCATAGAAGTTTTAAAAAAAACTCAAAATTTAAGTATTAAAGTTCTTTTTGTTTACAACTATTGCCGAATGTTTGTAAAATATTTTTAGGAATTTGCCTTTTTTGTTTAAAAACAGGATGAAACGAAGTTATAATGAAGAGAACCGTTGAAAAGATATCTAATTATTTAACATGCGTTAGATTTCGAAACCAGCTCATTTTTCATAAATTTCGCAGTTAACAATTAATTATTACCCAGCCTACACAATTAGGTTAACTAATGTTTTTTGAAAGAACAAAAGTTCATGAATATTTTAATATACTTTGCAGAGACAAAAATATTTAGCGCTTGTGTAAATATTTAACAATAAATTTGCTTTTATTAAAAATAAATTTTACAGTAATTGTGAAATAAAAAACTAATGTTATTTGTAGTTCAACCTTGTTTCGTATTTCTATCCTTTTTTTTAGATTTATTTCCTATCTGAAAATAAAAACTGATCTAATAACAAAATTATTTTTCTGCGGTACTACAGACGATTAAAAAATAAAGTTAAGATTCAGTTAAATGCTAAAATTACGTAACTTTTATAAAGAAATTTTCTGAAAACTTGATGAATTTTTATAGTTTTTATTTAAATACTTTTTAATTGCGTCAAAAAGCATTAAAACTTAACAAATCAACGAATTAGAAGTAGAGAAGGTGCAGTATTTAATCCGAATAACAGAAGAAATAGTAAAAATATGTGCAAAACTTAAAAAGAAAAACAATTCAAAAATAGATTGTTTTGGATTGAATAGATTGTTTCAAAAAGTAAATTGTTAAACACCTCATAAATTTTTTTAAAATATGTAACCAATTACATAGTACAATACATTACACAGTGCAATATAAAGCTAAGCAATGCGCTTTAATGCTTGCACTTATAAGGTACATTCGTGCCCCACCAATGAGCTATACAAGCGGCACATATCTTTGCATTTTTTCTTCTTCACAAATTCTTACCGATACTGACAGAACTCAAAAGAATGTTGCAAATAATAAACAAATACGAAAAATTCGTGATATGTAACAATTTGAATGGCGTATCCCTCCCACACTATCAATATGATATACTTCAAAACGTCCCGGACAAGGTCAAGGGACAAGACGACCTTCTAAGAATGGGTCAAGACTTAGCAAGACTAACTAAGAAGGAATTTCAAGTGAAGAGTCGGAATATTGTATCTGAAACATATTTTTCATCTTTTTTCAAGAAAAGCCTCAAGAAGTCGAGAAAAACATGTCATTGGCAAGACTGCACGAACTCCCCGGACAAAGACCTTATAAATAAGTCTGCAATTTATATCTTTCCCGTCATAAAACTGCATAGGGAGAGTGACTTTTGTCAAAAGGACTTCTTGCTCGCTTTTGTAATTCGGGGGGAGTTATTCAATAGCTGCCGTAGGTTCGTATAACTATGTTGAGTTTTGAAGGAAATGAGCTGAAAATATCTATTTCTGGAAGCATTATACGTTTTTTTTTTATTTATTGAAAAAAAAAATGTATGATGTCTGAGTTTTGAAGTTTTGTTGGTATGTGGTGGGTGTTGACATTTTTTTTTTCAAGAAAATAAATGAAATTTTTTTTATTAAGTTATTTTTGCTGTATAGAAGCGTAAATCATTGAATAAAAAAGAAAAGAAAAAGAAGTTTAATATAAAAAAGAAAATTCCTATAAAGAGCCTGATAGTGTCTTGGCATTATACAGCTACGCTTCGAAGTTAGATAATGTGTTTTCTATATGGTATAGAGTTAATATTTTTATTGAAATCCCAATTATTTACAGTAAAACATTACAAATGTTAGAAAGATTATTCGGATTATTTAGAAATTAAGTTTTAATCTGATATATTTATAAAAAAGGTCATGCGATTGATACCGATCTGGGAGTACGTAAATAACTATCATCTGAATTATTAAGAAAACTAAAAAAAAAAAAAAAACACGAAAAAAATATATATGTTACCGTTAAAGTATGAAATCCGCTATTTTATATAGTTATTCCATGAAATAACTGATCGTGTCCGTTAAAGTGTAAAACTCTCTTGTATTTCATGGTTTAACTGGTTATTTCATAGAATAACGATCTGCAGCACGTTAAAGTGTAAAATAATCTATAACTTCATGTTCAAAGAGAAAGAGAAAAGTCTAAAAAATGTTTAGAAATTCAAGCGAAAAAGATGAAATTAATGTTGGATAAATATCATTCTGAAGCCTCTGTGGGGTTTACCGTCCCTATTCCAGTGCCTGAAGTTGACAGAGGAAAAGGTGATCCCAAATCTATTTTAGCTATCATCATAAAAATAACCGAAGAAGGATTTTTCCAATTGGGCACAAGAAACGGCCGCATAAAACAATTATATTCCCGATCCCAATTCAGTGTCTGCGAACAAAAATTAATTAAAATCGAAGAAGTACCGAATGTAGAAATATCGCTCCGGTCGGTTGCTACAGCTCAAAGTTTAGGTACTGGTCAGGGATTTAAAAAACGTTCGTGTAAAACCCAGTGTGTCAACAAAAAATGTTTTTGTTTTAGAAATAATGTTCTTTGTAATTCCAAGTGTCATTTTAGTAATCCTTGTTGAAACAAATGATTTTATGGTATGTATTTATAGAATACCTAGTTATTTCATTTTAGATAAATTGTTTATTTCACACTTTAACTGTCTCTCATTAGTTAATTTATAGAATACCTAGTTACTTCATAGACTAACTAGTTAAAGTGTCAAATGAATAACATATTACACACTTTAACGGACACGATCAGTTATTTCATGGGATAATAAGATATTCTATGAAATAACTGCATTATATACTTTAACGGTAGCATATATAACTATTAAATTCCAAATGCTGCGGAGTTGAACATTAGTTGTCGCTGAAAATTGGATCTGCTGTTCAACTGTGCTTATAAAATTATGAAATAGGAATTGCAAGAGATAAAGCTTATTCTAATGTATCGTAATAAAAAACTATACATAGTAAGAAAAACAGCAAATAAATTTAAATTTATGTTATAAAACTAACGAATTAGTATACGCTTCTAAGGAATTCTTATTTATTAATTATATAATATTAATTTACAAATTTGTTAATCAGGATTAACTGAGATTAAATAACAGTTTCCGAGCTATGAATAACTGGCTTGAATGAAAAACAGATATTTCTTCCGTTAATTACATTCGCAGGTGTTTCTTATCTGGCAAAGTAATTAGAACTACGGTTGTTAAGGCAATAGCCTAAAGATAAATGAAATTTAAGTAAAGAAAAATCTGTCATTGATAAATAATAAATAATTTGTTAAAAATGTCAGTCTTTTGGAAAAATCATTTTTCTGTCATTGAAAAAATATTACAGAATTGCATGCAATGATAAATAGATAAATTCTTGTGAAAGCGCATGTTTTTATTATTGCAGAACTAATTATCTAATTTTTCATTGGAAACTTGATTAAATAAGATGTTGAGAAACGATTTCGTAGTTAATCTAATAACAATAATAACACGCATAATATGACACTAAACTTTAATTTACTGCCTCGATGGAATATTTCAATAATTTTGCAATACCGTATACTTTGGTTTTATTAAACAAAATTGCGTTTTTTTTATTTTTATTTTTACATTCGAAATGTCATGACTATACAGTACGGTAATTTTAGCATATTTTTTTTCTCGCAGCAAGAAGTGGCTTTGTTTCGATTTGCATATAAGACTATACCAAGGCCTTAGCTAGCTGAGAAATATTGCAGGGAAAAAATTAACAGTTCTTAGTTTATTTTTTATCGCAAAAGTTTTTACGGTGTATGTCCCCTTTTTTATTTGTTATTTTAATTTTGAGGGTTGTCTTGCGGGAACTTTACAGGTGATGGTCATAATTTTTTTTAACCATGTAAAGTTCTTCTCGTATTATTCTACTCCCTTTCTTTATTCCTTGATTTTTAATTTTTATGATTTTTTCTCTCCGTATAAAATGAACAAAACTTTAAAACATGGAAACCTAGTAACACAAAAATTCATTTATGTACTTAAAATTTACAGGAAAAAAATAAAGTAAATGTTTTGGAAGATAATCAAATTTCATCAATTCTTGGATAAGGCAAATAATGTTCATAATATTTGCTACAATTACTACTAACATTTTTTTTAAAACGCAAATAGTTCAAAATCAATGGAATTGTTACGTAATAATGCTTCATTAACGAACGCTTAATCAAAAAAAAGTAGATGTCATAAAACTTTTTCAGGCTAAGTTCAATAGCGGGATTATTAATAATACATTAATCACTCTTGTCATATAGAGGTCGTAAACAATCAATATTTTTTTCTTTGTGGTAAAATTATATCGGGTAATTTATTTCTGTTCTAACGCTAAATTGCTAATATTCTTCATACCCACGTTTGTAATTGTTAATTGAGCAACGCAGAAGATCGTTAAAAATCAATAAGCGATCTATAAAAAGGGAGGTAATGAAATGAAATTTCAGACCGACTAATGCCGTTTTCAGGAAGTAACATTTAAGGTTATTTATGTATGCGGTAAAGTTTTTTTTGTTCTTCCGTGAAAATGCTTGTTAAACGGAAATGTTTGGAAAGTGGAAATTAAATTGCGATACAAATGAAATGATTACTTTAAAAGATTTTTATTGGAAACAAATTCTCAAGTTAGATAATAATTAAACGTTTTATTTATGATGATTGGTTTATATGACGCTTATTTTATCGTATTTCTGATGAAAATCGTTTTAACGAAATGAAGTCTGTTGCGGAATCGATTTCGGATGCCGAAAGATCCAAAAAAAAATAATAAAATAAAAATAAAAATAAAAGAAAAGAAAACGATTTTTATTCTTCACTGTTAATTTTTTTTATTTAATTTTTCTGACGATATTACATCTATATATATAAAAGAAAGTCGTGTTAGTTACTTCACTTATAACTCAAGAACGGCTGAACCGATTCAGCTGAAAATTGGCAGGGAGGTAGTTAAGAGCCAGGAGAAGGACATAGGATACTTTTTATCCCGTGCGATAAACCGTTCCAGCGATATCAGTGAAAGTCGAAATGGAATTTTCTGATTGGTTAAAAGCTAGCCATTGTTTTAAATTTTGCTATAAACGATTCAATTTTCAAATATCTTGAAGATAACAACAGTGATATTTTCTATCTTATAACTCTATTCATTTAGAAAAGTAAATTAAAGTAAATTGCATATACTTTAATTTTTAATTCGCGCTTTTCTTTATGTCAGGTGAGCACAAGCAAGTAAAATCAACGAGAATAGATTTCTTAATTGTTGGTCGTATCACGGATTCAGTACTGTGAAAACTGTTTAATAAATATAAAGACAAAAGCAAATTTCATTCAAATTGCACGTTTTCAGAAATATTTATATTTAGTACGTAATTTTAGGTTAGCAAAATTAAATATACTTTTCGAAGATTTCAGTGCTGTGACAGTTGTCATTTGAAAACTATTAGTTTGTTTGTTTATTTATGCAAAGTTTTCGAATTCATCCATTTTATTTCTTTCATTTATAAAATTGATTTTTGTTTTAAATCTTATAATTTTCATATTTCTTATTCATCTCATTTTTATTGCTCTTTTTATTATTTAAAATATGTATGTGATATTTCGATTTAGCAAATTTGCGACCACTGCCAACTTTTACATTTCTTTTTCGTTGTCAGAAAGAATATTTGCAAAAATATGCCGCCTAAGCAAATCGCTCTTAGTCGGTCGACATCTCAAGCGCGCAAAAAGAGAACTACCCGTGTTTCAGAAACATCGGAGCAACGGGAAAAAGACTTGAAACTAATCGAGAACAGAATGCTTTTGCCCGTTCCTTAGAAACGTCTGAGCAACAGGAAAGAAGACTGTCAACAAATCAACTACGAACTACACAAGCCCGTTCGTCGGAAACATCAGAGCAACGGGGAGCAAGAATGAAAACCGACCGAGAACGCATTTCGCTATTCAGACGCTGCCAATACTCTGATTTGAATTTCAGTGCATTTCACTATGATCCGACAACAAACTATAGTCTTCCCCCAAGTGTCATCATCGGAGAAATAGATCAATTATGTATGTTTTGTAATGCTCTCAAATTTAAAAATGAAACAGCTGAAATTTGCTGTTCTAGAAGCATACAGAAACTACAAGATTTTACGTCGCCTGCCGAGACATTATCAACCTTCGTATCAGGTCAAACAAACCAATCGAAACATTTTTTGGCGCATATACGCCGGTACAATTCGTGTTTCTAAATGACTTTATTCGGTGCTACACGTATCCTGAACGAGAATTACATCCCAACATTCAAAGTGCAAGGCCAAATTTATCATCGTGCAAGGATCACTTCTTTCAATGCCTAACGCAGATCATAAATTTCTACAAATTTATTTCATGGATAACACAAATGATCAAGTCAATCAACGTTGTCAGGTAAACAATGGCACTAAACGAAAAATTGTTACCGTATTACAAAAATTTTTCGATCAGCATAATCAGTTAATTAGGCTGTTCACAATTGCCCTAGACTAAATGTCATCCGATATTTACAAAGTTGTTAGAGCTGAAAAAACACCTGTAGGCCACCACAAAGAAAAATACAATGCGCCAACATTGGATGAAGTGGCTATTGTTATAGTTGGCGAAGAATTTACCTCCCGCGATACAGTTCTTCATCGCAGAAATCGTGACGTTCAAAGAGTTCTCAGAAACGTATCGATCATATGATGCATTGCAATATCCTATTTTATTTTGGTGAGGAGAGGAGGGATATTATTTTAACATAAAATTAAGAAGTCCGCAAACAGGCGAGAAAACCAATAAGAAAGCAAGTGCAATAAGTTTTTATGCATATAGATTAATGATTGCCAAAACGCTGATAATCATACTTTAAAATGTCGACAATTAGTTCATCAATACATTGTCGATATGTATGCGAAAATTGAAACTGAACGCCTACTGTATATTAAATTAAATCAAACCAAATTACGTTCAGAAGAATGCATTCATTTACGGGATGCAATAATTAATGATGGTAACGTTAATCCTAATGATGTGGGGAAAATGATTATATTGCCGACTACATTTGCAGGGAGAAAAACTTGGACTCCCTGCAAATGTAGTATTCATACATGTCTGAGTATTCATACATGTGCCTTGGACTCCAAGGCACATGTATGAATACTCACAGGATGCAATGACATATGTTCTCGCATATGGGCTCCTAGATTTATTTATTACATTTACGTGCAATTCTGCTTGGGTTGAAATTAGAGATATTTTGTTACCAGGACAATCATCATCGGATCGTCATGATATTACAGCACGTGTGTTCAAACAAAAATGATAATCTTTACTTGATTTCATTGTGAAGCGTCATGTTTTTAGAGAGACACGGTGTTGGGTGTACTCTATTGAATGGCAAAAACGAGGATTGCCTCAGGCACACATTCTAATTTGGCTTATTGAAAAAAAACCACCTTCTAAAACTGATCAGATATCAGCAGAAATTCTTGATGTCACCATAGATCCAGTCTTATTTCAGATCATTGTCCAAAATATGTTTCATGCTCCGTGTGCATCACCATACATGTCTGTTTGAAAATGCACTAATGATATCCTAGAGAATTAACTGCTTTTTTTCACCATTAAATAAAATTTGCATTTCAAATCATAATCGCAAATGTCATTTACACACTTAAATACAAAATTCAAATTCAAATTGAAAGCGTTGCAACGCACGCAGGGTACAGCTAGTTTGATTTAAGAAAAAGATGTATTTTCATGACTTATTAACGTTATGCAATGAGAATATATAATTTTAAAACTATTATCAATGTAGAAAACTAGATAGAAATAAATCCGTATACATTCTTATTTAGTCATCGTAAATTAATAAAACCGCATGCATTCTTATTTAGTTAACGTAAATTAATAAATTCGTATATATTCTTATTTATTTAGCGTAAATTAATAAAAGTGAAGCCAATTCGATCAAATCATATCCTTTTTATTATATAAAGTTAAAAAGTAAAAAAAATTATAGAATCGGCGCAATCTGTAAAACAAAAAATGGTGTTAGTTGCCACCATTTTTGGTGCTGAGGTAAACGGATTTCCTTTTTAAAGTTGAAAATTGTAATTATCGTGCAAAAATTATTTGAAATTGTCAAAATAACAATTTTTTGAAAGAATTAGTGCGAATATATTACTAAAAATACGTTTTTTTTATAAACGAAATGTTTTGACATAAAGCCATTAAATTGATTCGAATGCATATAAAAATATGTATTGTCAGTAAACAGACAAACAAAAAAGGAATAAATAAATAAATAAAACTATAATAGAGAAAAAATAAATTAAAAATGTGATCACTTACAGTGTAAAAAATTTTAGTTTACCTTAACACCAGAAATAGTGACAATCATACACCAAATTTTTTTTTTCAGTGCGTAATAAAAAATAAAAAAAGGCAAAATAAATTTCTACCTGTAATTAATAATAGTAGTTAATAATATTTTTGCACGTGATTAAAAAGATTGAAAATTTATATTTAATTATGATTAAAAAGTTTCACTCGGTAGCAAAAAGAGTTCAAATTCTGCACATAATTAAAAAGAATAGGAAAAATAAAGACTCTACTAATTTTCTTTAAAATATGTTTTTTCTTGCAGATAAATTTCATTTGGATACTAATTATAAATAAAGAAATTTAGAAAAATATTATTTTAGAAATAATTGCGGTTCAACGAAGAAAATTGAAAAAAATAGCTCGCATTTAAAATTATAAACAGAAACACAAAATAATTCATTGACTTACCGCTTAAAATTATTCTTTTGTTGTTTTATGTAAAAGTTCAAAAAAGTTCAACTCACCTAAAATAAAATAAATTAATCAAATATACACATCAAACTAATGCACATTTTTCAGAAATAAAACAGAATAAAGAAAAATAAAATAATGCTGGGAAAAGAATATATTTTTCGTTAATCTGGTTTGTGAATTACTCTAACCAGTTTGTAACCATTTTTTTCAGTAACAGTTTTTACATTTATATTATGTGTCATAAATTCAATTGGCAAAATTGATAAAAAAAATTATTTATAAAAGAAATAATTCGAAAATTTATGACAGAAGTTCTAGATTTTTTCCATTCACTAGTACTGCAGAGTTTACTTTAATTAGTTGGGATGTATTTAAAAGAAATTAAAAAAATTTCTGAGCATCGTAAACTACTTTCGATCTGGGCCTTAAATTAAATAAATAAATAAAAACATACAAACGTATAGTCACGGATTTTCAGACAAACTGAAAAGTATAAAACCAGCCTTAATGCAATTTAATTTATTAAAAGGGTCCTGATAGCTTCATAAAACACAAAATATTCCATTAAAATAATTCTAAAGTATTTTTTCGGAAATATCGGTATTTTTCGAAAAAAAAAATTAAAAAAGCCATCATTAGCACACTGAAAAAAAATTCGGATGAAATCACGGTTAAAAGTATTGCTGTAATGATTGCAGCGTTCGTAAACCCATTTTACCGCAAAAGCTATTTTTACAGTAAAATTTTATATTGTAATTTTTACAGCAATATTTAGTAAATTATATAGATTCAGTAATTTTACGGTGAACACTACTGCAAAAATTATGGTGTAACAGATATTTTAATCCATAACATTTGTGCTAAGTACTGGCACCCTGAGATTTGGAACTTTTTACAGTAATTTGATTCGGAATTTTTTACAGTGCAGCAATGTCGCTATTTCAATTATTGTTCAATAATATGAAAATTCCTTGTTTAAAATTTGCCAATAATAGTGCACTTCTATTTTGATTCGAGAAAACTCTTGAATTGATGAATAATGAGAATGAATGAGAAAAATATGAATAAATGAGAAACATCTTGAACTTAATCTCTTATTTAGTTTAAATTTCTGATAAAATAGGAGTAAAACTTTAAATTACTTCCACTAAAAAATTTCCGGTTTAAATTACGTTTAAAAAGTACCGGCACTCAGGGTGCCGGTATTTTTCACCGTAATTTAATCCGGAACATGTTACGGAATAAAAAAAATTCTGATATACCGTAATTAATTTTTTCAACAATAAGTACCGTAAAATCACTGACTCATTCTAATTAAATAAATATTACTGTAAAAATTATGTTATAACATTTACGGTAAAAATAAATTTTACTGTAACATGAATTTTACGGATCATGCACCAGTAGTGTCGGTACTTTACACCGTAATTTGATCAGGAATTTCTTAAAGAACACATTTAAAAAAATTATAATTTTCAAAAATTAAGGAATTTCGTATTTTTCAGAAGAAAAAAAAATTAATTTTTTATTTATTATGCCCTCTAGTGATCTACAAAGTACACATTGAATATTTTCACTGTAAGTAAATGCTGAGGAATTAACAAAATAAAAATTTATATTAATAAAAAGTGACCTTCTAGGGTATCTCACCACCGATCTTAGTCATTAAAATAAGGAGGGAGCTTCAATCTTAGTCATTTCTCTGATCTTCATTTAAAGACATTTCTATGACCTCTCCAAAATAATTTGCCTCTTCATGGGGGCATAAAGAGAGCAATCTGGCGAATTTCGAATCCTCCCATTCGAAGGGGAAAACTTAACTTTTCATCACCACTGCAATAAACAGTTTATGCCCTCTTTTCCTATTTTTTTATCTCTCAAAATTCCAGACGGAGAAAGAAAGGAGAAAAAATCATCCTCTAGGGGGGAATTGTAGCCCTCATCATTTGACCTTTGACCTTCTGGTTCTTCTCCCTCAAATCATGACGGTTTCATGAACCCCCGAAGTATTATAACATTTTCCATCAGAAACAGATGAGGAGTTTTGATGGCCCCACCACATTCTTTAGTTCTTCTTTCAGTGCTCGCTGATCCGAGAGGCTCCGTCAGGCAGGGTTGTTGAGATTAAGCAGACGACATCTGATAATCCACAAGGCGAAAATTAAATCGAGCAAATGCCAAATGTGATATTGTTAAAAGTCGCACTAAAATGATGCGAATGGATATCTGGTTTTTATAATAATCTGCTTCTTGAAGAGGAGCCTATGTCTCTGATTTTTATTAGTTATAAAAATTCTGAAGCCCAAAATACAATAGATTAAACGCAAAATTTACTATTGCGAAAAATTATAATTTTTTTTATAATCTTGTGAAGTTATCTGATTAAGAAATTACTCACTATTGTAAAGAAAGAATGTCAGAAATTTTTGTAATGAACTAATTGAATTGTAATAAACAAAAAGAATTTTTAAGATAAAGAATGTAAAATGTTTTTTAATTTATGATCTTATATTATCTTATCAAGATAATATAATCGATAATTATCGATATTATCGTATCAAGTTGAAAAATCTATGACTCCCAATTGACTTTAATGTCATTAATCTAATCGGTCATTTTTCATAGTTTTTTTTCTCTACTATTACACTGTAAAAATTTCTGGATCAAATCACGATAAAAAAGTGTTGGAATCCTGGGTGCATCATTCGTAAAATTCATTTCATCATAAAACTCGTATTTATCGTCAAAATTTCATTCCGCATTTTTTACTGCAATATTTATTTGATTACAGTCATTCAGATTATTCAGAAAAAATTACCATAAAAATTTCAGATAACAGATTTATTTTATTTTATAACCGTTGTTGAAAAGCCGACCCAATTTGCGAATGATTAACGATTACTAACGTTCAACTCCGTAGCCTTGTAATTTTGAATCCAATCCAGAAGACAAAAGAACTCCTGGATCGAGTATTGGGAGAAATTTGCCTTCGAGGAGGACTTTTTGATAGAGCTAACCCGCATTTGCGTTACATGGAGAGGATGACCACCCACGGTTACCCAGCTGGTAAGGGTACTCCAACCCATGATCCGTCGACCACTGAGAATATTTCACGTCAGCACTACGGTGCAAGCCAGATGCGGAATTCGTATCGACTGGGATTCGAACCTTGTTCTCCGAATTGGAAGGCGAACGCTCTATCCCCTGAGCGATCGCGGCTCAGATAACACATTTATTGTGGCATTAAATTTTACAGTAAAAATGGACTATACGTTGAAAAGTACCGGCACCCTGAGTGCCGGTACTGAGCTGAAACCATGCGGCATTGAAGTAACTTTTAAAAGATTAAAAATTTGAATCACAAATATTTTTCGTTTTCACGTTTTTTTTAAAAATAAAAACCATAGAGAGGACTGGCTAAATATGGATAAAACTTAACCCAGCAGTCGTGTCACATTTTTATAGCAGTTAAAAAAATCATTATCAGCTAAAAAAAAGGTGTTACTTCAGATGATGACAGGCTTTGAAGAACTGCCCTAAATCGTGGCAAGGAACTTCGACTTGAATCACCCTATCACCCAACTACTTCTGTTATCTCAATTACAGACACAGTAGGTGTGGAAAGTGCACTAATTTCTTATAATTTGTATAATAGGTACAGCATATGGCAGACACTATTACTAAATTCTTCAAGAGTAACATAAAACTGTCGCCTAGGTAAGGCTGCCTCTTGCTTATTTGCTGATAACTGAGCCCCCTGCCTGATATCAAAAGGAACCAAAAAATGAAATCAACCAAAGTGTTTTCGACATCTTTGTTTATGCGTCATTTCCATCTGCTAGATTGTGAGGAAAGACAGGGAAAAAAAATTGCAAGTTGAATTTTAGAAGGTTTCACTCAAAGACCGAAGAAGACATCTGCAGAAATTGACATGCGTCTGCTTATCAAGATGGAACTAGCAAGAGGTGCTGACCTTGCAGAATTTTTAGTTTTTCTCACTCTTGCTTTGCTCATGGCCTATCTCAGGATAAGCTCTTCAAAGGTCAAAAGATTACAATGACTATATTAGAAAACAAGCTCATATTTTGGAGAATGTCATTGGCAGCAAATTCATAAAATTGCTGACTTTCTGTTAATCATGATAGAAGCATACCTATAATGAAATTTTGAATTTAATTTTTTGATTTAGAAAATAAGTTAGGATCTGCACTTAGTAATAAAAATCTGCGCGTTATGTACTGGAGACACTCGCAAATGTATAAAAAATTATTTTGTTTTTAAAAATTCCAATATTTATTTTCTTAATACTCTTACTTTCAAAGTAAACAAGAAAATATTCATAAACTTAATTTTTTATTTTTTAAATCCTAATACTTAAAAAAAAAATTTAACAAAATTTAAATCAAACAAAAATTTAAAATTATTTAATAGTAAAATGTTAATTATTTAAATCAAGTATAAGTAACTTATCATAAGATTTACAATTTGATCCTAAATACTGTCTAACTTAGAAAACTCCTTTTTTGGAATTAATAGAATGGGGGAGTTAGAAACCTAAAAAAAACCGTATTTTATGCTTTAGTTAGTACGTGAATAGAATACGTATGAGTAATCGAATATTAGTAAGCGTAAGTCCAAAATATTAAGAAAATATGATCTTTAATTTTTATAAAAATATGCTTAGAACCATAAACGGGATTTAATTTTTGGCAGCCAGCGCATAAGGTAAAATTTACATGTAAAAATACAAAATTACGGTGCAACATTTTTCAAATTCCAATTCATTTACTTTAATTTAACATTGTCAATAATTTCAGTATCAAAATCAAAAAATTCAATATTCAGGATAGTATACATGATACTCGATATTTAATTTTACTGATTATGCTCACGATATTATCTTATTCGACTTTATCCTTGACGATAATTATCGTTTCTTCGATGCTTATCGTAAGCTATGGTATTCTTGAAATATTGTGAGATCGTTTTCGTTAACGATTATCTATATTTCATGATATTTCATGATCTATATTTCAAGAAATTACCTATAGTCTATATATATATTTCTCTTACACGGCACCAAAAAAAAGCCTCATTACAACTCCCCGAATGGCAACGTTAGAAAATCGACCAATGATTGCTGCTAAAAATGTCACATGGCAAATGTCACATGAGGTGGCTCAACATATAGCGCTTTTAAAAATGGAAACAATAACCAGAGTGAGCATTATCAGGATGTTCAATTCAGATTCATGCCCTAAAAACATGATAATATTTAATTTAAACTCAATTAGGAATTAATTAGGCTGGCCTTCTCCATGACTATAAATAAGTCACAAGGTCAGACTTTTGAGAAAATCAGTTTAGTATTGACTAAACAAGTTTTTAGTCATGGACAACTTTATGTTGGCCTGTCAAGAGTTAAGTCATTTGACAGCCTTTCAGTTATTGCTCCAAGATGCCAAATCTATAATTGTGTTTTCAAAGAAATTCTAAATGCTTAGAGCTTTGCAGAAAAAAATGTTTTTTGGAAAAAATTTAATTGAAACTTCTATTGGCAGTAGGCAAGGGGAACTGCCAAAATCAAAACTCCCCGATTAGAAATGCAGCATGGCGACCTCCACGTGATATTTCTCGGGTAATGCTAACAGCCATGCATTTTAATTTATTGTATGTAAAACATCCTCATTTTGTTCTAAAATGTTATGTACTTTATCACAAATGTTAATTAATATAGAAATTGATTTCAATAATGCTGATCACCAAAAAATATTTCATTTGGCGATAAAACAAATTTTTGTGTTCTTGAAAATGAAAGACTTTTTGAGGGTTATTATCTCACAAGGAAAAGTTAGGGTTTAAAGTTTATATTTTTAAATAGTAAAATTTTTTTCTAAAACTTTCAGAATTTCTAGCATTAACTAATTTATTATACACATTTAGTTGAATTTAGGTGAGTAACTGCAATATTTAATAATTTATTTTTCTAATATGTTTCTCATTTAGCTAATGTTTTGATTTTTTTCACCATGTACAATCTAAATACTTTTTTAAAAGCCAATAAGAACGTTGATAGAATTCTTCTACATAAGTACAATACTATGTCTTTAATGATAAAATACTATGTCTTTGATGCTAATATACTATGTCTTTGTGCTAGAACATTGTGTTCATTGGCGAGTGAGCGCAGCGAGCCATGGTTCACGGCGTGAATCACATAGGAATGCGTAGCAATTCTCGGGGGTTGGCGAGCGTTAGCGAGCAGGTTGCGGAGCCTCCTAGTTTATGATATTTCATGATCTATATTTCAAGAAATTATCTACAGTTCATGAAATTATCTATATTTCATGAAATTATTTATATTTAATGAAATTATCTATATTTCATGAAATTATCTATGTTTCATGATATATCTATATTTAGTTAGTTAGTCATAACTTAGTGCCTACTCTTACTGTATTAAACTTTAACAAAAACTACCAAAATGTGATAAAATTTACCTCACTTTTAGTTCTATGGGAACACCAAAAAGCTCGGTAATTTTTGCAGAAGAACTTTGCTAATGATAATAAAGTATGGTCTTATGATGCGTCATAAAATTTAGTAAATGTGGTAAGTTTTGGTTATTTTATCATGATACCTTGGAACATAGCATAAAAACCATTTAATAGATTAAATTTACTTTTCAGTTTCATATTTTTACTAAATGTGTGGGAATAAAAACTATGCTTTTGAAAACCAGAATTTCCAGTAAACCGTAACCATAAGAACGGAAGAATTACCAAATGATTGGTTTAAATATCGTATGTTTTGGTTTTATTTGCCAAAACTCGTTTTATTTACTAGAAATATTATAACCATACAGTAATGTAACATTACTTGAATTTTTTTCTTAGTGCTTAAATAGAAGTAATAGAGTTACAAAACGATACTCCTAATAAAAAAATGAAATTAAACAAACAAAAAGAGAAGTGATTAGAAATAGATTAAAAATTTAAATAATTAATGTTATAGACATAAAATAAAATAATAAATTAACCAAAAGAGTTAAACAACATTAAAAAATTAAGTGGAACCACAATAAAAAAAAAAATTTAGAAGCATGCGCAATAAATACAACGCAAATAGAATAATAAATAATTAGGATATTTATTGAGATTTAAAATATTTAGATTAAAAATTGATAAATAAATAAATAACGAACCTAAAAATGTAAACAAGGGAAGATAATTTCGATGAAACATTTAGCTATTTTAGGAAAAAAAGGTTATCATAATAATGAGCTCTGTTCTTATTAGTTATTTGTTTGTCCTGCGTTTAAAAGAAAAACAAATCATGAAGTTTTAAGCCAAAAAGTTTGTGTGCTAAAGAACATTAACTTAACATATTAACTTTTTATTTTTTACGTGTGAGTAATAAACAAAATTTTATGTCAAAAGCAGTTTTGCATAAAAAGAATTTTTTTCTTTTCATATTATACTATGCATAGGTAATATGAATTCAAATTATGAATGAAATGAAATTTAAAAAAACAAAACAATCACAGTTTTACATAACTATCATGAATAATTATTTATGCTCAGTTATAACAAGATCACTACTATCATAGATTAAAAGTATATATATATATACATACTTTTTTTTATTATAATTTATTTAAAAGTATTTTGTGGATATTTTTTAACGAAAGTAGTGAGAATAATTTCACCGTTTTGAAGAATTTCTAGTTTTAAAATGAATTTTATATATATATATATATATATATATATATATATATATATATATATATATATATATATATATATATATATATATATATATATATATATATATATATATATATCTCGTTTTATGACAGTTGTAACATTATTTTCTATAATATTTGATTTCGAGTTTTCAACAAAACGTAACTCAGTAAAAAGTACTTAAATTTTTTTTAAATCAAATATAAAGCTATTATTCACAGATATTGATAGTTGGTTTTTAAAAATCGTAGAATTTAATTTCCATAAGCAATGGCGTTAAAAATTTAAAGTTAATCATGATAAAAAAATTAATAAAATAATAATAACACGAGAAATTATTAAAAATAAGTGCAGACCATTTTTTTCAGCTACCACATCAATTAAAAAAGGCGTTTTTTAAAATATCCCATGCTTTATATTCCGAAATTCTCAATTCTTATTTTTTTTTTTTGTTTACTTATTTTACTCTGAAACTGTTTTCGGAAAAATGAATATTAAAAATTGCGTACAAAGAGAACATTTTTGAGACTGACATAACTTTAGTATAAAATCTAACCACTTGCACCAGAACTTTAAAAAATTTAGAGGAAGAAAATCCGATTATAATTAGATCAAAAGTCATTCTTGTGTTCCATTTTTTTTTACTTTTAATCTATACCACTTGCCATTTCTTAAAAAGAAAACTGTGTACTTAAAATTTGACTACATACAGTTGTATGTTATATACAACAGACTGCTACCATGTACAACTGAAATTGCATACATATATGTAGGAAATTTCATGAACTTTATCTACACTGAGAAAAATGTATATTTAAAACTAGCAGAGTTTTTTTAACATTTAACATGTTAAAAATCCTCTTTTCTTAAAGTTTTTTAATTTTTAACATGTTTCTGTCTTTAAGGGAACACCAAAAAGCTCGATAATTTTTACCAAAGCGCTTTAGTAATGATTTTGGCAAAAGTAGGAGTAAAATATGGTTTGGTTCTATATAATATGTGATAAAATTTGGCAGATGTGGTGAAATTTTTTAATTTCATGAAAGCATGGCATGGAAAACCGTTTGTTAGTTAAATTTAAGCTTCAGTTTCGTTTTTTTTTTAAAATAAAAGTATGGTAAGAAGAACTATAATTTTGACTGTAAGAATTTACGATAAACTGTGACTCTACGAAGAGAAAAATTAGCAAAAAAAAAAATGGTTTAGATAGCGTATATTTTGGTTTTACTAATCAGAATAATGGCTTTTTTTTCACATGAAATTTTACTACCATACAGTACGGAAATTTTACCAGAATTCTTTTCTCTGTGTTTCGAAATATCAATTATTTGAATCTTCCTGCTCTGATTGCTAGTAACAAGATATTAAAAGAAATTGAACCTAAAAAATATACGTAAGAAACTTAAGAAACTAGTTTCGGTTAGTAAGGTAAGGAGTATACTCAAAAAGGAAAAATGAATAAAAATTTTAAGAAATATAAAACTTACTTTAGAAATATAACCAATTTACTTAATTTAAGAATTTTTTATACTTAAGTTTGATGTTTAGATGAGATAGATATAATCATTTCTAAGAAAAATGATTCTCAAATGATTTATTTTATTAAAAATAAAGTAAAAACTACTTAAATAGGTCATTACACTCTGAATTATATGAAATTCCCTTCTTATACATTAAACTTTTATGACTTATTAAATAATAACTATGCTGAATAAAATATAAAACAACTATTCTGAAAAGTAAACAACATACAAGTTTATTTCAAACAATCTTGAATGAAAATATATTTACAAATATCCCAACATTGACTGTTTCTAACAGATAGCTCAAGAGAAACTTATTTCGCATTTTGATTGAAAAGATTTTACCTAAAGAAAACAAAAATGCTTACGGAGTTAGAACCATTCAAATAGCAAAAAATAAGTTTATTGATTCCCTGAATTAAAATTTTAAATATTTTTTTCTCGTGTTTAAATTTTGATTCAAGCCAATTAAAATTTACTACACGCATTATTAAAGAAAATTATTTCACATTTTGATTGAAACATTTTTACACTAAGAAACCAACTATGGTTATGGGGTTCAAGAGTTTAAGCAACGAAAAACAAGTTGATTGATTCCCTCTATTAAAATTTTAAATATTTTTCTTAAACGATAATAATAGCGTTTGAATTTTGATTCGAACAAATTTACATTTATAAATTGCATTATTGATGTACCTTTATTTTACATTTTCATAGAGAAAATTTTACATAACTAAAACAACTATGCTTACGGAGTTCAAACATTCCATTAACGAAAAACAGGTTAATTGATACCCTCAATTAAAATTAAAAATATTTTGTTTTACACGTGGTTGAATTTCAACTCATGCAAATATATATTTATTAAACACATTATTAAAGAAACTTATTTCACGATTTAATGGAAAAAATGTTTCTCCGCGAAAACAATCATGTTTACTGTGTTCAAACATTTAGGTAACGAAAAAGAAGTTGTTTGATTATGGGAGAATTGAGATGAGATTGAAGGAAGTAAGATCTTAAAAAAAAAGACGTGAAAGCTGAGAGTTAAGCGTGTTTAGTTTAAAAGAAAAAATGATGAAAACAGAGAAGACGGGGTACTGTTTAGCTTTGACGAGAACTCCTTCAGACAAAAAGTCTAAGGCTGTCTGATGTTGTGGTAACATGAAAAAACATCTTTCTAATGGAGGTGCATTCGAAAAATGAAGGATTCTCTCGGCGACATACCCTTCGACTTACCCTTGTAACCATAGTAACCGTCACCACTTGAGACTGATGTCTGGAGGAGTTCTCCTGAAAGCCACACAATATATTGGTCTGCAATGTTTATCTTTAAAGAAATAGTAACTTTGAACTATCTTTCAGAATTTCAATGAATATTTCATAAAATGCAGTAATTCATTTTGCATATAAGTCCTATAAATTTTGTTAATTTACCTTTTTATAGATACTTTTAAATCTAAAATGTTTGTTAATATTTTTACTTGAATTTCATTCGTAGTTTTTTATTTTAACTACTTGCGTTTAGTATTGACTGGCTATGCAATAATATATTTGTTTAAGAATTATTTATATAATAATTTTTTTACATTAAATATAAACAAAATTCACAAAAAAATTCCGGTATTGATGAATTGCAATTATTAATTTGTAAGTTGATTATTAATTGAACAATATGATTATTATCCTTCACATACTAACTGCCATAAGAGATTCAAAATTGATTGAATTGACCGAAATTCAAATTGATCAATTACTTCAAAAACTATTAATGAATCGATTTCAATAGCTTTAAGGAGAAAAAAATTTCAAACTAAGTTTATTTGTATGAAACTCCTTAAAAAATAATTGTATAAGCTAATAAATTCAAACTGAAAAAAAAAAGGATTTTTTTTTCACAATCAAACTGTAAAAACGTATCAACCAATTATCATGTAGTTAATTTAAAACAACCATCACGAAAAACAAACAAGCCATTTCCGGCTATAAAGTGATTTGAAGCAATCTCGTACCATAAAAAAAATGAAGTTTTTTCATGAATATAAATACCTTTCTTAAAATGTTTTCCTACAACGAAACAACATCTTAAGCAACTTACTTTACATTTTGATCGAAACAATTTCTCCATTAAGAAAACAGCAATGCTTACATAGTTCAAACTTATCTCATTAAAAAATACAAGTTGTTTGACCTCTTCATCAAAATCATGAATATTTTTTCTCAGCTTGCTTCATATACACTATATCAGAGATATATTTTTTTTTTCTCATAGATCAAGCTTATAATTTTTTTTTTCATAAACAACGAAACTATCTTCAATCTTGGGCGAAAGCTTATCTGTCTAAATGTTATTTGCATAATTCGATTACAACAATTTATATAGAATGGAGGCGGCCTCATCGGAGTTTATTGTTATTAAATAGATACAGAGTACTTTTGCGTTTTCTTAAATTACAGTAATTTTAGATGTTGCCGTAATAGTTTAGGTGGATACATTTTTAGTGATGTAATTATTATAAATATGTTTCTTTATTTTTTTCAAGTGTTTTACGGAAACATGGTTGAAATTTTTTTTCAACGCTTACAGTAGGGAAGAGTGGGGTCAATTGTAACAGGGTACGATTGTAACAGAGCAAAAATTTCGAGTGTCGGGAACTAGATTTAGTTCCTAGGTGGCGCACAAGGTGTATTTAAAAAATCTACATGTACAGTCCGCAAAAAAAAAAGATATCACCCTGAATAACTTTCGTTCTAATCATCCGATTTTCACGAACTAAGTGTCAATCTTAATGGTTCCTGGGGGTGACCTCAAATATGCTAATTAATTAGTGCTAACTATTAATTAAGTTACGAAATCAGACACAAAAACGTACTTTCTCTGAATAAACATATATAATAAATTTTACATATTTGGAATCTAGACACTTGAATTAGGGGGGGTAGACAAAATTTTAAAACAAATGGGTCGTAAATTGGGTTGCAATAAAGGTTTATATATTTGGCGATAGTCCAGAAAACCGCCAAAAAAGTCGCCTGCGCAAATAAATATTTTAAGATAACCCATTGACTGATTCAAAAGAGAAACGCTTCATTTTACTAGGTTGCTAGGCAACCAATTTCTGACTGTAAAAAAATTGAAATAATGTTTTGTGATTGCTCTGAGAGGTTTAATTAATAGTTAATAGAAAACATCTCGAAGTTTCTAGGCAATAACAATTTTTAAGTTCATTTTTGTCCAAAAAGCAGAAAAAAAATTATTTTATTCTCCTTTCGAAAGAAAATTTGAATCGATTTATAAGTTTTTAGAATTTAAATACATGAACTTTTTATCTGATATTATTTAGATTATGCTATTTTTGCTATGTTTATTCGAGGATTTCATACTAAAATCAAATTAACATAACTTATACAAAATTTTAGCTATATACAAAATTAATATACAAAATTTTAGGGATAATGATTTTTACAGCTTTAATCGAGTCTTCTAGGCATGAAAGTTTGAAGAAAAAAAAAGTGCTTGAAAAATAAAATGTAGATTGTATAGTAATTCTAATGCACATTCACAAGGTTTTCTATAATTTACGATATTTCTTTTTTCTATAACTCAATGAATTGCTGAATG
This sequence comes from Parasteatoda tepidariorum, assembly GCF_982258835.1. NCBI lineage: Eukaryota > Metazoa > Arthropoda > Arachnida > Araneae > Theridiidae > Parasteatoda > Parasteatoda tepidariorum. The sequence continues at coordinate 93,024,036 of NC_141764.1, forward strand.
TTTAGTGACATTTTAAGAACATTGAAATATTTTATGTTTAAGAATAAGATATTGAAATAATATGTTGCATATTGTATGATTCATTGTTTAAAAAACTGCTTCATTTTGCTAGATATTTACGTTACATGGTTTTCTTTGGATAAAGATGATTAGCAAATAGCATCCACATGTTTCGATACATTCTGAAACTTACGTTCGCAAATTCACCGTAAAATGTCGCACAGCATATTCTTCAATTACGATAAGTTACATTTACCACCAAATACCGCTACTATGATTATTTTTGTTTTCTTATATATATATATATATATATATATATATATATATATATATATATATATATATATATATATATATATGATATGATATGATATGATACTCTTTTTAAACTCTCTTTAAAGGCCCTTAAGATACTGAAATGGGGGCACGAAAACTTAAAAGATTTTTTTTTCCTAATGCCCGCCTGTGTTAACATCCGTCAATTCAGGCATCTACAGGGCGACAGATATCTGTGTGGCCTAAGGATTCCTAACGAGCATCAAACTTTCTCAAAATTAAGTGTTCATTCACTGGAAAATTTAGTGTTTATTCAATTTAAGAACTGTTCCTTCACTTGGTTATCTTACTACTTATTATTTAAACCACCTAAAGCTTAAAACAATATTATGTAAGTTATCTAAATTTTTTTTACAAAATTTGCATTTAATAACAAATATGTCGACATGCATTTAATAACAAATATGTCGACATGCATTTAATAACAAATACGTCATTTAGCTAAAATTACAAATTTTGAAATTTTTATGATTTTTTTTTAAAGACAAGCTAAGCTTAAGTATTCCATCACTGGTTAGTTTACCCTATAAGATTTTGAGAAATTTGCGATGTTGTGAGAGATGCTTAAAAATGTTGACTACGTATTTTTATTAATATTTATAAAATATATATTCGAGAAATTGATGAATATTTTATTCCAAATTTATTCATTCGTATGTATATTATTGAAATTTTATCAGTTATTGAGAAAAAAAAAACTAAAAAATAAAAAATAATCACATTAAAGAAGCACAATCTGTTGTATAATCATATTCTATCAGAAGCATGCTTTTATAAAACTCCACATTCTCTGAATAAAATGTATTTTATTCAATAAAATGTTTTTTCAAATTTCTTTACTAAATTGCAAATAAAATTTTAGACGACTAAAAAAGAAACATCGTATTTTATAGCTTAAAAAATAAAAATGAAAAGATAAGCAAACGATTATTAGCGAAAAAAATATGAATGAAATTTTATGCTAAGCGCGCGAAGTGAAGTTCCTCGCAAGTTTATCACATTTTAATATTAATCGCCTCATTTAATCATTTCTTCATTGTCGCCTAATTATTTTTTTAAAAATAATTAATTTTAATTTTTCTCAGCTTCTATAAAATAAAAACAGTTGAAACTTTAGATTTTTCAATTAAAAAATATGTAGATTAATATGGTATAAAAAAATTCATACCTTATAATTCAAAAATTTTTCATCCTTAATTTAATTAAATAATAAAAAATAATTAACGATTATTAAAAATTATATTTTTCGTGAAATTATCTTTGGGTAAATGAGTTTTATGACTGGGTGAAATTTTCTTCGAATTGCTTTATTAGTTTTTAAAATATGACTAAAAACGTAAAAAGTGAAATTAACATTAAGGGGTACGAACTTTGGATCGCTCTCCTGACCAAACTATGGGGACCATATTTCCCAGATTGCGGCTACCCCCTATATTTTGAAGGTTAAAAATCCAAATATGTAAGAAAAAATACATGTTTATTCAGAGAAAGTACGTTTTTGTGTCTGATTTCGTAACTTAATTAATAGTTAGCACTAATTAATTAGCATATTTGAGGTTACCCCCAAGAACCATTAAGATTGACACTTAGTTCGTGAAAATCCGATCATTAGAACGAAAGTTATTCAGGGTGATATCTTTTTTTTTTTGCGGACTGTACACCCCTGCTGACAACCATTTTTATGTACTTTTGAAAGAGTTACATCGCAAAAGATATTTTCACGCTACGTAAGTACTTTTTTTGGTATTAGAATATTATATTGTAACAAAGTAATTTTATTTAAACAAATAAAAATTATTAACCAAATATGTAAGTGGATACCTTAATTAACATTTCAATAAAAAAAAGATTAGTTTTGTTAATTAACTAGCATTGTTTTTAACGAATGAAGCTGAAATGGCGTCTTGGGGACGATTGTAACAAAAAGTAAAGGGACGACTGTAACAGCTGAAAATAAATAATCTTATGTTTGCAAACCATTACTTAACTCTTTAAGAATCACCAATAGTTTCCTATATCATTCATATTATGTTGCATGTGCATTATTTTATTTGTCACCTTTCACAGCATAAATTAAAATTTTTAACCCCTTAAAGTTAAAAGTTTAACCCTTTCGGTCTCTGCTCATTATTATTTTTACTCCTAAAATATTACTACTATTTTGTTCAATAAAAAAATACATCACAACTATGATAATATGTATAATTAAATATGTTTTAATTGAATTTATGAACTGTTACAATTGACCCCGTAAGTGGGGACAATTGTAACATGTGCACGACTGTCAAAAATTGTTAATAACTAATATAGTAACATTTAAAATAAGGTATTTATTTTTTTTTCTTGTAGAGGATAGTCTACTTTACTCGTCTGTCAATTAATACTAATAATATATTGGATTTTTTATTAGTAAAAATAGTTAAGTAAAAAATGTTACAATTGACCCCACTCTCCCCTACTTTAAATATTTTTTCATGCTGTTGTAGCATTAAATAAGTATGCTGAAATTTTCAAAAAGCTTGCACTATTCTGGGTTTATTGAAAGCTGCCAGAAATTAGTCTGTCTAATTGAGTAATAAATTACACAGTTTTTAAGCCTAAAGCTATAGGCAGTGGTAAATTGAGTAAGACAAAGGATTATTAGTTTTGCCTTTTAATAAATCAGTAATAAAATAACTCGGAGACCACTATTTTTTCTCTTACCCTGATAATTGCCTTTCTGAAAATGTCACTTACCAGGTTTTTCCGCAAATCTCTTCAATTAAAATGTTTTAAATAATTTAATTTTTTTTCATTTATTATTATTTTTGGCCCTTTCCGGTAGATTTATGTTATTATATTAAGCAAAACACGTATTTTGTAGTTCATCCCATCAGAATAAAGATTAACTGTATTTAGCATCAGTTGTTGCAATGATATTGAGTGCGGACAACTCATGATAGCCAAAATTTACCACTATCAAGTAGTTTTCTCCGTTTCATATCGCTTTCCAGGAAGCCGTAAGACACTTATTACCACTGTTTGAGCCGCGATGGCTAAGGGGATAGAGCGTTCGCCTTCCAATAAGGTGAACCGGGTTCGAATCCGATGGCTGGTCGATACAAATTCCGCATCCGGCTTGCACCGAGCACAGTGCCTACGTGAAACATTCTCAGAGGTAGATGGGCCATGGGTTAAAGCACCTTGCCGCCAGGCCAACCGTGGAGGTTCTCGTGCCAATCAGAAAATTCCATTTTGATTTTCACTCATCCCTCTCGAGCGTTTCGTCGTAGAATGCTGTAATGTCGTGAGTGACCTTCCTCATGCTTCAAACTATCTATATGCTAAGTTTCATGGCTTTCAGTCAGATGGTTTAGGAGTCTTTAAAGGACACATACAACCACAAGCAGACGGACATTCATTTTTATATAGAGAGATAAATGGATAAAGGTATTAATCTATTTACTTATTGTTGGACAGCTCAGTGAAAGATTAGTAATTAATAATAAATCATTTAGTAAAAATTTTGTTGTTTCTATTTAAAAGTTATCTACATTAATTTCGAATAAGCTTAAAGTATATTCATATCGTAAGAAAATTAAAGGATATACATCACTTTAAAATAAAAGCACCACTTGCGATTTAAATTTACTAAATTATGATTGGTTTAATCCACTGAGGTTATAAGGCGCAAATTTCTATAAAGTAACCTCTGGAACATTGGCAACCTTTAATTTTTTTTAAAGCTAAAAAAGTACAATTTAAAATACAAAAATCTAAAAACATTAAAATTTTATGCAATGAGATTTGAGGGTCCTTAAAAATGAGGGTAAATAAGTATTTTTTTCTGGCAGTGCGATTATCAGACCCTGCGTGACTCTACATTTTTGATATTTATAAAAGTTAGTTATTTTATAATGTTTTCGAACATGTGCACAGTCTAATTTTCAAAAATTCAACACCAACGTACTTCTTTTAAAAAAGGGGTTCAAAAAAAATTTTTTTTAGGTACTAATCTTTGTGATACTTAGAAACGGTTTGCCAAAAAGTGAAGAAAAAAAATTCTCTTCTTTGACTTGCCAAATCAAAAAATAGACCAGTCATTAGGAAAACTCATCAAAACTACTCAAAGAACCACCCATTTGCTCTTTGATAATCTTTTAAGTATATATAGTAACCCTAAATCCCTCACTTTGGACGTACCATGAAAATCCTGAGGTAAAGATATCCAGCACGTTTGAATAATAATAATGGTTTCGATTGCTAGTAAGTAGTGAGTACCGGTCACATATAAGGCATAAGACTTCCTAAATAACCTCATCATTCCACGTCCCCTTGATGAGCTGGGGCTGAAAACCGTACCGGATCTGACAGTCTATAATTTTAAACGTAGGCCCCCACCGAAAACTTAGGAATTCTTTGATTAGTGGCTGTTGACTTATCGCTTTGAGAACTCGTCAGTACCAAGGAACGCCCCACCAATGATTGAATCAGGAACGCAGACCATGTATTCTTTGGCGTACTAGATAAACAACCCGAAGTAATAAGTTATATTGATTATTTTTGATCCAATAAGATGATTTTATCACATCTTCTATTTTAGAATAGATTTAGAGTATAACTTTGAGAGATCGATAACAAAGGGGGCAATTCACCAATAATTGAATCGGATTCGAGCATCATGCATTCTTAGCGTACTTGATAAACGAGATCAAATAAGTAGTTTTGATCAAATAAGATGATTTTGAGCATGGTTTTGATTTTAGAATTCAGTATTTGGCTTCGAGAACTCGTCAGTACCAAGAAACGCCCCACCAATGATTGAATCAGGAACGCAGATCATGTATTCTTTGGCGTACTAGATAAACAACCCGAAGTAATAAGTTATATTGATTATTTTTGATCCAATAAGATGATTTTATCACATCTTCTATTTTAGAATAGATTTAGAGTATAACTTTGAGAGATCGATAACAAAGGGGGCAATTCACCAATAATTGAATCGGATTCGAGCATCATGCATTCTTAGCGTACTTGATAAACGAGATCAAATAAGTAGTTTTGATCAAATAAGATGATTTTTAGCATGGTTTTGATTTTAGAATTTAGTATTTGGCTTTGAGAACTCGTCAGTACCAAGAAATTGACCCCACCAGTAATTGAATCTGGATCGTAGACGATGTATTCGTTGGCGTACTTGATAAACAACGTGATCAAATAAGCAACATTGATTTGTTTTGATCAAATAAGATAATTTTAGCATATATTTAATTTCAGAATAAATTTAGAGTTTAGTTTTGAGAAGTCAGTAACAAAGGGAGTGCCCTACCAATAATTGAATCTGATTCGAACATTACGCATTCTTTATCACATATTGATAAACAGCAAGATCAATTAGGTTTTTTTCATTACTTTTGACAAATAAGAAGATTTCAAACATAGCTTTGATTTTAGAATTTAGCTTCAAGAATGACCCCCCTCCCCCAATGATTGAATCAGGATCGTAAGCCATGTATTTGTTGGTGTGCTTGATAAACAACGTGATCAAATTAGCAGCATTGATTAATTTTGATAAAATAAGATGACTTAAGCCAATCATTTTTAAATTTATCATAGATTTAACTTTGAGAATAAGTTAGTTCTAAGGAATTACCCACTGATTATTGAATATTATTGAATCAGGATTGTACGTTATGCATTATTCAATGTACCTGATGAACAAGACGACCAAATAAGTAGTATTGATAACTATTGATGATTTTAGCATGAAATCTTACTTTTTACTCTAATTTACGCACTCTGTTACTCTAACTTACTCTAAAAACATTTAAATGTTTTCAGTACAGTGACAGAATTGTTATTTTTAACGGATATATTTTAGCGGATATTTTTTATAAATATTGCAGTTTGAAAAAAGAAGTAAACAGCCTCTTGTTATGGTGTCTAAAGCTTCATTAAAGTGTCGTAAGAATTTTTTAAACTAAAGTTTTAAATGCAAGTAAAATGTACTTGTAATTGTAACGTAAAATAATTTTCAAATCCATGCTGAAACAGTAATAGTCACCAAAGCAAATATTTATAAATTATTATAGTTTATGCCTTTTACACACGTTCGCACAAGTGCTCTTGAACATGAATATATATTGATTGCCATTGAACACAATTTAATACATATATGTATACATTTTTTTAAGAAATACATTTTAATTACCTTTCATATTTTTATAAACGCATTGCAAAATATTATAGAATTCTAAATGTATTTAAGTACACTCTATGATTTTTTTTCAATAAAATGTTTAGATGGGAAAATTTTCCATTCATAGAATTTTTTGCTCAATGAATTGTCAATAAGTTATTGACTCCGAACATTGTTGTTTCCGCAATTTGTTTACAAAAATTGGATTGTTTCTTTAATACGATGTTGCAAAAAACAATTTTTTTTGCTCACGGTAATTTTTTCAAAAAATTTGTTCTTTTAATTAAATTTACTCAAAAAATAGTGTTCTTTCTTTAAAAATTGCATTATTTTTCTTTAAAAGATTGTCATAATAAAACGTTTTTCTTTCGTTCATAATAAAACGTTTTTTATAGTGTTCTTTCTTTAAAAATTGCATTATTTTTCTTTAAAAGATTGTCATAATAAAACGTTTTTCTTTTTCTCGACGTAATTACGCTTAAAATGTGTAATTTTTTCCCGTGTAATTGATCAAAACAGGTGTACTTTTATTTCTATGTTTTTGCACCAAAACTGTGTTTTATTTATACATTTTCATAAAAATTTGCATTTTTTTCTAATACGTTCCTCTAAAATGTTATGTTCCTTAAAATGTTATCTTTTTAAAAAAACATTTTAATTAAATAATGTATATGAAGAAGCTTTTTGGGTGTCAAAAGCATTATTTTATAGTAATTTGTTAATAGAGTAATACTCAAACAAGATATTCTATTTTGCTAATAAGAGTAATTTGTTTGTAATTAGAGTTATATGCGAAATTCGCATGTAATTTAATGTATTTTTTCTTTTGTAAAATGTGAATGAAGAGTTTTTTCATACATTTAACAAATTAATCTCAAAATTACCAAGAATTACGATTTATTTTAATGTTCGCAAGTATAAATTAAATAATAGAATTAATTTATACCAAATAAAAAGATAACTGTTCTTCTATAATTATACATAAAAGGGCTTTAACGAATAAACACTCTAATTAATAATCTAAATTAAGTATAATCAAAATTTTAATTATGTTGCTATTTTGTTTTGAAAATTAATTTAGTTTTCCAAATTGATATACTTATCAGAAATAAATATTTCAACATTTTTTTATACGTCTGTTATAATTCGTGCTATAATAACAACAAGATATCATACACTAAAAATCTTAAAATAAATGCTGATTACATTAATTAAAAATGCTGATTACATTAATCATAATAGTAAGGATTTTGATAATTAACAATATCTAAAAATTAAAAAGAATTGTTACATTTATGTCTTAAATAGCAATTTTCCTCAGAATACATAACAAAGTTGTTAGAGTAAATAAATAATATAATGAATTATCGCAATGATTTCAGTATTGCTAAAATTATATTTATGCACTATTATTTATTGAAATAATTTATCCATTCCATTAACTTAATATACATAACATTTTTGCTATTTTTTTTAATATCTACTATAATTTTTTGATGGTTATTTTTTAGTATTATATAAAACATTTCTATAAAACATTTAAAATCTGAAAGCTATTAGAATAAATAAATAAACTTAATAAAATTAATCTTCTCAACGAATATGCAATCAAATTACGTTTATATAATGAGATTATTAACTTATTGCATTAATTTATTGTAAATAACAGTTTTGCTATTTTTCATGCCAATTATTGTTTATTCATTTGCTACACGAAACACTTTAAAACTGAATTTTAATCTAATAAATAAATCAAATTAATTATCTGAATTAATTTAGAGCAATTAAAATAATGTCTAGAGTCTATTTTTCAATGAGGATAATTAATTCATTGCTGTAACTTAAAGCGCGTAACATTTTCGCTATTTTTAATGTCAACTATCATTTCCTTTTTCGATTATAGCATTAAGACATAGAGTGCTTAAAATCTGGAAAACATATTCTTAAAACATTTAAAAAAAGAGAAGAAAAAAAAAATAAAATGCATCAACGTCTTTGCATCCACAGTGCATCTTGTTTCTGGAATGTCGTTTAGGTTGACTTTTTAATCATGCCATACCTCATTTCCATATTAAAATGCAGCATAGAAGAAAGAAGATTCTGTTCCTTTCGCACCAGGACTTGTAAACTAATTACCCACTACGATAATTCCGCGACCTTGACTGCATGCACTGAAGGTGTGGTATTGCAGGATTGGTTGCTGAAACCACGCAACACTGAGCCCAGACACTGAATAACAGCAAAGTATGCAGATGAGTTTGGAAGAACTTTCAAATAGAGAGGACCCGTTCCACTCGAATTAATTGAACATATAATATTGATTTTAGGAATACAAGTTAAGGACCAGCAATAAAATTTTATGTGAAAAGTTTATAGATGCAACGTCGCGTCCTCTTGTCTCTCCTTTCCTTTTCGTTCTTTTAAATTATACTACTACTAAAACAAGGATTTTAATATTTCATTACTTTGTCTGAAAGCGTATTCTCTATGCTGTTATGAAAGATTTTCAAAAAAAAACTTATTAGAAAAATGACTATTAATTATATTTAGTAGAATATACTATTTAATATCCTAAATATCAAATTGGCTCTCTTAGCTTTTTAACGGTTCCATCTGCAGTTTTAAAATGCTCTTTTTTCGTCTACTTTTAAATGTCTGGATGTGGATACATTCTGGAACAGTAAAACGTTTAACGCACCAGTTACAGTGGAGAACTGTCAAGTTAGCATTTTTATCTAGAAAACGGTACAAGGTAAACTAAAAAAAATTCCGTTACATTACGGGAAATTTCTAGCAGCAAAGTAGCCAGAGATTAACCGCATGCTACGGAAAGAACACGTAGACAGAAGTTTCTTATCGCAAAACACCAGAGAAAATATCTGTACGCATCAGCTGTTTACCGTAGGTACGACAGAGAAATTTTGCAAGAAGGTAGCTGTATACCCTCCGGTTTGCATGGAAAAAATTTTTCTTAAATTTTGATTATTCCATTTCTTACGATTTTTAAGAGATCAAAGCCACTGTGCTTGAAAGAATCGTAGTGGAATTTTTAATTTTTCCCCTCACTATATTCAAACGCTCCGAAGCAAAATTCGAACCCGGGACTTTTTTGGTACGCGGTCAACTCTGTGACCAATATACAAGTCTGCCGGATTCTACTTCAATGTAACAAATTATTTGTCACCATTTTGATACCAAAATTTTTCATTTTCAAAACTGAAAATTCTGTACTCAACAAATACAGTCTTTATCAATTTTTATAGAATTTCATTTGTAAACAGAAAAAAGTGTCTCTTTTGACAGATTACGATGTATTTTAAGAGTAAATTTCGGTAGATTTAGAGAGAAAAAAATTTGTAGGAAAATTACAGAATTATTGTGTTTTTTAACAGAAATTTTTAAACAGTTTAGGGGAAGAAAAAATGAAATTGTATAGCATCATCTATTTCATTCGAATTCATACCATTCAATCTGGATCAATGAATTCGTTCGAATTCATTGATCCAGAAATAAAAGAACTCTATTAAGTGTTTTTTTTTTTTTTTTTTTTTTTTTAAGCTCTCGCGTTAAAGAGAATAGAAAGGCCAGAGTTTGAGGGCTTTGCCATAGAGGCAAATCTATAACTTTAAATTATATATATCATCTTCCTGCGTAGAATTACCAGGGCTTTAGACCCGACAAATAGCATAAATATTATAATTTATAAAACATTTTAAAAAATCACCAATTTAGTGAGATTTTTAATCCGAGGTAAATATTAATAAAAACAAATATAATAATTCTACATTTTTCAAAATTTTTTATGGGTCCAGACAGTGTAGCTTTGAAGTATCCGTATTTAAATACCAATCAAAACACTTTTCACGTTCTCAAAACTATAGCCATTCTTTATATTGGTGTTTTGCAACATTTTCAGTATTATTACTGAAGGAGCTAGCTGAAGGTAAACAAAACTTAACCTAACATTCTTGAATAACTGTTATAAACTCGAAACAGATATAAAAATATCGTATTATTTTCGAAAAAGCTTTACCATATATAACTTTACCCGTCACTTCATCATATGTAAGCACCATTTTTATACGGATTTTAGTTTGTGTCTTGTTGGGCTATAAAATATGAAAGCGGCTACGTTATTTTTTAAGAAACAGTATTTCTATCAATGCAAATGATTTTGAAAATTTTATACATCCAACCGGTAAAGTTAACTTGTAAGGTAGAGGTCGAAATTTCTTAAAAATAATTACCAGTATCCATATAAATCCGGCACTGAACATGGAAATCAAAAGATCTTTAAAACTTGTAACATAACAGCCATTGAGTAAACACAACAACAATAGAACATAACAACAATAACAGCTATTGAGTAAATATTTGTTCACTTCAAATTTCAGAAATAGTGTAAATATTTAATTAAGTTTTCCCAATACATACTAATATAACTTAAAAATTTATTATTCGAATACGATCTTTTAAAATATGTTTACATTTTTTACAAGGAGAACTTTCAATAGGTATACCTCTAAAAAAATATAAATTTACGCAACAGTGTCCATCACATATTATTGGAAATTTTTAATCATCATCAATTAGCTTAAATCATCTCTTTTCAAAGGTTAAATACCCGGACTAAAATATGATGAATCGTTGAGAATTAAAAAAGAGACTAATATTTTAATTTCGTCTTCTACAAATGCTTTACAACAAAAATGAATTATTAATTCAGAAATCAAAACGTGAAATTTAGATCAAAATAATAAGCTCGTTTCGTTATTTCAATAATAAAATTGTAAACTTAGATATTATCTTTTTGATGACTAAGTGTTTGAAGAAAATTGATGGATGTTCTGGTTGATAGCAATTTCATTTTATTTTAAATAAAAATGTGAAAATAAGTAAAAGAAAACTAAAAAGAATTCAAATGATTTTTTTTTAAAAGAAAAAAAAGAAACCGAAGCTGAGAAAAATGGAGAAGAGGTTATTTACTTATAGAACATCTTCCCAAAAAACTCGTTTGAGAACTTTTATTTTCAGCTTTTAATACCTTCATTGAAATTTTTAAACTTGCTTCAAATTTGTGAAAAAAAAGGATAATGTAAGATATTATTACAACAAGAATAGTAAATTATATTTGTTATTTTGGGAAATGTAGATGAAAAGAAGACTTATTTAAAAACCATATTCATAAAAACCGAGGTCAATTTAAAGTTTTGTATTTTTTAAACCTCTTTTCTTTTCGTTTGTTGAACCCATTTAGTTAAAAATAAAAAAATAATTTAAGTGCTAAAATATAAGAAAATTACTGCATGACGATCTGACTTTCTCAGTGAACTTTTTTATTGCTGAACTATTTTATTTCATTAGTTGAGTGTGAAAATAAATATTCAAGCAAAGCACATGCGTTTTTTTCACAATTAAAAATATTTTACGCGGTTTAATATTTTATGTGTTTATGTGTTATCTGTACATTCTATTGAATTAAAACTCTATGCAATAAATTTTACTGTTTGGTTATAAAAGGTTTTTTTTTAATTTGTAAGACTAATGAAATTATCACTTTAAATTATTATAAAATAGAATAAAAACAATGAAATATTTTTAAAATATTAAATTTGATAAAAATTTATATCCCATGAGCGGAATCGATTACTGCGTCTCAGAAATTAAATTAAAACTGAACAAAGAAAAAAAAAATTCGAAACTTTTTTGATTTATTGATAATTTTATGTCCATAAATACTAAAAATTAGAAAATAAGAAGAGTAGATTTTATCTCTATACAGTTAATTTTACTGTTTGGCTATAAAAGGTGTATTTTTAAATTCGTAAAACTGATGAAATTATCACTTCAAATGTTTAAAAAATTAAATAAAAATGATGAAATATTTTTAAAATATTAAATTGGATAAAAATTTATATCCATCCCCTGAACGGAATCGATTTCTGAGTCTCAGAAATTTAATTAAAATTGAACAAAAAAAAACTTTTTTTTTCAAACATTTTTGATTTATTGATAATTTTAAATCCATAAATACTAAAAATTAGAAAATAAAAAGCTTAGATTTTATCATTTAGCTGCGACTGTTTTTTGCTTGCTCTGACTACCGAAAATAAAATAAAAAAATCCCAGGAACATTGTTAAAATAATGTTCACTTTTTTAAACAATGTATCGGTTTTCCTTTACAGTTTCATAGGAAGAGTACGAACAGTTAAAAAAAAAAAGAGGAAAATAATCACTTTAAGTGCAGGTTAAAAAAAGTGTCAAGTGTCAAAATGTTAAAACAACTAAATTGCAACAACAACAAAAAAAGCTCACAGAAACGAATGAAAAAAACTGAAACAAATAACATGTAACACATGTTTTTTTGAAACAATTCAAAAAGTAAAAGCGAATCTAACATGTATTATTGCCGTCCGAAAATGGCATTTCAATTTCCATTTGAAAAATACAACCCGGAAGGAATTTTTTTCTTCTTCTCTTCCTAACAGCAGTTTCTTTTTAAAACATACGGTATCGGATCGAAGATCAAAAGAAAACTGTTACAAAGGTATGTAGATCGGTCATTCACGCGTCGAATTTTGGCACTTTTTTTCTTTTTCAGGAAGCTCTAAGGAGCAGGTGGTATGGGGGAGGAGATGAAATTAATGTTATTGCCTCTTTGTGACTGCTGTGTCAATCTACTGTGACTCAACTAGTAAAGTATTTTAATCATGCTATCCAGTTATATCAATTTACACTACATACGAAATGTAATAAGCATATAAAAGAAATTTTAATGTTTCGTCTTTTTTTATCCCATTTGCATTGGGTAAATCTGGCACTTGTAAGACATTGCAAAAGCGAAAAAAAAGGAGACGCGTTTAAGGAGAATAGACTTAACAAAAATTTTAAGTGCTTTTGAGGTTTATTTGAAGTTGACTTCTAAACAACCTCCCGAGGTTTATAATCAAGGTGTATGAACTTGTTTTCAAGTTATGGTTAAGTTATTTTGTTAGTTAGTTATTTTGTTAGTATTGTTTTTGAGGTGTACAGGCAATTTTTTATGCACTTTAAGCAAATAAATATATTTGAAGTATGAATAATTTTATCTGATTTCAACTAAACGTAACTCGTTTTTAGGTGTATTTTCCGGTGAAATGTAATATGTACGTAAAAGAAATTTTAATGTTTCGACTTTTTTTTTATTTCTTTTTTTTTTTCGTTTTCATTGGGTTAATCTGGCACTTGTAAGACATTATAAAAGAAGAAAAAATAATTTGAGAAAAAAAGGAGACGCGTTTGAGAAGAATAGACTTTACAAAAATTTTAAGTGCTTTTGAGGTTTATTTGAAGTTGACTTCAAAACAGCCTCCCGAGGTTTATAATCAAGGTGTATGAACTTGTTTTCAAGTTATGGTTAAGTTATTTTGTTAGTTAGTTGAAGTCAAGTGTGAATAAACACTGAAGGTTCTTTTGAGGTGGATAGAAATTTATCTTAGAGCAGCCAGCTCAGAGAGATTGTTTTTGAGGTGTACAGGCAATTTTTTATGCACTTTAAGCAAATAAATATATTTGAAGTATGAATAATTTTATCTGATTTCAACTAAACGTAACTCGTTTTTAGGTGTATTTTCCGGTGAAATGTAATATGTACGTAAAAGAAATTTTAATGTTTCGACTTTTTTTTTATTTCTTTTTTTTTTCGTTTTCATTGGGTTAATCTGGCACTTGTAAGACATTATAAAAGAAGAAAAAATAATTTGAGAAAAAAAGGAGACGCGTTTGAGAAGAATAGACTTTACAAAAATTTTAAGTGCTTTTGAGGTTTATTTGAAGTTGACTTCAAAACAGCCTCCCGAGGTTTATAATCAAGGTGTATGAACTTGTTTTCAAGTTATGGTTAAGTTATTTTGTTAGTTAGTTGAAGTCAAGTGTGAATAAACACTGAAGGTTGTTTTGAGGTGGATAGAAATTTATCTTAGAGCAGCCAGCTCAGAGAGATTGTTTTTGAGGTGTACAGGCAATTTTTTATGCACTTTAAGCAAATAAATATATTTGAAGTATGAATAATTTTATCTGATTTCAACTAAACGTAACTCGTTTTTAGGTGTATTTTCCGGTGAAATGTAATATGTACGTAAAAGAAATTTTAATGTTTCGACTTTTTTTTTATTTCTTTTTTTTTTCGTTTTCATTGGGTTAATCTGGCACTTGTAACACATTATAAAAGAAGAAAAAATAATTTGAGAAAAAAAGGAGACGCGTTTGAGAAGAATAGATTTTACAAAAATTTTAAGTGCTTTTGAGGTTTATTTGAAGTTGACTTCTAAACAACCTCCCGAGGTTTATAATCAAGGTGTATGAACTTGTTTTCAAGTTATTGTTAAGCTATTTTGTTAATTAGTTGAAGTCAAGTGTGAATAAACACTTAAGGTGGTTTTGAGGTGGATAGAAATTTACCTTAGAGCAGCCAGCTCAGAGAGATTGTTTTTGAGGTGTACACGCAATTTTTTTATGCACTTTAAGCAAATAAATATATTTGAAGTGCGAGTAATTTTACCTGATTTCATCTAAACATAACTCGTTTTTAGGTGTATTTTTTGGTGAAATGTAATGTGCATATAAAAGAAATTTTAATGTTTCGTCTTTTTTTTTCTTTCCTTTTCCGTTTGTATTGGGTAAATCTGGCACTTGTAAGACATTGCAAAAGCGAAAAAAATAATTTGAGAAAAAAGGAGACGCGTTAAGAAGAATAGACTTTACAAAAATTTTAAGTGCTTTTGAGGTTTATTTGAAGTTGACTTCAAAACAGCCTCCCGAAGTTCATAATCAAGGTGTATGAACTTGTTTTCAAGTTAATGTTAAGTTATTTTGTTAGTTGGTTGCAGAAATTAGTTAGTAGAAATTTACCTTAGAGCAACCAGCTCAGAGAGATTCTTTTTGAGGTGTACAGGCAATTTTTTATACACTTTAAGCAAATAAATATATTTGAAGTGTGTGTAATTTTACCTGATTACAACTAAACATAACTCGCTTTTAGGTGTATTTTTTGGCGAAATGTAATATGCATATAAAATTTTTTTAATGTTTCGTCTTTTTATTAATTTTTTTCCACTTTTATTGGGTTAATCTGGCACTTGTAAGACGTTATAAAAGCGAAAAAAATAATTTGAGAAAAGAGGAGACGCGTTAAGAAGAATAGACTTCACAAAAATTTTAAATGCTTTTGAGGTTTATTTGAAGTTGACTTCAAAACAGCCTCCCGAGGTTTATAATCAAGGTGTATGAACTTGTTTTCAAGTTATGGTTAAGTTATTTTGTTAGTTAGTTGAAGTCAAGTGTGAATAAACACTTAAGGTTGTTTTGAGGTGGATAGAAATTTACCTTAGAGCAACCAGCTCAGAGAGATTGTTTTTGAGAAGTACATGAAATTTTTTATACACTTTAAGCAATAAATATATTTGAAGTGTGAATAATCTTACCTGATTTCAACAAAACATAACTCATTTTCAGATGTACTTTTTGGTGAAATGTAATATGTATGTAAAAGAAATTTTAATGTTTCGTCTTTTTTTTTTCCTTTTCCGTTTGTATTGGTTTAATCTGCACTTGTAAGACATTATAAAAACGAAAAAAATAGTTTGAGAAAAAAGGAGACGCGTTAAGAAGAATAGACTTTACAAAAATTTTAAGTGCTTTTGAGGTTTATTTGAAGTCGTTTTCAAAGGAACCTCCCGAGGTCTGTAATCAAGGTATATGAGCTCGTTTTAAATTTTTTTTTGTTAGCTAGTTGAAGTCAAGTGTGAATAAACACTTAAGGTTGTTTTGAGGTGGATAGAAATTTACCTTAGAGCAATCAGCTCAGAGAGATTGTTTTTGAGGTGTACATGCAATTTTTTTTATACACTTTAAGCAAATAAATATATTTGAAATGTGAATAATTTTACCTGATTTCAACTAAACATAACTCGTTTTTAGGTGTATTTTTTGGCGAAATGTAATATGCATATAAATTTTTTTTAAATGTTTTTTTCTTTTTTCTTTTTTTTTTCGCTTTTATTGGTTTAATCTGCACTTGTAAGACATTATAAAAGTGAAAAAAATAGTTTGAGAAAAAAGGAGACGCGTTAAGAAGAATAGACTTTACAAAAATTTTAAGTGCTTTTGAGGTTTATTTGAAGTTGACTTCAAAACAGCTTCCCGAGGTTTATAATCAAGGTGTATGAACTTGTTTTCAAGTTATGGTTAAGTTATTTTGTTAGTTAATTGAAGTCAAGTGTGAATAAACACTTAAGATTGTTTTGAGGTGGGTAGAAATTTACCCAGCTTAGAGAGATTGTCTTTGAGGTGTACATGACATTTTTTATACACTTTAAGCAAATAAATATATTTGAAGTGTGAATAATTTTACCTGATTTCAACTAAAAGTATTGCTGAGCTATATATGAGATTGATTTTTTGAGATGTAAATGAGGTTTATTGATGAGGTTATTTTTGGTACTAAACATAACTCGTTTTCATTGGTATTTTTTGGTGTTTTCAGTTGCTTTTCATGGGTATTTTTTAGACATGTCAACCTCAAAAACACTTTATTTTACAATTTTTTTTAAGGGGAACCCAATATTTTATTATGCATATTGCACAGAAAATTAAGAGATTAGGGATTATGATACGTATTGAAGACTGCAAAAAGTTACGATTTCACTATTTCAATTAAATGTTTTCCGCTAAACAATGGTGAAATCTTGTCAAATACGTATGTATTCTGGAAAGCTGATGGCAGCAGAAAAATTAGAATACTAAGAAGTGAAAAATGTTCAACAACAATCTAAAAACCGTGTATGACTATTATAACTGAAAAAAAAAACTGCTGCAGATGACGTAAAAATGGTAAATAAAGAAACTAACTTTTATGTCATAATCAAACGAGTTAGATTAGTTTAAAAATAGTAAATGTTGCGAACAGGAAGAGCAATTTTTTGAGATTAACAAAAAATATGATCAAAACTACCGCAATATTCTAACATTTACCGTGTTTCTGGCTCTATGGCAACAACAAAAAGCTCGATAATTTTTACCAAGCCGTTTTGGAAATAATTTTAATGAAATTAACAATAAAATAGGGTCTTATAATATGTGATAAAATTTCGTAAAAGTTGTAAAATTTGGTAATTCTTTTTAACCCTGATTTTTACCATGACTTTAGAGTCTGGCATAAAAACCATTTGTTCGATTAAATTTACTTTTCAGTATTGTAATTTTTACTAAATGTGTGTTATCAAGAACTAAAATTTTGAAAATCAGAATTTCTAGTAAACCGGTACCATATGAACGGAAAAATTACCAAATGAATGCTTTAAATAATGTATATTTTGGTTTATTAATAAATTATGTTTGTTTAAAAAAAAGAAGAAAAAAACAGAGAACTATTCTATACAGTACGGTGATTGTACCAGTATTTTTTCACCAACTGAGAATTCTGTCTCTCATTCGTGATTAACTTTTTTTGCAATATTTCCTAATCATTTTTGTAAACCGATACTCTTGAAGTCTCTATCCTCAAACAACAGAAGATATAAATTTTCTCAATTTGATGAAATGTTCACTCAGAGCATTTCCCGGAAAACGGCTTCGTCAAAAATAAACAAAACTTTAAATACCCATTCATTACTTTATAGGATCATAACGAATTATTATTAGAGGACATTATATCTCAGTTATTAGTAACATTACAATATTCTTATACAATTTTATAAATAGTTTCTATACCTATATATAAGGTACTGTGATAAATAAACTCATAAACCTAGATGAGCTTTTTTTTTTACCCTATCAGAAACACACATAAAAATGTCCGAAACTAATTAGAAAATTTATATATTTATCTCCAATAAAACTTTTTTATGTAAATTATGATCCTGGTTTGTTACAAATGTACCACCCATATATTTCGGTATACATTTAAAAAAAATAAATGAGCCATAAAAAAGTCTGAAGTATTATTGCGCAATCGTATTCAATACTAACAATCTTAAAAGAATGTGCACACATATGACCTTGAAACTGAGTGTGATGAAGATAAAAAAAAAGAGAAAGAAAAATCGAAGGCGAGTAGCTAAGGTGTAATCCAGATAGGGGAGGGGGGATCATATAGGGTCAATGATGATGAAGACCACCTGCCGTATCGATGGGGACCTTGGAACTAGCAATAGAATTCGAATATTTGTATGACCACTTTATTGAGATCCTCAAAAATTTATAGGGTCGAAGCATCAGGCTACTTATTTTCTTATGGCTGTTATTCGAAGGTTGTACTCGCATACGAAACAGCATTTTTCTGCGCATGATGAGATTTTTATAACTACAGTAATGTTTTAACAGTTATACATGACATATTAATTAATTTCCTTCCCTCACAAACCACCAATTTAATTATGGAAATTACGCAAAATGTCAATAAAAAAGAAAGCCAGAGTTATGTAAAAAAAAAAAAAAAAAAAAGCAAGAAGGAAAGAAAAAAAAACGTTTTGGATCTAATTCTTTAATATTACAAAAATTACCTCAATATTACATTGGTGGGACTTACTAAAAAACATACACTAAGATTGAGAAATATTCATCGATTTTAATAACTTTCATCCAGAAGAAAAATATCGCCAAATTGGTGATTTAAAAAAAAAAGGGAAAAAAAAATTTAATAATTTTTTTTTTTTTTAATATTTAAGTCATTTGTTTGTTTATAAGTCTTAAAAATTCTTTTTACAGAGTTCGTATGTACAGATTAAAATTAAAGCTATGTTTCAGGTTAAATTCTCTTTAAAATCATCTTTTTTTTTCCTTAGTAAAATGTTTTAAAAGAACCCTAAACTTAAATAGTTTGAAGCATTTCTAATGAAATTCACACAAAATTTGAATAATATAGATAGACTAAAAATTATTGCTAAGTCTTTCTCTGTTACAAAAAAATTAAAAAGTTTTTTTCTTCCTTTGTAAAAAATAAATAAATAATAATAATAATGATGAGATATGAAAAGATTTTCTTTGCTAGAAGTTCTTTAAAATGCTATAGATAATATGCTAAAAATACGTTTAAAAAATGCAATAAATACAATTTAAATGGTTTTTTAGATTTGCTCGGAAGTCTTGACTTTTTATAAATAAATTTTTTGTTTTTACGGGAGAGTAAATTTTTTTTCTAAGTATCCATAGTGAAGTAAACGAGGTTTTCAGTTTCTCTCTTTCTCTCTGTTTTTTTAAAAGATTTTGCGAACTTGTTTTATCATTATTATAATTGCGCCGTATTACATAACTTCAAACCTTTAATCTCAATCGAAAGCTGCAAGAACTACACGAGCTCTATTGCATTTGTCATTCCTCATTGTTTAATTACATTGTTGTTTAACTGTGTTGCGGTTGTTTAAGGTCAAGATTCTTCTTCTTAGAACCCTGAACGTTGGTAAATGTTTTCATTATTCATCAAAATTTTATATATATTCGCATTTTAGAAACGATGGTAAAATAAATCCAGGATTGAATCAAATAACTAAAAATCCCACTAAAAATATCACTTTGTATCAAAACACTTTAGAGTAGACTGACACTTTTACACAGACTTATTTTTAATTCGAAATTTATTTATATACTTTCAATCGGTTTTCCGAATAGAGATGTCCAAGTCAGAGGTTGAACTAGATCAATGTTCCCCTATCATTCAAGCAATTTCCGTTAGCGCTATTCTTATTGGACGATTCGTACTCCTACCCTAATGGAAACGTATTGCTATTGGTTGCCTCTATAACTGATTGATCATTGACGGATTTCCAGTGGACTAAGTGAAGTGACGAGAGCTTAGAAATTACTATTATACACTATCTACGTCAAAATATTAATCCTTCCTTTTGTAATATGCTGGGTAAAATCAATTTAAAAAAATCCAATCGCCAAAAATGTTTAACCGTTACTTATAACCAAAACCTCCTTTATTATATGAAGAAAGAAAAAAAGAAATTTTTTTTTTACAAAAATAGCAAAATATGCATCACATGTGCGCGTATAAAAAATAATAAAATATGCATTTTATCAAAAGAAGACGACTTCTTGAGAAATTTACGCAGCAATTACCATACGCGTGTGATTTATTTACGGAGCATTTGAAAAATCCGTAATTGATGTAAATCTTGATTGATAGTTGAAAAATAAAAAATAAAAAAAAGTATTAAATTGTATCATAATGCGAAAGAAAATCTTCAGATAAAGTAATAAATCTGAAGCTTATCCCTCCAGGGATGTCGGTCTGTTTTTGACAGTGAAGCCAGGTGTGACAGTACTGGTCGCTCCAGTGATTTGCAAAAGGCATTGGCGATGACAAAGGGGTTTAATATCGCCAATAACATCAGTTAGTTGAAACTAAAAGAGTCTAAAATAGCAGTATTTGTGACGAACCGCCGGAAGGATTAGATGTAACAATTTAGGGAGCTACTTAAAATATTTTCGACTCTAACATAACTTAATCATGTTTTGAAAAATTTATGAGGTATCAGATAAGTGGTAATCTCCCTTCAGGAAAATAACATTCTGAGGTAAGATATAAAATAAAAAACTGAGTTCAAAACGTTTAATGCTTTGAGAACCGTTAGAGGTCTACAAAAAAAACCAGAATAAAACATTTGGTTTAAAACTAATTATGATCCACTTATTCTTAAACTTCTCAACGTTGAACCATAATATGGTGCGAATTTGATAAGACCTTAATTAATGAGGTGTTATATTGATCCGAGTTTCTGGTTAAATTGAACCATATTGTCACTTAATCAAATTCAAAAAGTACACAAAAGTAAAAAAATCCGGATCAAATTACGATATAAAGTATTGGCGCTTTGGTTGTATTATCTGTAAAATCCATTTTACTGTGAAATCCATTTTTACAGTAAACTATTATACCGTAATTTTTACGGTTATATTGATTTAATTGGAGTAATTCTGTGATTTTACTGTAATTATCACTTTAAAAATTACGGTATATCAGATTTTTTTTGTTCCTTAACATTTTCTTTTAAAAATGGATTTTGCAATTTTACTCCGATAAAAAATATTAGTCTCTTCACTTCTGCAGTATAAGGGAGTATAGCAAAAAAAATTAGTTTACAGTTCTAAATTTCTATTTTACTGCCTTAAGCCATAATAAGATAAGCAAAATACGAATTATACTGCCAAGGGGTCTAATGATTTTAGGACCACATAGGTTTTAACTAAGTAAAATAACATAAATATTTCAAATGTTAAATTGCACCTTAAGTCGGAACAAACATGCATAATGTTATATTATATTATGGTCCATTTAAATACAATGATGAATAGATTTAATAATTATTTAGAAATTTTTTTTTTAAATCTACGAAGTTTTTTTATAATGAGATGCAATACAAAATGCAATACCAATGTATTACCGCATGAAGTTTCAGTTTCGAAATTATTTTATGCATGTATACAAACGACGCAAAATAAATAATTATTGAAAAGATAATCTAACATTAACTATAAAGAATATTTAATTCTGGGGGGTGAAATTTCGAAATTATGGAGAAAAAAAAACGCAAAAAGTTAAAGTCATTAAATATATTTATGTACAGTCAGCAAAAAAAAAAAAGATATCACCCTGAATAACTTTCGTTCTAATGATCGGATTTTCACGAACTAAGCGTTAATCTCAATGGTTCTTGGGGGTGACCTCAAATATGCTAATTAATTAGTGCTAACTATTAATTAAGTTACGAAATCAGACACAAAAACGTACTTTCTCTGAATAAACATATATTTTTTCTTACATATTTGGATTCTTAACCTTCAAAATATAGGGGGTAGCCGCAATCTGGGAAATATGGTCCCCATAGTTTGGTCAGGAGAGCGATCCAAAGTACGTACCCCTTAATGTTAATTTCACTTTTTACGTTTTTAGTCATATTTTAAAAACTAATAAAGCAATTCGAAGAAAATTTCACCCAGTCATAAAACTCATTTACCCAAAGATAATTTCACGAAAAATATAATTTTTAATAATTGTTAATTATTTTTTATTATTTAATTAAGTTAAGGATGAAAAATTTTTGAATTATAAGGTATGAATTTTTTTATACCATATTAATCTACATATTTTTCAATTGAAAAATCTAAAGTTTCAACTGTTTTTATTTATTAGAAGCTGAGAAAAATTAAAATTAATTATTTTTAAAAAAATAATTTGGCGACAATGAAGAAATGATTAAATGAGGCGATTAATATTAAAATGTGATAAACTTGCGAGGAAATTGACTTCGCGCGCTTAGCATAAAATTTCATTCATATTTTTTTCGCTAATAATCGTTTGCTTTTCTTTTCATTTTTATTTTTTAAGCTATAAAATACGATGCCTCTTTTTTAGTCGTCTGAAATTCTATTTGCAATTTAGTAAAGAAATTTGAAAAAACATTTTATTGAATAAAAGACATTTTATTCAGAGAATGTGGAGTTTTATAAAAGCATGCTTCTGATAGAATATGATTATACAACAGATTGTGCTTCTTTAATGTGATTATTTTTAATTTTTTAGTTTTTTTTTCTCAATAACTGATAAAATTTCAATAATATACATACGAATGAATAAATTTGGAATAAAATATTCATAAATTTCTCGAATATATATTTTATAAATTTTAATAAAAATACGTAGTCAACATTTTTAAGCATCTCTCACAACATCGCAAATTTCTCAAAATCTTATAGGGTAAACTAACCAGTGATGGAATACTTAAGCTTAGCTTGTCTTTAAAAAAAAATCATAAAAATTTCAAAATTTGTAATCTTAGCTAAATGACGTATTTGTTATTAAATGCATGTCGACATATTTGTTATTAAATGCAAATTATGTAAAAAAAAATTAGATAACTTACATAATATTGTTTTAAGCTTTAGGTGCTTTAAATAATAAGTAGTAAGATAACCAAGTGAAGGAACAGTTCTTAAATTGAATAAACACTAAATTTTCCAGTGAATGAACACTTAATTTTGAGAATGTTTGATGCTCGCTTTTTTTTTCTTCAAACTTTCATGCCTAGAAGACTCGATTAAAGCTGTAAAAATCATTATCCCTAAATTTTTGTATATAACTAATTTTGTATATAGCTAAAATTTTGTATAAGTTATGTTAATTTGATTTTAGTATGAAGTCCTCTAATAAACATAGCAAAAATAGCATAATCTAAATAATATCAGATAAAAAGTTCATGTATTTAAATTCTAAAAACTTATAAATCGATTCAAATTTTCTTTTCAAAGGAGAATAAAAAAATTTTTTTTTTTTTTTTTTTTTTGCTTTTTGGACATAAATGAACTTAAAAATTGTTTATTGCCTAGAAACTTCGAGATGTTTTCTATTAACTATTAATTAAACCTCTCAGAGCAATCACAAAACATTATTTCAATTTTTTTACAGTCAGAAATTGGTTGCCTAGCAACCTAGTAAAATTAAGCGTTTCTCTTTTGAATCAGTCAATGGGTTATCTTAAAATATTTATTTGCGCAGGCGACTTTTTTGGCGGTTTTCTGGACTATCGCCAAACATATAAACCTTTATTGCAACCCAATTTACGACCCATTTGTTTTAAAATTTTGTCTCAATAATTCAAGTGTCTAGATTCCAAATATGTAAAAAAAATATATGTTTATTCAGAGAAAGTACGTTTTTGTGTCTGATTTCGTAACTTAATTAATAGTTAGCACTAATTAATTAGCATATTTGAGGTCACCCCCAGGAACCATTAAGATTGACACTTAGTTCGTGAAAATCGGATCATTAGAACGAAAGTTATTTAGGGTGATATCTTTTTTTTTTTTGCGGACTGTACCTCAATATAAAAAAGTTAATTAAAATACACTTTAAAATATTACTAAATAGACAAAAAATTGAATACTTATAATACTATGAAATTTCGCCTTATGTACCAAGGTACACATAAGTAGACCAGCATGTTCTTGACTGTATTATTTTATAAATTAAGTATAGACAAATTTAAAAACTTCATACAGATCACAGAACTACTAAGTCAAAAGAAAATTTTTTTTTCAGAATATCTGAATTATATGATAGTTAAAATTAGCTAAATCTCCGAGAATGTGGATTCAGCTTATTTTTGGAAAATCACTTCTGTTGATGTCGATTTCTATCCAAATAACTTACATGCTCTGCATCTATTGCGTAATCCCCTGAAAGCTTAAATATCCACGAATGTTTCTGTAAAGGTAAAACTATAAATTTTCTTAGGTCCACGTATGTGGATAGAGGTAATGAAGAGGTTAACTATTTAAACTAAATGAGTGAATAAAAACTTTATTTAATAGGGTTTTCTCAAATCAGAATAAAAGTAGAGCGAAATTTTAAACATGGAATTTAAATATTATTGAACAATCGTTGAAATAGCAGCATTAATTGCACTGTAAAAAAATTCCAGATCAAATTATGGTAAAAACTCAATCAAATTTGGTCAATAAAAGATGAAATTTACCATTACTTTCTACCTTAAAATGTTATGAAACAAAAACTCTGTTACACCGTAATTTTTGCAGTAGTATTCACCGTAAAATTACTGGATCACTGTATTTTAACAGATATTACTGTAAAAACTGAGGTATAAAATTTTACGGTAAAAATAGATCTTATGATGAAATGAATTTACAGATGGTTCCAATGGATTTACTCATGGTTCCAAAACTTTTACCGTAATTTCAGCAGGACTTTTTTACACTGTTCGATAATACAGTTCAACTCAGCACTGTATTAATGTAACGACAAATTTTTACGAAAAAATGGTGCAGCATGCTCTGAAATTTATAACAGCATAAACTCAACAGCGTAACTGTTGAAAAAACCTATTTTCTAAACAAAAGTTAAAAAAAAAATGGAAATAAAACGTAAAAAAAAAGGCGTCACACACCTACAACTTTTTAAAATGGTTCTATGTGCTGCGTTATTATAGCGCAATTGGGTATAATATAGCCTACGTCACAGGTTGTGTTGTCCCTACTAAATTTAACCCATGAACGGCATTTTCTGCGAGCCTAACTTCAAGCCACAAATAAACAAACGAAGTGTTCGATCGTTTAAATAGCTGCTCGCCAGATTTTATTGCATTATAAAGAAAAGTTATTGAAATTAAATACAACTAAATAAACAACAACAACTAAAACAAATAACAACAGCTACTAATAACAATAACTAAATAAACAACAACTAAATTCCATTCGTTTAGCATTGCGTCATATGTTGTTCCTACTAAATCGAAGTAGTTGTGTTTTTTTCATCCCAATTTAACTTTAAATATTTTTTTCACGTGGTCAGAAAATAAGCTAGAACAAGCATATAAATTTTGAGGCTTGCGTATGCAGTAACTCTTAAATGATGCAATTGATTTAATTTAAAAAAGATAGATACAGTGTAATCCAAATGAATTAGGATACAATATAATGAAATCGAATAGACGTACAACTGAAAATATAATCAAACAACTTACTATTGAAGAAAATAAGCCTTCATATAAAAACTTGACTTACCTAAAAAAGAAAAAGTAAAATTAGTAAAATAAAGTTAAAATTATATCAAAATAATCCTAAAATGCACAGTACTTTTGGCTCCCAAAAAAATTAAACCAAGATCATTTCTCACAGATAAAAATTTTACTGTTTTAAAGGAAAAAGAAAGATAAAATTGTGTATGAAACTAATGTAGAATTTTGTTAGAAACCGTTATGAGACCTTTCAGAAACAGATAATTCTATTGAGATGTAAAACCATTACGGATAACCAAATTTTGTGGAAAATTTACAATGTAGTAGAATAAAATATCGATTGCATATGTATTTGATAATCTTAAAAAAGTTCATCATTTGTAAAAATTTTACATTTTCTATAATATATTTTAGCTGAAAAAAAAATCAATAGTAAAATTATAAATGAAAAGAATTAAAAAAAAAAAAGTCATCCAAAGACGCAATCTTCAACACACAAAATATCGTGGGACGTAATTTCTCGTAGACAGAATTTCAATGGACAAATTTTAATACAGTTCATGAGTTCAAACTAGCATATACAAAAGGACGAGATTTGGATTAAGAGTGGATAAATTATCGTAAGGCGGAATTTAAAGAGATAAAATTTTATGCGAATAAAATACAGTGTCCATGATAAAAAGATATCTGAATTACGAATGGATAAATTATCGTATGGCAGAATTTAACGAGATAAAATTTTATGCGGACAAAATGGAGTGTCCAGGATAAAAAGATATCTGAATTACGAATGGATAAATTATCGTATGGCAGAATTTAGCGAGATAAAATTTTATGCGGACAAAATACAGTGTCCAGGATAAAAATATATCTGAATTAAGAATGGATAAATTATCGTATGGCAGAATTTAACGAGATAAATTTTATGCGGACAAAATACCGAGTGTCCAAGATAAAAAGATATTTGCTGTGAAATTACCGCATATAACGCTTGGTTTAATTATCCGATCTTCTTTTATCTTGGCCACTCTGTCCTAGTAACATTTGACGCAAAAATTGTAGATGCTAGAGTTTGTCATGGAACCAAACGGTGGATAAACTGCAAAAGGGGTCATCTGCATTTAAATAATCTGGAATTTGCTATATTATTTTTTTATAAATTGATGAAATTTATGATTGCGCACATATTTGGGTGGATGCTTTAAAAAATTCTAACATTATTTTGATACATTAATTCATCAACACATTTTAAAAAGAACGTTCGATTTCATGAATAAGATAAATATTATAGTAGGATATACTATATTTCGAGTTATTACGATGACTTAATTATAGAGCATATAGACTTTTTTTAAAAAAATATTTATTGTAATTAACTATTTATCCTAATATTGTTTAATATAGATGATGCTTTTTTTCATAAAATTTAAACCAGGCGCATAGAAACAAAAACTTTTTCATATAAGTTTCAAACATACAGCAATTTTGATGGTGGCTCTTAATATGTGATATAAAAAATTGGAATTCAGTTGACGAACTTCCAAGTGCCGTATATTAAATTTCCGAAAACTAATTTTTTGTTTCATCTAAAAACTTCCTTTTTTAGAGTTCCACGGTTTTTTTTTTAAATTAAAAAACCTAATTTTCTATAAATTGAAGCCATATGGAAAATACTTCGGATGGTTTTGCAATGTTATTAACGAAGCAAATGGCCCATGATACTAAGTTTTCAATGGACGAACTTTTTCAATGGACGAATTGCTTTGTAATTGAAATAAATTTCCAAAAACTATGTTATTTTTCCATCTATAAGCTTAATTAGCTGAAGATTTCCAATGATTTTTTTTAATAACAAAACCACGTTTTTTGGGAATCTAAACCAAATGGGGGAAACATTTCGGATACAACAGCAGCATTACTAACAACGGAGAAGCTCATGTAAGAACGGCTCATGCAAAAACGGCCCCTGCAATTTGAACAAGTAGAGTCATTTAATGACTTCAACTTCTTCATCAAGGAGTTGCCTAAATGAGATATATTTATGAGAGTTGACTAAATGAGATACATTTATGAGAGTTGTCTAAATAGGATACACGAACAACTCATTTTATTAT
The DNA here is from genome assembly GCF_982258835.1 of Parasteatoda tepidariorum. Taxonomy (NCBI): domain Eukaryota; kingdom Metazoa; phylum Arthropoda; class Arachnida; order Araneae; family Theridiidae; genus Parasteatoda; species Parasteatoda tepidariorum. The sequence continues at coordinate 93,052,179 of NC_141764.1, forward strand.
ACTTGTCCTCCTCCTTTGCATTAGTATAAGAACATTATTTGCGTCATAAGAAATATCTATGAAAGTCAAATTTATTTCTTTAAATGTTTACTGCCATTTTTTTTGCCACAAATAACGCGTGTGAACGAAGTTAATTTTTCCACCACCCTTACGAAACAACTTATTATTTTATAAAGTAGCTATTTCAGATCTAATGGAAAAATCATAAACAGAATATTCTACAACTGGGTGTCATAACAGGAAATGATCTAAACGTTTCGCCATGGACATATATCATTAACAATGCTAGTGACTTGGTGATAATCATTATCATTGACTTCAAGCATTTTTTCCGCTGCAACAGTCATAGCCAACAACCATTGAAACTAAATGTTTTCTTCATCCACCGATACCTACTTATGTCATATTAGCCCTTTATTTTTTTTTATGATCAGGTGTGGTAGGACAATCATATAAACTGCTGTTCATCCCTTTCAGTATAAACATTTTGTTTAACGATACCGCATCCTAATACCTATCATTTATACTCTAGGTTGATGTTTTCCACATTACGATATTGCGTTATTTAGTCAAGGGTTAGAGATGTTAAGAAGGAAAAAAAAACATCTAAATTATTTTTTTCTTTCTATTTCAACTTATGCTATAATTTAAAGAGTTTCATTTAGTTTTAGATCCATTATTTTAATGAGGAGTTTCAGGAGTTCGTAAATTTGTGCCTCAAACTATGACCACAATGAAATTGACTATTATTTTTCATTTTTTTTTTAATAACAATTTTATTTTTCTCTGGAAGAAACATTTTTTTTTAATACTTCGGAAATTCGAATTTAATTTGTTGATTTCAAACTTATTTATTTTTCTTTAAGACTTTTCTATCTATGAATGAAGTTTTTTTTCTTCTCGTTATGAACACATAATCGATTTTTTTTCTTGTTTTTAAAACTTTTCTATCTAAGAATCAAGTTTTTTTTCTCGTTATGAACATAATTGGGAAAAAAATCGATTTTTTTTCCTATTTTTAAAACTTTTCTATCTAAGAATCAAGTTTTTTTCCCACGTTATGAACATAATTGAGAAAAAAAGCGATCTTTTTTCTTATTTTCAAAACTTTTCTATCTAAGAATCAAGTTTTTTTTCCTTCTCGTTATGAACATAATTGAAAAAAAATCGATTTTTTTTCTTATTTTTAAAACTTTTCTATCTAAGAATCAAGTTTTTTTTCTCGTTATGAACATAATTGGGAAAAAAATCGATTTTTTTTCCTATTTTTAAAACTTTTCTATCTAAGAATCAAGTTTTTTTCCCACGTTATGAACATAATTGAGAAAAAAAGCGATCTTTTTTCTTATTTTCAAAACTTTTCTATCTAAGAATCAAGTTTTTTTTCCTTCTCGTTATGAACATAATTGAAAAAAAATCGATTTTTTTTTCTTATTTTTAAAACTTTTCTATCTAGGAATCAAGTTTTTTTTCTTGTTATGAACATAATTGCGAAAAAAATCGATTTTTTTTTTTGGTCTTATTTTTAAAACTTTTCTATCTAAGAATCAAGTTTTTTTTTCTCGTTATGAACACATAATTGAGAAAAATCGATTTTTTTTTTCTTATTATTTTTAAAACTTGCCTTGATAGTCTGGTTAATTTAAGTACCTCGGACGCGCGTTCGTCTATGGTGTCATTGTCGGAGAGTTAAAGGTTAAGTGTCTGATCCTGGAGGCTGTCAAAACTGATGTTAGGAGAAAAGTCGTTCATATCATCTGTCCAAGTTCAAAAATACATGATCGCTTCCTTACCAAAATTCTATACCATGCAGCCACGAGCAATGAAGTCGCAAGTTAGGGAGGACGACTTTAATTTAATATGTTTCCTCAAAACTTTTTAAAAACAACATTTAAAGATGAGAAAAAGAATGAACAGTTAAGTAAATTATCATATTTTGCACATATTATACCAATTATGTAAGTTGTATGACAACAATGAATTGATAAAGACAGTTTCTTTCCCTCTCTCTGTCTCTTTTAAGTTCCAGTGAATTCCAAAATCAATTGCTAAAATTATTGATTTCACACATTACACGCTAAAAATTTTAAGACACTGAATTTAATTTTTTAAAACTTCTTTTAAAGATCTACAAGGTTGTACCAAAATGAGAAAAAATTACGCTTTTCTGAAATATCGGTTTGTTAAACAATAACATTGGTAACTTAAACCCTAATACGGAGTAAACTTGCTACAAGATTTATACGGCGTTAAATTGAATCATGTTATATCGAGCAATTTAGATTAAAAATTAAGACAACATTGTACGAGCCAGCATCATAATATGACTGCTGCAAATTTAAACGATATTATGATTCAACATAATTTAAACTCCCTAGCATATACGAATGTCTTAACAGTTAAACTTATGTATCGTGTAATCTTGCGTCGTACGTGCATTATACATTTTGTTGTAAGGTGCATTACAACAAAAACAAGCCTCTCTTTCTATAATTCCAGTCAATTCTAAAATTGTTTACTTCAAACTCTTTTATTACCGGTTAAAATTTCTGAATCATCGAATTTATTTTGTCAAAACATTTAAAAACAATATATAGGAACGCATTAAATGAGAAATAAAATTGTTATTACGCTTTCAGAAAATCTGTTTGTCGAACAATAACATCGGTAATTTGATATGGTGCAAATTTGCTGCAAGGTGTTAAATTGAACCATGTTTTCATTCACGTTGAACAATAGTATCGCGTTATCTAGTTTGAGAAGTAATATAATATGGTAAAAATCAGCACCATAATATGACTGCAGCAAATTTAAACGATATTATGGGTCACCATATTCCAAACTCTCTTGCATTGCCGAATTTCTAAACAGTCAAACACATGTAACTTGTACCTTACGCGTATTATACAGCACGCATATGGTGCATAACAATAAAAACAAGCAAAACAGGTAGTCTCTTTTTCTATGGTTCCAGTCAATTTTAAAATTGTTTACATCAAAGCCTCTTTATTACTGGTTAAAACCTCTGAATCATCGAATATAATTTTCCAAAAGTTTTAAAAACAATATACAGAGATGCATTAAAAGACAAATAAAATTATTATTAGAATTCCTCAACAGTGAAGTGCACGTTGTCTCTAACTTACAAGTGTTTTGCAACACCTGATAAGATTGTTGAATCGTTCAAGGTTTCATATGTACCTAAAAACATTCCATCATATGATATGCATGAGTGAGCAAATCTCTGATAAATATCACCCAACATCACGCACAGTATTACACAAATCGATTAACCGCCGGAAGGACAAATAATTTGACCCTTTTCAATCTTTTACGAAATAATTGAGAATTCGTTGGCTTTAGTTAGATAAAGGATCAATTAAGAAGATATAAATATAATGTTCGACTTCAAAGAAAATACCCATAAAAATATTTCGCGTCTCACATTCCAAGAGGTGAATAATTTGTTTATTGTGGGTGGCATTGTTTTTTTCCCCAATTGTTTTGTTATCAATATACCGGAGAACAGTGGTGCATTTTAAAAAGAATTTGCAATAAAATTAAAAATATTCTATGTATTGATTTACGAGAGGTGAATAAATTGTTTATTACCTTTCCTTTAATTGTTTTGTTTTAGAGATTGTTTGGAAATTCAGAGGATAGTAGTTTAGTTTACTTAGAATTCGCATCAATTATTAAAACAAAACAAAAAAATTCTATGTATCACTAGACAGGTGAATAATTTGGTTATTACTCAGCAAGTTGGTTACTTCAATTGTTTTACTACTCAGTAAGCTAGGTAATTTAAACAGTACCTAAATGGTGAATCTTATTGGTGGTGCATCTAAATGGTAACATGGTGAGTGGTGCACCTTGGGATAAGTTATTCTTAAAGATAAGTGGTGTATCTTATTCGGGATTTATAATAATATAGTTTGCCAAAAGTTAATCTATACTATAATATAATTCTTTATCTTCCATACTGAAATTGAACCACGGAAAAAATGTCAAATGAAAAAATTAGAAATAATTTGGTCGAATAAGGTGATAATTAGGCCGGGATAGCCTATCGGTAGGGAGCTGGGCCCATGTCCGAGAGTTCGTGGGTTCGAACCCCGCCGGCTGAAGAAGTAAAGCGTTATGAAGCGTTGTAGTAAAGTGACTGATGCACGTTAAATCTGCCGAGTCGTAAAAGTCCTCCATGTTCCCATAACAAATCAATACCTCTGGGGGTACTGGATTGGAGATCGATCGTTCTCTGATTCAAGTCAAAATTACGATCTGTGGATGAATGAATGGATGTATGAATGGGTCCGCCCTATAAACGGGTGTGACGTATGGTGTGGGAGAAGTCGAATTCTTGGCCATAGATGGCGCCACTGAAAAACAAGAACAATCGCATCCCCTCTGCTTAAACAGACAGCAACAGCAACAACAAGGTGTTAATTGACCAATAACGTGTCAAGTGACGGATAAGGTGTTAATTGACAAAAAGTTTCAAATTTACTAATGTTAACTAATAAAATTAGTATAGCTATTTGGGATAACTTTTTTTTTAAATTTAGGATCACAAATTCCTAAATAAGAAGACTATAAATAACTAGTTTATATGCAATTATAAATGCTGCAAAATACAATTTAATAATAATTAATAAATACCCTTTTATTAGGTTATTTTTGTTAATTTATCGAACCAAATATACAGTTCTTTAAGAGGTAAATTGAGTTATTAATAAGTGATGGATCACCAAGCTTAGCAAATTCGATGCTAACTTAATTTAAAGTGTGTAGTAATCTACATTGCCGATAAAGTTATTTTTGATTAGAAAAATATGAACCCCAATTGAGACATGCTCTACCTAACACCTTTTAAGATTGTAGCTAATATGCAGGCAAATATAGCTACCTGAACTTATTTTTCTGAAAATATATTTAAAAAAGATTTAGGATGTTGTAAAAACTGTGGTGTAATACGTTTAGGAATTTGATGTTGGATAACTTTAAAATTTGTGTATTATTTCAAGTTAATACCGAATCGAGCGTTCATACACTTTAAGGGATGTAGTCAAATCTAAACACCAATTATTCATAAAGCTTGCATCAAATCGAATGGATTTATTCTATTCATAGTTGGCAACAGGCCGGAAGATATGCTATTGTCGTTTTTGAATGATCCGTTAATTTTGAAAATTAAAACTAAATATGATTTTATGTGTGTTGGAAGTGATATAATTGATGACAGAAGACGCCAGCTACAGGTAACGAGTGAGTTTACTTAATTATAAACTGTAATATTTTGAAAATATGAGCTTTTTTTAATTTTTGACCTATATCAGAGATCAAAGCTTAATTAGGCTTAGCTATCCATCCCAGATCCTAAGGGAATACAAGTTTACAGTCGCTTATTTGCCGAATAATTTCAATCTTTTCGTCAGATTGATTTGACAAACTGATCATGTAAACTGTTATAAAAACATATAGGCTATAAGTTGTATAGTAAAGATCTTTATAATTTTAGAAGAAAGTTTACATAAAACTGGCAATTTTTTTATTTTATTTTATAACCGTCGTTGAACAGCCGACTCAATTTTGTGTTTACGACTACTAATGTTCCACTCCGTAGCCTTGTATTTTGAACCCAATCCGGAAGACAAGGAAACTCCTGGATCAGTATCCCCATAGGTATGATTTGTTATGGGAACATGGAGGACTTTGTGACATGACAAATTTAACCTGCATCAGTCACCACTTACTAAACGGGGAGTCTTCAGCGACAGGGATCGAACCCACGACCAGGACGGCCCAGTGCCCTACCAACCAGGTTATCCTAAATCTGTCAATTATATAAAATAATATCTTAGCATTTAATTTCGATTCACTTTCATTTTGTTAAGCCTAAGTTAAACTTTTAAGTTCATTCTCTCTGTGCTGTGTGTAGGTTTAAATAGCAAATTATTTTTTTAAAAGAAATATTGTGCAGACATCCTAAATTTATGATTCTTGCATAGAATAGTTTAAGTAATTCCACTGATTCTTATGTGTATCACATCTTACTGTAATTATAGCAAAACGGTGGCTATTTTACGTTACGTAGTGCAAAAAGGAAATTCTAGTTATTTTACCACGCCAGGAACTTACTTCGGTTTTGGCGCAGTGGAACATCGCTTCGATGTAAAGCAGTTGCCACCATTTTTGGTGCTTAGCTAGACAAAATTTATTTTTACAATGTGATTAAACGCATTGCAAAATTTTTAACATAGTCTAGAGCATTTTTTAAAAAATTTTCTTTAATTTTTTTTAAAGTAAACTATATCGAGAGTTTCTGTTCTTAGTGTTTTTTTATTCTATTGTCTTTCATGTATGGAATAGCTTGATTAATGATTCGCATAACTAAATGATACAATGATTTTTACTATGATTTAAAAATTGACATAAATATACAAAAAAAAGTAACATAGGATCCTCAAAACATAGTTATAAATCTTCAAAATGTGATAACGTAACACTAAAATCCATGAAAACACTTTCATTTCATCTTTGAAACTCAAACTCATTCAAAAATACTTTCTGTCCACATCATATGTTACTCACACTAATTGCATTCACATGCGACAAAAAAAAGAACTTTTACTGCTCACGATTCGATGTCAAAGAACTTGAAGAAACAAATGTTCTTTCTACCCTTTTGTTTAACTTAAGTTTCATACTCATTAGATGAATATGGCAGCTTGTCAAACAAAAATGTCAACTAGTGAAAACTGTTCAAAGATTACACATACGCATTTGTGGTATTTCACTTAACCAAATGTATCATGTGTACATAAAAAAAAAGAAATGCGGCATAATATTTGTCTAAACCCGGAAAAGGTTCGTAAAAATGCAAAATTAAAAAAAAAAAGAAGAAAAAAAAAAGAAATAATAAAAGTTAGACATCTTTCGTTATTTTAATTTCTAAAAATATGTTGAACCAATACCATTAGTTTCGACTTTTATTAGTCGGTAACTCGGGTATTTTTCTTTCTATTGGCAACACTACTATAGCTATTATTAGTTTTACTAAGTTGTTTTATGTTATGGTTTATAGTGTTGAATAGTTAGCTATATGTTAAGTATTTATCTAGAATAATTTCGTATTTTTATGGAAATAAAAACTTACTTACAAACTAATGAGTTAGATTTATTTTTTGACCCTTTCTAAAATGGCTGAAGAAGATTTGAACATAAATTGTGCTATGGTGCCGCAAATTGTCATTCCAGTTCCTGGTGGCCTTTTTCGAGCAATAGCATACATAGAGAGCCGCGGTGGCTCAAGGGATTGAGCGCTCGTTTTCTAATGAAGTAAATTGGGTTCGAATTCCAGCGATGGCTGATTGATACGTATTCCGCACCCGGCTAGCACCGACCACAGTGCTGACGTAAAATATCTTCAGTGGTAGACAGATCATGGGTTGGAGTCCCCTTGCCATCCGTCTAACCGTGGGAAGGTTTCGTGGTTTTCCATGTTCACCATGTAACGCAAATGCGAGTTAGTTCCATCGAAAAGTCCTTTCCCGAAAGCAAACTTCGTCCAATTCTTAATCCAGGTATTCCCTTGTCTTATGAATTGGGTTCAAAATTTCAAAGCTTCGCAGTTGAACTGGGTCGGCTGTTCTATGATGGTTATTAAATAAAATAGCATATATATAGCATACGATACTCAAGTTATGGCTCGAGAGGTGCGTAAGGAAGTAATTCAGCACGTATAAGAACACTGGGGTGAGTTTTCGATTTTACCTCACGAAAGAAAAGGAAATAATTTTACTACTTTTGCTGCCTATATTACGCTGAAATGTCTTGAACTCATACTTAAGGTGGTTTGTGTCGTTTAAAGGCTGCCAGGTAGATTATAAATTACCACCAAAATTCCACACATAGAGAATTTTGGCAATATTGTGGACATCTCTTGAAAATAGTTAAAATTGAGTATATAATATACATTAAACTTATAAACTATACTAAACTTAAAAATATAATAACTGGCTAATATGTTATTTATCTTTGGTTTCCTGTCTTAGGTTATCACAAGTAAATTTATTGTTGATATTTTAGTAATGTACGGCGATGACGTCATCGAATTTGTTTTGCAAAATGTATATGAAACCACATGTTTCTTATATTAACACTTATGGGTTAATCAAAGCGTGTTTCGATAAACTTAAATAATAAATGATGGAAACTCAACAAGAATTTATAAAGTAATTTTGTAGTTACTTACTAAACCGTGGAAAAAATTTAGCAATTATAATCGTAATATAAGTAGTATTTAATAGCACTTTTAACTAGTCATCACTGGCAACCGTTTGGCGATATTTACGGCCTTAGAAATAAGCACCGATATTAGTTCATTCGCTAAAAATGATTATAAATGTATTAGTGTCGTTAATGATTATTTTAGAGAATTACAATTGAATAAATTTAGTAATAGGTACAAACTGAAATAAAAATGATGAGTTTTTTTTATTATTAAAAATCTAAATTAAAGGAAAAAATTACTTATTCGAATAAGAGAACCGTAAAAATTACCTCAGTGTCATTGATACTCATGATGGTTAATTAATTTGATATTACGTACAAATTGAATTAAAAAAATGAGTATTATACTAGAAAGCTTAATTCATGGGGAAAGGAATTTATTCAGCTAGTTTATTGTTACACGCGAACAAAAACTAATTTATTTTTTGTATTGCACAATGCTCTGGAAATTACTATACAAATAAATAAATTTTTGAGGACTACAAAATAAATTTACCTTTATTTTATTGTGCGAGGTGTATTTAATTACTTGCGATGCGTGGTATAAATAAAAGAATTTTTCCAATATTTATATGCACTCTAATTTTGCCGATATTTACAAGCCCAATTTTTGCCGATATTTCCATGCAAAATAATTTTATTATGTTTTTTAAACTATCCGACAAACAACTTTTCTGCAAAAAAGAATAAATAGTACACATAAAACTTATTTTCAAAAATATACGTCTTGACTTAATCCGAACCTGTTCACATTTCGGAAAATTAGGGGTTTCATTTTTTTATCTTCATATGTAATTTAAAAAAATAAATAAATAAATAAATAAATAATAAAAAAAACCCTACTTGATTGATAGCATACAAAATTTAATTTTTCGTTTGAAATTATATAGATGAAAGGAAAACTCAGTTTATTTATCTATTTTTTAAATAAACAGAATGCCGGATGTTTGGTGGTAATAGCTTGTGAAAAAAAAAGAAATAGTTTCTAAATCTTGATGATTATGGTTGAAATAATAACAGTAGTTTTAACTTCTTACAGAAACTTAAAAATACACATTTATATATATTTTTCAATAAATAAAGTTCATTCACTATATAAAAAGAAAATTAAGGGAAGCAAATGCAATGTTATTGCAAATTATTAATATTTTTTTCAATCCCACCACTTACCTTATTTAGCATAACAGGGCGAAATGCATGTTTCGTTTCTTTATATTTTATAATCATAAGAAATAGACGGTATTTTTTTAAAGTGATATCGTAATAAAGTATCATAGAATATCGTAATACAATGAAGTAGAAAATCACAATAGAATACAGTAGAATATCGTTAAAGAATATAGTGGAATTACACGTCTTATACTACTTAAGGCTGTTTTGCCAAAAAGTTTTATTAATTTTAGGCTATATTTTAAAAAGCAAGCATAATTCTATCGTAATAATATTAATATAAATTACATTGCTGTTTTTTTCATTATCATCTTTGTTTATTTTTTGATTAACACGTATCTCAAAAAAATAATATTTGAACAATTAATAATTTCAGAATTTCAACGTGCAATTAAAATCTGTTTTTGGATATATCCCTATAGTTGCTTTTAATACGATTTATAAGCTCTAATTAATTATTAAAATTAATTAGTTATTTTATTGCTACTTTTGTCATAAACAAAACTGGCGAATGAACTTTTAAATTATTATGTAGGATTTTAGCAATGCTTTAATTTATTTCCTCCAACTGCTGGGGGTTCTTACAACACAGAAATACCATAAAAACAAGTTAGGATAAAAAGTTCGTTGCATGCATTAAAAGAAAAAAAATTGAAAAGTCCAAAATAAACAAACAAAAGCGCATGTATTCAAGTTTAAGCTCAAAATCATATTTTTTCAGAATAAATATAAATATTTTACCTCAACACTTTTAAACTTACGATTTCAACTTTAAAGTAATATAAAAATAAAATTGGATTTTTTACTCAACTTTTTGATTAAGACATAAAATAATTATAATAAAAATAAAATACTGTTGGGAGGAAAGTAAATGATTTATATTTCATACTCAGATCTGCATTTGAATAATTAATGTAGTTTGCAAAATAGATGCCACAAATTATAGATCGCATTTTTAAAAACCTGTTAGATGTTTAGATTATCATTTAATCAAATCAGTGGTAATAATAACTAATACTTAACATTAATAGAATCAAATTTTTTTTATTCGGTACTAAATGTTCTTGTTATAGTACCTGAAAATATTTTATTTCCTTTGGTAGAAATTAATGGTTTTTATAACCATCGTATTTATCGAAAATTTAAGAAGAAAATAACATTCAAAACGGCCACAAAGCGACATTTTTATGAAACCTGTCATTAGATCCTTGTCAAGGTAACATGAAAAAATAATAGAAGAATAAAAAAATTCTTTTTCCCGAACATCCTGCGTCAGAGGGTCGTACATATTCACGTTCGTAAAAAAATAAATATGTTTTTGATTCTGTAATCATTTTAGAAACCGAGGAAACAAATTACACTTTTTCAACTTGTCAAGAACCGCGGTTGTGAAAGAAAGGAAACGGAGGCTTGTCTTAAAAATAAAATTGTCACGTCCCTTGAATAACCTTATGATTTTTGCTATCATTTTTTGTTGCACAGATATCGTATATTATAACGTTTTTTGTAGCGGGTACATTTTTTAAGACTTATCTTAAAATATTTATTACCTTTTCATAACCGTTTAACGGTTTGCTTCTTATCTTTACTTTTCTATTTTAATTTAAAACAATATTTCTGACTTTTATTTATGATAATAGATATTCATTTTAACATTTTCTTACTTTAAAACAACCGTGTATCAACTATTCCATCTTTTATATTAAGGCTGCTCTTTGAATGCTCTTCGGTCGTTTAAAGTAACCGCTTTTAGTAATTAGTTATTTTTTTAGCAAATATTAACAATTAGTTAGATTTTTTCGCAAATAGCAAATGTTATCAAAAAATTAGTTTTTATTTATAGCTATTACCCATTAGGGAAATGGGTGTTGTTTTAGGTTGTTTTTTTTTTTTATGTCCGCTCTCTCGACGACTAGATCAACTCCATCAACTAGATCAATTTCAACAGCATAATCACAAATAAAGAGTTGTAATAGTTATAAAAAATCAGGCTAACATAAGCATTAATATATAAGCGGCGCAACAAGATCAAATAAAAAAAGTGCAGACGAAATTTTGAACTTCTAGGAATTGATTGTTCTTCTTATTTCCGCCAAAGTACATTTTTAGTGTTTATGCATAATATTAATTTAAATTATTTTAATGTTCTTTAAATTATTAGCTTATTAAGAATTACTGTCTTGGCTGGCGATTTTAGTGTAAATAGGAATATAATAGGTATACTAAGAAAGGGAAAGAAGTCTGTGACTTAAGAGACGTATTATATAGGCTGGAATTAAAAACCAATCTAGCCCATTGGACGGCATGAGGATGGGCACGAAGCCATGAAACTTAGCTTAACTTTACGTTAATTAACATTCTAATTTAAGTGGAGAAACTTAGCTTAACGTTACGTTAATTAACATTCTAATTTAAGCGGAGAAACTTAGCTTAACTTTACGTTAATTAACATTCTAATTTAAGTGGAGAAACTTAGCTTAACGTTACGTTAATTAACATTCTAATTTAAATGGAGAAACTTAGCTTAACTTTACGTTAATTAACATTCTAATTTAAGTGGAGAAACTTAGCTTAATTTTACGTTAATTAACATTCTAATTTAAGTGGAGAAACTTAGCTTAACGTTACGTTAATTAACATTCTAATTTAAGTGGAGAAACTTAGCTTAACTTTACGTTAATTAACATTCTAATTTAAGTGGAGAAACTTAGCTTAACGTTACGTTAATTAACATTCTAATTTAAGTGGAGAAACTTAGCTTAACTTTACGTTAATTAACATTCTAATTTAAGTGGAGAAACTTAGCTTAACTTTAATAGGCAATTTTATTAGCTGGCTCTGACGTCATAGGTCACATGTGTGGGTATGGGAGGTGTTCTTCTTCTTGAAATGCAAGTACCCAATTGGGTATACTATAGCCTACGTCACAGGTTGTATTATTCCTACTAAATTTAACCCATGAACGGCATTTTCTGCGAGCCTAACTTCAAGCCACAAATAAACAAACGAAGTGCTTGATCGCTTAAATAGCTGCTCGCCAGATTTTATTGCATTATAAAGAAAAGTAATTGATATTCGATTTTTGATTAATAATTGATTTATGTGGATAGTGGCATAGAATTTAGCATTGCGTCATGGTAAATGTTATTCCTACTAAGTGGAAGTAGTTGCGTTTTTTTTATATTATACCCAATTCTCGAAAAAAATAATAAAATTCTAGCATCGAGACTTATAATAAAATAATCATTTTTAAGATCTTAAAGCAACTCCGCAATCGACAAATATTTACAAAGATTTTGTTGAATTCATCTAGAAGCTTAAATAACATTCATTCAACCTCTTGGATTTAAATTCGTATTTTGCGAAATTTATATTTTAAAAAACGTAAACTAAAACTATTGCGTTTAAGATATTGAAAGCTCATAACAACAATCTATGTTGCCATCAGAAAGCACTTTGAAAAACCATTTCATCCAAGTTAAAACATATAGATCACTATCTCTACTCAATGAATACTTATCCGGCAAGATTGAAATTCGAATGCGGGAAAATAACTTTTTCTTTCTTTTTTTCGTATGGCAACAACGAAAAGGCATTATTTGTAATCATATTAAATTTAAATAACAGCACAAAACCGTGTGACCTTTTAGAAAGAAAGTAAAAAAACGTATTATCTCGCGAATTGGATTCATTTAAATATCTGTGAGATTTTTATGAGGTCACATTCGCGCATGCGAGTGCAACATTCTTGTGTTAATAGGATTTTTTTTTCTTCTTATCTTAACCATTTTAATTTAGAAAAGGAAAAAGAAATTAATCTTAAGTTTACTTAAATTTTTACTTCATTTTTACTAGTCAACAAAATCAATCCAATATTATTGTTTTTTTTTTATATAGCTTCAGGTTATTGAACACTCTGTGAAGCCACAAATAATTCACAGAAACATAACGCATTAAATATATGCTAAGAGAATAAAGAGTTTAAAAATGTGTTTTTTTTTAAACAAAGAATTTACTGCGCAATTTTCATAAAACAAAGATATGTCTGCGCATTTGCATATTACGCAGAGAAAAATTTATGGTCGAAACTACCAGAATGTGGTAAAATTTACCGCGTTGTTACTTCTATGCAAACACCAAAAAGCTCAGCAATTTTTACTGAAATGCCTTGGTAATGATTTTGGTAAAATTAACAATAAAATATAGTTTAATAATAGATAAAATTAGGTAAATGTGGTTAAATTTGGTAATTTTATCATGATACTTTAGAGCTTGGCATAAAAACCATTCATTTGGTTTAGTTTACTCTTTAGCTTTGTGTTTTTTTATTAAATGTGTGGTAATGGAAGCATCTTGGAACTGATTTTGGTAAAATTAACAATAAAATATGGTTTTATAATTTAAGATAAAATTTAGAAAATGTGGTAAAATTTAGTAATTTTATCAGGATGCTTCAGAGCAAGATGTAAAAATCAATTATTCGGTGAAATTTACTTTCTGATTTGAATTTTTTTCCAAATGTGTGGAAATAAGCACTATAATTTAGAAAACCAGATTTTCTGGTAATGCATTACTATGTGGATTGAAAAATTACCAAAATGAATGGTTTAAATACCGTTATTTTGTTTACCCAGAATTACGTTTTTTTTTCCCATTCAGAAATGTCATTACCATACATTAAGGTATAGAACTAGAATTTATTTTTCTCCATGCAGAATTATTTTTTCTGAAATGTATCATAAACAATTAAAGTTTGCCTCCAATGGTTATTAGGGCAATAACTTAATGAAAATAATAGTTTCCTCTAATAATTAGACTTATTACTTATATTTTAAAAAGTAAAAGCTAAACAAAATGATATAGGAAAACCTCGATTAAAGTAAGTGTGAGGGAAAGAAATTTTTCAAAAATGAGCGAAATTCGTCCTAAAATAAGCATATTATTTAGAAAATAAAATTATAAATACAATAAGAAATATATTTTAAACTATTCTTGGATCAATTTAATAAGCTTCTTGTATAAAAACGTAGTTTTTAATAAAAAATATCACCGGTAGAAGTTTAAGTGTTTTTTCTTTAGATAATATTTAAATTAGATGCATAACAGTAAATATTTATTCAGCAATTTGTTATTACTATAAAATAAGTATCATTTTATTTCTTCAATGCAATTAGGTTAGGTATTTCTAAAAATACTGCATTAACGGTGCCGAAGAAAAATTAATGATGAAACAAAAAAAGAAATTCTTAACGGTGCAATTTATTCCTATTATTATTTATTATTATTACGGTTTGAAAAAGATCAGTATCTCTTAGAGTTTATTTAAAAATATATATACTGTATTGAAAAATGTACCATCATTTAGTTTTATTTTTGCAGTGATAAATATAGAGACACAATAATCTGAAAAATATAGAGTATTGAGTTGATTATGATATACTTTTTTACATTATACTCTATTCGATTAAAACTTACTTTTTAGATTTGGCACCATGATACATTTTTTATATTATTCTGTTCTCAACGAAATCTTATTTTTTCGATTTAGTTCTTTAATACCTAATTAATATATTGTGTTCATGATTAAAAATTCTTATTAAAAGATACATTGATAAAAAATTATCATTTATAAAATAAAACTAGTTATTCATATAATAAACTTCTTTCCTTTTTGCATTTGTATTGATAAATCATGTATCATAATTTACAGCAAAATTGTCTATTTTTTTTATCGTATATTAAATTTCTTTGATAAATAAAAGTGTTCTCTATGAATAGTTTGTTATAAATTAGTATATTAGAAGGTATACATGATAACTGTGATGTTATTCATCACATTACATTCTCTCACTCTACCTCTTTTGTTTTACCAATTACTCACTTCAGCATTTTTACTTTGTTAACTTCCATTTTAATCCCTTAAGTTCATCTATGTAAGCTATAAGCTAATTCCTTCATCTTCATATCTTTCTGTTTTATGCTTTGAACGCTTCCAGAATTTTCGAATTGTCAACAAACGGAAATGTCATTTCAGAAAATTTTTGAGTATTTTCTTTCTGGAAATGTCTTGAATCGAAGATATAGACATGATAGATATATTATAGAATATATAATAAAAGTTAATAAATAAAAGAGTGGTTTGAACTATAACAGACATATCTGTGAATGAAACTATAACATATTTACTATAGATATAAAGCTGTCTGATGATGAGTTTTTTAAGAGGTTACTTGTGAAATTTTTATAAGTTTGAAATTGGATTGGATTTTTATGCCTATGTGATAAAAAAATAAGGAAGATTGAAATGGAAAGTATCAATGTCGTTTCGTAGTTAATTTTCTACCTTCTCACTATCACCTTAAACTAAACGTTGTTATTTACGAGAGAATATATGTAAAATACAAAGAAATTAATGAATTTGCAAAGGATATTTTAATAACACAATTTTTTTAAAAAAGAATATTTAATTAATTTACGTTTACTTTGCTATTTTGGAATATTTAAATTGTTTTTACCAATAACTTCCAATTAAGGTTTGACGTGAAACACTGTTCATCATACCTAGTCAACAATAAAATTGTTATTTCGTTCGTCTCTTATAAATATTTCTCAACCGTGATCAACTAATTGCGGGTGTAAAACTAAACACAATCATTTATTAAGATATGTAAGACTCGAGAAATATATAATTATTAAAATTTATTATTTCATCATTGCGATTTATAAGACATGCTGGCCTATCTTGCTGGTTCAACGTGACTTAAGCTCGCCAAACAGGTGCTCCAGTCAACTGCTTTTACACTTCTCGTGTGATGTAAAATAGTTGGAATTTTCCAGTGGAGAGAGAAGAAGAAATAAATAGCTTGCATTTAAGATTTCACTGCTGCCATCTAGCGACAATATTTTGAACGCTTAAGAGAGACTTTTCCTTTAGGAATTAGTTAAAAAAAATAATTTTTGTTTGTTTGTTAAGTAATGATTATATTCAAATAAATGTAATTCGTGAAGTGCGAGGAGCCTTTTTTTATTTATTAGATCAGACTTAGGAAGTTATAAATTTATTTTACGCTTTTTTATTTAGCTGCACTCTTAAAGTTCTATTAAAATGAAATTCCTATCAACTTATCTATTAATTTTACTATTTAACTATTATTTCTTTTCTTTAAAGTAGCTACTTAAAAGAAGAGAAATATTTTACAAAAAAAAAAAAAGAATTTCATTATTTATTTATTTCTATTTTTACCAAATTTCTTTTTCCCTCCAAAACTGCTTTATAAAAAAGCGCAAAAAAAGAAGAAAAAAAGTAATTGTCCTCTACAATTGTTTTTCTAGACATTTACAAACAAAGTAAAGAGAGGGACGAAAACTTAATAACTGTAGTTTGATAATTGTAGTTTAAATTTCACTTATTTTACACTAAAGCATTTAATTAAATTTTATTTATTTGGACCGATGTTGTAACAAAAAAAGAAAAGAAAAAAATAGAGAGAAATTTAAGATGTGAAAAAGTGAAAAAGAACGTCATGATCTAAATAATAAACATAATTTTAAAACTATACTCTGCTGTAATTTTTTAAATTTATCAGTTAAAAATATCATAAAAATAATAATAAATTTAAACATTCATTAAAATTATAAAACATTTTTTATTCAAGAGCAGATTTTTTTCGTCTTTGGCAGTAAGCTATTTTATCTTTCATAATACATAAAGACAATTTTAAAATTTTTACACACCAAGTTAGGAATTTTAACATTTTAAACTTTCTTACGATACCACATTTTACAAAACGTGAATTAGAGAAAAAATAAGAAAGCCTCATGCTTGCTCGGAAATTTCTTCAATTAATTCCCCTACCTTATTATGATTAAGCATCCCATTGTTATATTTGCATTTGAAAAAGAACTTTACATATAGAGGGTTTTCCGTAACCCCCACCCCCTTAGTATACATTTTTAGAATCTTTGTCAAAAATAAAGCTGTAAAAGTATGCAGATTTGAGGTCAGAAATTAACATTTAAAATCGGAAAAGAAATTCGCATCAAAATATGACGAACATTAATAAGAGATTAACTAGTTTGATTGCAATCTACAATTTGGAGGTGTTTTTAAAAGTTGTTTTTTACCTCCTCTCTTCCCTGGACAATCAAATTGGTTTTGATATTTACAGTCTCGACTTCCTCGTTCAAGAATCGTCGAGTTTTGGTACTATTTTTTTCAACAAAAATTTTATTTCCTGACCCCTAGTGTAAATATTTTTTTTAATTTAATATTTGAGAAGGTGTCTAAAAATTTATATTAAAGACCTACCCAACCATTTAACAGCTACCGCTTAATTTCTGATGTTAAGTATCTTTTATCTAGTTTAATTTTTTTAAGGAAAAAAAATGCACCATTTTCGGAAGTTTTAATTTATAAAACTGCTTTTTTGCGCTTTAATTTTTGGTCATTATAATTATCTTAATTACTTTTTAGCCATTGTGATTGGAATGGGTATCAACTTAACGATAACAATTTTTTATTATATAGCGTTTTATCTAGTGATTGACTTTTAAACCATTTAAATATTCTTAAAAACTTATTTATGCAGTAAATGCCTCATTTTGTTCAAACATCCTATTTTTATAAAATAAAAAAATAATAAATTCAAATACAGATGATCAAGAAGCTTTACAGAAGAGATTTAACAAAGCTTCAGCCCTTTAACCCTTTTATATTAAGCATATTTTTAATACCTTTTTCTTTATTCTGTACTAATTTAGGTCAAAATAAGTAAAAAATATAATATTTAACATTTTAATAATTTATAGTAAGGGAAATACAGCATGAAACATCGGTGTATTTTTCTGCGTCAAATGTAAAATCATCCACACACGGCTCACTCCCATATGATGCTACACTTATTTAAATCTAAGAGATTTCATTTACAAAATCAATTATTGATAAATTTTTGAATATGAATGAAATTTTTATTTATCAGACTATTCTTGTTAGACTTTTTATTTTAGTAAAAATTTAATTCCGATAATTTCGCATACTTGTGGTAACTATTAGACTATTTTTAATGTATCAAAAATATCAAAAAAATATTTTTACTTGTAATTAGAGCGCCAGAAAAAAATATATAGTACTGTATATAGGAACATCGTTGTCCCTCCCATCTGCGTCTAAGGGTCAAAACTCTCGCTTTTGATTTGACAGAATTTTTATCACGAAAGATATTTATTTATTTATTTATAAATTTGAAAAGGTGTTACTTAAATATGCGCAGTTTTCTATCTCTTTAAACGTTTCATAAATGATTTTCGATGTATTATTAGTTAATCACCCAATTTATATATATATATATATATATATATATATATATATATATATATATATATATATATATATATATATATATATATATATATATATATATATATATATATATATATATATATATATATATATATATATATATATATATATATATATATATATATATATATATATATATATATATATATATATATATATATATATATATATATATATATATATATATATATATATATATATATGGGTGATTCTCACGAAACATGACAGTTCAGACCAAAAAATTTCTTCAAATTTAAAGTCTTCAAAATAATCAAAAAATTTTTTGTATTACTTCCTTAGCTATACTTATTAATATCTTATAGACAGCAGTGTAGTTTATTGACATTTGCTCAAGAAAAAAAATAAAATAGAAATTCACCAAATCTTGAATGCCAGGAAAAATGACATATTACCTTAGAAGTTTAAAAAACAGTCATTTTAAGTTAATAGTAAGTAACTCAACTTAAGCCTTTATGTTAGATGGACCATAAATTGCTTAAATTAATTTTTTTTATCCCACTGTAGAAAGAAACAAAAAAAATTTTTGTTGCTGATATGTACAGAATAAAATTGTGTATAATAATCAATCATTAAATAAATAAATAACTTTGATTACATCCAAGCATATTACAATCATACATAAACTTGGTATTAGGTTAATATTTGCTTTCCCTCTTTACAGTATTAGCAGTTAAAAAGAATTTCTGGTAACACTTCAATGTCCTGGCATTCATAAGCCAGGAAAATGACAGCCAGGATAATGACAGGCTAATATTTGCTTTCCCTCTTTACAGTATTAGCAGTTAAAAAGAATTTCTGGTAGCACTTCAATGTCCTGGCATTCATAAGCCAGGAAAATGACAGCCAGGATAATAACAAATTCGCCATTTTATAGCATATAACTTTACTTTAATTTAATATTTTGGCCGAGGACGTTTATATTCTGCAGATAACAACAGTATTTCTTAAAATAACTCTATGTAGTTTTTGTTATTAATGATTTCAAGAAGCCAGGAAAATGACATCATAAAAACCTACTCACCTTTAAAAATTTTTTGAAATAGATTTTGAGCCAGAAAAATGGTTCTTTATTCATGCAACAAGACATGTTCAGATAGGAGGGTATCTAATCAATCTATTAACATAAGATATTGATTCCTGGCGCTATCTATTTTGGTTATAAATCATTAAATAAAAGTAGCCAGGAAAATGACAGATTTTCATGGGACAAACAAATTATTGACAGAAACAATTATTTTAAACGAAGTCTTAGTAAACAATACCCTCTGCGTATATTCTAGAAAGGCTTACATAGGATAAGATAAAAAAAAAAATTAGATTTTGAAAAATGTATGGGAAGTTTTGAAGCTAGTTATTATTGGAAATATTGTTTGGGACATGCCAGGAAAATGACATTTTGATATTCAATTAAATTTTTTATGTATACAAAACAGTCAATGCTAGTGCAAAGTCATTTTAAAATGTTAACAGCATTGCTATTTATTAATTTTTTTTTTAAAAAAAAAAAAGTTCTTTTAGTATTATAGTATTAGATCTTGGAGCAAGGGACAGTGAATTGTCATGTTTCGTGAGAATCACCCATATAACGTCGTTGCCGAGTGGAAGGATTCAAACAGGTCTTAGGCCGGGAAGGAGGGTACAAAATTTATTTATTAATTATTAGACAGAGCAGTCATGGAAGCTTTTTATGTTACATATATATAGTTTTGTATCTATATAGCTTTGCGTAGAAGCCTTTCCTTATTTTAACCGCTGAGATTACAGTAAGTAAAAGTAAGTAAATCAACTTAACAATTGTAAACTAAAATACATATGTAATTTTCCATAAATTTAGCTTTACGTGAAAGCATTTCCTTGTTTTAATAAATGATCTTAACATTTATTTCCATTATTTTTTAACCATTGAGATTACAGTAAGTAAAAGTAAATAAATCAACTTAACAATTGAAAACTTAAAAACATACGTAATCTTCCATCCATTTAGCTCTACGTGAAAGCATTTCCTTATTTTTATAAAGTGGTCGTTACGTTTATTTCAAATATTTTTTAACCACTGAGATTACAGTAAGTTAAAGTAAATAAATTAACTTAGCAATTACCTACTTTATAACATGGTATAGGAGTAATTAACTTCAAAAACTAGCATTATTGCCTAGTAAATCCTTTGAAAACTTATTTTTTTTCTTTCATAAATACCTCATTACATTCAAACATTCCATTAGAACAAAAGTTTTACTCAAATAAGTAGCTTTACAGAAGTGACCTAACAAAGCTTCTCTTTTCAATCTGATCTCACTTCATTCATTCAATCTTACTCATCTCCAGCAATTTACAACTCTCGCACTAGACTTGAAAGAATTTTTATAGCCAATGAAACTAAGAAACCGTAGCCTTAACGGTCATCTCAACTTCATAAATTTCTTATGAGCGTGAGGTTATAAGGTTTAAAGACTGAATCAACTGAAAAAGCTCGATTGTTGTTGTTTCTAATCTAGACCACCCGTAGCGTTATCCTCTACAACCATTCTTCTTTTTTTCAAGAATCGATTCTTTTTTATACACTCTGCCGCTATTTATTATTATTTTTTTTAACAAATAATAAAATATGAGTGTTTAAATTGCTTAGCAATAAACACAAACACAAACGTGGCTGGATTATATTAATTTTTTCACCGCTTTTTTGTTATTTCGTGGAATAGTTTCTTAGAAAATATGCGGGACGTCTCTAATAAATTGGAATTTCCACAAATAGTGTTGGGTTTATTTTTCTTTTCTTATTTCCACCATCGTGTTCATAAAAAGAGTATTATTGACTAGACTTCGTTTTAAAAAAAGTGGAAATTGATAGTTTGATGTAGAATGCCGAATAAGAAAATTCAAAGGAAATCAAATTATTATTATAAATAATAATTATTATTATAATTTTTACTGACATGTTTAAACGCAAGTCATATCTCTGAAGTTGGAAAACAACTTTTGTTATCACTTTGACGCAGAAATTTTCTGAAACATAAGTCTCATACTTTTTTTTAATTATTTTGTATTGATTTTTGACAAAATAATATATAATATAAAATAAAACATATCTTTCGAAAGTGCATTGAAAACACTTGATTTCTAGATCAATTTACGGTATATTTTACGTGACAAAAGATCCTTCTCAAAAGACCCTCATTCACTGTAAAAAAATTCTGGATCAAATTATGGTTAAAGTACTTTGCGCACTTCGGGTGCATCATCCGTAAAATGCATTATACTGTAGAATCTATTTTTACCGCAAAATATTATATCATAATTTTAACTGTAATATTTATTTAGTGATTTCATGGTAATTATTACAGTAAAAATTACGGTATATCAGATTTTTTGTTTCGTAACATGTTCCGGTAAAAATAATGGAATTTTACGGAGAAAAAAAGTGACGGTACTTGTACCGTAATTCACTACTGTATTTTAAACCACACTTTAACCCTTCGACGTTTAAAACTAAAGGAATAGTTGTATTTATTATTATTATTATAATGTAATTCTGCGCTAGATTTTAAGATAAAGTTTAGAAAGGTCGTCAAATCTTATTAACCGTTTCACAAATATTATTGTTGTGCAAATAACGTTAATATACTGTAATAAGTTGCAGTTAAGAGATCTGGTAAATGATTTATAACTTAATGATCAGCTTCATGCACAATAAAATGCAAGCCAAAATAGTATTTTATGTATCCGCCCAATCGGTAAACGAAAATTTTAAATTACGGGTGTGAACTCATCAAATTTGTTATTTTAAAAATTATTACTTAGAGAAATTATTTCTGCTTTCTGATAGATCTAAATATTTATAATACTAATAGATAATAATATTTGGACGTGGGAAGTAGAGGCACAAGCGTAAGCAAATAGAATTTTTTTTACTACATATATGTTAAGTGAATAATTTTAACTTTAGTGGAAAAATTGTGTTCTGCCAAGAAACGACAATAATTGCGAAACAATTATGGGGGTTGGTGAGCAGCAACGAGTAGGGAGGTTGGCCCCATAGTAATATTATACGAGGAAAAAACCCAATGACAATTACTTTATTTAGTAGCGTTGCTGTGTTCATACAGGAATCAAACAAACAGTATATTGATTTTTAAAAAAAATCAAAGAAAAATCCTTACAACAGCAGGTCTCAAATGGTGTTCCTCGGAATCCTGGCGTTCCATTGAAGAATTAAAAGGGTTCCGTGAGTTTGTACTTATTTTTTTTATAAGTTAAGAGTTTTAAAACCCCTGATATTTAGATAAAACCTATATTTCATAATTTATTTAAACTTTCAGGTTGCTTTTATGAAATTACATCAAGTAAAATGCCAATGAAATAAAAATGGCATTTGAAATGGCATAATGAAAGCAACAAGCATAGAAAACATATTGCATCAATATTTCCGACCGCACTTTTCAAACAAATATATAAAAAAATTAATTTTTCAATAATGAAATATGTTTTCCAAAAAACAATTTTCAAAGTTTATAGAGCAATTCTTTTAAGTTTTCATTTAAAAGTAAACCATAATTCAGCTTATTTTATTCATTTTCAGCTTATGTATAAACATTTAAAAACAAATTCATAGCTACACTATATATAGCACAAGGACTGCAAATTTAACTGTCTGGCATACACCAAATTTAAGAATATTAATGATTTATCAACAAAAAATCTACACCCCTCTAAATAAATATTTTGAAAATTGTCCTTTTTTAAGTTATAACGTTCACTATTACCTTAATAAATTAACTTCATTTATAAAATCAGAGTTCTGCCAAAAATTATTTGATTATTTGGAGTTCTGCAACGGAAAAAAATTGGAACCGCTGTTTTCGAAAATATCAAATTTGACTGTATTTCTGTACAAAAAAAATCTGCATACCTCTAATTAAATATTCAAATAATTTTCTTTAGTTAGGTTATAATGTTCACAATTACCTTAATAAATAAACTTTTTATTATAAAGCCTGGGTTCTGCAGAAATTTGTTTGATTATTTACGGTTCTGCAGTCGAAAAAATATCAGGAACCGCTGCTTTAGAAAATATCAAATTTGACTGTACTATATCTAAAATTTCTGTACTACTTCTAAGCATTTTTTTCAGGTATGTTTGAAGCTTGTGGAATTCTCATATTCTTTCTCAAATAATATTATTTAAACTGGTACGCTTGCCTAGGGAATTTTTGAATGTTATAGTCAAAAGACTGCAAGTCGGAATGAGTAGAAAAAAGAAAGAAAAAATTAAAGTCAACATTGTGCAATCATGTTTTTTACGACTTGAACTTGTTATTCCTTTGCCTCTTAAACCTCCTCGTATATTACTAACTCGTTGAAATACTGTTTTGAACTTTGCGTTAAAATTCATATGCAGCGGGAGACATTCTTTTGTAGGGGATGTTTAAGAGCAGAAGAAATCTTAAAAATTCACCATGCATTCCAAGAATTTTCTTTATAAAACAAAAACCCTTTCACTTTGTTCATGGCGAAAAAAGAAAAATTCCTCCGTCATATTTGTCCCTAGAAACACTTAATTACGCACGATACAATATAGCATTTCCAGCGCCGCTTTGGTAAAGAACCACAGGTTTGGCGACTAAAATCCCATTTGTATTCTGTCGCTGTTCTCACTAATATGTATGCTAATTTACCTGAAAAACCCTTTCGAGCTAAGAAACTTGCCTCTCTGCAGTGTAATTTAACAAAAAATATAATAGTTTTAGAAGTGTCAAACAGTTGCACTGTTTTGAAGTAATGACAATTTTTTGGATATTTGTCAGACATTATTAGTGTAAGAGAGATAAGACCAATGCCGAGATTGAAATGCATATTATAAATGTCATTTCAAAAAATCAAAAATAACTACAACTTTTACTAACTAATTAGTAAGGCCCGGATTTTGATGACATTTGCATTTTTTTGCATTTTTGGACATTTTTTGTCTTTTAGAGCATTTTTTTAGATTTATAGGGCATTTTTCTTGAAATTTTGGGGCGTATTTTTCATTTTAATGCATTTTTTAAAGTTTTCTGTTAATTTTTTACAATTTTTATTACTTTTTATCAATTTTCATTATTATACTGGCTTCCAAACAATAAAGAAAATCTATAGGATATTAACAGGTGAAGCAACATCTTTTCAAATTGAAGAAGAATTGTCAGTAAGTAAGACCGTCTTTTTCAAGTACGCACCTATAACATCAGTAGACGTTGAAAGAAGCTTTTACAGGAATGAAAATTTACTTTCAGACAAGAGACGCTCGTTTACATTTCAAATTATCAAAAAACATTTGATAATCCAATGTAATTCTGATATTTAGTAATATTATGAGATGGAAGTTGGTATATCCATTAAAGTTTCTATACAAAATTAAAATATTTTGGTGTCAATATATTTTCCTTTTTTTTGTTATTTTAGGATAGAAAACATATTTTTCAAACTTTAAAGAGCGTAGAACAAGTATTGCATTGCTTTATATCTTTTAAATAACTCATAATAATTTTAAAGAGCAAAACAGTTTTTTAATTCAATATTTTTACTTTATTTAAGGCATTTTTTGCGAAATTTTTGCATTTTTAAGGGCATTTTTTACCCTTTTTAAGGGCATTTTTTGCACTTTTTAAGGGCATTAGTTGAGATTTTTTAGGTCATCAAAATCCGGGCTCTACTAATTAGGTTTATTAAATTAAATTATAATGCAATACAAATTATATTATCTCGAAATTCATTATGCAGTAGCGAAAGGTAGATTATGGGTAGACAAGCCTCAAATTTAACCAATTTAAACTGGCTTTAAACCCAATTTAAAATTTTAAAAAAATCTCTGAGATTTGTAATTTTTAGTTATTAGTATTTAATTACTATATTTTTATAATTCATTTGAAACGATATATTACTATTGAAGATAAAAAAATCTGTGGTTTGAAGCTCCTAAGTCATCCCCTAGTAATCAATCACGTAAAAACTTCGATCATTCCTGCCTTAAAATAATACATCATTAAATAAACAATAAGCGATGTAAAAAAAGTATACTTTTGGTTAAAAAAAATCTTTTTATTCTCAATAAATTAAAAATCAACGGGATTTGAAGAATTAAAGTTAAATAGAGGGGGGGGAGAGAAAAGCTGATTTTAGTTATGGAGACGAAAAACCGATCCCTTCACAAAAATCAAAATCGTAGAAACACAAAATTATATTTATACATCAGGTCTGCTTATGCGCATCAATCGAATCGAATGCATAAGCAAAAAACATTATGGCACAAAATATTTTTTCTACTTAAAAAAAAAAAAAAAGACATCGAGGTAGCAGAAAAATAATGATTTTCATTATTTTCTTCAGTTGGTCAACTAGCTATATGAAATTAAAAAAAATTATCAGGAACAAACTGGACAGAAAAAGTATATCAATTTACCTATTAATAAGCCGACTTGTGATTTTTAATGCAGCTATGACAGAGAAAAATGAAAAGAAATTTGTTTGTACGCAAAATATTTTTTCAGTCGACTTTCCTGCTGATTAAAAAAAAGTTTAAAAAAATCAGAAACGGTAGCCGACTGAAAAAAAACCCAATAAATTTATCAATGAATAAGCCGACTAGAATAATCCTCTATAACTTTAGGGGAAGGGGCAGACTGATCCCTCTGCCACCACCCCAGTCGCTACACTCCTAACTCTTGACTTTCATATTCCTTGCATTACAGTTATTTTTAAACATCTACATTTTTTTACTTCTCGATCGAAACCCTGTAGCACAACCCCCACAAAAGTCAAAAATCAATCATAATTATCTCAAAATATTTGCCGAATATAAACTATTAAATAAGAATTTGATCTCCTTATTATCTTAAAAAATGTGTAAAAAGAAAGATATGAACTATTTTTTTAAATGAGTTATCCACCTGATGCTAAAAATAAATAAATACTTAAGCAAATAAAAGTAATAAAAAACAGAACTGTTTAAATTTAAAAAAAATCCTAATATCACGTATTAACTATTTTTGTTTTATTTCTTAACAATATTAGCTAGCACACTACTACATTATTATTTTGTGTGCATTATCCGTATAATATATTTTCAGCATTATAGAAAGCAAAAAAAAAATCTATACATAATTCAGTTTTTTTCCTTTTAATTTTATAAATTAAAAAAAAATATTGAGAAAAATAAGCAAACTATATAAAAGAAACAGGTAAATGGTAAATATTCGATATTCACATGTTGATTTCTATAATAGGAATGTTTTATTGTACACTTTAGTTTCACAGTTATTTTTCCGTTCAAAAACTACTTTGAGACATTCCTTTTTTATTCTTTTTTTAGAGGTTAATGACGCCATGAAAATAGCCTGAAATTGTTGATACTAAGTTTCCTTACGGTAGCCGTTGGGACAACTGACGAATTTCTTACGGTAATTACAAACATCTAACTTTTTAGCGCGACATAATTAGGTTTGGGTTTTCCCCATAAATATCTCAGAATGTTCGCGGTCAAAGTATAAATGAAATCATAATTTAAGCTCTCGATGTAACAGCATAGTTCAATTGACCGACGTTTAGTTTTACTTGAAATATAGTAATAGTTCCTTATAATGACAATTCACAATAGTAGCTGGAATTGTCGGTATAAGGAGTTTTTCTTTGTGAGCAAATAAAAATATAAAATTATAAAAAACTTGATTACAAAAAACTTGTATGCAATAGCTTTGTCTATGATTTTAAATGTTAGATCTCAAGAAGGAAAGCAAAATAGGGAGCATCGCAGAAATGTGATGACCGAAAGACACATCCTTTCTAAATGTTGCATATAGACTCTTATAAATGGCTGTTTTTCTTTTGTCAAGAGGAAGATAAATTTTGAATGGTGGTCACTCACATGTTTGCTATATAAAGGGTCAAGATATTAAGAAGGAAATCAGGTGAAATGATGATATTGTTTTTTTATTTTTATGCAATTGACACTACACACACATAAATATGTTCTCCATTTTTCCCTTTCTCATATAATTATTTTCTGTTTTAAATAACCGAAAAATGTATTTCTTTCTAAAAAAAAACAATAAATAAATAACTAAATATATAAATTAAAAAGAAAGAAAGTCGCATTTTAATGATGATTCGAAATTTAGCTAACGTGCGAACTTCTTTTAATATAATGAACTTATATTGAGCTTTTATTGTATAAGAGAACTTAAAAAAACATATCACGTAAACTTTTTTTTTAAAAATAAGAAAGAAGATAATTCATTTTTTATTGCATATTTTAACAGCATGCGCATAAGAGAACATTTTACTCGTCTTAGGCAACTCACACACTGAGGGGACAAGTGATAAGAAAAAGGCATACAGGAAATGAATTCTTATTACAAAACGATTACTTTCACATGTATAAAAAAAAAAAAAAAAAAAAAAAAAAAAAAAAAAAAAAAAACACGAAGGAGGGGAAACCACAAATCGGCGGGAGATAAAAAAACACATAAATGCAGTTTAGTGATTAAACATATGTTACATATAAAGAAATATTTTGCCAAAAGCATGTATCCGTGTTAAATAATTTCTCTGAATTCAAAATTCTCTGATATTAGTCTTTTTTAAGAAAAAGTGTTTTTATAAGAAACATGTTAGGACATTCTTAATGAACAGAAATGCCTTCTAAAAACCTTTAAAATAATGCATTCACTGTAATACGCCTTTCGCCTGACTGCAGAATCGCCAACAGATGTAACAGGGTGTGAACTTGATAAGCTGTCAAGGGAGGATTCATCTGCACAGTTTTTTTTTTTTTTTTGCCCATTTAGTCATTCGCCTAATTCCATAAGAGACCGTTGAGGCCCAAGAGTGTCATGAAGGTAAAGACTCCAACTTTAAGCGATATATTGGTCCAATTAGTGATATTAATTGCTATTATGAACTCTCCATAAATTGAAAAAAAAACCACACTTTTTGAGGAATATTTTTAAGCAATTAGGTTATGCATTAAAATTTTTCCTAAATTGCTGAAGTAATATTAAAAACTAGCCAGAACAAAAATCCAACCTTAAACCGTTTGTGGGGTGAACACATGAAGAAAATATTGAGAGTGTTTGTTTTGTAAGCTGCAACAAATTTATTTAGTAAATATAACCAACAAATTTTAACATGAATATAAAATAAAGTTTTGTAATTGCATAGGTGTACAAAAGTGCACTTGTGTGTGAGATAAAAGTGGACGAAATAAAAGTGTTTGATTGAGTATTGGGTAAAATAAAAGAGGTTTAGTGATAACCAACGTCACAAATAATATTTATCTGTATTTTAATTGGGCCGATCGGCTTGTGTAGGGGTCAGGGAAGTAGCCTTGCATCAGAAAGGTTCTGGGTTCGAATCCCAGGCGAGGCATGGATGTTCTTTCCTTCTTTGTACTATCTGCCCTTACAGTGGGAGCAACTTGGCCTTCTTAATATGGTGCCCCTGAAAGAGTGGGCAACAAATTTGCTGTTCAGATTGACCAGTATGACGACCGGTCATTCTCCAGGTGGGCATTGGAGAAGAAAAAAAATTATTGGAGAAATGAATACAATGGTATAAGAGATAATTTAAAAAAATGATTCCACCTCCTCGATAAGTTGGCCAAAAAGCAATGCACAACAAGTAATCAACTTTACACAGAATTTACTGTATAAGTCTTATCTTGTTATAATGTGGAATGAAAAAATAC
The DNA here is from genome assembly GCF_982258835.1 of Parasteatoda tepidariorum. NCBI lineage: Eukaryota > Metazoa > Arthropoda > Arachnida > Araneae > Theridiidae > Parasteatoda > Parasteatoda tepidariorum. Next base: position 93,081,737 of record NC_141764.1, read on the forward strand.
ACCCTCAAGATATTCTGTCTAACTTATCCTGAGTTTGTGTGATGTTATTTTTTAACTGTCAATATGATAATGGAAAATAAACATTTAGATGCAGGGAAAAAAATAAACGAGTCCTATTTAACCAATCTAAAAGACGATTTATTTCGAGTTTGAAAATTAATTTCCGTATTAAATATTAACAAAATATCAAAACCGCATTGGTGTTAAAAGTGCACGCCGGTTTAAAAAAAAATGCTTGAACCTATTACGATTTATAATTATATGAAAACAGTAATGCACTGAGGAACATATGATAATAGCTATTATTACCGAGAAAAGAAAAAAAAAATCAATTTAATGCATTGTCACCCAAGGAAAAAAATAGGAAATATCTAGACGAAAAAAATTTTGCATTCCTATTTTATTTTGATTTTATAAACTCGTTAATCTTAAACCAACGTAAACAATAACATTCACAATGTTTATTTTTATTTGAGAGAGAGCCTGCAATTATATAATCCTGTAGTTTGTGCCATTTCATTCATTGACCTTCTAGCAAAGAAGCTTAAGTAAAAAACAAATGTAAGTAAATAACAATCAACAGAAATCGGAAAGAAATATGGTTTTTCGTTTGTTTTTCTTCATGGAGCATTTAAAGAGATTAAAATAGTTAAATGTTATAGATAATAATAATTTGTTTGAGAATAAAATAATAAAACTATATAACGTACGCTCGTAACAGGTGTATTAAAAAGTGATTCTAAACGATAGATTTAATTTATTTCCCTTTTTCTGTTTTTCTCAAAAAACAGTATCACTCACGACTTATTTTGTTATTAAGGTAATTGCGGAAATATATTTTATTTATGAATATAATGTTCGAAATTAGGTATTTTATTTTATTAGAATTATTTATGTTTGGACTTATTTTTGAATTTATATCATGAATTTAGTGTAAAATAAATGTTTGGGGGAATATTTTAGAATTTTAAAAATAAAAATGTCTTTTATATTAAAATTCCTGCGTGACTTATTTTGAAATCTTAAAATTTATAATAAAATAATTTTTCTAAAATATTTTTTATTTGCTTTATTATAAATTAAACTTACTGTTTTTATTAATTTATGATTAACGTCAAGTATTCGCGTACTTAAAAAGGAAAGAAGGAAAAGAAAAAGAAAAAAAGAAGGAAACTTAGGATCATTTTTAATTTCCTTTGATTTCATATCTATAGACAAAATATTTTTTTAAAATATTTTTTCAAAATTCAATCTTGATTAAGCTTTGAATACGAGAAGAAAACAATTAATTTTGAAAAATAATACAATTTAAATATTACTTAAGTTATATTAGCCAATATATTCTTATTACGTGTAAACAGTGAAAATTTTTAGTACCTCAAAAAATAATAATTACTGTCACAAAAAATAAAATAAAATAAAAAACGATCTTTACCTTGCCGTTTTGATTTTTATAAATAATTTCTTTGCACATATAAATTAAACCCATTAAAATTTTTAAACTGTTTTCATTGTCCTATAAAATTGATAGGATTGATATTTTTCATAATATATATATATATATATATATATATATATATATATATATATATATATATATATATATATATATATATATATATATATATATATATATATATATTATAATTGATATATTATAATTGATAATTATAATTGATATATTATATTGACATATTATAATTGATATATAATATTGACATATTATAATTGATATTTTTTATAGCGTCAAATTAGTTTAATAATATTGTTGATATTAAAAATATGATTTATTGAAAAACATCTTGACAAATTTTTAATTTTGTGTGCAATTTATAAACGTATTTAATTAGTCATTATATGATTAGTTCATAGTATTTATAAATTTAACTTTTACTTATCAAATATAATTATTAGTTTGATTTTGTATAGGATTTTTAACTTTATCTTTTATAAGCCGCCTTTGGTAGTCAGTTGGTTAGTTCCAATTCTGTTGGTTTGAACAAGCTATTTTTTTCTACCACTTCTTATCGCAATCTATGTCCTTTGAAATCCGATATTTCAAATCGATATTTCTTGTAGCCAAATTGGCTCAAGAAATTGGTTCGCTCCAATTCTGTTGGTTTGAACAAGCTATTTTTTTCTACCACTTCTTATCGCAATCTATGTCCTTTGAAATCCGATATTTCAAATCGATATTTCTTGAAGCCAAATTGGCTCAAGAAATTGGTTCGCTCCAATTCTGTTGGTTTGAACAAGCTATTTTTTTCTACCACTTCTTATCGCAATCTATGTCCTTTGAAATCCGATATTTCAAACCGATGTTTCTTGAAGCCAAATTGGCTCAAGAAATTGGTTCGCTCCAATTCTGTTGGTTTGAACAAGCTATTTTTTTCTACCACTTCTTATCGCAATCTATGTCCTTTGAAATCCGATATTTCAAATCGATATTTCTTGAAGCCAAATTGGCTCAAGAAATTGGTTCGCTCCAATTCTGTTGGTTTGAACAAGCTATTTTTTTCTACCACTTCTTATCGCAATCTATGTCCTTTGAAATCCGATATTTCAAACCGATGTTTCTTGAAGCCAAATTGGCTCAAGAAATTGGTTCGCTCCAATTCTGTTGGTTTGAACAAGCTATTTTTTTCTACCACTTCTTATCACAATCTATGTCCTTTGAAATCCGATATTTTAAATCGATATTTCTTGAAGCCAAATTGGCTCAAGAAATTGGTTCCCTTCTATTCTGTTGGTTTGAACAAGCTATTTTTCTACCACTTCTTATCGCAATCTATGTCCTTTGAAATCTGATATTTTAAATCGATATTTCTTGAAGCCAAATTGGCTCAAGAAATTGGTTACCTCCTATTCTGTTGGTTTGAACAAGCTATTTTTTCTACCACTTCTTATCGCATTCTATGTCCTTTGAAATCTGATATTTTAAATCGATATTTCTTGAAGCCAAATTGGCTCAAGAAATTGGTTCCCTCCTATTCTGTTGGTTTGAACAAGCTATTTTTCTACCACTTCTTATCACAATCCATCTCCTTTGAAATCTGATATTTTAAATCGATATTTCTTGAAGCCAAATTGACTCAGGGGTTAGAGCGTTCGCCTCCCAATAAGGTTTCCCAGGTTCGAATTCCAGCTGTAGCTGGTTGATACAAATTCTACTCCCATCTCGCACCGACCACAGTGTTGACGTAAAATATCCTTAGTGGTTGACGGATCATGAGTTTGAATGAGCCTTGCCGTCGGACTAACCGTGGCAGTTTTTCGTGATTTGATCCACATATAACAGAAATGCGGGGTAGTTCAATCAAAAAGTTCTCCATGAAAGCTAGTTTGATGCAATGTTTGATCCAGGAGTTCCCTGGTTCCATTGGTTTGAACAAGCTATTTTGAAGTTGGGTTCAAAATTACTAGGCTATGATGATGATCATCGGTAGTTGCAAACTTAGAATTTGGTCAGATGTGTAACACCGGTTACAAAATAAAATCACCATTTCTTAAACTTACTTTAAAACGAAATTACTAACAAGGGAAACTAGGGAAGTGTGACTCGCCAATTTTGAAATAAACTAGTGGGATGCATGCCTTATGAGGAACAATTTTAGGGGGCAACATTTGTTACGGCCCATAGAAAGTCCTGTGAGAGACAAAAAATAATTCAATATATGGAAAAATCGGTATTTTATTACTTCAATGCAGACTATTAGTTATTGTAATTGTCTCATAATCCAATTAATTTGTAATTAATTGGATAATTAATTATTTTTTAATTAATAAATTAATCAGAAATTATTAATTAATTAATTGATTTGCAATTACATACTCCAATTAATTTGGAAAGTTTTTTGAAAAAAAAAAATCAAAAAAATTTGATGTCAAATTTTTTTTTAAAATTAACCTAACAGGTTTTTCTGAAAAACTGCAGATACATAAAATTTTCAAAATCAATTTTAACAATAAATATGCATTATATAGTACGTGAAAGTAATTAATTATCCAATTAATTACAAATTAATTGGAGTATGAGACAATTACAATAACTAATTGTCTGCATTGAAGTAATAAAATACTGATTTTTCCATATATTGAATTATTTTTTATCTCTAACAGGACCTTCTATGGGCCGAAACGAATGTTGCCCCCTAAAATTGTTCCTCATAAGGCATGCATCCCACTAGTTTATTTCAAAATTGGCGAGTCACACTTCCCTAGTTTCCCTTGTAAGTATAATTACAAATTCTAAATCAGTATTTTTTATTATTCTAAATGCTTAAAATTAAGGGAAATAAATACATTCATTTCTTTTAATTTTAGGCACATAATTAAAGATAACGTTTACTATTGATTTCATGATCTAGTATTAAAGAAAATCTTGTTAAGAAAACAAATATTTTAAACTAAAAATCAAATATCAGTTTTTGTTTACCTGAAAGTTTCTGTCATCAAAGGAGTAAACTTTATCTATTTAGCTTAAATAACAATAAAATGATTTTAAATAACAATTATTATTATTATAAGAAGTTTGTTGTAAATAACAATTTGAAAGAATTTAAAGTCAGTGAGAAAAAAAAAAAGGTTACGAATTATATAACTGTTACCTGAAGTGTTGGATCTCCTTTTTCGATGGCATTTAATTCTTCTTGGAAGAACTGAATCACCCTTGGTGAATTCTGGCCATCCAACGGTCCAAAAACATCTGCCAAGGCTAATCTTTTACGTTGTTTTATTTGGCGCAAAGACCTTGGCGCAGGCGGAGTATAGGGTGACAAACACTGCAAACTGCGGACACTAGACTCAAACATGTGTTCCATAATTTTCAATCCACGTAATGACATAATAAAGGGGGCGATTAAAGTTTAATCCAATTTAATGTTTCCTTAAGCTTGTAAGTAAGCACGTTTTCACACGAATCATAAATCAGATGAAAATAATCCATAAGCACATTGTTATAATCCATAAGCAATCATTGGTGTTATTAAGTGTTTCAAGTAGTTAAGACCGTTAACACAAATAATTTAGATAATATCCAAAAGAATCTCTGGCGATGTTTATTATCAGGACTTCTATCGGTACTTTCTATCAGTGGTATGTTCACCAGCGGTCATGGAAGACATAGGCGACTACATGCCTGGGTCATACTTACTAGGAAGAGTCTCATCACGACTCGTTATTAAACGACCCTGCCGCAAGGCCGATTGAAGAAGCCTCCCTGACAAGTTTATTTCCTTTCTTTATGATTATTTTTTTATTTAATTTTGCGCGAAGGCAAGTTCAGCACAGAAAGTTGCTAACCCGGTAAAAAAGCACTACAAGCTTCAACAACAAAGTCAAGAAAGAAAAAAAGAATCACCACGGGGAGATCAAAATATTATCATAAAAAAAACTGCATGTGAGAATAATATCTGACTACATTTTCAGGAAGAGATTTGGGAAAGAATGCCATACCCCCTTAAGGCAGCGGACAAACATTTAGAAAGAAGAAAGATCATCTGCATAGTATGCTGTCTGTTTGTTAATTACTACCAAGTTCTATAGTTCCGAAAGCGAAACCTTTCTTTAGAACGCTGAAGTTTTTTTTTTTTTTAGCATTAAACTACGACAATCTCTTTACCTAAACAAGTTTAATCGTTTTCTAGTCTCACTAGAAAACGATTATTTCAAAACTGGATTGGTAATAAGGAGTTTGAAATAGAAAAATAGCGCGAATTGTGAACATATCTCGATTAATAATCAGACGATAATTTCTTTTTTGTGGTTGCTAACGACATGCCTTGCTCAAATATTTTATCTTTTTCATCTAATGCTATTATTAAACAGCTGTGGCAACACCAAGGTTTGTTTCTTTGAATAGCTGTATTTCTTTTTTTTTTTTTGTTGACTTCTGATTTAATCACTTATAAGAGATTTATATCCTAAAATTGGAACAGTCATATGCGGAAATAATTTAATTGCTCTATGGAAATTATTTGAAAGTTTGATAAAGTTCAGTGAACTGAAATATTAAACAATACTGGTATTCAGTTTAATCAAATAAAAATGATTGTCTAAAATTAATAACTGACTTCAAAATGGATGAATTTCCACCATAGATAGCAGTTTTAATTTATAGTTTTTGAAGAACTACAAAGAGTTTAAAAAGAGTAAAAATAGCAGTTGCTTAAGAAATTTTCTTGATAAATTATCTTTAGGAATAATCAGAGGAATAACTTCGAGTGAAACTTTCACTAATTTCATAAACCAGTAATAAATTTTTTCGTATCTGTGTATAAAACGTTCACAAATCAGATATTTTTTTTTTAAATAATAGTTATAACTATACGTATTAGCTAATACCTGTATTCCAAAGCAAAATCCGTTTTATTAAGTCACGAATTTTTGAAAAGATTATAAAGTCTTAGTGAACAAAAAATTTCGCCACAAAAATATGTTTCGATGCATTTCAATTTCATCAATATAATATCAATCATAATCAATTTATATTCATCCCCGATACCATAGCATGTATATTCAACTATTCTACAATACAATTGTAAAATATAGAGTTCCAGTTATCAAAATACCGAAATAGGGTAAACAACACAACGTAAACAATGATGAACAGCTATCATGTTGCTATTTCGGGAGTGCAACATCAAACATTTTTTTTTTCCAATACAGTTCAATTCCTGGGGCTTATTCTTAAATATTGGGATTCTTGCAAATCATTACAAACCAAGTACACTTTTTCTATGTAATATTATTCACAATAATTATCTTCCGTCATTTATTGCAATATTTTAAAGTCGATTTTTAATAACACAATTTTGTACACATTTCAAATCCAATGCCTATACCTCAGAAATTCAATACACAACTTAAATCCAAATAAGAAATTTCAACGCCAGATCTTCAACACAAGTAATGTTACATTGATGATTCGTATGAATGAAACCAAACCCAACAGTGAAATGAAACCTAATGAAACTAAACAGCTCTGATGACACTTTCCAACTGAAAAAAACTAATCACTCAAACTGATCTCAGTATAAAGGCAAGGGTCCGGCCAGTGAAAATTGTAGGATTATTTTGAATAAGCCGAAATAAAGCCGGAAATTAGATGAACATTTTTGGGCGGAAAACAAACTAAAAAGGAAAACAGTATTGTGAGAGGGCATGCCTGAATTCTATTATTGTGGGCCTTTTAATTGGTAGGACCTAGGAGAGGAAACCGGCGAATGGAATTTCGAATATCCGGGAAATATTAAACCATCTCTTGTTCTGCTGGTTTTGAAAGCAGCCATGTGATGCGGTGAAAAGTTAGTGAATGATATGGGATGATAATGAATCGTATGACAGCTCGATGTTGCCACTTTTAAACTTGAAATGAAATGCCCGTTGAATTTAAATTTCGGATCAAAATGGCTGTGTTATTTTTTTGATTATTTTTTGCTGAAAGTTAGAGGTCACTGCTCACGAATGACAGGACTATGAGGCTCATTTTTGTTAGGTTTGATGATTGATTGATTGATTCAAGCCAATTTTAAAACTGGAAACTTGTATTCCATAATTAAATTTATATGAAAGTTGAAACTAGAACCGTGGTGGTACAGGGGATAGAGCTCTTGCCTCCCACTGAGGTGACCCGGGTTCTAATCTCAGTGATTGCTGGTCGAAACGAATTCCGTACCCGGATCATGGGTTAGACTCCCTTGTCCGCCAGGCTAACAGTGGAAGGTTTTTTGTAGTATTCCTCCCCATATAACGCAAATACGAGTTAGTATCATCAAAAAGCCCTCCACGAAGGCAAATTTCCCCCACTACATGATCCTGGCGTCAACTTGTCTTCTGGATTGGGTTCAAAATTACAAAGCTACGGTGTTGAACATTGGTAGTCGTAAACTCCAAATTGGATCGCTTGTTCAACAACGGTGATAGAAAAAAATTACAAAATCTTGAATGTAAAATCTCAAACGGTTTACAATTAACAAAAGGTGTTTAAATACTAACTTTATAAGTAAATTAATCTTAAACATTGAATAACAAAATTAAGTAAAAGCTTAAGTTAAACTTAAATGTATTCTGAAATGCTCTACAGAATTTCATATTGAATTTAAAATCAATTGCATCCATAAATGCAGTATAATCAAAAAGACGTAAAAACTTCTCGATAAGAGGACATAAAAAATAAATAAGACAGAAGAAGAAGAAATAAGAATAAAGAAGATATAAAAAACGCTTTTTTTAAAAAAAACGTAAAATGAGCTACAAAATAATTAAGAAGTGAAATGAAGGACAATATGAACAAAGAAGACACGGATTGAGGAACAAGTTTCGTCTTTAAAATAATTTTATATTTTAGTATTACTTTTTTATCTATTAAATTCCCTGCATTAAAATTTTTTTTTTAAACATGCCTTAACATGTGTATTTTTTTAAAGATTTTTATGTGAGTATCATATTTTTAGCAAAATAAAGCTTGATCTTAACTGAAAACCGTACCAGGCATTTTTTAATTATTAATATTAATTTTTGTGCGAAGTATCTATGTTTTTCGTCAAAAATATTTTAAGGTTTTGTTTTTAAAATTTATAATACATTCTGCCCAAGCAAATTTTGATGCAAACTGATTTTGACTGTTGAATTTTTTGAAAAAAAATGGTATCTACCTTTTTTTTGTTATTGAACTACATATTTTTTAAAATAAATAAATAAAAAATAAATATTTATTAAGTTCTAATAAGTTAACAGAATTAGGAAAACTTTTTCTTATATTTATTGAAATAATACTTTCAAAGAAAACTCAAAATATAAACTTCGTATTAGTTTTAAAATAAATGTTATAGTTTTATAATAACAAAAAATGAATGTGATCTGATCACAAACACGTGAATAGGTTAAAAAAAATTGTAATAGACCTTGTAAAACAAAAACTAATAATTATAATACTTTAAAGCTATACTATAACTATATTACTTATGCTAGTATTGAAATCAAATGCATCAATCATTATGAGTAATAGGACATGAAATAAGAAAAGTGAATCGCATAAAATTATACAGTTTAAGTGAGGTTTCGCATAATTTATTCAGGAAAATAAGGTGGTAAGACAATCACGGATATATTTCATAATATTACTGGTTGTAATGAAATACGTGATTTAGATTTATAAATCAAAATTAACCAACTCACCATGGTTACTTAGGAAGAAAAGAATCTCACAGAATAGGAATTATAACAATTTAAAAATCGTTTATAATAGTATATATATATATATATATATATATATATATATATATATATATAAAGAAAAATAATAGACAAATGAAAGAAAGGGGGGGGGGAATAATAAGTAAAAAAATAACAAACAACAGTTTAAAAAAAAAAAAGTTAAATTTTATTTAAAAAACCGGAAGAAAAAAAAGATATAGTCTTTTCTTAAGCCCACACGATTATATCCGCAAAACAGAGTGCTTTCTGATATTGTATCAATAAAGCCGAAGCAAAATATATTAATACAATAGTGTGAGGAGCACTCAAAATTTTTTTAATAAAAATAACAACAAATAAAATAGATCACAAAAAGTAAAAATAAGTAACATGTAAAAACAGAAAATAAAATAAAAGAAAAAGAAAAAAACATTAAAAAGGGGACTATAAAGTGAGTAGCAAAATCAGATCAACTTACATGGACAGAAAATTTTTCAAGAATGATTTAAAAATGTTTTCGCAGAAAGATTGCCAGATTACAAAATATGAAAACAAAAGATGAAAACAAAAGCGCAAATTGAGTGTTTTCTTCTATTTATTTATTATATATATATATATATATATATATATATATATATATATATATATATATATATATATATATATATATATATATATATATATATATATATATATATATATATATATATATATATATATATATATATATATATATATATATATATATATATATATATATATATATATATATATATATATATATATATAAATATATAAATACAAGAAAACACTAAGAAAGTTACTCTGTTTTGCGGATATAATCGTGTGGGCTGAAGAAAAGATTATATCTTTTTTTTCCGGTTTTTTAATTAACATTTCATCTTTTTTTTTTTTAAATAAAATGTTGTTTGTTATATTTTTTTTACTTATTATTTCCCACCCCCCTTTTTTTCATATGTCTATAATTTTTCTTTGTTTTATTTTTCATTTTGAACTTTTATATATATATATATATATATATATATATATATATATATATATATATATATATATATATATATATATATATATATATATATATATATATATATATATATATATATATATATATATACTATTATAAACGATTTTAATCCACTTGTGGGGTAAAACTGAGTACACATAAGGTTCGCTATGGAAAATTTATAAATACTAGAATTTAAGTGAAACGTAGCAGATATTTCTATTTTATATGACAATTTAAAAAAAAATTATTCATGTAATTTTTATGTGATGTAGTCAAGACCTTACTCAAGAGGGGAGGGGAAAAAGAAGGATAATCGTCCAGGATTCCGGAACAGCTGAGGGACTGACTAAAATTCTTTACAAAAAATACAGTGTTTATTGATGTTTTTTCCAAAGAAAGGGGCAGAGAATTTCTTTAGATTTATATAAAAAGTATAATTTTGAATAAAGTGTCTTCTAAAATTCTACAAAATATGAAAATAAAGTTCTTATGTGCTCTGAGGATGGGACCTATAAAACCTTTGTCCTGAGGCCTGTAAAGCCTTGTTTCAGCCTCTTATGTGATTTTATTTTCCTTCTGTTGCACAGCAGATTTCGTGGGCCCAGCATAGACACACATAAAAATGGAGGAGGATGCCGGCCGCGGGTTAATCCTTACGACAGAGATATTAAAGGTATTATTTTTCCTATGCGACAGGTAATTCAGTCATATAAGAATTGAAATTGAAGGACTGAAGAGAATTTTTTTGGAATCAATTAAAGCACTTTAAAAATTATGTGAAATGCTAGGAAATTTATCAAATTTTCAAAAAATAAAGTTTATCTGAAATTTTTTATTCACTATCATCTTCTGAAAAACAATATAAAAAAGGATATTGGAACATTAACATTTTATTTTATTTTATATTCACCGTTGAGCAGCCGACTCAATTCTGAGTTTACAACTATCAATGCTCAACTCCGTAAGCTTGTAATTTTGTACCTTAACCAGAAGGCAAGGAAAATTCTGGATCAAGTATTGGGTCAAACTAGCCTTCGTGGAGGACTTTTTGATAAAACTAACCCGCATTTGCATTATATATTGAGAAAAACCACGATAACCTCCAACGGTTAGCCCGACGGCAAGGGGAGTAAAACCCATTATTTGTCTATCACTGAGGATATTTTACTTCAGCACTGTGGTCGGTGTATTCCGCGAACAGAATTTGTATCAACCATCCACCACTAGGATTCAAATCTACGGCACCACATTGGGAGGCGAATGCTCTATCCCTAGAGAGACAGTGGCTCAGTACACTAACAATTTTAACACCTGCCAATTTCTATTTTTTCTTCTTCTTAATTTTGCTGAGTGCATTCAAAATTGGTATCAACATAATTTTGAACATTGCCTATATGCTTCTTTTAAATAGCGGTTTTGTATCATCAAGCTATAAATAGAATATCTGTCTTTCTCAAAAAAATAAGAGTGAAAGAAATAGAATTATGAAAAATAATTTTTTATCGACGACCTACCCCAAGGGATATAAATAGGGGTGAGCGGGAGGGTCCAAGGACGTTGACCTGTTTAAAGTATGACCCGACAGCTGACTCTAATGGCCAAAGCGCGGTCGCCGCTGTAACTATCGTCCGTCAAACTCCAACACCAGAGGCGGATTATTTTAACTCCCTCCCTTCTCATCCAAGAATGGAGGTCTTTGAAAATTCCACGAGAGAAAAAAACTACAAATTCGGGTAATTAGAAAGGTTATTCTACCGTTAAATTTAGGCTTGCCCGTTAAATACCATAATATGACTGAATTGAACTCGTCACTAAACTAGCGGAAAATTGCTGCTAACCCATTACGAGTTTTTTGTACACTTTTTTGTTACGTAAACAAGAAATGTATCGAAACATCTAAACCGAATTTAATTTTTAAATAAAATATTAACATTCACTTAGTTGCGTTTGATGTAAATTACATGAAAATTGCTTTTGATGTAAATTACACATATTTTAACATTTTGACGCAGAGGGGACACTGGCGTCCTTTTCATGTAATTTTTTTCTGAAGCTCTAATTGCAAGCAAATATATATTTTGGTTGTTTTTATGTATAAAAAAACAGTCTAATAGTTACTAAAAATATTAGTTAAATTATCGGAATTTGTATTTGCACTAAAATGTAAAATTTAAAAAAAATATTTAAATTTTTTTTTTCAATCATACATACATTTTTAAAAAAAATCAAAACATTCTTTTAAGTTGCGTTTGATGTAAATTACATGAAAATTGCTTTTGATGTAACTTACACATATTTCAACATTTTGAATATATTTTGGTATTTTTTATTTATAAAAAACAGTCTAATAGTTACTAAAAATATTTGTTAAACTATCGGAATTTATATTTGCAATAAAATGTAAAATTCAAAAAAAAAAAAAAAAAAAAAAAAAAAATACTAATATTAATATTTTTTTTCAATCACACATACATTTTTTAAAAAATCTTAACATTCTTTTAAGCTGCATTTGATGCAAATTACATGAAAATTGCTTTTGATGTAAATTACACATATTTTAACATTTTGACGCAGCGGGGACGCTGGCGTCCTTTTCATGTAATTTTTTTCTGAAGCTCTAATTGCAAGCAAAAATATATTTTGGTTGTTTTTATGAATAAAAAAACAGTCTAATAGTTACTAAAAATATTTGTTAAATTATCGGAATTTATATTTGCACTAAAATGTAAAATTTTAAAAAAAATATTTAAAATTTTTTTTTCAATCATTTATTCAAAAATTTATCAATGATTGATTTTCTAAATGAAAGAAATTTCTATGATGAATAACTGTCTCTCTTAGATCTAAATAACTGCAATTAATTGCAAATTTGAAAAATTATTGTTTGGAAGTGAGCTGATTTTTGGAAGATTTTACCTTTAACTTACATAAAGACATCGATGTTTCTTGCTGTATTTCATGACCGAAAATTATTTAAATGCGAAATATAATAGTTTTCACTCATTTTGAATTAAATTAATACGAAATAATGATAATAGTATGAAAAATATGTTGAATAAAAATTCTGCATCGATGGTTAAAGTGTGGTTTAAAATACAATAAGGAATTACGGTAAAAATTACCGTCATTCAGGGTGCCAATAATTTTGCTCTCCGTAAAATTCATTATTTTTACCGGAACATGTTACGAAACAAAAACTCTAATAAACCGTAATTTTTACAGTAATAATTACAATGAAATCATGAAATAAATATTACTGTTAAAATTACGATATAATATTTTACGGTAAAAATAGATTCTACGGATGGATGGATTTTACGGATGATGCACCTAAAGTGCCAGTACTTTATACCGTAATTTGACTAAGAATTTTTTGCAGTGTATGAGCGTTGTGAAGGCTCTTTTGTCACAGAAAATATACCGTTAATTGATCCAGAAATTAAGTGTTTTCAATGAACTTTCGAAAGATATGTTTTAAATTGAAATCCAATGAAAACGTGTGAGAAAAATCATCGCACGGCAATGATTATAGAAAAACAATAAAAACTACTTTTTCGTTGTATGTTGAACTTTCTGAAGAGAAGTTCAATTCGTATATTAATAACTTTTATATTTTTTAAAACTTCGTATTGTTTTCTATAATTTGATTATTTTTTTTCAGTTTATGAAATAAATGATATACTATTTGACTTAGTTCACGAATTTCACAGAAATTGGAATTTTTTAATCATTCAAAAAAGGAAACTTGTTTGAAATGCACAATAAAACCATACGAAAACAAAAGAAGTAAAATGTAATTGAATGTTGTAATTGCTTATTTGTGACTTGTAACCTTAGTCTTTGAGACCAGATTCTAAACTGCTGTTTGTAGAAAATGCAACACCATGAAAGAATCATCAGAATCAAATCAAATTTAATGCAGAAACGACTTGTACTGATACAAATAAATGATGAAATTTTCAAAACAAAAGAAACAAATTAAGCGTCCGAAATCAGTATTTGGTGCAGCCACCACGCGCTGCAATAAGTGCTGCTATACGACCTGGCATGGAGTCAAACAGATGTTGAATATCTGCTTGAGGAAGAGAATTCCATATCGCTTGTATGCGCAACCAAAGTTCGTCTTTGGAAACTGCAGGACGCGGATCTCGAGTGAGACGCCGACCAACCATATCCCACACGTGCTCAATAGGCGACATATCCGGCGAATAAGCAGGCCAAGGAAGAAGTTGCATGCGTTGTGCTGAACAGAAGTCTCTAACAGTCCGCGCAACATGTGGGCGTGCATTATCCTGCTGAAAGATAGCTCCAGGGATGCCTTGAAAGAAAGGAACGACTTCGGGCTGTAGCACTTCACGGACGTATCTGTTGCTATTGAGATTACCCTCAATTCGTATCAAATTGGATCGTCCATGATACGAAATCGCACCCCAGACCATAACTCCGGGTGTTCGACCACTATGTCGTTCAATAATACACTCAGGAAGGCAGCGTTGACCGGCATAACGTCTAACACGAACACGGCCATCATGGGTCCACAAATTGAAGCGTGATTCATCTGAAAAGACAACTTGGTGCCAATCAGCTCGCCAGTCTCTGTGCTCAAGAGCCCACTGCCGACGCAGCCGTCGATGATCCGCCGTGAGGGGAATCCTGTATAATGGCACCCTTGCACGCAATCCACGGCGCAGCAGACGACGACGAATTGACGAAGCCGACAATTGTACACCTGTAGCAGTAGACCAATGTGCTGCCAGCTGCCTGGAGGAAGCTGTGCGATCATTCACCGCCATGCGGAGCAGGTGTCGATCATCGCGCTCTGACGTCACCTTCTGTCGTCCAGTGCCTGTTTTTCGAGTTGTTCGGTGCTCGTCGGTCCACTGCTTCCAAACTCGCATCACTGTGGAACTGTTCCGCTGCATACGAGCTGCTATTGCGCGATAGGAAAATCCTCCTTCTCGAAGGCCGATTATCCTCCCTCGTTCAAACTCCGTAAGTTGCTTGAATTTCTTATTCTTCCGTCGTGGAGGCATACTCAGGTCTCACTAAACGTTTGCCACTAACAAATAATCATAGACTATTTTCAACGTCCCGCTACAGCACTTTATTTATACGCTTTCAGCATCAATTCAGAGGGCGCTGCGCGCGCCACGCACGCGCGATGGCTCTGAAACTTTATTAATTTGCATAATATCCTATAATTGACATTTGCTGCGAATTTCATTTGATTCTGATGATTCCTTCATGGTGTTGCATTTTCTACAAACAGCAGTTTATTATTGCTTAAATCAACACAATACAAAAAAAAGGTGTTTTTTTCAAGTTAAATACTTGTTCTAAATTAGTACGTTTTGTTGTTTCCTAATTTTAAATAGCGTTTGGAAAGACATTTTTATTTTTTTATTATACATTATACTAGTTTATAACATAAATAAAAAAAATTTCCACCTTTTTTTTCCAAATTTGTTACCAATAAAATTCGTTTTAAAAAAATAAAGGAATAAAAATAAAAGATTACGAATTGAAAAGTTTGCTCAAAAAAAGGGGTGCTTAATTTTTTTTCAATTTTCTTAATTTTTAATAAAACGTTTCAAAATAAAACTCTGTCAAAGCAAAACTTATAGCTTATTAATCTATTCAGTCTTAAATACTAAGAATAATCCATCAATTTTTTCTATAAGTATCAGGCAGGAATTTTGCACCCTAGAGTGTTTGATAATTTCATTTTTAATTTTCTCTAAATTTTTAATAGAAGTAATTGTTTTAATCTTGATCTTTATGTAATGCAGTAGACCTTTAAGTAACTTTTTTTTATAGTCATCTGCAAAACAGGAAGTAAACTCACTAATAAACAAATGCCAAGTACCTAAACTAAACAATTTAACATAAAAGATTAGACCAAACATCCTTTTCTTTTTCAGGTCTAGGAAGCTTCAGTTTTTCTAATTCATTTGCAGATTTCTGTTTACTAACGCGTTCTAAACACTGGTTTCAAACCATAATTTTAGCCAAGGAACACCATTTTCGTGATTCCTTTACAAAAAGGAAACAATTATTCGCCAGATCTCCATTTTTCTTTCAGTTTAATCGCCAAAAGCATTGTTCTTAGCTGCTGTTGTTTCTATTGGAGAGATCGTTGTCGTCATTTTTGGTCACGATTTCCTAAATTGAAACATAATAAAAAGAAAAAGAATGCAATTTTCTAATCACCTTCTTTTCTTTATTAATGCTTGTTTGTTTTTTCGCTCGATCTTTTATAAATAGTTTTTTTTTTATTGACGATATTTTATACCGTGATAATGTGCTAGTAAATAGCTCGATAATTTTTTTGTGAAAATAAATAAGCAAAAGAGAATAAACTTTAGAACTGCTGTGAAAATAATTGCCAATTAATGTTCTCTAATTTCCTACTTGTTTTAAGGCAGTGCACTGCCTTAAAAGTGGATCAAGTTTTTCCAAAAGCTTGCCGCAAGTTCGAATTTCATCAAGTTGGTTACGGTTTTAACTTTGTCAGATGAAACTGCTGAATCAATTATGAAAATATATAATATTTGTTCTCGTTGTCATGAAGCAGTCAAAAAAGTGAATAACAAAATCGTCTTGAAGGACACGATTGATTTAGAATAATAACCACAGAGAAATATATGAAGTTGTTGTTTTTGTAGTTCATTTACGTCGCACTAGAGCTGCACAATGCGCTAATGGCGACTGTCTGGGAAACACCTCTGAGGATGATAAGACAACATGCTATCACGATTTTGATCCTTTGCAGAGGGAATGGCACCCCCGCTTCGGTAGCCCGACGACCTGCTCGCGAAGTCGAGCACTTTACGGTAGAACAGTTTAACGAAGACCAATATCGAACAACCTTGTTCCCTACGCAAACTGATCCAAGTGGTCACCCATCCGCACACTAACCGCAGCCAGTGATGATTGACTTCGGTAGGAATATATTAAGAGTTTCTACTCAATTAGTAGAACGTTTAAGAGACGGCGCGTTTTTTTCCCAACGATCGGCAAAATGGCAATACTAGAACAACGGATTTAACGCCACGCTGCGGCAAAAAGTTTAACTACTTATTGAGGAGTTAATCGCTTTGTTTTATTATCTTTTAATAATTTATGAAATTTTTTATGTTCGTTTGGTTATTGGTTTACTTCAGTTCTATGAATGCATAGATGTTAATTCTTTTAGAATGACGTCTGTTTATGGATACAAAAGTATATTTTGTAAAGGAAATTACGATTAATTTTTATGACTTAAATTCAATTTTCAATATTTTTCTCTTTTTTATATTTATTTCAATGTTAAATAAAATAAGTATTAACATAGATGACATGCACCGCAATCCTTTTTTAAACTAATGACATAAATACGGGAAAGCGTCATTAATATAGATTTTTGTCTTTTTTCAGCTAATAGTAGAATTTATTAAATGACAGAATGGAATATAAAGGATTAAAATGACAGAAACACTTTTTACGTATAACAGAACTAAAATCTAAAATAAAAGAATTGGAATTGAGTAGAAAATTTTATGTCTCTGCACAGTTGCACAGTATGAATAAAATTCGAAACATTAACAGTAATTCAAATAACACTATTTCAGTTCAATAATTTTTATTGACTTAAAGCAAGAAGAAACAATACTTCAAAACTAATCACTAGGAAAGTATTGCGTTTCTTCATGCTATAAATATAATCATCGTTCATGCTATAATCGTACAGACATAAACAAAAATATGAAAGAAATTAAAACCATAGACTGCAACTATTCTAATCTTCTGCATCAACTAACCGTTTCCTTTAAGTGTTAGTAGAGGGCGCAGGGGCCCGTTGAGCTTGGAGAAACTCTCAGAAAATCGTCGTGCATGATGACGTCAAACTGGTTTGTCCTTACATGTTACTGTTCATGGTAATTATTATAAAAACCACTTGTCTTAAAAGTGATAAAAATATTTATTCCAAAAACATTTACAAGGAATTATTATTATTTTTACTATGTATTGTAATTTCGGTCTTTGAAATTCTTCCTCGACCTTCCATTTAAATGTCTTTTAATTGTAGGAAATAATCAAACCATTATCATACACTTATTACTGATAACCCATGTATAACATAGAAAATTGGCAAGCTTACAAACAAGGGCAAATCGACAAACCTCAAGAGAGGGAACAATGTAGAGATAATGAATTGGCAAGCTTGCAAACAAGGGCAAATCGACAAAACTCAAGAGAGGGAACAATGTAGAGATAATGAATTGGCAAGCTTGCAAACAAGGGCAAATCGACAAACCTCAAGAGAGGGAACAATGTAGAGATAATGAATTGGCAAGCTTACAAACAAGGGCAAATCGACAAACCTCAAGAGAGGGAACAATGTAGAGATAATGAATTGGCAAGCTTGCAAACAAGGGCAAATCGACAAACCTCAAGAGAGGGAACAATGTAGAGATAATGAATTGTCAAGCTTACAAACAAGGGCAAATCGACAAACCTCAAGAGAGGGAACAATGTAGAGATAATGAATTGGCAAGCTTGCAAACAAGGGCAAATCGACAAACCTCAAGAGAGGGAACAATGTAGAGATAATGAATTGGCAAGCTTGCAAACAAGGGCAAATCGACAAAACTCAAGAGAGGGAACAAGGTAGAGATAATGAACTGGCAAGAGTGCAAACAAGGGCAAATCGAAAACCCCAAGAGAGGGAACATTGTAGAGATAATGAACTCGCAAGCTAGCAAACAAGGGCAAATCGACAAACCTCAAGAGAGGGAACAATGTAGAGATAATGAGCTGAGGGATTATTTTACACATTTCCAGCTCATCCTGCGAAGATTTCGTTCTCTACGCAGTTTTGTTTTCTTTTACAATAGTGTTTTGAAATTATTGAATTATTAAACGAGTTAAAATGTCTGAGACTAAAGCTAAAAAGAAGTAGTTCTAAGCAATTATGATTAAAATTTGCGAGCATGAAATTAAATTCTAAATGTAATATATTTTGCTACATTGTCAGACTTTTTGAAATGAAATATTTGAACAGGCGTTTTGTGTCCAATAATTTGGTCCTCAGACTCCATGAAATTGTTATTGCAAATAGTGAAAATACTGTTTTTTAGTTTTCTTCAGTAAGCGATGTCACCTGTAGCCGAGCTATGTAAGTTTTGCTATCTATGTTTTCTGGATTTCTAAGCAGAACAACGCCCATTAATATCAGTATTTTTTTTTAAATTGATTTTGTCACTCATATTTAATAACAACGGGTACAAATACTGTATATCATCGAAACCAATCTTAGATAAAATTAAGAAATTGAAAAAATTATTTAACTAAGGAAAGAAATTGAAAAAAATTATTTAACTACTTTTTTCACCATGCAATTTAAACTTGATTGTGTTATACAGGTTGTTATACAGGAAATAAAAGTGAATTATTCGTCAGATCAAAATAAAAAATAACCCATTATTCCAACACAATCAAACTTAATTTTCTTATCTCATAGTTCAAACACCTTATTAATTTTTTCAAGAGTCAAAAACACTTTGCTTTCAAAAATGCTAAAAAAATCTCATCTATTGAACAGTCCCTTCAAAACTTTATTAGAATATAATTGATGGTGTTTTTCAAAGAATTAATTTTTTATTGAAAAGGGTTGAAAAAGGTAATTAATGAAGAGGTGGAGCTTTATTCTTTCACGGAAGCGTTACCTGGAATATATATTAATTAATAATCTGTTTTAGTCACTATTATGATTAATTAATCGCGTTTCAGTTTCTTTCACATTTTCGCTGCATTATCCTTACCTTAAAAATAATGAAAGGAAATATTATTTTAAAAACAACGCTCTCGTAATTTCTCTATATTTAAAAAAAAAAAACTTATTATGTAACGTAAACGTTTTGGGTTTTTAACTTAACTGCATTTAGTTTTACTGGACAAAAAACTATAAACTTCAGAAACTTGAAAAATTACGAAATGATGTACAAAAATGTACATGATTAATTAATTGTACATGTTTGACCTTGGAATAAAAAAAAATTACAATTTAATAATTTATTGAGAATAATAAAACTATTATACTTGTAGAGCAAAAGAAACATACAGAACAATTCGCAATCGCAGAAAAAACAACTTTAAAATAGAAATTTAACGAGTTAAAAAGCCGTTTTTATTTAAGAATTCGACACGAGTTTTTTTTCCTTCATAATTATAATTTGTATTGAAAGTTATTGCAATTTTAAGTGGTCTTTTTTCCCTATTTTCAAACTTATGTTGCTTTAAGTAACGAAATTCTATCAACTGTTGTCGGAAAATTTATTCATCTCTGTCGTGGTCTTTATGTTATAAGTTTTTGTCAAAAGTAACAAGAGAGAGATTATACATTGCCTAGATTTACTTTGTTAGGTGGCCTTAAATTATAATTTAAATGGAATGAATACTTAGTTATGCGTTAAATGTTTATTTAGAATAATTTTGTACTTTTATAAAAATTGAACGTTAAGGGAGTAAACGGAGCCTGTCTTTTAGAGCAAAATCATATACATAAGACATACAGAGATGGAAATAATTTTAATATTTCCGACGACTGAAATTTCTCGAACTCAGAATTACGATGGTATGTATCATGTAATGGTTGCCTGACAGATTTTAAAATATTACAAAAATTCAGCACATAAGGAAGTTTGGCAATATCGGGGACCTTGAAATTAATTAAAATCGAAATCATAGAACTTCCGCGTGGGCTATGGGAATAGATTAAAATAGCCAGAAATCACTAAGTTTCAGCCACAATTCTAATCCGGTGTTTTGAGATTTCGCATGTGTTTCCTTAAAAGAATCATCATCTACATCAACACACACATACTTGCAGCCACCTTGAACTCCATCAGGTCACTTTTGGAAAAGGATGCGCAGTTAGTTATGCTGAAAATTATTCAAATTCCATTTCCACTCAACGTTCCACTGACTCCCTTACCTTTAGCAAAGGGATCGTGCCTCAGAAACGGCCACTTTTGCCGGAATTCTACCAACGATTGAACTATGACTTCTTTTCCAATCTGTCAAGGCGCAGAGGAGGAGCCCCTGATCTCGGATGGGGAGGCCTTGGTAGGGTTCCTCGGCGATATATTCGAAAACCAAAATGGACAACGCCTGTCAGAACTTCCTAAAAAGGCGTGATATTTTAAATTGACCCATGTGTGGCGGACTTAAGCTTAACCAGAAATATGGATGAGATTTTCTGCTTGCATCACTCCTAATTCTTGAGCTGGAGTGGGTGCGATTTTCAATCTTTCCTCAGACGTATGATCTATCTGTATATTTTTTATACACTAGTTAAGCAATTTAAGAGATTTATATTTCTTTTTATGGATAATAATTTATCTCTATAACTCTTCATAATGTGAGGTTTGACAACATATTCACTTGTATAAGTCGGAATTTGTTATAGTTTTTTTTTTGGTGATCCATAGTGATCATTAGACTTCTTGCACCTAAAAGATAACACTAACATGGTGACCCTTTCTTCTGAAATATATTGATGTTCTTTTTCATATGGTACGCCTGTACAACGAATAAAACTTGTGAAACAGTGATTGCAAAGGACAGTGAATAACTTTTAAATTCTTTCTTTTCCAGAACCTAAAAGAACTTAAGATACAAAAAATTTCCGAGAATTCAAGGAATTTAAGAGACTTGAAAGAAATTAAGGGAAGTAAAATGTATGCAGAAAAATATAGAGTTCTAAATTTCGAAATCATATAGACCTTGTTTATTAACATAATGGCTTCTCATTATACATTCTCATCATCATCATCCAATCCTTGCCAAGCACTTAACCTCAATTTTAGAGATATTTTAACGGCTATGGTGAGAATGCCACGTAATTTTTACCCCGATCAGACGACGAGGGCAGCGCCTGAGCTGGTACAACCTATCTCTGAAATTCTACATCATAACCATCGAGAAGACTGTAAGCCACGACAGATTTCACGTGCACTTTGCTGCACATACATCCCGGTTTGTTTCTCGATTGTTAGGATCGAACTCACTACCTCCAGCTCTCAAACCAGCGGTGTGAGCGACGCCTTTACAGATTGCGCTGTCGGAGGGCTTTATACATCCTCAGAAAAACCGATTGAATGTTGAACTGTATTATTTACTTTGAGCCACGAGCTTTCTGAAATCTTTATAGAGATTTAAAATGATTCATTTCGTTCATGTTGAACCATAGTATCGTATAATCAAGTTAAAGAAACGATGATATGGTTCAACTTATCACCAAATTCAATTTGCAGCAAAATTTGACAAGAATGAGGTAAAAGCCATAAAGCCAAAAGCGTAGTGAAACAAAATTCATTGTAATTTAAAAATACAATAACATATAAGTAAAAAATATTATTTGTTAATAAAAATAACAATAAGCGTTTCCTTTCTTGCTAAGGTAAAGTAATGCAAAGTAGAAATCTAATGTAAATAATGTAAAGTAGAAATCTAATGTAAATAATGTAAAGTAGAAATCTAATGTAAATAATGTAAAGTAGAAATCTAATGTAAATAATGTAAAGTAGAAATTTATGTAGCTTTTATTTATTCGATTTTATTAGAATTTAGAAAAATGTCGCGTTCCGCAAGCAGTTTGAATCAGATTGAAAGGTCAGATTTTTTAAAAAGAAAAATCAAAATCAATTAAAAAAATGGAATGAAAGAAACTAGACAATTATAAAACTCTAAATTTTTTTGTTCACTAAGTACACTAGCCTCGAAGGTTCGATGATTGAGGCACTGAGCTGTAAGTAGGAAGGTCTGGGGTTCGCTCCATTGCGAAGGCTTGAAACTCACCTTTGCTTCAGAACGATGGGTACTAACTTCACTAGAAAGTAAAAATGGTTAGGGTGCAGTTCTGACCACAATGCACCATCATGCCCTTGGTCACGAAACTGTGGAGCCTTAATCTTCAAAAGCCCCTGTCCCAAAATAGACTGTTTCGGGAAGCAATTTTCAAATCCAGCAACCTTTACCAACCCACTCTCCTGTTCAACATTTTCTTAAATACCCTTTGTTCTTAATTGACTTTTTTTTAGTTCAGAAAAAACATTTGAAAATAAATAAAAGTTGCATTATTATTAGGACTAGTTACAGTCAAAAGGAAAATCTCTAAAAAAAGAGAGCGAGTCGTTAAAGGCCGCTGGATAGTAACTAACTACAGCCAAAAGGAAAATCTCCAGAAAAAGAGAGCGAGTCGTTAAAGGCAGCTGGATAGTTACTAACTACAGCCAGAAGGAAAATCTCCAAAAAAAGAGAGCGAGTCGTTAAAGGCAGCTGGATAGTTACTAACTACAGTCAAAAGGAAAATCTCTAAAAAAAGAGAGCGAGTCGTTAAAGGCCGCTGGATAGTAACTAACTACAGCCAAAAGGAAAATCTCCAGAAAAAGAGAGCGAGTCGTTAAAGGCAGCTGGATAGTTACTAACTACAGCCAGAAGGAAAATCTCCAAAAAAAGAGAGCGAGTCGTTAAAGGCAGCTGGATAGTTACTAACTACAGTCAAAAGGAAAATCTCTAAAAAAAGAGAGCGAGTCGTTAAAGGCCGCTGGATAGTAACTAACTACAGCCAAAAGGAAAATCTCCAGAAAAAGAGAGCGAGTCGTTAAAGGCAGCTGGATAGTTACTAACTACAGTCAAAAGGAAAATCTCTAAAAAAAGAAAGCGAGTCGTTAAAGGCCGCTGGATAGTAACTAACTACAGCCAAAAGGAAAATCTCCAGAAAAAGAGAGCAAGTCGTTAAAGACTGCTGGAACTTACGTAAATGTATTAAGTACCAATTAACCTAACTATTCCACGAAAAAAATAATTGTTTAGCTATTTTTTTAATTAATTATAAAACTTTCATATTGACGGAAAAACTTTTTATTTTTTGTTATTTTAACTAATTACTTTATTGGAAAAATTCGAAACTCATTACTGAACCTTGAATTTCAGCACCCGATACTTTATCTAAAGAGCTACCAAACCTATCATAAGTTCTACGAGTAAATTGCACCGATCTCTCGGAAAAGATTAATGTAATGGCTACACATGCTGCGACTGAATTGTGGATGGCACTTCTGTGAAATATCGACACCATATCGTTCAAGAACTAGAGCACAATGTCAAAGATTACTCTTGATTGCTTCCTCCAAAAAGGTTAGAAAGCTTCAAAAGATAGCTGATTTCAAAATTCTATAGTGCCCGGGTCAAGGCATTATCGGCCGAATCGATCAGTCGCTACAGTTTAACCTGTTTTGATCTTAGAATCAAGAAAGCTAGTTTTCCCACTTAAATTTTTAAGTTTCAATTATTTGCCCATTATTAACATCGTAATTGGATGAAGAAAAAAAATGGGGCATTGAATTCTAGGTTTGTGTGCTGATATCATTGTTATCTCGGGTTTAAAAAGACATTATTATTTCTTCCATTTTAGGATAGTTTAAACCTTTCAAGAATAACTATTTATTAAAATTCGTCAAATCTATTCCTTAAAATATTTATTAAAATTTCGTTTTTGATTCGAAAACTATTTATTAAAATTCGAGAAATAGTTTCGCTTGTTATGGTTGAAAAACATTTAATAATTTCCAATTGGGCATAATATGAAAAAAACACAACTACTTCGATTTAGTAGGAACAACATATGACGCAATGCTAAACGAATGGAATTTAGTTGTTGTTTATTTAGTTATTGTTATTAGTAGTTGTTGTTATTTGTTTTAGTTGTTGTTGTTTATTTAGTTGTATTTAATTTCAATAACTTTTCTTTATAATGCAATAAAATCTTGCGAGCAGCTATTTAAACGATCGAACACTTCGTTTGTTTATTTGTGGCTTGAAGTTAGGCTCGCAGAAAATGCCGTTCATGGGTTAAATTTAGTAGGAACAACACAACCTGTGACGTAGGCTAAATTATACCCAATTGCATTTTGAATGAAAGGAATATTTTCTAAGAAGTATCTCATTCAATGAACGGTTAAGGGGACGTTTAAATATTACATAAACATGTTTTTGGCAATTATGGTCTCCCCTCCCCCCAACTAAACAAAACTAAGCATACTACAAACCACATCCTATGTGTTCCGACATCAATGGAGAATTAATTAATTAATTAATTGGAGAATTTTAAATAATTGTTTTAGATCGTCTGCCAACTCTTGTAAATATAATAACTGCAATTCTGACTGGTTGCTAGGCAACCAAACGACTTTTTCTTGTTATTAATGTTTTTGTTTATCCTCTGTGTATGCCAGTGGAAAAAGAATACAAAAAGAATACAATCGCTGTAAAAGCTAACACTATGCTCATGTAAGGAAGTCCCACCACCTTGTTTCTGTCTTTTATTATTTGACGGTAATTTAATTTCAAGAATTTTGGGATAAAATTAAAATTAAAACTGTAACTTAACTTGTAACTTGCATAAATTAGAACTGTAAAAATTCATTCATTTTATAAAATTCTAAAACTCTCTAAATAAATTGTTTCATCAAAGAGTATGAAAAATAGCGCATATTTTTTGCTAAAATATTAGGGTGTCCGGAAAGTAATGTCGGTTCGCCGCATTAAATCGTCATTAATCTTAAGAACCAATTCATTTTTTCCCGATCCATTTCGATTTATTTTCGATCCGGCATTGAAAGGTTGCTGCTAACGAGGCTGTTGCTAAAATCTTGATAACAAATATCAAATGCACCGAAACGACATTACTTTCCGGTCCCCCTAATATGAAACGAGGAGAACAAGTTTTCAAGGAACAGCTTTATACAAATTCTGTAAATTCGCTGTAATTTTTTTTTTGTTGAGATTTTGGGTAAACAGTATTTATAACATTATATTTCATAAATCTATTAAAAGTGCAGAATAAATGCTCATAAATGCATTTATCTGTTTCATTTAAGGATTAAGAAACATTATTATATTAACTTAAGGATTAAAAAAAGAATTCATTAAAGTCAGTTAAAACTAATGAAATTTGTCAAAATAGCATATTCTAGCTTCATTAGAAACATAAGATAAATAAAAAGCTAATTTCTGAGCAATTTAAAACAAAAAATTTTTTTCTTTTCAAAAACCCATTACCTATCTTTAGGTCAACCAATCATTTTTTATGAAATGTTATTCAATTACCAAACACAAAATAATCAAAACAATAATCGGTGAGAGCAATTTGTAAGGTAATTGTAATACTAGAAAATTAGATCAATGTACTACAATCACTACTGTTAGTAATACTGAAACTTCATTTGTAAATATTTAAGGGTTATGACTTGAAGACAAACGTGATGAACAACAGTATATTTTATTTGATTAGCCGATGGCCAACATGAGAAACACGTTCAAATTTGTTTTTAAAAAAATTAGCGAAGTGGTGGTACCGACATTTTTATGGTATCTACGAATAGCAACAGAAGATCACGCTTTACAAATAAAGATATATATGAAATAAGTATAAGACAACGGCTGCGAATACATTATTGTTTTACATAATCTAATGTTAGTTGTGAATAATATTAAAAAAAGTTTTAATTGTTTTGTAGGAAGAATTCAAAGATAATATCAGTCTTAAAAAATTCTAACTCAGTTTATGCTTTCAACACTTCAGTGACGAAAATTTTTTTAAACCATTGATTTAAAAATAAATGTACGCTGTTCAAAATATTATTTTGGGTAGATAAAAAGAAAGAACGCACACAACATAGCAAGGATCTATTTTATGTGGGAATTATTTGGTGGATTGTGTTCCTAAATGTGTTCCACGTCTCTGTTGTTGAGAATATTTCTCATAGATGGCACTTTGCTCAGGGTTTATGTTATGTAAGTCATTATAACTAGAAAAATGATAGTTACTCATTAGAAAAATGGGTGTTGTTCTAGGTTTTTTACGTTCGCACACTTTTCGACTAAATCAACAACATGGACTAGAGCGATTGGGTATAATATAAAAAAAAACACAACTACTTCCCCTTAGTAGGAATAACATTTACCATGACGCAATGCTAAATTCTATGCCACTATCCACATAAATGCCACTATCCACATAAATCAATTATTAATCAAAAATCGAATATCAATTACTTTTCTTTATAATGCAATAAAATCTGGCGAGCAGCTATTTAAACGATCAAACACTTCGTTTGTTTATTTGTGGCTTGAAGTTAGGCTCGCAGAAAATGCCGTTCATGGGTTAAATTTAGTAGGAATAACACAACCTGTAACGTAGGCTATAGTATACCCAATTTTAACCCCATAATCACATATGAAGAGTTGTAAGAGTCATATAAAAGCTGGCTAACATAAGCATTAATAGAAAAGTCAGCATTAAATCAGATTTTAAAAAAAGCAGACGATAATATTGGAACTTCTTGGAATCGATTGTTCTTTTTAATTTCACTAGCGTGCAATTTTAATATTTATACATAGTAATATTTTAAAGTACGCGCAGATGAAGTGTCAAGAAAATTAAAAACAAGATTCTAGAATAAATGAAAAAATATACATTTTATTTGCAAAGATATTAATAAGATAATATTGAAGAGGCACAGACATTAAAAACCAAGTTTACTTCGAACGGCTTAATTATTATCATTAAATGCTAGTGAAGTTTACTTCATTTAATGCTTATGTTAACCTTGAAAATAAGCATCTCAAAATAAGTATCACCGCATCATTCCCCTTTCTGGGAAAAAAATTAACAATGTATATAATGTTTGTATTTAGCTGGAATCTGCATATGTCTTTTAGATTTAGTTTTTACTGGAACTACAGGATCAGGCGACGAATCAAATCTCTTTTCACTTTGTCATGTCTCTTACTTTGGTGGCTCAATGTCTAATGAAGTGTCAGTTTGAACTTTCGTGGAAGAATTTCTTGAATCGTCCTTTAAGATATAGGCTGGATTGACTCTATTAATGCTGACCTTAACTTGTTTATCTTTCACCAAAATGTCGAATGCTTTGTCATTGTATTGAACAACATTGTGTGAACTAGTACACGGAGCTGTTAAGAAGAAATACGTGAGAGCTCGTCTTCTAATCTTGAAAGACAAACGTAGTCTTACAGGAATGGTTTAATGTTGATATTGGTTTTCGTAACAGTATATGTTGCTTCAGTTTAATTACCAAGTCTTTTCAGTAATATCTGGGTTTTTTTTCTGTGAAAAATTGACCTGATAATCGTATATTTTCAGCATAAACCATTTTAGCAGTTGAACATTTTAATTCGACCTTATTCGTAAACTCAATAAAGCTGATGGCACGAACATTGTCCAATCTCCAGAAGTAACACGCGTGATTGTTGTTTTTAAAGTATGATGCCATCGTTCTATCGCTCCTGCTCAGCAAACTTAATCGCCATTTTCTTTAAAATTGAGTAATAGCCGGAAAAATTTGTAAAAACACGTATTTCGATTCAGTAAATAAAACCTTCAGTAATTAAACCTATAAATATTTAAGATTAGCTGTATACGATTTCACTTTCCTTAAATAATTTTAATGTTTTTAAGTATTGCTTTAAAATTTAGAAAAAAAATTTAAGTCCTTTGGACAAAACTTTAGGACTATAAACGTTCTATCCACGCATGCGTGTATCCCACTTAATCCAAATAAAAACAGGTTATATTTTCATTAAAATCCGTACTATCAATGACCTTAAGGGGAAAAAAAACTAAGCTCTAGATAAAAAAGCTGATTATATCATTTTTACTAAACCTGAAGTTTCGCACTTTTCTTTTAAACAGTTTGTATGATTCAATAAAATTACGTAGAAAAGATTTGTTTTCAGAAATAGTAATTTAATCCAGTCTTCGTAATAGCCAATTTAAAAGAGTAATTTAAAAATGCTTCCCTTACCGGTAAATGTAGTAGTCCTGCTAAAGAATATTTGGCTGCACCTCGGCGTAATTGGCATAAAGCTACAAAATCTTCATCGCTTGTTTCTTTCTCTTTTAGAAGTCTGAAAAAATAGAGTCATTAAAAATGTAATTTATTTAAGCCTTAAAAAAAACTCATTTTCATAAGAATATCATGCAATATCAGGGTTTATTACAGATTTTTTGTAAAAGGTTCATTTTTATGATTTTGGGAAGATTCATGAAAACCGGTAACCTGTTCAGATTTTATTTGAACGATATTTTTCTTTTTTCGAATTTAGGAAAACTCTGCTCATAATTCGGGGTCAGGTTCTGTGTTCCAGGTTTTCGGGAATTTCTAAAAATAAGGTTGTGTTTTTGTGAGCGGAAAAAAAATACGAAAACCATTGTTTTCATGGAGTCTAAGTTTAAAATTACGAATTAAAGATGAAAAAGAAAAATAAAGATTTAGAGTGAAAAATATTCTGAAAAGTCCGTTCGTAAAATGAAAAATATTGCGAAGAATCCATTTTTAAAATGATAAATATTGCGAAGTACACGTTTTTAAAGTAAAAAATATTGCGAAGTGTCCGTTTTTAAAATGAAAAATATTGCGAAATGGTGGCATTTAAGATAAAATATTTTATGAAGGGTCCGTTTTATGATAAAGCAATTTGTGAAGAGTCTGTTCTGACGATGAAAGATTTTTCTTTCATAGAAGAAGAAAAGTTTCTTCTCTCTGAATAAACGTACCATTTTTTCCAACAGATAAGTACTCTTGATCATTAAAACATGAAGAAAAGGGTAGCCGTAATGTCGAAAATTTGGTCTCATTAATTTAGCCAGAAGAGCGGACCAAAGTTTAAGCTGGTTAATATTAATTTCACTTTTGGTATATTTCGCATTTGTTATATTTTATTATATAGCCGACCGGCCTGCGCAGAAGTAAAGGAACTGCCCTTGGATCAGAAAAATTCTGGGTTCGAATCCCGGGCAAGGCACAGATGCTCTTTCCTTCTCTGTACTATCTGTCCTTATTGTGGGAGCAACGTTGACCCACCTAATATGGTGCTCCTGAAAGAGTGGACAGCAAATCTGCCCTTCAGGTGCCTGTATGACCTAGGTAATTATCCAGGTGGGCATTGGAAAAAAAAAAATTTTTTTTATTATATTTGGTATACCCTCGATAACATTAGAAGAAAATTGATAATTTATTTCACACGATTTTTCAACTTATTAAGATAATTTCACGTAAAATAACTTTTTTAGGAATATTTTTTTTTATTTTAGTAAATAAATTTTATAATAATCTATGAAAATTCAATTATAAGATGTGCAATATTTCATATCATTTTAAGCTATGTAATTTTAAATGAGAAAATTTGAACGAGTTCAAAATTTGAACGAAATCAGTTGAATAGTTCTGGAGAAAGGGAAATTTAAACTGTTCAAGAGAATTTATTATTTATTTTATTATTTACTTTACTTATTTATTTATTTATTTTACTTTTGCTATTTAATACACTAAATTATTTTGTAATTCACAATGCCTCGTTTAATTAACCTTCTTTTATATTTTTTTACATTTTCTTAGATAGAAAGTATTTATATAAAAAAGTATATATTGTTATAAAGGATGCTCCTGACCGTCCTTAACACATATTTATAGCACCCTCATTAAACATTAACATAAAAAATGAATACAATTTCTGTTAAAAAATGCTCGGCGAGGAAAAAGCAAAAACGATATCGAAATATGACGAGATGACTAATCACTGTAGGGGAAGGCGAGTAGACAAAATATCAAAACCTGTTCGATTGCGGAGGTATTTAAAAGATAATTACGAGTAATAGAAATACCTACAAGTTTATATCGGTGAATTATTAATTTATAACCCACAATATGCATAGTTTTTGTTTTCATTTACGATAAAGATTCTAAAAATCTATATCAAGGGCAGTTATTCTGGAGTACCCAGTGAACTAATAGATATAGAATCAGTAATAGATATAGTACCATTGAATGAAATATTACTTTTATTTAATTACATTATACTTACTTACATTATACTATTATTTAATTACATTATACTCTAATTATACTTACGGAAGTGCAATATTTTCGTATAAATTTTGGTATTCTTCATACTTAGTCCATAGTAGTTTTGAAAAAATAGTTGCTGTAAAAAAAAAAAAAATATTTAGTTTAAAATGGAAGAAGTTATATTTCTTAAAAAAGTTATTTTTCTGTAATTTTTATTACAGTAATATAGTCCATAGTCCATATAGTCCACATTTAATTTCAAATTGATTATTCACGCTGTTAAAACTTTTTTTTAATATTGTTTCAGATTAACAATAATATTCAAAGTTCCAGAGTTATGGTTTTATCTGCAACTTAAGAAATTCAAAAGAATCGTCGAAAAAAAATTCGTTTATCTGAAGAAACTCAATTATAGTAATAACCATTAAAATGCTACATTTTGTTTCAATTTTCATTATATATTTTTTTAAACTCTCGTGTATAAGATAATAGATTAGAATCTTAAGATAGAAATTTCGACCGAGAAATTTCAATTAAAAAGAAATTTCGAATCTTGAGATACAACATTCGACCAAGAAATTTCTATGTTTCAATTCTTTACAATTCACAAGAAGCATAATTTATCGCGATATAATTGTCTATGGAAATTTATTTTCAATCAAAATTGCGTCCACTTTGCAACTAGCTAGAGCATGATAAATTTTGATTAGAGCTCTGTGCTGGATGACTATACGAGTTTAAAACGTTTCTTGAAGGCAACAAGTAGAATACTTCTCCAGAATTATCATTCACCGAAGTTTCCACTGTTTTTTGATTAATTAGAATGCTCATATTTCCACTAGAGCTCTGGGTATAGATGCAATACAAGTAACAATTATTTCCTAAACATTGAAAGTAAATATGTATCCTTTTGCTTTCGCCAATCAAAATTTCAGCCATTTTACAACACAAACTATTAGGCAGAAAACTAAAAGAAGAAGAATAAAAAAAAAATTTAAAATAAAATTAAAAAAAAATTAAAACTTTGTTTTTCAAACTGGCAAAAAATGGAGAAAGAATACTATTTTTATGATAAAAAAAATAATTAATGCATCACGCAATAATATTTAATTCTCAGTCAAATAGACTTAAAATTTAATATGTTTTAGTTCAATCTGATTGACCCCAAGTCCAAAGATGGATAGTTTCCGAGGCATAAAGCCTCAAAACTAAGAGATATAGGTAACGGTCAATGCGTGCTCTTGAAGCATTGGCTTAGGTGAATACGAATAAATAATTCTAACTACTCATTTAGTGGTGAACTTTCTCAGGTGCTATTAGCTTTTTTATTACTTTATCTAACTTTCAATATTTATTTAAAAGTTCATTATTAACTATTCTCTTTTCAATCTTCTTGGTTCCGATGTCTTGATGGAATTAGAGAATTACTATTTATGGTTTGCTTCCCGGAAACTATCAATTTTTTGACTTAGTGACAAGAGACTTATGATCAGAATATCTTGAATTATAACATAATCAATTTTGAGTCAGTTTGACAAAGAGTTAATTTCCATGAGATTTGCGCTTTAAATCAATATCGAAAATGATTCATATATTTTTCGAAAGCTAAGAGCATTTAGATGCGAAAATAAAACGGAATAATTTTTCTTATTTTTAATCCATTTAAAAAACGGAGTTCTTAAAATTGTTATTTTATTTTATCATTGAAAAATAAGCACTATCTTCTAACATAATTTTAATCTTGTGTCCAAAAAATCCATCCAGTTTAAAGGGATAAATATATGTAATATTCGTTTAGATGCGGAAAAAAATAGAATAATTTTTTCTCATTTTTAATCCATTTGAAAAACCTAGTTCATAAAACTTTTATTATATTTTATCATTGAGAAATAAACACTACCTTCAAATATAATTCAGATTACGTGTTCAAAGAATCCATTCAATTTAAAGGGATAAATATATTTAATATTCGTTTAGATGTGAAAAAAAAATAGAATCATATTTTCTCATTTTTCATCCATTTGAAAAACGGAATTCTTAAACTTTTTATTTTATTTTATCATTGAAAAATAAACACTACCTTCAAACATAATTCAAATTACGTGTTCAAAGAATCCATTCAATTTAAAGGGATAAATATTTGCAGTTAAAATAACGATAATAAAAAAAAAACATATCTTTGAAGAAATGTAAATAAATAAATAAAACAATTTCTTCCTACTCAAACTTACATATAAATAAAAGACGCTTGTAAAATTACTAAACAAACAGAGCAAACAAACAATTGATTGGACCTTCTCACAACACCCACAGAATTTACAAAAAAAAAGAGGAAATTACTTGGTGTAGATAACCCCATTCATTACCAAGAACTTGAATTTTTTTACCGAAGACATTTCAAAACTGCGTTAATCTGTAACCACCCAAAAACGAGAGATGTTACCCAACGTTGCACCTGATGACAAAGTAACAATGCAAGGATTTTGGGTGTCGGGCTTAAAATTCTTGACTAGATTGGAGGACGATGATGCTCCCGCCCACACTTTGATTGTAACTGTCCGTCTAGTGACACAGTTGGAGAACGGGCGTGGATGGAGTTAAGATTACCATAATGAAGATCATCAGCACTAAAAGGGTGGAATTGATGTGCTAAGTAACGAAACTCTTTATTTTGGGGCTGGATTTGTTTCGCAAAAGAAGAATGCAAAATGAGGATTTAAAAAAAAAAAATAAAACTTCGATTAGCGAGTTTCGTACGAATAAAGAGTACTGTGCGATGTTTATAGCGCTAGAACAGGATGCCAATGTAGGCGGAATTACTATTTTTAACTGACAAAGAGAATTTAAAAAGTATTGAAACGAAATATATGCTAATTTGCTGTGAATAAAATATTAATATTATATTTATTTTGATTTCTGTTATTGTGTGAAAAAATTTAGGTGACTCTTTCTGTTACTTTGTTGGTAAAAAAGGATATAACAATGTGGGAGTCGTTCGTAAAACTGTATTAAAAGGATACATTAAAGTTTATTAACCCTACAACTTGCAATACATGGGTATTCCTCTTACAAATGATACATTTTATATAATTTATAATAGTTTGATCATAATTAACTTATGGAAACATAGTATTCTGTAGTTTAATGTAGGGTTTTGACCAAATAAGATGTTAGTTAGTTGTAAGTTTTTGGGGGCAAAAACCAAAAAAGCTAGACCACCCCTAACAATAGCACGCCTATATTAGTCTATATTAAAAAAATATGTTTTAAATTTGATCAAAGTATCTATTCTTATTAAGATAAACAATGAAATAAAATAAATAAATAAAAAAAAGGGAGTGCTTAAAGCTGAGGTGACTAGGTTAGTGTAACAAAAAAAAAAAATAAATAAATAAATAAATATAAAAAAGTTTAACATCTAATAATTTTCATTGTCTTTTTTGTTTAAAGGTATACTAATTGTTATCATCAAGTCAACAAAACTGCATTTTTAATCATTTTTCGGACATCAGTAGGTATTTTATACCAAATAATCAATCTGTTTTTTGCTACTAAAGCTTATTTTTCCCTACAGATGTTTATTTTGTTGAGTAAATAATGAAATTAAAAAATATATATATAATGGACAATGAGAAATCATCATTGGACTCAAAAAACATTCATTCAAAATAATTTTAGCTTTGTTCAAATTGCAATTGCTTATTTCAATTACTTTTTTATGAAAACAAATAATAAATAAATAAATAAAATAGAATAAAATAAATATATTGATTTTAAATGATTGATTTTAAAATAAAATAAAATAAATAAAATGATTTTATTATCTTTTTAGTTTTATCAGAATAAACGTTTAAATCATTCTTACTTTGGTTCCATTTCTTTAGAAATGGATTTTTTCCCCTACCAAGTTTAATTGGAACGAAAATGCTAAAAATGAACAAGACACTCAGCGAAATGTTTCATTTTTGGATAATATTTTCGAGGAAAATTCGATTCATCTTTCAAATTACACAGTTCCCCGAAATACAAATATACGACGCAGCGAAATCGAAAAACAAATAATATGCATTTTAATGATCAGAAAAAAGTGATATCCAATTAATTTCACACTCGTGACCACCTCTCGAAGTTCAAGGTCAAAAAAACAAAATTTTGCTCGCCAAATCTCTCTTTCCATCTATCGCCTTGTTTGGCACTATTGTCCCGATTTGGCACTTTCATTAGGCATCCCTAATGCACTCTCCACAGAAATCAAAGTTGTGTCTAAACTAAAAGCTGACCGTCAGAAATAATTTCTTCCGCTCTCTAACATGACAAGCGGTGATCCGTAAAGGCCGGACGAATACCCTGAGGCCAATTTTTGTATATTCATCTAGTCCCTTATCCACTTTCCCCCGTCAAAATGCTCAAAAAGAAAAAAAATGAACAAGTGACTAACTGCCCTGTATGGAATGGACGTCATTATGTCAAAGAATTACTACGATATTACGCAGATGAACAAATAAAAGCGGAGTACAGTTGCGGTTAAAATGGAAAGAAAAAAAAGTACAATAGGGGGAGGGGGATATTTTAGATTCTCCATCTATTTTTTCCATCTTTTACCGTTGCCAATTACAGTTTATTTTATTCTTTTTTTATTGTTTGCGAAAAAAAAATGACGGAAAGAACATTTTATCATTTGCATTAGTCGAGGGGTAACATTCACCTTTTTAGTTAGTAATGATCGTCTGCGATATTTTTCCGGCTTTTGTGTTTAAGACAGGTTTTATTGGAAGGAAAAGAGCGATAGCCTCACGTAGCTGATCAAGACCACCTTATTTAGCTTCCATTCTAACAAAAATATATTTAAATAATTTGGCAATTATTACTCAATATGTAACAAAAAATTATCTTTCATTCATTTCTTCGAGATATAAATATACAATTCCCCTCCTCCCCCGTTCCAACTTTAAAAATCAACTTTTCAAACTTGGTACAATAAAGCCTAAAAATATTTAAAAAATAATTGGTTCGCCAAAACATGAATAAAAGTAAAAATATTGAAAAATAACGGGCTAGCAGAAGCATGAATAAAATAAAATAAACACATAAAGAGATAAACTTTAAAATAAAAGCAGACGATAAAATTAGAAGACCTTTTTAGAACAACAGAGTTGACGGATTATTTAGAGATTAGTTTTGTTTTCGAATATAAGTTCTCTTTTGACCTGTTACTGGATTTTCTAGTTGTTTTATAAGATTATGTATATTCTGTTACGGATTTTTCTAGATTGTTTTATAATATTTTATCTATCCCGTTACGGGTGAATTTTCATATATCCCGTTAGGGGCACTTTTTCTAGTTTGTTTTATAAGATGTAACTATCCCGTTGCGGGTACTTTAAATTTGTTACTGTATTTGTTGTGGTGTGAAATAAATGTTTTTTTTTAATAAAACAAAGAATTGTTTCTTAATATAGCTTGATACGTTACAGTACCCATAAAATAACAACTTAACAAATTTTCCCATTGATAATGATTTTAAGGCAGAAAATGATTTTATTTCCCCTTTGTTAACGCTTCGGAGAATTATATATAAACGTAATTTCCTAACTAACAAAATAAATAATTAATACTTATGAATATTTTTCTGTTTAATTTTATGTACTGAAATGCGTTCCATTAAACTAACCAAATTTATCAAATTTTAATTTTTTAATTATTTTTTAAAACTTGAACTTTGAAAAGGTTTTTAAACCATTACATTTTGAGTCTGGTAACTTAAGTTCGATAGAACACTTTTTAATGAATAAAATGAAACAAAATATGTACAAAAATATAATTATCTGCTTAATAAGTAAGGAAATTCCGTAAACATAATTTCCAAACACAGAGGAAATAGAATCACTTTACTATATGAAGAGAGCGTTTAAAAGTACTTTAGATCCATTTTCACCTAAAAAAAAAACCTCAGTATTATGAGTTCATCAATTACATAAGAAAATAGGATCTCACTTTAGCTTAAATTTGAATGCTTAATAAAATTATACTTTATACTTAAATAGCCAGTTCGCGGCATTATATTAAAAAAATTGAATCAAAGTGAACGATTATAAAATTTAAAAATATTTTCTGGAATTGATTTTTTTTCCTTCACTGTAAGCGATGTTTCTTGAGAGAAAAAAATAGGTGTTAGGTCCACACATTTATTTATCACATTACAAATCGAAGGCGAACTCTTTGCCAACTGTTTGTTCGACACCACAGAGACAGCAGATGATTTTTAAAGATAAGAAACCGGATTTAGTTTCTAATTAGTAGCATCAATGAGTGGCATACTCTATGACCTTTATCGCATTTAGAGGTCATGATACCTGTCGAATGTTTGCAGGTCGCTCTGAAAGAAAGATTCACTTTTTTATGTTGTTATTTACTCAGTATCACCTCTCATGTGGCGTTTTTTGTGTTTTTTTTTTTTTTTTCTTCTTCTTCTTTCTTTATGGTGAATGTTTTATCGATTTACATTTATCAATTATATATATTATTTTTTATATATTTGTAATATTTGAGAAGCATTTTAAAATTAATACGTATATTCTAAAATTCTGACATAATTTAAAAGCTTAGCTGAAGAAGATAGTTTTATACTTAAATTTTAATTATTTTTCAATCAAGTCATTAACTTATAGAATTTAAGATTGTAGTTTGTTAACAGCTTCATACTGTTGCTGTATTTGCTAAAGCTGATGCTTCTAATTTGGCTAATATGTTACAAGGAAACTTCTTCCGTTACATTCCTGTTGTTGTTCACTTATGCCCGTTCAGCCAGAGGTGTGCGATTGTTCTTGTTTTCCAGTGGCGCCATCTATGGCCAAGAATTCGACTTCTGCCACACCATACGTCACACTCGTTTATAGCACGGACCCATTCATACATCCATTCATTCATTCATCCACAGATTGTAATTTAGACCTCAATCAGAGAACGATTGATCTCCAATCCAGTACCCCCAGAGGTTATGGGAACATGGACGTGCATCAGTCACTCGAGGAGTCATCGGCCGGCGGGGTTCGAACCCACGAACTCTCGGATATGGGCCCAGCTCCCTACCGACCAGGCTATCCCTGCCCCGTTACATTCCTCTCTTATATTATTTTTTTTGCTGAAAAAAATGAAAGATTAATTTTATCTTCAATCTCATTTTATAAAATTAACATAGAACTTTGAAAGAAAATTAAAGAAGCGTCAATTGGCAATCGAGCTGAATATTTTTATAAACACTTTTTCACGTTAGGAAATAGCATATAAAATTTACTTTGTTGATAACGAAGTTTGTATCAAGTTAAAATTGATCAAAAATTAAAACTTCTGCTTTGAATACGTTGCCCAGTTGCATTTCATCCTGCAAACAAAGAGTCTGCAAAAAATTACTTATAAAAAAAATTTTTTTTTCTTTTTTAGTTTTTAATTATTTGATTTCATTTTTTAACCGGCGTTGAACAGTGTACCCGATTCTGTGCTTACGACTATCAATGTTCAACTCCGTACCCTTGTAATTTTGAACCCAAACCTGAAGACAAGGGAACTCCTGAATCAGGCATTGGGACGAACTAGCCCTGATGGAGAACTTTTTGTTGGAACTATCTTGTAAGTGACTAATCAGGTACTTGCCTTCTCAGTAGCTAACTAAATTTAACGGTTTTAGATACATCATGGAATCACTCGCGGTTCTTGAAAAATCTTCCACTAAAAAAGATTTCTTTCAAAATATATTCAAATAGATAAATCATTATTTTGTATATAGGGTAAACTAACCAGTGAAGAAACACTACCCAGTGAAGGAACATTTCATATATATTGATTAAAAATAAGAATTTGAAAGTTTTTCTTTAGATTGATGGGTAACAATAGCTTACTGCCAAACAATAGGAAGTCATGTAGCAATGTTTTGGATTACCTGGTCAAATAGACTTCTCTGGAAAAAATTTTGAATTTGTTATTATCTCTGCAACACCTAGTTTCGTTGAAAAAATTATAAGGTGAGTGTTTGTATTTATATGTTTGAAGAGGAATTAATTGCATGTAATAGTTTTATTTTTCTCAACGTGAAAAAGAGAATTCAAAATACAGTTATTGAAGTTACGTTTTTTTTTTTTTTTAAGCATCATAGCATAATAAAGTACTGAGATAAGGGGGTGTTTATTCACTGGATCACCAAACGATGAAAAACCAGTGAAAGAACAAGTGTTCCTTTTCTGGGCTTTCTTCTAAGTTAATGAAAATAAAAGATAAACTTTGATTTTCTTGTACCTATAGTGATGTTCAGCATCAAAAGTATGTTAAAAATACGAAAAACAACATCTAACCAGTGAGGGAACAGGCATGTTCCTTTACTGGGCATAGATTTCCCAGTGAATGAACAGTGTGTGCTAATATGTTGACACTTTAATTTTCAATTCATGATTACAACAAAAAGTTAACATTTTCTAAGTATTTATATGCTATAATTTCAAGAATAGGCTTGTTTTTAAATATTTGTATGACTTATAAATTCATAAAGAACATTAAAAAATAACCAAAATTAAGTGTTCCTTCACTGGGAAATTTTGTGTTCCTTCACTTGGTCTTCTTACTACTTGTTATTTGAACCTCTAAAACTTTAAAACAATATTCAGTAAGTTCTCTACAATTTTTTTTTTTACATAATTTGCAATTAGTAACAAATATGTTGACACTGTCATTTAACTAAAATTACGAATTTTGAAATTAATATGATTTTTTAAAAGGCAAGCGAAGCTTAAGTGTTCCTTCACTGGATAGTTTACCCTAATTACAAACTGAAAGTAAGTAGCAATAAAAATGGATATAACTGTTTGCAAACGTAATAAATGCTTAAATGCGGCTGTGTTGTTTAAAATAAAGTTTCGACTCAGAATATTTTTAATTTAAGATATTTTATCATTATTTTTTTGCGTTTTGAAGAAAGGAGTTCAAAACTTGGCAACTTAAAAGTGGTTGTCCAAAAATAACAGCATGTGTAAATTTAGTGTCAGAAAAAGGAATTGAAATAAATTTTTCTGAAAGCTTTTCAAATCAAATCAGAGACTCAGCTTTTGCATTTTGTGACAGAAAGGCTTTCCTTAAGCGAATGCCTGTCTATTTGCATTCTGTGGTAAAAACCACAAAATAGTTCAGTATTCATGATGTTAGTGAAAACCTTCTAGAGAAGGTATTGCGACTGTACTTTTTTCTCTCTCACTCACTCTTTCTCTTTCTCTCCGTTATTATATTTTAGTCGTAATATTTTTCATTTTCATTTAAATTAGAAGATAAATGGTTGCTCTTTAAATTTATTATAAAGCTATTCGATTTTGATTCATCATAAATTTTGTTTATCAGTAATACTTATGCAGCAAAGATAAAAATATTATTTCGAATTTGCAAACATAACTTTCAATTTCTAATTCTAATTTATAAATAGTCTGTTTATAATTTCAACTTTTGTTAGTTACAGCATAAAAAGACAATTTTTAGTGATGAAAAAAAAAGATGTCTAATCAAAAAATTGTAATTGCTCTATAATCGGGTTTGTTTTATAAGCAGTAATAGTCAGAGGAAATTGGGAGTAATAGTAGTCTGTTCATAATTTCAAACTTTTGTTAGTCACAGCATAAAAAGACAATTTTTAGTCATGGAAAAAAATATATAATCAAAAAACTGCAATTTCTCTATAATCAGGTTTGTTTTATAGGTATTGTCATTAAGAATTAATTCTCCATGTATATCAAATCATTTAAGTCTCAATTACATCATTTTTTATTTCTTGAGACTAATAATTAATTTTGTGATATAAATTCCAGGAAGTTTATACCTTTGTACTAATCAGTGTAAGATGATACACATTTGTACTAATAAATAAGATGGCACTCAAAAATAGCGATACAATTCAGTAAATAAAAAATTACAAAAGAATCCCCCACATATGCAAATTAAACGCAACTATCAACTTAGCGACTTATACTTTTGAGTTCTCTACGATTTTGAGTGAGTACAACGAGTATTGAAATGAATTTGCTACAATAGTTGGTACAAAATCTAAAGGCGCATAAAAAATAGAAAAAAGTTTCACATTTTATTAACCTTGGCTCATTCAGCTACATGCTTCCATTTCTTAAATATAGAGTGTTCCATTAATTTCGAAACAACTGGAGATTAAAAATAAAAATAAACCATGTAGTAATAGTGAAGATAGTTTTATAAATAATTTTCAAAATTGGCTATTTAGTTGTGAAAATTGCTGCACGTTGTATAGAGCTGCAACAGAAGCAAAATTTGTAATTGATAGCGCTGTGCAGGGCTACAAAAATTAACTCAAGATGATACTGCGGGCGTAATGTCCCTCTTCAAAACTTTTGCCAGACGTACTGTGTTTTCTTTTATTTAAGTTTAGAGCCCCGTGTAACGTATTTAATTCCATTTGTTAGTAGCTTATTTAACTAAGTTCGAAAACTTAAATTATTAATTATTAACGTAAATTGTTATTTAATTATTAATTTTACTAATTAATTATTAATTACATTGTTAATTAATTGCTAAGTAAATTATTAACTATTAATATTAAAAAATCAATAAACTATCTATCTTTTTTAATTTTGGAATCGGGTACTCTTTCACCGGATTGAACAGGCTGTGTAGAAATAAAAGGAATTAATATTAATAATACAAAATAATTACATTAATGACATTGTCAATTAATTGTTAGGTAAATTATTAATATTAAAATATCAATAAACTATCTATCTTTTTTTTTTTATTATTCCCAGGTATTTGATAATTGTTAAATTTTGGAATCGGGTACTCTTTCGCCGGATTGAACACGCTGTATAGAAATAAAACGAATTAATATTAATAATACAAAATAATTACATTAATGACATTGTCAATTAATTGTTAGGTAAACTATTAATTACTAATATTAAAATATCAATAAACTATCTATCTTTTTTTTATTATTCCCAGGTATTTGATAGCTGTTAAATTTTGGAATCGGGTACTCTTTCGCCGGATTGAACACGCTGTATAGAAAATAAAACGAATTAATATTAATAACAATAACAATAATTATTATTTTTATTAAATGATCAATTAAATGAATGCTACTAATTTAACAACCCGAAATCTAGATAAAAAATTTTTTTTGTCTGCACGAAATGTTATTTTTGGTGAAAACGGTCTATTAACGGTAACTATTAGCTATAAGATGATGCTACAACCGCGAAGAGATCTTCCCTATTGCGAAATATTAAAAAAAAAAGAAAAAAAACCCCAATAAAACCATATTTAATAGCCACATTCTCGGAAATAAGTGCGGAAAATAACTTGCGTAAATTAGCCAGCTTTTTTTTTATTATTTTACTTTCCCAAAACAATGCTTATTTAACTGTTGCTTTAAAAACGCAGGGCGTGATTCCTCATCTGTGACCTTTGAAATACTCAAGAGACAGTTAGTTTAATTTGGCGATATTTTTTTGAAACGTCTTATAATACCCTTTAAATGCTCTTATGTCCTTGTAAGATGATCTATCGTAATGCATGTTAGAATAAAAGAAATATTAAAGAAATAAAAAAAAAAACTTATTAATGTTTCGGAAAAGGAAGGAAATTTCCGTTGCATTGAATGAGGAATTAAATAGAAAATGTGTAGTAAATTATATTGAAAGCAGTTATTGCTTTGAATTCACTGCTTTCAGCGCACGTGAAATAAGCATTTACATTTACTCCTTAACATGGAATTTAAATAGCGCAATTAAATTAAGGAAGAATAGAGAACGGCTTTCTGGTAATAAAAGAGAAATAAATAAATAAAAATTATTTTGTAAGATTTTTCATTGAATTGAACTACCCTTTCGTTTCTTTTCGTGGATGAGTTCTTTGCATTTATTCCGTTCTTTTTTATTTATTCCGTTTTTTCAGTTTCATTTTCGTTACATACGGTTTTAGTCATATCATAAGCAAAGAAGGAAGGTTTTTTAATGTATCGTGATCATATTATTCGATTTTTGCTCAATAGTTATTTATTTAAAATTTCAATGGCTCTTCCGTTTTATACGCAAGATGAATAACTAATAACTGGAGTTATTCAATAGCAGTAAATCGAGTTTTTAGATTTCGTGAATTGCTTTTGAAAAGCTCACTTCCGCGTTATTTAATTTGTTTGGCTAAGTATTATTTGACATTCTTTTAAAGCGTTAAATATTTTTTTAACTGTCTATTGAAATTTTAAAAATATTTAAAAAGGCATTTTCCTAACACTGTTATTTTCAAAAATCATTTATACATTCAAAGAAATAAATTATATATAAAATATTTATTTATGTATTTTATTATATTTTTCTAATAATGTTAGTCCAACAACAAAATTAGTAAAAAGTAAAACAGTTTTTCGCAAAAAGATTGGAAATCTTGGAAATGCTAATATTTTCCATGTCAAGTTAAAATTTTTATACTTTTAATGCTTATTTAATATATTTATTTAAATGAAATTGTAATGAAATTTGTAATTCAATATTAATACATTTATTAAATATTATTTTGGGAAATATGCATTAAAATTTAAATTTTAATACACATTTCCCAAAAATTAAGAATTATATCCTAATTTTTAAAAAAATAAAAATTTTCTACCATAATAATTTACTTTTACTATGTTTTTTTATGAGGTAAAATTCACTTCTAAAACTGTTCTAAAAAAATCTGAGTATTTTGAAAGAAATAGATACACGTTTAGAATAATGAATCATGTATTTTTCTATTTT
The DNA here is from genome assembly GCF_982258835.1 of Parasteatoda tepidariorum. Classification (NCBI taxonomy): domain Eukaryota; kingdom Metazoa; phylum Arthropoda; class Arachnida; order Araneae; family Theridiidae; genus Parasteatoda; species Parasteatoda tepidariorum. Next base: position 93,125,668 of record NC_141764.1, read on the forward strand.
TTTTTAAACTTTATTTTATTACCGCCGTTGAACAGCCGAATCCTGAATATACGAATCAGGACTACTCAACTCCGCAGCCCTGTGATATTGAACCCAATGGCAGAAGACAAGGGAACTCCTGGATCAAGCTTTCGGAAAAACTAGCCTTCATGGCTGATTTTTAGATGGAACTAACCCGCATTTGCGCTACATGGAGAGGAAATCCACGATTAGCCCTGAGCCACCATGACTCTATTTCATTGGTTCATAAAAGGTAAACATGTTTTTCTCAAAAGCATATTACAAATTTGCCAATGTACTATAGTATGAGCCGCGATGGCTCAGGGGATAGAGCGTTCTCCTTCAAATGAGATGAACCGGGTTCGAATCAATAAAATTAAAAAATAATCGAATTTTTTTTAAGAAAATTTTTCTGAAATTTTTACAGTGCACTCTAAAAAAATTTAAGATCAACTTTAAAAGTACTTTGGGCGTCGTACATTTTACAGTAAAATTTTCAGAACAAAGAATCTGATATCCTGTGATTTTTACAGTAGTACAATGGGTGCGTAATTTTCGTGCCGTAGTGGCTCAGGGGTTAGAGCGTTCGCCTTCCAATGAGGTGAACCGCGTTCGAATCCCAGCGATGGCTGGTCGATACGAATCCGGATTCCGGCTTGCACCGATCACAGTACCGCCGTGAAATATCCTCAGTGGTAGACGGATCATGGGTTAGAGACCCCCTGCCGTCAGGCTAACCGAGGGAGGTTCTCGTGGTCTTCTCCATGTAACGCAAATGCGGGTTAGTTCCTTCGAAAAGTCCTCAACGAAGACAAATTTCTCCCACTACCTGATAAAGGAATTCCCTTGTCTTCAGGATTGGGTTCAAAATTAAAAGGCTACGTAGTTGAACATTAGTAGTCGTAAACCCAAAAATTGGGTTGGCTGTTCAACGACAGTTATAAAATAAAATAAAATATAAAATGTACTGTTATATGGATTATTGCTAATACGGCATATGAGCATTTATTTATATTACTTTCTGTACAGAAATTGAAAAAGAGGTAGAAATTTTTTTTATGACAATGTGTCTGCAATTTACATAATCTTCATTAGCATTCAGTATTAAAGAGGAGAAAAATTAAGATTCTTACCGACTTTGGTTTCGTACGTTTCCCATTCCTCTACAGCTACATTTAACTGAAAAGAAAGAAGAAGAAAAATTATTGTTAAGAAATCGAACAGCAAAATTGAATTTAAACTGAAAATAAAGTTTAATGTCTCAAGGCAGCTCCAAACTCAAGATAAATAACTGTATTTTTCGAAGTTCTTTCATTAATTTAAAATTTAGCTGATTTAGCAAAATTTTTCCATTTCGATGAAATTTATCGAATTTTTTGAATTATTCCAATCTTTGGCATTTTTAGGCATTCCTTCAATGCATGGTTGGGCAAATTTTTCAAATATCATAAAATGAGACCACAACACAAACTGTTCACAAAACTGTTGCTTTTTTTTAGTGACATTTTTTGTTGATTTCCTATTAACAAAAAAGACCTTGGACAGAGATGTACAAAATTCAATATGAAATTCATCCAAACTCCCAACAGTGATAAAATATTATTCACCAAATTCAGTTATTAGCATATTATTTACTACACACATTATATGTTCACTAAACATAGCATACCATCCACTAATCACTATCATTTAAAATTCACTACACACAGCATATTATACACTAAGCAATAAAATTCACTATGCGCAGCATATTATTTACTAAACAGTATTAGATCAATGTGGTGATTGTTGTTGGAAATTCAGAATTGTTATTATTATTTTTTCTTTATCCTATCGGACTTATTCAATTTTATTTTCTTCTTTATTAGTTCCAAAAATTTATGTCCCGCTGTGGACTGACGATAAAGACACGGTTACCAGTAGAACACCGAAGTCAAGTAACACTTACTGCTGTCAATCAGCCGGTGGGTGATCACTTTAATCAGCCTGCGTAGGGACAGAAGGTGCGCGGTATCGGTCTTCGTCAAACTGATCTACCTCAAGGTACTCGAGTTCGCGCGCAGGTCACCCGGCTACAAAAGCAGGAAAGACATCTCCTCTGCAGAGTATTGGCAATTGCGATGGCATGTCTTCGGATCATCCTCCGGGATGTTTCCCAGACCGTCGCCAATAGCCCATTGTGCAGCTCTAGTGCGACGTAAATCAAGTACCTACCAAAAATTCATGCGTAATTACAGTTTACTGCAAACACTGAACCCATTGCGCAAACAGAACTTTAGCAAAATGGTGACATTCTGATGCTATGAAAGATGTCCTGATGCAGTAAGATTACTTACAGTTAAAAGACAGAGTTTTTTTGCTTTGTTTTTTAGACGTTTTTCTCACCCGAATGAAACTGTCGAAGTGGTGGAGAGGAGGAGGGAAAGTTCTAAATACGTTTTTAATCCTTTTTATTCGATTTTCACAAGTAAACTGATACTGAATGTTTACTCTATTTGACAGTATCTTCCCATGCATGTAAAATGTAAAACCGCTACTCAATCCCAATTTGAGATGTAAAAGCTTGTGGTAGTTTAAATTCTTTATTAATTTTTTGTCGCAAAATTATGCCAATACAATTTTGAAGGTAATTAAATATGGCTGCTTGTTTTTAGTTTTTTGATAAGTAACCTTGTTTTTAAGCAATTAACGTTAAAAGAAATTTTTAGTATCATCCAAATCGGTTTTCATATCAGTTTAAAATGTAATAAAATTAGATTTTAAAAAATCTAAAAATTAAGAAGCTTGTAGTTTTCAATTACTTACTCAATACCACTAAACGAATTATTTTAAAATTTGGAGGAAAAATGAATAAAAGTTCTAAAAGTTATGGAGAGCTATTTTTCCTAACTTAATAAATCTTTTTTGAAAAGTATTATGCGGTCTAATATTACTAAATAATCAAAAGTTTGTTAAACGCAAAAAAATATCAAGAAAGTGTGAATTAAAAATTTAACCTGAAATCCAAAATGGCTAGGGTTAAATAAATATTGTTGACATATCAGTGAATTTAGGAAAATAAAATATTAAAAATATATAGAATCATTAGGAAGGTATTTCGAAGTATTTTTACCCCACTGAAGAATGTTCTTAGTAAAATCAGATAAGATGAGTAAGATCATGTTTATTTTGTTATGTTTGTATGTCATCTGTATTTAATTCTAAAGAAATGAAAATGACTTGAATTTGTTACAATTTCCACTTACTATCGATAGAAAATATTTAATAACTGATAACGATACAACTATCAAGATAATGTATTTATAATTATGAACCATCGATAAATAAATTCTATTAGTATTATAACAGAGCAACTGTAGAAATTACTGCAATTCTCTTTTAAAATTAAATTAAAAAGCTGTTCCTTTCGTAAACTAAATGGTATAATATTTCTTTAAATTGAAAAATACGCTTGAGTTTTGATTTCGATGCAGCGTAACACGGGCGTTTTCCCGGGTTCGAATGCAAATTTAAGAGCCAAATCGCAGGCAAGGTCAAGGGTTTACAAAAAGGCCCACCTCTATAGAATAATAACACGTGTAAGGGCGGCTTTCTGCTACGTTTTAATAAGTCATTTTCATCTCTAAAAGGGCGTTGAAATATTTTATGAAGGTCGCATTATGAGACAGTAGTCAGGGAGCAAAAATATTTTTGAAAGAAAGGGTGAATAAGTAAGAGAAGAGGTAGCTAAAGAATGTTGTAGTGCTGCCATCTATCAAAAACGAGTTGTACTTATTTTGAACCTACGCAAACTACGACAACAACGTCATTTCATAGCATATATATTCGCTTTCTTAATTCTTTTGAACGATATTCACAACTGACTATTATAATGACACCAATTTAGAACACTCATATTGATGTTACTTTTTGTAAAGAACTATAACTTCTAATTTACTAGTTGGTACCAGCGTTGGATGGTGCTTTTCCTTAATGGACGGTGCTCACTTTTTGGATGGTGCTCACTGATTCTTCTATTACGTTTCAAGAATTAAGACCAAATCAGCGCAATTTGCAAATTAAAGAGCTTATCGCCAAGAAGTTTAGAAATTTAAAAAAGGAAAAAAGCACCTTCACATTTTTAATCAAAGAACTTTTTGATGCATTTTAACGGGGCGAGAGTTCGTGACTTATTGTAAATTTTTAAAGCAATTTTCATGCCATTAATTATATTTTATTTCATAATCGGTGCTAAACATCAGACCCAATTTTGAGTTTATGACTATCAATGTTCATAAGCCTTGTAATTTTAAATCCAACATAGAAGACAAGAGAACTCCTGGATCAAGCAGTGGGACAAATAAAGACTTTTTAATAGATCTAACCAGCATTTGCACTACATGAAGAGGAGAATCACGGAAACCTCCTACGGTTAGTCCGATGGCAAGGGGATCCTAACCCATGATCCGTCTGCCATTGAAGAAATTTTTGGTCAGTCAGAAATGTGACCGGCATAAGCCGGGAGCGGGATTCGTCTCAACCAGAAACCGCTGGGATTTAGACCTAGGTCACCTCATTGGGAGGCGAATGCTCTATCCCCTGAGCCACCATGGCTCCATATCTTCAATTACAATTAAAAATTTTCATTTCATATCATTTACCCTGATTACTATTCGAATATATATAAATGAACTCTAATATCTAGTATGTCAGGCACGTGATTAGGGGATGAATGTGATGATGCTAACAGCCCAGTCACTACCAGGCACATCTCCATAATATAAACGGTATAAGAATATAATTGGTCACATAATGAGAATAAAAGAATTAATTGGTTATATTTACTTGTCATTACATAGGTTTAATGATTTTTTTCATCAAATCATAAAGTAACCACTTCACAGTGTTTCTTTTTGTGGAATTTTGTATTCTTATTTTTTAAAGAAAAATAATGTTGAAAAACAATAATGAAAAACACATGAAAAAAAGCCCCTTTAAGCACTTTTTAAAAACGCTACGCACCTTGTATATACATAATAATAATAATAATAATAATAATTAAAATAATAATAATAATAATAATAATAAAAATATCTAATTGATTAATTTATACCAAATTTTATTTGAGAAAACAATAGTGCGTGGAGTTCCTCCGCGCGGAAGAAGTGAAACTTCGTATGTGGAAATGAAAATAGGAAGGGGTAGAAATTGATTTTTAGTGAAATCATATTGTTTCTTTAAGACTAACTTTATTAACATTGCTTACAATTCACAATTGATCGCATCTTTTAATTATCATTTTCGAGTGGAGAAATATCCAAATCTATAACATTTACTAATGATGATAAGATAACTAAGATGGATTATGATAACTAAAGTAAGATACGAAATGTTTGAGTTCTATTTTTTCAATATTTCTTGCAAAAACTGCATCAATGGTAGTTCCCCCTTTGGTTGTTGGATCCTTCCCACCATTTATCATTTCCAATCCAAATTTGTCTTTAAGGAAGGTTAATAATGTTTCAGCTTCAGGTAACGAGAAATTCACATTAAGATCTCCTGCAAGGATCACAGGCCGCTCGTTGCGATGATAGCGTTAAACGTTTAACGCAACCTTGTTGGAAGTCGCATTAGAAGTTTCACTTCAATAATAATAATAATGACTGAATTTTGGACATTTACCAAAACGATGTGGTGAATGTTGACATTTACCGCAAAAAAATTTGCAACAAATATAATAAACTAAACTGATTTCATTCAATATTCAATGTAGAATGCTGATACTTTTCGCTGAATATGCGAATGAAGATTGGTTGACTCTCGGCCAATCAGAAAAGAAGAAATGTGAATGTCGTCCTTCACCCAGAGCAAGTTGACATTTTCCGAATATTAGATTTTCACATTAATTTCGATTAAAAAAAAAACTCCGGATTTATCAAAATAATATAAATACATCTCTTGTGCTTGTAAAAAGCTAGCTTGTAAAAAGAAGAAAAAAAATCATCGCACCTGGATATAGTTCGACTTATATCTAAAGAAGAGGAGGGGGTTAGGGAGGTAGAACCAATGATGTAAGGGACATGAAATGAAAAATTGACTGTCATATTTCTTAATAGCGAAGGGAGATCCCCCGCAGTGAGATCTAGTGGTTGCCCCATCACAATAAACAGCTTTTGCCTCCAGAGACATGACATTAGAAATAGATTTTGTTGAGGTCACGTGCATTAAAAAGAAATTTCAATTGGATACAAAATTATTTTAGAGAGGCATAGTCTATTATTTCGGTAATGGTTCAACTAAATGAAGAGCTTGTGCTGTGATAGTTACATTAAAAAAAATGTTAAAAATTTAAAGAGATGAATGAAAAAATACAAAGCGTGAAATTTTAAAAGGAGAAAACTTAGCTTTAGAATGTATTTACAGTAAAATTCCAGTAGCAATAGCAGATGGAATGGCCGTTACGGCGAGTTCACTGTTCGAAGCAAATGTGCGTATTTAATTTTAAAATAACTGCAGAAAAGTGAAATATATAAATTTAAGAGCAATATAGGGTATTGACGATACTGATCACGATAAGTGCTGAATGCAATATTGCATTATAATATAATCATCGTTAAACAGCCGACCCAATTTTATGGGCTTGCGACTACTCATGTTCAACTCTGTAGCCTTACTTGTAATTTTGAACCCAATCCAGAAGACAAGGGAACTCCTGGATCAAGTATTGGGAGAAATTTGCCTTCGTGGAAGACTTTTTGATGAAACTAAACCGCATTTGCGGTACATGGAGAGGAAAACCACGAAAACCTTCCATGATTAGCCTGACGGCAAGGGGACTTTAACCATGATCCGTCTACCACTGAGGATATTTTACGTCAGCACTGTAGTCAGTGCGAGCCGGTTGCGGAATTCAAATCGACCAGCTATCGCTGGGATCGAACCCGGGTCACCTCATTAGGAGGCAAGCGCTCTATCCCCTGAGTCACCACAGCTATTGAATAAAATTATGAAACAAAAACATATATGTTCTCATATGAGGTTCATATGCATGAGAGAGTTAATTTAATTAATTAATTGGTTCGTTGAAGTTTATATCTTTGTTTTCCTTAACGTGTTTCTAATTATAGTGGAAAAGTGAATTAAAAACAGAAAGAAAGCAGCCAGAAGAACATTGCCGTTGTTCAATAAATCCGTACTTCATTTTCCTACGTTAAAACTTTTTTTAGATGACGGAATTTCACAGTTTTGGTTATCTTCAATGACTAGAATCTACGAATGATTTTCACTTTACTTCCCCCTCTCAGGTTTTATTTTCTAAGAACCAATTTCAACCCATCGTTATACATTTTACAGTAAAAACTACTTCGTGGTATTATATTTTCGGGTTTTAAATTCAAAAATTTATGTATAATATTTGGAAATCTTTACATAAGCAATTTTTACTCAGTATTCCGTTGTAATAACCACCCTTAGTATGTAATTCCTGTTAAGAATGGGGACTAAAAGAAATATACATATTTATGATATCAAATTAATTTGTGAACTAGGATGAAACAACAAAGCAATCATAAATCTACAAAACACTACTGAGGCGGCGGGATTGAAGACATCAAAGTACTTGATTAACGAAGGAAATAAGGAGTTGTACAATGTTTATTAAAAAACACGTGCAAGATACTGTTTTTAGTACTGCTATCCTGAGTAATGATTTGTTAGATAGCTCTTGTGTTCTTTTCTTATTTTTTACTCGCTTAAATATTTTTAAGATCTCTAATGTGTGCTGGATCGTTTTCGACCAATATTCTAAAAAACACAAGAATTAAAAATCTGGAACAGAGCTCCAGCTAGTACCGGAATGTCATACCGGTGCGTTCCGGCACCAATATACCGTTCGGTTCTTGTATTTCTATTTTCCATTTTCAAATTTGTTGCCTAAATAGTGCGTTCAATAATATCAAAAAAAGCAAAAAAATACACAGCTACTAGAAGTTATATTCTAGAGCAGGGGTTTCCAACTTACATGAGGGCGGGGGCCACAATTAAAAACACCAGTCAAATGGCGGGCCGCAACTTTGTCATAATTTTATATAGGATTCTTTTATGTTTGGAGGAACATTAAATAAGTCTATCAGATTTTTATCAAGTTGTTCAAAACAAAAGTAGTGAATCACAAATAATAATAAATATTTCCTTGGATGCAAAACCTGAGAAATAAAATTTTTTGCACCGTTGGTATGTTAACTTTGTTGGTATGTTTAATTTCACAGAAACGAAGAATTTTTTTTTTTTTTCTTTTTTTTTTAACGAAAGAAAAGTATTTTATATGGGTTTACCATATAGAATTTTTACGAAAATTGTCCGCAAAAAAATGACAACTAATATATTTTAGTTCGCGGACCACAAAAAAAGGCTTCGCCGGCTGGATGCGGCTTGCGGACAGCCAGTTGGTAACCACTGTTCTAGAGTGACAATAAAATTTGAACATGAAAACTGTTAAGAATGAAAATTTAAGACTCCATTCGAAATAAGACAAGATTCGAATAAGATAATATTCTTTTAGAGAGAATATTGTGAGGGTGTGAACAGTTATTTCTGTTGAGAGATTTTATTATGTACTGCCACAAATGTTTCGATTCACAGAATTTTTAGTTTCTTCATTCGAAAAAAAATATTATTTGAAATACATACACGTAAAAAATAACTTTAGCAATTAAATTATACGCATTGACCAAAACAATTATTTTATTTCAAAAGCTTTTAATAATGGAATATGGAAGAAATAGCACAGGCAAAAATGTTGTTAATAAAAGCTTAGTGCTGCCATCTATAGTTTTTAAACAAAGAGTAAATAACAAAGAGTAAATATTGGGTTAGTGAGTGAAGGTGAAAAACATGTGATCGCATTGTACGGGTCCAAAAACGTTCGGTGTTGCTCTTGCTATTTAAAAAACTTTAATTTGCTTTCTTTTAGATAGTTAATTTCAAAGTTACTTTTGGTAGGGTGACAATACACAGAAGTTGAGATTTCACAATGATTAATAATTTCATAAGGTACCATTTTCGCAAAATGTTTTAATTAATATGTATACATTTCTAACGAAAAAAAAAGCTTTTGAAATAATTCATTTACTAAAATTCTAATAATACTTATATAATTTATTAAATATGTAAAAATAATGAATTATACTAATAATTATATTTAAATATTTAAGAAAACAAACTTAACGTAGACTAGTTAGTTTACTTATGTTTGTTAATGAGTGTTAGTTAACGACTGTTAGTTAATTAACATGAGGGTTAGTTAATTAGCATGACTGTTAGTTAAAATGACTGTTAGATAATTAAGATAAAAGTTTTGTAATTCTCGAGTCTCGGTAAATTTAAAGAAAAAGAAAAACAAAGTTTGAAATATCTATAAAAATAAGACAGTCAATGTAGAGCTAATCAAAAGATCATACTAAACTATGTACTAGAGATAATCAAGTTACATACCAAGCTATACAGAATGACGTAATCAAAATACATACTTTAAATACATACACGTATTCAAGGTATGTATGAAAGTAATTTACTTATCTTTGACTAATTTTTTTTAAGACCAAACAAAATTAACTGCTAATATTTGCTAATTTGGCTAAAATACCAATTAATCTAAGCAAATTAAATCAAATCAATTAAATAATTTTTTTAGGTTAGCTTTATCTGAATTTTATTACACTTATTATTTACATATTTTTAATTTTATTGCACTTATCATTTACATAATTTTAGATTTATTGCACTTATACTATTTAAATAATTCTAATGTTATTGCATTTATTGTTTACTTTCTTATTATATATTAATATTTTTATTGCACTTACAATTTATTAAAATGCATTTAACTATAATTAGAAACTGTACAAAGAAAAATAAAAAGCATCAAAAGAAATTTTAGAAAATATTTTATTTTTCCCATTTTTGACTGCGAAAAATTGATTTTTGCTCCACTGTGTAGCGTATTAATTAAAAGAAGAAAAAAAAATTCTGAGGTCAGAGGTGATTTGAAGATTATTCTCTGCTGTGCTGGAGGTTTTTGCTACCAGGTTGCCTGACAAAAATTTATAAACGAACGATTGAATTCACGAAGTCATTAAATCGCCTTAGCACCTTCGTATATACCTTAAATACCATAATTTCGAGTACTTTATCTCTCAAGTTACTATGTCATTGGATCACAGTTTTGTAATTAACAAATGGTGAAAAAAAATTTCCTAGTATTATTACTTTTCATAGCTATCACTTTAATTACTATCCTAAAAGCATAATTCTTAGTCAATCCGAAATATGCGGGACCGTGGATTTTATCTAAATATTTTGACAAAATTATTATTATTAGTAATTAAGGGGTAGAGGAGTAAGGAAAAATTTGACCAAACTAATCATTATTGAACTACTTTAATTGGTGTTACACACAGTGGCAGAGTGGGCGGACGTGACGTCATCAATCGAAGATGATCACTATCGACTTCATTCTTCAGTGGGACCTTTCTGGGGCATCATTCATGCAGATTGGCAAATTTCAAGGTCACGGATGATTGGTCTTTTGTGGGGCGGCAACACGGATAAGAAAAGTAATGAAAGGGTTTGTTCAATTTTCGATTTTTATTTTTTCTTTGCCTGGCCTAATATAGAAGTTATCTTATGATCTGCTTTCACTGTGGAATAAACGAAGCCTACAATTACAGCTTTGTCGCCATTTTCATAACAAAATATTCCGTTGTTGTTGTAATTGCGACATAAACTGGCAAAATAAGAGACTTGTTAAGGATATCTGAAATGCAAATAACATACTTCTTACATCATGAGTTCATGAGAATAAAGATGAAGCTATTTTTTTATACAATGTACATAACTATTGGTTTACACTTTGGACTTGAATATTTCTTAAAGAGTGCTCATTTCAGTTTGTATGTTCCTTTCATTAAGACACTTGTTTTCTCGGAACAGACATTAACAAACGTTTAGAAATAAATATTACGGAGTAAATCATTCCAAATCGAATAAAAAGAATATTTTTCCGACATGAATCGTAGCCTAGTAAGATATAGATAAAGTAAATGAATAAAAGAGGTTTGTTTCAAGAAAATGAAATAGAGCAATTTTTAAGCAACAACTTTCGGGGAATTCCATATTGCATTTCTTGTCTGAAACAGATTCCAAGATATAGATTGAGATTGTGTATTTGTGAGTGCTCCGGCAAATATTTTAAGGCTCTGAACATTTGAAAGTTAAGTATAAATCAATGAGTATTTTTACTTCTGACCTCAGAGCTGTCCTTCAGTCTGACCTCAGCATTCTTCCAACAACGAAAAACGATTATTCTTTGTTACTCAAATCGGGAAACGTGTGAAAAGCTTCGATTCTGAGTTTGCATTTGATGTCTGAAACTAAATTTGTTGCCTGTGTTAATTTGATACCTTGAGATTGCGTAATTATGCAAATTTTTGTCACATAAATTAATAAGTAATTTAAAACTAATAAAACAGTTTGAAAGAAAATTAAATCAAAAAGTATTTTCACGTCCGACCACTGGACTGTTCTCGTAACTTCTTTACCTGCATGCTTCTCAGCAAAAGAAGCTGTTTTTTACTCAGTTTTATTGAACCACGAAACGCAATTGGAGGAAAAACTCGAATTCAATTTTTTTACATAGGATCTTGAAAATTAATTGCGAGAATAGAACTATGAGAGCAATGAAATACGAATAATGTAGAAAAACAATATTAATACTAACATTTTGTAGTAAAGCGCTATTTTCAGAAAAAATTTAACGTAACTCTTAAAAACAGAACAGTAAAATTGCAGAACAGCAAAGAGTAACAGAACAGACAGAGAATACAGTACATATCGAAGCATATAAATATCGATAAGCCGATCTTGGAAAATTCAAGAAACAAAAGGTTGAAACAGAACTAGAAAACTCAATTTAGAAATTTATATTTAAATCTGGTACCAAAAAGATATAATTCTTTTATCAAAACAAAAGTGTTGGATAACTAGAGCCTGATTATATGAAATGGAAAGCTCTAAGCGAAATATCTTGTTGGGGCATTAAAATTAAAATTTTTAAGTGAACATTTTTTGAGCAAGATAACTTTTCAACTGCTAATTTTTGTTCTGATATTGCTATAGGGTTCTCAGAAATGTGGGATCCTCTGGCCAAGGTGCCTCGTTCGTTCGTTCTAGATCATACTTTGTAAATAAAAGATAAAACTAGCCACTTAGTATTATTTAATGTACGCAGTTCAAACTTTAATCGACCACTGAAATAGTAAACAAGATTTAACATTTTAAAATTTGTTAAATAGGGGAAGCCGCTTAATTTTAACTAATCAAATAGTGCTTTTTCTTCTCATTTTATAAATATTACATCGAAAAACAATTACCAGTTCATGTTTAAATTGTCAGTTAGCAATTCAATATAGCAGCAATTCAATTGTTATAACGAGTGCATGGCAGAGAATATATTTATATTGAAACTTCATACGTTGATTAAAATTAAGTTGAAATTTTATACGATGATATATTTAACTTAATTATTTTTCGCCAAAAGTGCTGTTAGTTGGTTATGATCATCCAATTTTTATCCTTATTATTACATCTAATTCAAGGCAATTACGTGACTTGCACGTGATTAAAAATCTAATTAAAAATGCTTTGTCAGATAAATGAATTTTTCTTATTGTCATATTATTAATTAAACACGGCATTTAAATAGTTCTTTAATCTATTTAATTACACAATTACCACCGTATCTTTGAAGTGTTTATATAATGTTTAACACTGTGCTTAGTAAATACACTTTTGAAATTTAAATGGCATTATGGAAATGTATAATGGAATTTTTTTTTTTATAAGCCGTCATCCATTTCATTAGATTAAACTTATCTCCTTAATACTTGACCTACATTTTATGTTAACTCGTAAACAAATTCAATTAAAATCCTACGCATGCAAGAATGGGTTTAAAATTACAATTTTTTATTAACTACTTTAGGAGCAATGAGTAATTTTCATTTTAAGTCTCAATAGTTATTCGAAACAAAATGAAAACAAAATCGGGTACTCTTTATTAGGTCTTTGATCTCTTTTTTTCTTTATTATTTTCAAAGGAGCTTACTGAATCAATAAGTATTTTATAAATGTTAAATAATAATCCAAAAAGACTTCAAACAAAACTCGTTTTGATAGCCGCCACAAAACTTTTAAAAATTTAAATTCAGAAAAAGTAGGCAGATTTTTTTTTCTCATGTCAGTGACTTGAAGGATTTGACAGTTTTGGATGTATTTCACGAATTATATGGAAACTGTAGGAGGACAGGACATGATATAAATGAAATATTGACCATTAAGCAATTTATGTTTTCATTTGTTTTTGTAAAAAGATTAAAAAAAACTTAGTATTTCAGAATTTATTTATTCCAATTAATTTCAAGTCAATAAAGCAAATAGAAAAAATATAAACGGATTTCGTGCCAATATATATCATCTCCAAACTTTGAGTGAAAAATAAACTGGATATGTTAATTTACTATAAATTGTACAATATATATAGGTATAGTGTGTACCATGAATAAAGTGTACCATTATATATATATATATATATATATATATATATATATATATATATATATATATATATATATATATATATATATATATATATATATATATATATATATTAAATAACTTTTGTTCTAATTATTATAAAAAATTCGACTTTTTCAAAATTCGATTTCTCAGGAACCATTCGAGCGATTTCGATCAACTTTTGTATTCTGCCATTAAAAATTGCTTTCTTTAAAATGATTTGAAAATTTGCACACTTCATAATTTGAAATTATTTAGACTATTATTGAATAAAAGTAATAAAGAAATAATTAATGTTATATTTTGCATGGATGATTGAATTTTATAATTGTGTGCAATTTTTTTTTAATTCGATTAAGAAGTTCTCAAGATATATCGAAATGCAAGAAAAAGAAAACATTGAGGAGCTTTAACTTTGGACCGCTTTTCTGACCAAACTATTTGATCATATTTCCCAGATTGCGGCTACCCCCTATCTTTTTTTTTTTTTGTGTGTGTGTGTGGGGGGGGGGGTCAGAAATCCGAACCAGTAGACAAAAAATGTTATTCAGCTAAAGTAAATTTATGATTCTGATTTCATATTTTAAAACATCGCTTGCACTAATTAATTAGCATATTTGAGGTCACCTCCTCGAACAATTTAGATTGAGTTCTACAATGTGAAGATCCGATCTTTAGATCAAAATTTTCAGAGTGGTCCGTTTTTTATTTCGCGCACTGCACATATCAGGGGTCACAAAATAGTAATAAAGCTAGGTGGAAAAATATCTATCATCATATGTCGATTTACAAGAGAGAATAGCTAGTTAAAAACAATAAAATCTAGCTTGATCGCTCGATGATATTTGTAGGCGTTTTTAATTAATACTTATAAACTTTTTAAGTTTCCTCTGGCAATAAAACAGTTTTGATGTTTTCACCTTTTGGCTTTATTCAGCGCTAATTTGTTAAGTTTCTAAAGCGTCTTTCTTTTCGCTTAAACACTAATTTTTCTATCCCAACTGCGCGTGTAATTTTTATGTCAGTTTAACCAAGATTTCTGAAAGTATGCAGTAAGGATGATCATTACGGAACATCCTGCACATAAAAATATTTTTTAATCCATAGCTGGAACTTCATATACAAGTTTAGTTGACAGTTAAATATAGTTTCTATAATAAATATATCACTCAGATCAGATTTATACAAGATACAATAATTCATCCATATACATCCAATTATATAACATGCATTCAATTATGTAACATACACCCAAGTATGTAACATAATAGCGTAACATACGTCAAATTATCTAACCTAATTCATATAATACATAATTCATCCTATAATGTAACATGCTTTGGTATGTTAATCTTTGTTTTTGGAGATAAATTATTAATGATGTAAATGCAAGCACTAGTGTATTTAAAAATGACTCTTACTTTTATTATCACCATTTTGCTTAAGGAACATACAGGCTCAACCCAGTCAAAGAGAGACTTATAATCTTCTTTTTCCATGGAGAGTAATTTTCTGTAATGAAAACAAAATTTTTTAGACAATAAATTATAAATAAAGAAAGAAAACTAAATGTTTCAGAAAAATAATTCGTTTACAAAATATCACAGCAATAAGTTTTTCAATATTCTTATACTTGTACTTGTAATAAACTCAGTTTAAACTTTTTGTAATTAGCTGCCACCACTCGTGGTTGGGTGGTTAAGCTGCGTGGTGCGGAGACCGCGAGTTTACTGCCACCATCTACACTCCGATCTTAACTATGGAAATGCCGTCCCCGCAGGTGTCAATATTAGTAATCTAGGAAAAAAATAAAATCAAAACTACCAGAATATGGGGAAATGTACAGTGTTTCTAGCGCTATGGGAACACCAAAAAGCTCGGTAATTTTCACCGAAGAGCCTTGGTAATAATTTTGGTAAAATTAACAATAAAATATGGTTTTATAATGAGAAAAATAAATTAAAAATTGGTAATTTTAACATGATATCTTAAAGCATGACAAAAAAAAAACATTTATTCTATTAAAATTACTTTTCAGTTCTGTATTTTTTACTAAATGTGTGGTAATAAGAGCTATAACTTTGAAAACTTGTATTTTCCGTACACTGTTATCATGTAAATGGAAACATTACCAAATAAATGATTTATCTATATTTTTTTGAACCAGAAATGTCTTTAACTTACAGTATGATAATTTTACCAGAATTTTTTTTCTCCGTGTGTAGCCCCAACAAAACCAAGCTTCGTAACAGAAAATTTATTATTTATTTATTTTAATCTGAAATTTCTAAACAAAAATTTTATAAAAAGCATATGAATAATTAGGAGCAATAAAAAGATAAGTTACATATTTTGCAAAGGTGACGTAATTTCAATTTTCTTCGATAAGCACTTGCAAATTTCCGAAATTTCACAAAACTAAAGCACAATACATAGAAATATCTATAAAAATTGTGGTGCTTTTCTCCAAAAACGATGCTATTAACAATATGAATGTGGCTTATACATATTTTATCATTAGATGTGCGTGTATCATTATTTTTCTAACACATATATTTCTTTTCTACACATTTCTAAGAATAAGTCAAGCATCTTATGTGCAATATTTTATTTTGATTTCTAATGGCAGATTATGAACAGCTGAAAACAAGTTAAAAGAATACAAATCAATGCCTCTGGGGGTACTGAATTGGAGATTGATAGTTCTCTGATTCAGGTCAAAATTACGATCTGTGGATGTATGAATAGGTCACACCCTATAAACGGTGTGACATATGAGTGGGGCCGAAGTAGAATTCTTGGCAATAGATGGCGCCACTGGAAAACAAGAACAATCGTACCCATCTGCTTAACAGACATTCGCCAACAACAACAACAACATTAGTGTAAAAAACAGAGAAACACTGTTTTGTCAACAACAAAAAACTTTAAGCTGCCAAATATACAAAGAAAGTCCGTAAAAAAGGCAATTTTTTACATTTCATGGATAATGGTTATAACTGAAATTTTTTTTTTTTTTTGAACAGTTTTTTTCCGTAGAATTTACGGTTATTTTTTACAGTGTATCATTTTTAAAAATTGGAAACATAATCCAATACTGTAATTTAAGTTTCATTTTGGAAGGGGGAATTCAATATGTTTCAAATTGCGTTAACCATAATTAGTTTTTAATAAGTTATAACAATAATATCTAGTACGTATGCCATTTCCTTAGCTTGTTAAATATTTTATTTGTTAATGCTAAATTTTAGCAAAATAATATTTTTAAAAACATAGAACTAATTAATTTTTTAAGAATACTAGCATAAGTCACTATACTCATTTAAATTACTTTCCGTCATCAAGTCTTGACGTCCTCCGTCTAGACAATTCATTAAATCCTGAAAATTTGGTAAATTGGGACATCCTATGTCAAAGAACACGAGGAAAATCCCGCAATTATGCTTTAAATTCCCGTAAATGGAGTGACGTCAACAGTAGTTGCTTTAATTAAGGCGAGATAAATGAAATCTAAATGGTCTGCGTGTAGACTTTTGAAATGTTTACGCTATAACAGTCAGCTTTAAGACATGTCTTACCTAAGTGAATTTTTAATGGTTTTAGAGATTAAAAAATTAAAGTTGTACTGTTTCTTTTGATGTTTTTTTCCATGATTTTGCTTTTGTGTATTAAAATAATAACTCATAAGAAAATGAATTAAGGAAATTTTTAGTAATTTTTGTTGATAAATTAAAGAGGAGTTGAAGAAGATTAAATTGCTAAAGAACCAGATGCAGCTGTATTGTCCAAAATATAAGGTGAAAAAAAGCGGTACATTATATTTTTACTATATGTGCTATAAACTATGTTACTCGCAAAAATTAGAGGTAGAAGAGCTAGAGCTTAAATCAGAAATTGAAAAGGTTACTATTACTCATACTGCGTATCTGATATTTGATAGTAAAAAACAAGTACCATAAATTTCAGCGTTTAATTATTAGAATTAAAATAAAAAATAATATTAGTTCTTTAAAGTTTAACTTGACTAATTGAAGATCTATCAATAATGAATAAACCATGAACGGATAAAAGTTGTTTAGATTGTTCAATGTACTAGATTCGCAATTTCAATGTCATAGATTTTTAATTTAAATGTACTAGCTTCGATACTACTGAAAATGAATAGGACCATGAAGTGATTCTGAACGCATTTAAGAAAAAAAAAAACTGGATTTCTCATGACTTTCACTTATTTTATAAGAAATAATCTCAAATATGTTCTTCTTATTTGTTCGAAGATTATGTACTTAAGGAATAAACAGTTTTTAGCATTTTTAACATCAAGGAAGGGAAGAAAAAAATTTTCTTACTTAAATCTTTTATTCTCTACTGAAGTATCATCTGACATTTAACTACTCCAATATATTTATTACATATAGGTAATAGCTCAAATTATTACTTGTTACAAATTATCTCTATGTAAAATGGTTTCTAGCGTACAGGAACATAAGGAAGCAGTATATAAACCTCGACTTATGCTTTTTCTGATAATCAACTCTAGTTTAAGCTTGTTTATCTCACAACGATGTGAGTAAAATGGCAAGTAAACAAATATCCTTCTATTTCATTTAATTTAAAACGCTAGAAGGAAGTTACAGAGTTCCTATAAGGAGCCTTAAACAGAGCTTAAAATCAACAACATTCTCTATCTATAGTATAAATTCTATCATAAGATCTTTCTTTTTTTTTTTAATTCTAAATTCTTCCCTATTGTTAGGTAGATAAGATGGTACAGGGCAGTGTTTCCCAAACTTATGATTTTTGCGTACCGTTTCTAAATTTGAATTTTCGTAACGCTGTGCACCACTAATAAAAAAATGAATTTTTTTTTTAAATATGCTTATTTTTCTTTTTTGGTACAAAGTTTTGTTAACAAGTTCATTTGCATCAGTGAGAAGGATGATATTGTTTTTGCTGTAATAAAAAGTTGCACAAAAGTTAAAAAACACAACTGGCTGTTGACACGACTAATTATTAACTGTTAACTCAGCAAAAGTAGCCAATATAAAAATACGTAATCGTAAATTTTCATGGCTAGCTTTGTTTTTAAATAAAAATGTTTGAAATTTTCGTTTGTTGTAAGATATATCGCATAAGAACGCGTACCCCAGCTAAACTGTTCCCGTACCCCTTGGTGTACGAGTACCACACTTTGGGAAACACTGGTATAGGGAAAAAATTATCTTTTTCTTTAAACCTATCAGAATATGCACTGTAAAAAATTCCATCTCAAATTACGGTAATAAGTTTTGGCATCCTGAGTGTGGCGCATTTTTCCCGTAAAATTTCACGGAACAAAATATATGCTATAATATAAATGGCATGAAGAAATATGACAATTATATTTACTGTAAAATCACAAAATCACTGAAATTATACAAATATTACTGTAAAAATTGATGTATAACACTTTACAAATGGATTTTACGGATCAGAGTGCCAGTACTTTTAATCGTAATTTGAACCGGAATTTTTAACAGTGTGTTTGAACTAACAAGTGTTTAAAAGAACAGAGAAATTTATTTCGACCCCTCAAATATCAGGAAACACTAACAGAAACATCAATCGTGGAAATAATTTAAAATATTAAAAGTTATAATATACAGCTGCTATTTAATGGACTTTGAGGGCATAGTGAGCTTCATTCCAGGACTCAAGCTCTTTCTGCTAGCAACAAGAAAATTAACCTCTTAACAAGAAATTTAATTCGTTAATTAACTTCTTGCACTATTTTCACGAGTCTGACTCGTGATGAAAACTTTAGGCCAAACTTGAATATCACGAGTCAGGCTCGTTGTTTAATTTCATGTCAAACGTGAATATTACGAATCTGGCTCGTAATCGACATTTCGGGCCGAATATCACAAGCCGTACTCGTGGTCTTAATCTCGGGCTAAACAAGAACGTTTGAATGGGCTCTTATCTCTGCTTTATATGAATAGGTATTTAATAGTTTGTCTTTCAATCTCTTATCCTCTGTCTGTCTCTCTTGTCTCAGGCTCTCTTGTCTCAGGCTCTCTTGTCTCAGGTTCTTTTCGCGAACATTCGGGTGCATAAGTTATGCATGGCTTGTTTCGAATTTCAGAGTAGTGCAAGGGGTTAATAAAAGTTATTTCGTCATACACTAATCTGTACATTCTCAAATATGAAGACACTGTTATCTCGGTTTTGACAAAATATGTGCAGGAGCTCCTACTCCATTCAATAATTCCTAAACATTTAAAGCGTGTACACATTGTACACTGTACACATTGAACACGAAGTGTTCCTAGCTTCCTAATTAAATATGTCTCTTTATTATTTGCTCAGGAACTAAAATGCCAGAAACATTGCTTCAAAATCATTACGTCAATCAAGCATTAGTTTATACAGTTTTGACAAAACGAGCGGTTCAGAAAGTTACAGTTAGTGGAAATATTTAGTGGAATAAGAAAGTTTCCATTAAAAAATGCATAGTTACCTGAGAGGTTTCTCATAGAGATCGGAAACTGTCTTCAGTGTATGGCAATAATCTTTTTCTGACGACAGAATCTCTTCAACTATCCTTAACCGAACATCAGATGCTGCAAAGTACAGAACATTCTTAATTTATCACACTCTACATTCATAAACAGACAGAATCAAAACATAATTCAGAGTGATCATTGCAATGTAATAAGTCATACGATAGGTAATGTCAAGTGTTTGTCAATGTAATAAGTCATATAACATTATCAAACAAATGTATTGCATTCGGCTGTGTTGGGTATATTTTGATTTTATATTCTGATTTTGTATTTTGATTTTATATTTAGAATTTCGTGTGTATAGTACTGCAGCAAGTTAACCCAATATATTTCGAGTTTATACATTTATTTTATGATAATCTAGTTAAAGTTTTAAGATGCTTTAATTATGTAACTCTGAAACTAACTGTAAATGGAATTCGAAATTTAATTAAAATTCGAAATTTTGAATTTTTCAAAACAATGTTTTAAAGATCTAGTTTCAGTATTATACCCATGATATTTTTCATTTCACTTCGAAACATATGAACTGTCAAATGCACCTTTGAGCTACTATTTCGTAATTTTCTCTTTTTTTATCCCCTCTATCATTCTTTTTTGCGGATGTAATCGTGTGAGCTGATAAAAAGATTATATCTTTTATTTTCCGGATTTTTATAATTTTTTTTCAAATATTTTTTTTCTCCGGATTTTTATTCTTATTTTTTTCCCCTTTTTTCATTGCTCTGTTAATTTTTTCCATGTTAATATATATATATATATATATATATATATATGGCTGATTCTCACAAGACATGACAATTTACTGTCCCTTGCTCCAAGATCTAATACTCTAATACTAGAAGAACTTTTTTTTTTAAATTAATAAATAGCATTGCTGTTAGCATTTTAAAATGACTTTGCACTAGCATTGACTGTTTTGTATACTTAAAAAATTTAATTGAATATCAAAATGTCATTTTCCTGGCATGTCCCAAACAATATTTCCAATAATAAGTAGCTTCGAAACTTCCCATACATTTTTCAAAATCTAATTTTTTTATCTTATCCTATATAAGCATTTCTAGAATATACGCAGAGGCTATTGTTTTCTAAAACTTCATTTAAAATAATTTTTTCTGTCAATAATTTGTTTGTCCCATGAAAATATGTCATTATCCTGGCTACTTTTATTTAGTGATTTATAACCAAAATAGATAGCGCCAGGAATCAATATCTTACGTTAATAGATTGATTATCTGAACATGCCTTGTTGCATGAATAAAGAACCAATTTTCTGGCTCAAAATCTATTTCAAAAAATTTTTCAAGGTGAGTAGGTTTTTATGCTGTCATATTCCTGGCTTCTTGAAATCATTAATAACAAAAACTACATAGATTTATCTGAGTTATTTTAAGAAATACTGTTGCTTTCTGCAGAATATAAACGTCTTCGGACAAAATATTAAATTAAAGTAAAGTTATATGCTATAAAATGGCGAATTTGTCATTTTCCTGGCTTATGAATGCCAGGACATTGAAGTGTTACCAGAAATTCTTTTTAACTGCTAATACTGTAAAGAGGGAAAGCAAATATTGACCTAATACCAAGTTTATGTATGATTGTAATATGCTTGGATGTAATCAAAGTTATTTATTTATTTAATGATTGATTATTATACACAATTTTATTCTGTTCATATCAGCAACAAAAACTTTTTTGTTTCTTTCTACAGTGGATAAAAAGAATTAATTTAAGCAATTTGTTGTCCATCTAACATAAAGGGTTAAATTAAGTTACTTACTATTAACTCAAATGTCTGTTTTTTAAACTTCTAAGGTAATATGTCATTTTCCTGGCATTCAAGATTTGGCGAATTTCTATTTTTTTTTTCTCGAGCAAATGTCAATAAACTACACTGCTGTCTATAAGATATTAATAAGTGTAGCTAAAGAAATATATAAAAAAAATTTAGATTATTTTGAAGACTTTAAATTTGAAGAAATGTTTTGGTCCGAATTGTCATGTTTCGTGAGAATCACCTTTATATATATAGAATCAACGGTTGCCAGTAGTGCGCCAATCGTTAACAGTATTCAATGTCAATCGTTATCGAATGAAGATAGGTAAAGGGAAATTAATTCACAACTTGTCCAAAGTCACTCTTTCCAAACTAACATAGGACTACAAACCAATAAAAACAGATATATAGATTAGTTTGCATGCTTTTAGTTTCAATTATGCTTGCATTTTTCCGTATTCAATCTTTGAAAATTGTGCAAGTCTACTACTGTAGCATACTATGAGTTTATATATATTTTTTTAATTTCTTTAAAAAGTGATTCATTGGTTAGCCGATTCACTGATTCTTAATCACGATAATTCACTGATTCTCTATCACGATAATTTACTGATTCATTGATTCTCTTTTTTTTCTTCCTGCATTTTATTCCTTTATTAACTCGCTGTATCAAGAATCATTTTCAGTAACGGTTGCCAGTAACGAACTAACCATGTGCACACTTAAATAAAAAATATGATCAAAACTACTAGAATATGTTAACATTTACCGTGTTTCTGGCTCTATGCCATGAGAACACCAAAGAGCTCGGTATTCTTTACCGAAACACTTTGGTAATGATTTCGGTAAATTAACAGCAAAATATGGTTCCGTAATATGTGATAAAAGACGCCCGGTGGCTGAGCGGTAGCGCTGTCGTGCCACAGGTCCTTGGTTCGATTCTTGGGCCGGACAAGGTTGGCTCAGCCTTTCATCCCTTCAGTGGGTCGATAAATGAGTTCCAAGCATGCTTGGGAACTAAACACTGGGGGTTCTGCGTTCGGCTGACCACCTGACAGGAACATCTGCTCCTGCACCCCAGAGCCCAAGGTCAAGAAAACTGAGATGGGCACAGTAGGCCTTGGCCCTCTAAGAGCTGTCGCGGCACTGAGTTTAGTTTTAGTAGGTGATAAAATGAACGGGATTGTGGTAAAATTTGCTAATTTAACGTGATATCTTAGAGCATGGCATAAGACCTTTTATTCGCTTAAATTTACCGTATAGTTACGTATTTTTTTGCGAAATATATAGTAATACGAGCTATAATTTTTAAAACCAAAAAGTCTGGTGAATCGTTATCATATGTGAACTGAAAAATTACCAAATAAATGGTTTAAATACCGTATATTTCAGTTCTATTAACCAGAATTTTCTTTTCAATATTTTTTTTTTACCCGAAATTTCATTAACAAACAGTAAGGTAATTTTAGCAGAATATTTTTTCTCCGTGCTTTATTAAATGATAATCGCTCTAAAATGACGAAGGGTAAAAACCATGGAGTCCTTCCCACCAGACTAATGTAGGTTTATAAACCCATAAAAACAACAATGAATTCGCATGCTTTTAGGTTGAGTCACACTTGAATTTCTGCAAAAAAATCTGTCAACAATTAAGCTTGATTTATGATATTTAACTTAACTACACTACGTAAGTAAGACTAAAACTATTTCAGAATACTATTTGATAATTGTAATTCTTTTTTGCCTGCTTACCCTAAAGCAATTATCATAAAATAAAAGAGCTCACAAACAAATGAAAGGACAAGTCCTCCGAACTTAAAAGCCAAAGGAATTCCGCGTCGTGGTCAGTTGACTAGTTGTAAATTCTCCACTTCCTGCCTGTTTACCATCTTATCCAGACTAACTTCGCTCATAAATTTCAACTCAGTAATCAGCTTCTACGAATTAAACTAAATTAACTGCCAATAACCTTATTTCTAAGTATTTCCCATACATTAAGGTCTTTTTTTTTAGTAGATTTTTTTCATCAAATTTAATCGTGAAGCTTCATCTTTATTTTTATTTAAAAATTGTTTATTACTAAATCATCATTATTTAAAATAAAATAAAAATATTATTGTAAGTAAATTTGAAATAAACGAAACTGTTAAAATTTTGGTACATCAGATTTTTTGTATTGCAACATGCTCCGGTAAAAATGGATTTCACTATAAAAAATGCTCGCGCTCTAAATGCTGGTACTTTTTAAGAAGTACATGGTATTAAAAAAATGTTTAATTTTATTATTTTGTATTAAACACGGACTCCGGAAAGTGTATCATTTGTGACTTTATCTTTTATTCAATTACTGATTCTAACAAAGATATTTTTCCTTTTTAAAAACTCTTCTAATAACACTTTATACAGTATTAAATTAATATTGTATATATTATGACTAAAAGTTTAATTTAAATGTATAAAATATCACTTTTTCCCCTGTTATAGTGAATTTTTAAAGTAATTACAAAACACGTTAATTATACATAATATACGATTTTGTTGCAAAAATTGAAAATGTTAACTACATTTTTTCTAAGTTTTTCTTTAATTTATTCTTAATTTATCAGAAAAATACCACCAAGTTTACTTGTCACCACTGTCCCTTACTAAGAGTACTATTAAATTGATCATTTGAAAACCACAAATTGAATAAAATAGGAATGATCAGTTAGCACGACTTCAAATCTTTCACATGCACAGTAAAAAACTGGAACCTTATGTTCAGCATATGTAAAATCCATCTTACCGTAAAATTTTATGCTGCAATTATTACAGTTATATTTATTAAATTACTGCAATTGAGTGACTTTGCAGTAAATAGAACTGTAAAAATTACGATATATGAGATTTTATGTTCCATAAGACTTTACGGTAAAAATAGATTTTGAGTTCCGATACTTTATATCATGATTTGATTCGAATTTTTTTACAGTGAGGTGGTGAAAATTAGTGAATTTTCTGACAAAACATTCAATATTTTTTCATCCAAATCAGCTAAACTGCAAATATATTAGTATAATCACTACAGTCTCCCCTTCTACATTTTCTTTTAATAGATTAGTTGATAATTTATGAAACAAATTTCTTATAACGACTAATAAAAAAACAGCCAGATTATTTTTAAGCCTAAATAGGGTTAGTCAAAATACTATTTTTCAAGATTTTGACACTTCTGTCCTTATTAGAGTAATGCAGTGTTTTCTAAGCTTATGACTCTTGCGTACCATTTCTAAATTAGTTGTAACGCTGCGTACCACTAATAAAAAAAATGAATGCATTTTTTACTATAAAAAATTTGCACAAAAGTTAGAAATTACCACTAGCTGTTGATACCACTAATTATTAACTGTTAACTCTTCAAAAAATAGCCAATAGAAAAATACGTAATCGTAAATTTTCATGGCTAGCTTTGTTTTTAAAAAAAAATTTGTGAAATTTTCGTTTGTTGCAAGATATTTTGCACAAGAAAGCGTACCCCTGCTAAACTGCTCCCGTATTCCTGGGGGTACGCGTACCACACTTTGGGAAACACTGGAGTAATGGAATGGGGAAAAAATGTTGTTTTTTTTTTTAAATATTTTCCCTTGCTTTAATTAATATAGAAATAAATTATTTCATCAAATACATTTAAAATGTATTTCATGAATTCTATATGGATTAATTTTATTAATACTACCTCTTCCAAAAATGTTCTTCATAAATTTCATTTCATGTCCTGGAATATCACATTTACTGAAGAATCCCCCCATATAAATATTGCTTTAAAAATTTAGAATCTAAATACTCGTAAGCTGAAAACCGTATTTCTTTATCGTTCTTACTGTGTATAAAATGGATTGCATTTAGATAATAATGAATCAAGTAATTTGTAGTAGAAGCGACATTTAATTTCCACAGTCGGCATTAAAATCATTATCAAAGACACCTGTTTCTTCCTAACTTATTGAATGCCCACTCCTTTTTTTTCATGTGCGTTGTATGAATGCATAATAACCTCATATCATTGGCTATATTTCATTCAGTGAAAAATAGCACCTAAGAAAATGGAATATAATATGTTTCGTAAAGTAACATGTTAAGTTACATTTTGCAAAAACTTATCCAAGTTAAGGAACATGCTACGATCCACTGAAACATAATAGCATTAATTTATTCTGACAATTTTTTAGACATGATGTTTTTAAATTTGAAAAATATGTGACAGGCAATTGATTGGCTTTGTTATAAATTCTGAAGTTGGTTTTTCTCAAATACTTTTATGCGTCTCTTAGCTGGTACTTCTACTAAGCCCGGGAAATAGCAAAATTCAATCCGCGGATGTAGCCTAGCATAAAGTTCTATCCAACTTCATTGCAAGCTTAGAAAATTAAAACATCATATCGTTTGCAGCCAGTATATGTTCTAAACGATACATCAGCATTTTTTAGTAAAAAAAATTTTTTTTTGGATTTGTTTGCAGTGTAGTTTAAAAAAGCACAAGCGCAATGTAACGTAAGCAATGGAGTGCATCTTTATGGAATATTCTACGATATCTTTTAAATATTTATTTGTTATTGGTTCATGTATTGTTAGTTGAATAATAAATAATAGAATTGTGAATCATAGAATAACCACCAGAGATAAATACATGATTTCAGCAAAATCATATTAATAATTAGTTTTACATTCTCATATAAAAATTTTAACTTAAATAAAATTAAAAAATAATCGATTTTTTTTTAAAATCTTTTGCAGTGCACTCTAAAAAAGAATTTCAGATCAACTTTAAAAGTACTTTGGGTGTCGTACATTTTACCGTAAAATTTTCAGAGCAAAGAATCTGATATCCTGAGATTTTTACAGTAGTACAATGGGTGCGTAATTTTCGTGCCGTGGTGGCTCAGGGGATAGAGCGTTCGCCTTCCAATGAGGTGAACCATGTTCGAATCCCAGCGATGGCTGGTCGATACGAACTCCGAACCCGGCTCGCGCCGACCACTGTGCTGGCATAAAAATATCCTGAGTTGTAGATGTATCATGGGTTAGAGTCCCCTTGCCGCAGGACTAATCGTGGGAGGTTTTCGTGGTTTTCCTTTTCATGTAACGCAAATGCGGATTAGTTTCATCACAAATTCTCTACTAAGACGAATTTATTTCTCGCAATACTTGATCAAGGAGTTCTCTTGTCTTCCGGAATGGGTTCAAAATTGCAAAACTACTCGGTTGACCATTAGTAGTCGTAAGCCCAAAATTGGATCGGCTGTACAATGACGGTTATAAAAATATGTAATATCCTTGAAAAACAGTATTTAAATACATTGCTGCGAAAATTCCTAACATGATTTTGCAGTAAAAATGGTATTTACAGATCATGCACCCGGGGTGGCAGTATTTTTTACTGTAAATTGATCCGGAATTTTCTTCTGGGTGGTTGTACTTTCTATTGTAAAATCTCTGAAAATATTTTACGTTACGCAACATCCTTTGATGAATTAGTTGAAATAACACAAAGCAGAATACCCGAATTTGACATGAATGCTTGTATTCAAAAGTAACCGCCCAAGTTTCAAATAATGAAAGAATTGTCTTCGCCAACTCTAAAGGTGCCTTTTCATACAGTCGACCTTGGTAAGTCAGAATTAGTTAAATGGCCGCCACTTTGGCCACATCTGTACTTGGAGTTATCAAATAGCAAGAAAGAAGGTAGTTGACAGTTCTGACAGTACTTAGAAGCCAATAAATAGTAGTAATAAAAAAAAAACATTAAATGGATTGTAATTACTTTTTTTTTCTTCCAACGAGGACTACTTGGAAAACCTAATGTAGTCTTCGGTGAACCGGTAACAAGTTCGCGGATCCCAAATCGAAAATTTACATTATCTTCTGTTAGAAAACTCCAGTGCATCATGAATAAAAACGATTCATAGTAATTTACCTTTCTCTTATTGGAATGATTGTAAAAACTAGCGTTAGTATGAAGAATGTATGGAATGCATAAAGCAAAAGATATTGTGAATGGGTGTCTTATTAAGTAATAGGGTGTGATGAAAAAACGCTTTAATGAAATTCCAGCGGTTTGAAGTGTTTTAACGTTTTTCGAGTCAATAAAAAAGTCGTGATCGAGGTTATATATTTGATAATTTTTTTATTCAAATTAAAAAAAAATATTTAGATGTTTTGGAACAAGTCTAATAATCTGTTTTTGAGATCAAAAACTTAAGTTTAATTTTTTTTAAACATAAACAAAAACCGAATTATAGTTTTTTAGCAAAAAAATAAGTAAAGTAATAATGAAAAAAAAAAAACTAGGATAACGTCACTATAACTGTAATGTAATGCAAGATTTAGGTCCCTCTGAAAATACATGAAAACTTTAAACCTATATAAGTAACTTGACCTTAAGATAGGAGCAAAAAATAAAAATAAGAGTTTTTGTTAATGGAAACTAAAGACGTTCTGTAGACACCAGGGGACATGAAAGTTATACTTCATTATAACTTTTTTAGTGTCACCTTTTATATTCTGAAATCTGTATTTTTAAACTTGGAAATTGATTTGTATTTAAACACCCTATGGAGTAATTTAACCATTCCTATACTTGTATTTTTATTCGCTACTTTGATAAGGAAGAACACTGCATAGACACCTCATCTAATTCAGATTTTCACAGAAAATAGAGAAACATTTCATTCTGGATGAAAAATCAGAAGTGTAGTTATGACTTTCTTTAAAGAAAACAAAAACGATGAATTTAATACAAAAAGGGAATTAAGAAATGAGTAAAACGTCGCGGAGACATAGGTAAAAAATTACGCAAATTACTGCTTTCCCTTCCTCATCAACTCCTATGCAATAATTCTGGTTTCTTGACAATAAGCACGTTGTTAGATCAACCTAAAAACTATTTAATTCAAAAATACCAAAATTGTTTTCTCTATTAGTACATAATTGGTTTAGAGATTTAGTTTCGAATTTATATTTGATAAAAATTAAATCTTATAATTTTGCACGATTACCATAACATTTTCATCTACAAACTTTTTCCTTAAATTTAAATTTAACTTTTTGGTTATTATAAAAACTTGCTAAATATTTTTCATTAGATTCGATTTTATTTAAATATCGTTTGAAAGTGTATTCTCAATATTGTTTTAAAATTTGAAACAGTTATTTTGCATTTATTATTTCAATTGCATGAATTGAATGCACACAATTTTAGATATAATTTGTTAAAAAAAAGTAATTGTAACTTATTGTCTTATGTCTCTTGTCGTATTGTCTTATTGTATTGTAACTTATTTGTCGTTTCTATGCTGGCAAACGGTAGCTAAATATGTTTACCATAATAAGGTAATAACAAGCAAATAGGTAATAAAACAATAAAGAAAGAAATTTAGTTTTAAGCCTTTAATTTTAAATAATAATCAAAATCAATAAGCGAATAGTTACCGAGAATAATATTAAAAGAGAGTTATTAATAAATATTACCGATAAACACTGTAAGAAATATCGACTATGCCAACTTTCATCTATCAAAAGGTACCTCAAGATGTAATCAAGTTAACATGTCTTATATACTAGTGATTTGGTATTTAGTATTTATAGTGGTAGTTACACCTCAACACCATAGACAAAGGATAAATATATAATTTATAAGTTAATATCGTTATAATTTTTATGCTAATGACAGCTTAAAAAATTTGGATCTTTTACGTTTTTCCATGATCACCATGTGGTTTTTCCATCCAATGAAAATACCCCAAATGGTAAGACAACAATTATCTTTTTTTGATGTACATATAGATACATTTTAGTTATTTTTTATGTTACATCGTTTCGTAACAAATCGGTCACGAACTTTACAATACTCAGAATTTAAACTAACTAAAGATCGTTATAATAGTTATCATTTACTTAAAGAACAGTCACGCTGTTTTCGAATTCATAACGTGATGTAACTAACATTCATTAACACTATTCGAAAAACTGGTTTGATCTATTTTCAATGCAAATCTAATTCATAGTTTCTAAGAAGTGTCTTTAAAAAAAAAAAGATAAATTTTAGAAACAGGATTGAGAAAAAAAGACATTATAATAAAAAGAAGGAGAAATTAATGACTTTCGACAGTTCTGTTTGTCTTATTGGTGATTGAAAATATTGTTTGGAGGATTTTCAATCCCCAATTTATTTTTTCCAAGCATTTCATTCATGTAGCATATGATTCTGCATTTTATTTCAATAGACAATATGATGTCACCATATAAGGAAGTGCAACCCCGACTTTTATGTACTTTATTTTATAATACGTTTTGTCAAAAATAGTAAGTGTTGTGTGTCCTTATATAACTATTAAATACGTAAATTAAACGGAGAAGTTTGAAAATCAGTAGTTTGTGTTGAAGTAAAGACTCACGGTACTGTTTCAACTGTCTGGCAAGGACGAGATGAGGTCTCAGTAAAGTTTCAACCAGCAAGAACCAGTTTCAACTGTCTGGCAAGGACGAGATGAGGTCTCAGTAAAGTTTCAACCAGTAAGAACCAGTTTCAAATGTATGGCAAGCACGAGATGAGGTCTCAGTAAAGTTTCAGCAAACAAGAACGAGTTTCAACTGTCTGGCAAGGACGAGATGAGGTCTCAGTAAAGTTTCAACCAGCAAGAACCAGTTTCAAATGTATGGCAAGCACGAGATGAGGTCTCAGTAAAGTTTCAACCAGTAAGAACCAGTTTCAAATGTATGGCAAGCACGAGATGAGGTCTCAGTAAAGTTTCAGCAAACAAGAACCAGTTTCAAATGTATGGCAAGCACGAGATGAGGTCTCAGTAAAGTTTCAACCAGCAAGAACCAGTTTCAAATGTATGGCAAGCACGAGATGAGGTCTCAGTAAAATTTCAGCCAGTAAGAACGAAAGCTTTCCATGTGATTGCCAAACAGTGGTATAATTCTGTTACTTCATTATTATTTCAGAGGAAAGAGGAAAAAGGAGGCACTAAGAAACTACAACATAATTAAATTGCTTTTCTCTTCTTTTTTTCTTTCTTTTTAAAGAGAATAAATATTCTGATATTAGTTTCTTTTTATGAATATTAAATCCATAAAAGCTTGAAGCATTAAGAATTAAAAAAATTAAATAAAAAACAGCTTCCACATACAAAACGCTAATTTTTTTGGCAAAAAAAAGCTATCCTTCTTTATAAAAAGTGTGATTATTATTGAAAAATGCGATAAATCCTCCTTTAGGGCATGTTTTATGCACTTGAATTAAGTTGAAAGCTTGCAACCACGGGTGTTGTTTAACAAAAAGGACTGACACAGAAATTAATAAATGATTAGGCATAATTTTCTGCTTAAGCAGGATTGCAAAGCGATGGCTGGTCGATACGAATTCCGCACCAGACTTGCACCGACCGCAGAGCTAAAGTAAAATATCCTCAGTGGAAGACAGATCATGAGTGAGAGTCCCCTTGCCCTCATTCTAACCGAGGGAGGTTTTCTTGGTTTTCCTCTCCATGTAACGCAAATACTTGTTAGTTCCATCAAAAACTCCTGCGCGAAGGGAATTTTATCTTAATACTTGATCCAGGAGTTCCCTTGTCTTCTGAATTAGGTTCAAAATTACAAGTCTACTGAGTTGAACATTGGTAGTCATAAACCCAAAAAATCGGATCGGCTGTTAAGTATTATTAAATAAGCTTTGGTAATAGGTAACTGACATAAAATTGTAACAAACACTATAGGTTCGTAATATGGGTGCGGAGGTGATAGGCTTTTTACGCATCCCTCTAGCAGTTAAGTAGTCTTTGTTTCATGGAAATACACAAATTAATCACAATTTGTCGTTGGATCGAAATTTCGATACCACAGTCTTCATTTTTCAAATAAAATGCTCAAAAAATACATAAAGAACTATTTAACAGTTATCACAAAATTCTTCTCAAAAGTATTCTTTAATTCTGAAGCTATTACTCTCTTCCAACGTAAATAAATATTTATACTGTTTTTCCTCTATTGTTAATGCTATTTCCTAAATATATCTTGCATAGCAAATTAAATGATTAAATTCCGGCTCATACAAACGATAATAAAGTACGTTCAACTTCCTTAGTGGTAAAACGTAATTTATTTGAACCCTTTCCAACAGTTTTTACTTTATGAAAAATTATTAAAATTTTCCTTTTATATAATTATAAGTTCTTCACTAAATGTGATCATAGTTTGTTTTTTTAAATTTAATATTTCTGTTGTAAGTATTGTTGCCAAAGTTAAATCTTTTCACTCAGTATTTTATTATTTAAATCTTTAATAAGCAAAATTGCTGAAAAGGATTATATGAAGTAGGGAAAGAAATTTTAAGTTTCATTTCGTAAGCAGCTGCTGCACCAGATTTTTCTTTTGTCCTAAATTTTATTTTGTTTATGTTACATACACAATTTTTGGAAACAGCGAGAATCATCTGGTGTGCACTTGTAAACTTTTTTCGGATGAATTCAAAGAAAATGCTTTCGAAAAAGATGAAACATCAGTTCTCCCCTCGCTTTATTTACTTTGATTACCATAAACAAACAGTCATGGAGATAAAAGCTTTTATTGTTTTAGGAGAATTTTAACACTTTCGCAACCCCCTTCCCCGCACCGATGATGCTAATGTTTATCATAAAAAAAGTTTACGTAAAAGAAACGCATGTTTATACTGATCTCAATATGAAAGAGTTCTATTTTTAACATTTTTTTTCTGACATTAAAGCTCGTCTCCAAAAGCTCAGCTATCAAATTTTCCTCGAGAATAATGTTAAAATGAGATGTAAATTTTCCTCGAGAATAATGTTAAAATAAGATGAAAATTTTCCACATTGTTGAAAATTTCACTTTTACGAAATGTACACTTATTTCCATTAACTTTTTAATTAATACAAAATTCTTTTTAAACTTACTTTACTTGACAATTTTTTCTTTGCATTAATAATTTAATGGGGCTTTTAAAATTTTTATGAACTAACCAATTAAAGCTGATTTAAGTTCATCTTAAATACACACATGGACAAAAAAATTAGCGTACCAAGAAGGAGTCGTCAAAATGAAACGAAATTTCACATAGTTAATGACTGCTTTGATGTAAGTAAATGATTAGAAAATCAAAGATTATCGTTTTTCTTTGATTTTCTAATCATTTACTTATATCAAAGTAGTCATTACGGAAGTAAAATTTCGTTTCATTTTGACGACTCTTTCTTGGTGCGCTAATTTTTTTCTCCATGTGTGTACTTACCTTCAGAAAAGAAGCGAAAAATCAAAGGTTTAAAGAAATAATAAAGAAAGTAAAGTATTGATTTGAAATCTGATTGACTGAGAGTCATTAAAATATTACATAGCAGATTGTTATACTAAAATATTAATTTAATTTTTATTATAATGATTGAAATCTAAATAAAAGTTTCATTGCTTAAACAGTGTGGTTTAATAGCTTAGTTAGGCCATTTTGACCAGACAAATTGTGTTACAAAAATTAATTTTGAAATAATAATTTTTTTATTAAAAAATACATCAAAATTCTTTACAATAATTTAAATTTTATCTGCTTAATCTAGTGCTAAGTAATTTTTTTGAATTATACGGATTGAATTACAATTGTGTAATCATGCATTTCGTAATTTTCCGCAATGATATGCATGAGGTCGTTTCCGTTTCCTTTATTTTTATTCATTTATTTAAAGTCAACCTTATTTGCAAACTGTTTACCAAACATTTGTTAATTTTTTGGCTTAGACTAAACAAAGAAAGGGGGGAAAGAGAAATGCTTGCTAAAACACGCGTATGACACA
Source organism: Parasteatoda tepidariorum (assembly GCF_982258835.1). NCBI lineage: Eukaryota > Metazoa > Arthropoda > Arachnida > Araneae > Theridiidae > Parasteatoda > Parasteatoda tepidariorum. The sequence goes on from NC_141764.1 coordinate 93,159,441, forward strand.
AGTTTAAACTTCAGGTTTCACTTTGAAACAAATATTCTGATAATCAGAGCATAATATATCCTTTTATTTGGTAATTTTTCCATTTACATAGTAATGGCTATTTACATGAAATTCTGGGTTTCAAAATTACAGTTCTAATTACCATGTATATGGAATAAAATAAATACAAAACTCGTAAGTAAATTTAATCGAATCGATGGTTTTTGGGTACCTTGGGTACCTATGGGGAGTAGTACGCGTACCCCCAGGGGTACGGGAACAGTTTAGAGGGGTATGCGTTCTTGCGCGAAATATCTTTCAACAAACGAAAATTTCAAAAATTTTTATTTGAAAACAAAGCTAGCCTTGAAAATTTACGATGATGTATTTTTCTTATGGCTATTTTCTGAGTTAACAGTTAATAATGAGTGGTGTGAACAGCCAGTTGTGATTTTTAACTTTTGTGAAATTTTTTATAGTAAAAAATACTTTCATTTTTTAATTAGTAATGCACAGCGTTACGAAAAATTTAGAAAGGGTACACAAAAGTCATAAGTTTGGGAAATACTGCTCATGGTAAAATGGTATCATGGTAAAATTTTACCCAAATCATAACCAAATTTCCTTGCTAAAAATTATACCGAGCTTTTTGGTGATCCCATAGAGTCAGAAACACTGTAAATTTTACCTCATTTTGGAAGTCTTGACTATACTTTTTTTCTCAGTATAAGCATATGATTCAGAAACAGGGAAGTATTTTGAGAAGATAAAATGTAGGGGGATATGTAAAATTTTTAATCACGATTGTGCTTCATCAGCTATTCATGACGAATTTACGAGTCATTCCAGATAATTTTACTTATCAGCTATTCAAAAACTGAATATTCAATAAGATTTTTATAAAGAAAGCAAATGAAATTAACTTTATAAAAGAAAAATGATTTTAAATGTTATTATTTTGTAAAATGAACTAGTACTTAGATGGCATTTTATGTTCATATAAAATGAAGTTAAAGCAAAATTGAACGAATGCCCTCTGGAAAACTATTCTTTGTCTGAGATTGAAAATTGCATTTTCATATATTTTTCCTTGATGGATCCTTTTAAAATTTGATTAAAATCATTTGAAAAGTTCCTGAAAACTCAAAGGTTAAAAATACGACTGCTTTTGAAATTTCATCGTTCATGAGCTATCTGATCATGTTAGTTGCTGTAAAGTTCAAATTTGGCGAAATCAAATTTTTATCGTTATTTAAATTATTAAATCATGATTTATTACATTTATTTTTTAAAGTTACAGAGAACAAAGAAAATTTTATATCTTAGAATTTTTGATGATTAAAATTTAGCAAAATTTCCGCTTGGGACAATACTTTAAGTGTAAATGTTCGTTCACTGTAAAAAGCGTTTCTCAAAATTGAACGAAAATTTATCATTTTAGCAACCCCCCAAAAAATAATAGTCGAACTTGAAAACCCCATGGATTCAAAATCGAAACAGCATTTTCTCGTTAATGAGCAACTCGAAGCTCAAAATTTCATTTTCTCATGCTCAGAAAACAGTTAACGACATTGATAAACTCACGATTGAAGCTAAAAGCTAGTTTTCTAAAGCCTAAAGGCGATGACTGCATACTGTGCAGGCGTGATGACTGCAGAAAATATTTGCTGTGACAAGTGTACTAGGATATAGTTATATTTCATGTCAATACAAAATCAGATTGAGTTCCCCAAAACACAGAAAGACGTGATCTTCTAAAAAAACGAATCGTTATCTATCTGTACATTTCTGTCGTGCGGCCAGTGTTGGAGAATGTATAAGACAACAATGATCGATCTACCATGATTATTTGATAAGAACTTCTAACTGTGCTGTGGCATCGGTAAACGTACGCTGAGGAGAACTGTCTTCCAGAAACAGAGAGTAAAAGGGGTAGAAAGTGAAGAATGATAAGGATATTATGTATGGCTTAGCTTATGCAGTGATTCTTTGAATCGATTAATGAATTATTTTAATCGATTGATGTTTGAAAACAAATGTTTTTATTTATTTTTTGTGTGTTTTGAACGCATTTAACTAAGCACATAATTCATTAATTTCAGAATGTGGAAAATTGGATGAAATTTTGGTTCAAAATAAAACTGTTCCTTTCACCAGCTCCATTGTAAAATATTCTTCATCAAATCCTGGTTAAAAAAGTACCGGCACTTAGGATGCCGGTACTTTTTACAGTAAAATCCATTTTCACCTGAACATATTAATGAATTATTTTTATCGATTAATGCTTGAAAACAAATGTTTTTATTTATTTTTTGTGTTTTGAAAGCATTTAACTAAGCACATAATTCATTAATTCCAGAAGTGGAAAATTGGATGAAATTTTGGTTCAAAATAAGACTATTCCTTTCACCAGCTCCATTGTAAAATATTCTTCATCAAATCCTGGTTAAAAACACTCAGGATGCCGGTACTTTTTACAGTAAAATCCATTTTTACCGGAACATATTACGGAACAAGAAATTTGATGATTGCCGTAAAATCTCCGTATCACTCAAATAAATATTACTGTAAAAATTACGGTATAGTATTTTACGGTAAAAATAGATTCTGTGGATGATGCATCTAAGGCTTTTGGTATTTTTATACGGTAACTGATGTGGAATTTTTTACAGTGTAGCGATTCAGTTTTAAATTTCCGCTATCTATCCATAAAATTAAATCCAGAATGTAAAAAGTGAGATTAAATTTTGATTTCTAACAAGACTTTTCCTTCAGCTAACCATCAATTTAGTTTTAAAATCCGTCAACGAGATTTCCATTTACCATTCAAAACACAAAATTTTTAACATCTTCATTTTGTGGTTTGAAGGACGCGTTTATCATAAATATTGCTAATAAACATACAATAATATTGCTTTGGCTATAAACGCAACTACTGCAACAAAATTCGGAAATATCATTCTTAATTATTTGTCCCCAGAGCATTCTGTTCTAGTTTTTTACCTCTGTAAGAAATGAATTTCATAAGCTACTGATCATTAATTGGGGATGAATATTAATTATTTCAATCCCAATACAAAAATCTAAACATTTTGAGATTGGATGAACAGATTTTCTTACAAAATGTTCATTTTTAGATAGTTTGAAGCTAACACTTAAAGTATTCAAATTATACAATGACAACTGAACAGATATAATTTTTTTCTCCAACGAATTCGAATTGTTATAGCCCGAAAAGGAATAGGTGTGGATACAATCGGGAAAAAAGGGTCCAATAATTTCAACAGTGTCTAGATAATAAGGGGAGACATGATGTATAATTAGGTGAGGGCTGTTTGAGCTATAAAGTATACATATTTTGCTCAATAAGATATTGCGTAATTTTTCATACACTGTAAAAAACACTAGATTAAAGTATAGCATAAAGTACCGGCACGTTCGGTGCATCCTCCGTAAAATCCATTTTCACCGTAATTTGCACAATAATATTTCATAAAATAAAGTAATTCAGTTATTTTACGGTAAATATTGATGTAAAAAATTTTGGTAAATCAAATTTTCTGTTCTCATGCTCCGATACAAATGAAATTTACAGTAAAACGCACCGGTACCCTAAGTCCCAGCACATTTTACCATAATTTTTTTAAAGATTCTTACAGTGTACATTTAAAATTTGAAAAAGAAAAGATTAAATATTTCTGAGAAGGAAAAAAAAAAAAAAACGAAATAGAGCTTTACCCAAACTACATATTACGCTCGGTGGTTGAGAGGTAGCGCTGCACGCTTTCGTCCCACAGGTCCTAGGCTCGATACTCGGGCCGGGCAAGGTTGACTCAGCCTTTCATCCCTTCAGTGGGTCGATAAATGAGTACCAAGCATGCTTGGGAACTAAACACTGGGGGTTCCGCGTTCGGCTGACCACCTAACCGGAACATCTGCTCCTGCACTCCAGAGTCCAAGGTCAAGAAAACTGAGATGGGCACAGTAGGCCTTGGCCTTTTATGGTTGTAGCGCCACTGAGTTTAGTTTAGTTTCAAACTAAATATTATGAATGAAATGGTAATCATTTGTTTTATATTGCGATAGCTAGTTTTGCATTATAGGACTATAAATATTCAGTTTGTCACTAATAATCATATTTTGAGCGTTTCAAACAATGACAAAAATGTATGAAATAAATTATATTAATTTTTATCGAATTTTATTTTAATTCTTAGCAAAATATCCACATTCTAACAATTTATAAAAGATGGTTCCCTAAGCTAAAATTAACCGTTATCGATCTCCCAATGATGAATTTTTTACCTATATTATGTAATAGATGTCAGTAATCTGTAGATTGATGTGGACATAAAAGTTGAAGACACTTTACCTTAAGGATTCAAGTTCATTTTGAAAATGGATGATATATTTACCAGAGCGAGCATCCCATGGCACTTGGCCTTCCTGTAAAATTAAAGGCTCTCCATTGAGAAGTGTGGCTGGTGCTGAATAGTCTACAGGTGCCCCGCTCTCAGCCATGTAGAGGCGGGGCTCCTGTAAATGCAGTTCAACAGCAAAAGGAGCTACCAGGTCCCACACTTGCATCCGCTCGTCCCCCAGTACCTGGAAATAAAAAAATAAAAAAAATCAAATAATTTTGAACAATAAAATATTTTTATTAAAAATACACTATCAAGATGTTACGTAGGGAGTATCGACAATGTCAACCTTCATCTATGAAAAGGTACCCCGACATAAAATCGAGTTAATAAGTATTATGTACTAGTGAATTGGAATGCAATAGTTGAAGTGGTAGCCACGCTACAGTAACTTCCCACCAGAATTTTATCTGTGATAGAATTTGATGTACTGTTAACACTAGTTGATTCATTGCTGTTTTGTAGGAAGCCGGGAGAGCTGTATTAGATTCACGGCAGTGGTTGCGCCAGTGTTGCCATTAGCAGTCAAGTGTATGACAGGCCGACGTTGTGTGTGTTCGAGACGGAGCAGCGTGAGGAGGTGCACAATGTCACTGTCCCAAGTAGTAAGTCAACTGTTCAATATGAACCATCTACCGAAGTAGGCGTGTTCAAATCTAAATGGACGCTTCTCTCAAGGTAGGCGTGGTCAGATCAGGTCCGGGTCACCAATGTGGGGAGTACAACATTGACAATCTCAACCTTCATCCATGAAAAGGTACCGCAACATAGAATCGTGTTAATATGTTTTTTTAATAGTGAATTGGAATTTAATATTTGCAGTGGTAGCAACGCTACAGTTAACCTCATAATGCCAAACTCGCAATTTTTTAATATTATTTTGTATAGTAATATTAGATGTCTTAAAATAAAATTATAAAAATATTAGTGAGTTTGTAAATAACTAATTAATTAAAAGTAAACAAACTTATTTCTTTTTGGACTTGATTTGCGGACTTCAAATCACTTGTTATATTGCATGCTCCCTTTGAAAAAAAAAGAATTCTTAAAAAATAATTTAAGTCATGTTAATGTAGAACAGACTTATTTATAAATCCCTTTTGGACCATTCTAATACTGATGGGATAATGAAAAGTAAATAAAATCTGTTATGTTTTTTTAGCTTGAACAAAGAGACACAAGCTAATTTTGCCCACATGTTTATGATTAATTTAAATTTATTTTTCACGAACAAAAATTTTTAAACAATAATATAATAAGTTTTATAAACAATAAATAATTCGAATGCAATAATACTGGAATTTAAGGATAAAAATTATTATTCCTTGTCTAAACTAGATTTTAAGGTTTTAAAATACGACCTGGATTGCATGTAAGGAACAAGTCTGGAAATTCAACAGGCACCAGGTTTCGTCCCAGATTCTTAATTAACCATATATATATATATATATATATATATATATATATATATATATATATATATATATATATATATATATATATATATATATATATATATATATATATATATATATATATATATATATATATATATATATATATATATATATATATATATATATATATATATATTGATATGATAATTAAAATCCTGGGCTCAACAAAGTTTGAAATTTTATTTAGTGATTTGAGCTTGGTTTTGGGGGTCCATATTATATTAAATAATAATTTGTAATAAGTTTTTAAAGAAATTTGCTTTGTCAGATTATGATGTTCAGTTTCATCTCACATGCTGTCCCACACTCATTTTTTTTTATTTATGACTTTTTTATATAAACCTTTATTCTTGACATCTTCTAAGATAAAAAAAAATAATTGCGAGATTTTAATCTCAAATCTCATGTCAATAATTTCTTTCGGTGAAAAAGAGTTCAACGCCTTAGGGTTATCACTCAATTATACCCTTCCTTTTTATCATTAAAAAAATTCGAAAATCCCCTTAGATGCTTACGTAATAGTTATACAACCCCTTTCATCAACACGATGCTATTTCCAAAAAGTAAAACAATGGCATTTGGTGAGAATGAAAAGTTTTATGATAAATAAGAATGGAAAATATTAAAAAGAGGTAAAAAGTTCCAAAACATCATTCCTTTACTCAAAGAAGCGTTAAAAGTGTTCTATTACACTTTCTTTATTGCTAAGTTACGGTTCATGTACCGCAGAAAGGTATAATACGGAACACCAAACTCAGGGTTCAGAGAATCGGATCCAGAAAGTGGTATGTCCGTGCATCCGCACTTCAATCACCTTTTCAATATCTTAAACAGAATAAATAAAAAAACGAGATCATCGGAGTTTACATTCGATTCTGTGAGTCAGTTCATCTTTGTACTTTTCTGCCTCGTTAGGCTTAAGAAGACATAGCAGCAGTTTCTTTTGATGAAAACTCATCAACATTAAAAATCGGGAAGAGAGAAAAATGTGTCAAATTTGATTAGCGTTCGGATTTGAAGAGCGTGAAAAATTAAGTATGGCTATAACAACTGGAGCAGATCTCATGTGCTGTTAGGAATTATCGGTAACGTGTTCTTTTAAGTTCAATTGGTTGTTTACGTCCAACAGAAAATGTTATCAAGTTGAAAATCATTAGAAATGAAACAAACAAATCTGGATGTTTTTTGAATGTTGAGATAATAGTTGAAGAACAGAAAGTAGATATGTTGCGCCAAACGTAAACGACATTACGAACTGTGTACTGTAAAAATTCAGGATCAAATTACGGTGAAAAGTACGGGGACTCAAGGTGCCTGTTTGTTTTACCGTAAAATCCATTTTTACCGGAACATTTTACTGAACAAAAATCTGACATACAGTGGTTTTTACAGTAATAATTACTGTGAAATCATTGAATTAAACTAATTAAATAAATATTATTGTAAAAATTACGGTATATCAGATTTTTGTTCAGTAAAATGTTCCGCTAAAAATGGATTTTACGGTAAAACAAACAGGCACCTTGAGTTCCCGTACTTTTCATCGTAATCTGATACCGTATAATTTGATACCGTATAATTTATATCGTAATTTTTACAGTAATAATTACCGTGAAATCATTGAATTAAACTAATTAAATAAATATTATTGTAAAAATTACGGTCAAAATAGATTTTTCGGTAACAGGATTTCACGGATGATGCACCTAAAGTGCTGGTATTTCATATCGTAATTTGATCCAGAATTTTTTACAATGTGTTTTGAGATGGCAAATTAATCGGTTCGTAATTTAGCATTCTTTTAAATGTTAGGTTTACATTGACGATAACAGATATATTTAGGATCAAAAATTTATTTTCTGCTTTTATTTGAAGTCCGGGTCTAAGGATAATTTACAATGTGAGTTAAGATGGCAGATTAGTGCTACAAATGAAATCTTAAGGGAATAAAAACGAAAAAAAGGAAAGATCACACCTATCAGTCGTTGGTTACCCTGGGTCGTTGGACTTGTGCTTAGATAAATATGGCAATCCCTATCACAAAGAAACAATATATTGTTCTGGAACGTCAAGAACAGAACGTTCTGTATAGTTCTGGAACAGAAATTTAACTTAAAGTCATGTTTTAACAAAAACTAAAGCATAAATATTATTTCTGCGCAGGAATTGGTAAAAAAAAATTTGATATTTAAAGTATGTTTTACTTGTTCACTAACAATAAAGACGCTCGTAAACAACTAAGAAACGAATGGTTGGGTATTGCTTATTTTTACTGATATAGCATCGGAATGTATGATGTTAGACACTAAATTGCCTTTGTCGCAAACATTCACTTTAGAATTGAAAAAAAAAATAGATAACAGAATTGCAATAAAAAAATTCTTATATTAGTATAGCAAATACACAAGAGTACAAATCCAATGGCCAAGATAGCCTGGTGGGAAGGGCGTTGGGCCCATGTCCAAGAAAGAGGTCGTGAGTATGATCCCCCTGCAGTAACTGATGATTTGTGCACGTTAAATCTATCTGGACGCAAAGTCCTCCAATATAGTCCCATAACAAATCAATACCTCTGGAGGTGCTGAATTGGAAATCGATCATTCTCTTCTTCAGATCAAAATTATGATCTGTAGATGAATGGATGTACAAATGGGTCCACCCTGTAAAGCGGGCTATGATTGAAGAAGTATTCTTGGCCATAGATGGCGCCACTGGAAACAAGAAGCGCACCTTCTGCCCCTAATTCGCTTGGTTTAATCAAGCAAGCTTGTCAGCTAATTGACAAGTTTCATTAGAAACAACAGCAACAACGTATCCATATCTTGATTATTTTTTTATCAATGATAAAACAATTTATCTGTTCAATTTATATTATAATAAAGCCTTTTTCAGACGACGCTTTGCCAAGACGAAAACTATTGAGCTTTTTTAAAATATCATTAATTTATTTTGCTTTACTTATTTAATTGTAAAAGTTTGTTTTGTTAATTTATCTGCATATGTTTGTTTGAATAATTTACTGTAACGTATGCATTTAAAAAATCATCGTAAAGATGAGCCACGTTTTTTTTTCTTCAAAAGGTTACATTTTTACATCACACGGATTGTTTTAATATTGTTTCCAAATCGGTACGAGAATTTCCACTGGAAAAAAACAAAATTGTACCAAAGTATATAATTGCCGACAATGGCAATTGAAGCGTATTCGTCTCTAAGCAATTTAGAAATGTAGTTTATCAGTACACGAGTAAAATAAGTTTTTTTTTATTTAATCTCAAATAATTTTCTAATTTGATATTTCTTCTGGTTCTTATGAAATGTTTAAAATTGAAAAATTACAAAACGATAAGTTTTCAGTAAGAGTTGATTTTGATAATTTTCTAATATATTTCACTATATTTCTTATAATTATACGAAATGCATTTAAAAAAAAGTCTTCACTGGACATGAATGATTGAATATTGTTAGCTAATCAACAATTATTAACAATTGTTTAAAAAAATGAAAGTTTGATCACGCTTTCAGCCGCACGTGCTAAGTACTCATTACGAGTGAGTTCATTATCATTGTGTAATAACTTCTTTCTGTTGTTAACATTTTTTTTCTCACACCATTAATTTCTACAATATTATTAGTTTAAAACAATATTTAATTTTTATGATGTTTAACTTACAAGTTAGTTGTGAAATTCTATATTTTTAGGCGGGCAAAACCACGGAACTACTTCCTTGTTGATTTCAAATTGCTCCACAATTTTACTCATTTTGAATGCATACTGGATAAGTATGTGTTTTAGTATGGTACGTGCCGGCTCATATACTTTTTAAAATGATATTTAAAACATATGTTACATTGTAAAATATTCCAGATCAAATCACGTTAAAAATCACCAGCACTCAGGTTGCTGGTATTTTTTACCTCAAAATCCATTTTTGCCGGAACATGTTATGAAACAAAAGCTTTATATATCGTAATTTTAAAAGGTAATAATTACAGCAAAATCACTGAATCACTCTTATTAAATAAGTATTACTATAAAAATTACGGTATAATATTTTACGATAAAAATGGATTTTACGGATAATGCATCCAAAGTGCCGATATATTACACCGGAAATTGATCCGGAATTTTTGCAGTGTCTATCGTATGAAACCTTTGAATTATAAACATTTTACTTGATTTATATACATTATGATTTGATTAACATACGTACATCTAATGTTATTTATGAAATAACATTTTTGAGACAAATAATTCACATAATTTACTTACATACTCAATTATAAACCTAAGTTCTCAAAGACCCTATAGTTTTAAACTCTTTATTGTCGCATAAATTCGTAAAATTTGTAAAAACGAAACAAAAAGATAAGAAAATGAAAAAAAGCATAGCAACAAAGTAGGTGAAAATGGAAGTAGTTAATCAAGGAAATAATAAGAATAAGTTGAATCAATGTGCATAATAACAGGAAATAATAACAATAAGTTGAATAAATTTTTTCAGCACTATATATACATTAGCGTTACATAGAATAAAGATGATAGCGTATAATTAAGTTTTAAATTTTTGAATGTTAAAAGCATAGGAAAGTTTGAAAGAAATAAAATTAAACGATATTTAAAGATAACAATGAAAAATGTTTTTATTTTCTTAAAAAAACTAATACATATTTAACTAATTCATGAGCTGACGCTTTTCTTCTTTTGTTAAGATCAAAACAAATAAAAAAAAATTGAGTTTCGTATATTAAAAAATAATAATAATTTTCTCAACGGAATTTAATCAGAAAAAAAAAGAAAAAAAGAATGAAAGCGTTTAACCTCACTAAAATTTTAACTTTCATTTTCACCTCGACTTTTCATCAAAGCTCTTTCTTTAACAAAAAACTCGTTTTACCCTTAGGTATTAAACAGGAAAAAATCAATCAACGACCAACATACACCAAAGGGGATTCGAGTAATTAAATAAGAAAATAAATGTAAAAAATAATAAAATAAACCACACAAATTCTTAAGTTCAAAGAAGACTTCCGATGGAACTTGTCGCAACCTAACTAAAAAAAGAAAATGGCGGAAAAAAAAGAACACAAAAGATTTCGCAAACGATATTCATTTGGTCAGTTAAATAAAAGAGGCCGTCGAGTCCCTTTTTCCTGTCCTTTTCTGGTCACAGTCTTGCTAACCCAATTGGTGTACGGCGTCCTTGTTTTTAATTTATTTATTTTTTATTCAATACCTCCTGACCGACAGATAGATAAACAGTAGGGAGAAAGTTAATTTGAAAAATGATTGCCCTTGCTCTATGAATAAGAAGTGATTTTTTTCAGATATTTAAATGCGTAGTACTTAAATAATTGAATGCATTTACTTGCATATTGGTAATTCGGCGAGTGACTTTGAACAGATCATTCATTAAAATTTTATTGTTTTATTTTATTTGGAGACTTTATTAGCTTATTTATTTTCCGACTTAATTTTTTTTACATGTTTCATCGTAATGTTATGAGCAGTATGCCCATTAGATTTTTTTTTTTTCAGTTTGATTCTTTTATAATTCAAGATGGTAACAGGAACAGCTGTTTTTTTTTTATTTACCGACTTAGGTGAATAATAGTTTCTTTCTCTATTGCATGATTTCAAACCATAGTGAAAACATGCGCTGACGTGCATTTTAATACTTGAAATGTATTTTAATACATTAAAATAAAATAAAATGTTTGTCAATGCTTTCATAATTTTTTTTTTTTTAAAAATTCACAAGAGAAATAAATAATGACGGTGCCATTAAAACAAAAACAATATTTCCTCTCCCCTTATTTTTTTAGATATTTCTTTTTTTCAAGTAAAGGTGTCCCGTAATAATCATTCTAAATATATATTGTTTTGAATCTTAGTCAAAAAGTTTTGTTTGAATCTAGAGAAAAAAAGAATGCACATTAGAGTTCACTTCTAACGTATCACTACTGGAAAAGACAAACTTAAAACACCGAAAGTTGTTAAAACAACTAAACAATTTTTTTTTTAATCCAGCAATTTTCCGGATAAAACAGAGAGAAGTTGATTGAGGAGTAATCGAAATATTTTAAAGTTTCACCTAGTGATAAAGCCAATTTGATAGTTTTAGTTACGTCGCCTTTAAAAGTGATTCGCTGAATTTCGTGTCGAGCAGTGGTGGCTCAGGGAATAGAGCGCTCATCGTCCGTCCAATGAGGTGAACCGGGTTCAAGTCCCAGCTGTGGTTGGTCGATGCGAATTCTGCATCCGTCTCGCACTGACCACAGTGCTGACGTAAATTATCCTCAGTGGTAGACGGATCATCGGTTAGAGTCCTCTTGCCATCAGGATAACCATGGGAGGTTTTTGTGGTTTTCCTCTCCATGTAACACAAATGCAGGCTAGTTCGATCAAAAAGTCCTGCACGAGGGCAAATTTCCTCCTATAGTTGATTAAGAAGTTCCCTTGTCTTCTAGAGAGGGCTCAAAATAACAAGGTTATGGAGTTGAACATTGGTAGTAATAAACCCAAAATTGGGTCGGCTGTTCAACGACGGTTATAAAATTTCGATATCGTTTTTATTTATTTCTTGCTTAAATATTCATTTTAAATTCCTAATGTGTATAGTTTTTTTATTTTAACTTCGCCAAGGATTCTAAAAAACTTATATCTAGGGCAGTGACCAAAAGGAACAACATGTACATTGATGTGGCTTAATCAAAAAGTATAAATATTAGATTGTCAATGTGCATGCGATGGAAATGATCCGTGCAAACGATTTGATGCGCGGTTTTTATTCTTTTTTTGTTTTTTTTCTTCCAAAATAGACTTATAAT